>NC_060121.1:459613514-460238514 GCF_021461395.2 Schistocerca americana
GTTACATGATAACAACTCAGTATCTCTTATTCGACTGCCGTGCCGTGACATGGGGCCGGCGCCGTTCGTAGGTAGGTGGCGCTCCTGCGCTCAGTCGAGTTGCGGAGCGCCTCTATCGCCGTTTGCGCGTACTGTCGTGGCGGCACTGTTAAATGTCGTGGCACTGTCACAACAGTTGTGGTAATTTCTTCTTTTATTGGTGAGTATGATGTCAGGTTTGTTATGTGGTGTTGTTTTATCTGTTATAATGGTTCTGTTCCAGTATTATTATAATTATTATATTATTATTATTATTATTATTATTATTATTATTTGCTTTTGCAGCCTCATTGGACCACTTTAGTCAACCATTTCCTGGTCCTCTTCTTCAGTAAGTGCATGTTTTGTATATATATACACACTGTATATTGATGTGACTGGACAATCTTTATTGGGACGTGTGTTTCATTTGGTCTGAATTTGTTATCATACACACCTAAAACAATTAACAAGGTGGCATATAACTTGTCAATAAATTGACCTTGTCCTTAAGGGTGTTGCATTTTTTCCACATGTGTACATTTTTAAAAACTATTTACTCAAACACTCCAAACTACGTCTGACTATACTGTTCAGGACATGAACTAATGCTAATTAGTACATAAAATTTAAATATCAACCTTTGCCACCATGAATGGCCACTGCTTCTACTCCCTTTAGCAGCAAATATTCATGTATAGCATCCACATCTTGTTTCTTTTCAGCAAATATCAGAACAGGAGGAGGAGTCTTCTGGAGACATTCCAGAAGATAAACAATCTTTGCTTCTTGTTTCACATATTCAACTTCCTGGAAAGAACTCAGTAATTAGTATGCTGGGCCAATAAACTTACCTGTTTAACACCTGTACAAAACAATAAGAACAATATCTGTCCAGTTTCCAATGGCTGCACGTAAAGTACAAATAATCAAGAAAATTTGTTGCCTAAAAAGAGGCAGCTGAAAAAACAGTACTGAAATGTCAACTCATCCACCACTTAATGATAACAAATCTGTTAATAAGTTATGAATAGTAAAGTTACATGATAATGCTCGTAAGGTACACACAGTATCTCAAGATGAATAGTGAATATTCAGGGATATGACAGGAACAATCATTTGAAGCAAAAAGCTTTGTATGGACATATGCTAAACATAACATGTTATCCCAAGAGTGCACAAATACATTAAAATTGAGGGTGGGATATTTGAAAATTTATAGTGAACCTTGCAACAGCTATAATGTGAGTTCCACAATAATACTTAGTGGAAAATGTTTAAAAAATATATATATTATTCAATTGATACTTCATAATATGCATGCTAACTGTTGTATATGTGCATGCCTGACAATGTACTGAATAATACAGAAAATAAATAATGATGTACATTAATTGTGTTCAGTCTTGGAAACCATTTGGAATAGAGCATTGTCTATATGAAGTTTTGCTTCAAATGATCGTTCCTGTCATATCGCTGAATACTGACCAGTTGACCACTCCCCCTGGGATACCCAGTATATTTCCTAAAAATACACACCTTAATGGGAAACGAGAAACAACCACTCGTAGATTTACTTGGAGAGCAATCCAGTACACATGGAGACAAGCTGCAGAGTATGAAATGAAATGGTGTAACCATCAAGGCAAGCAGCTGTATCTTAACTTACCGACAATTATGTATAAGGAGCTCGATAAGTAGGTAACGTGAGATGTAAATCTGCAAAAGTCAATGATGAACTCAAAGGAAGTAAGTTCTTCACTGTTCAAGGCAGAAATTACAATGGTCATAAATTTTTTTTTATTTTCTGCAGATTTATGGGGGAGAAGTCTACTATCTAATTTGGCTTACTGCAAACAGATACCTGGCACATCACAATGCTAGCAGAATCTTTTAATGGGCACTTTGAAGCTACAGTTTATAATTTGAGAAGTACACCATAGACTTTATCCATAACCCCCCCTTCCCTGACCCCCAACGTGAGGTAAAACTTACATTCTTGGACTCCAAATTCAGACACCATGTTGTTCCTGAGGACAATATGCCACTAGAAGAGAAATTTCATCTTCCTTCAGCTTTGGGAACACAGGTGTTGAACAAGATGTTGAACATCAACTGATAAATGTAATATTCAGTTAACTGAGTTACTGAGTCTCACAATGTTGTTCTTTGAAGAAGAAATAAACATAGAAACAACTGCAACTAGTGACCTAATCAACATCTTGAGAAAGTACAATTAATTAAGCCTTTTTTTGCATTATGAAAAGTAACTTTAAACAAGGAGAAGTGAGAGGTTCAGAGACTGGAAGGGACTATGAGGTACTGTAAAGATCAAAATGCGTTAAAGACACAATTAACTGAGCGGCCAAATTAATCTTATTAAAAGATAATTAATATACCTTGTCTGCACTGTGATAGAACCAGTTTTTTCCTTAGATTTCAAAATTTATACTTGGGAGAACTCCAGCACAGTTACATAGCTATAAGACAAAAACCCATTATAAAAGAATCCTGGCTCAGAAGATAAAGCAAAATTTCAGAAATTGTTATTTAAATTCATATATAAATGGAGGCAGTATGCTATTGTTAATACGTCTCATGAGAACTGGGGTACCACATCACATACAACCAGATACAACACAGACAGTAAAGCTGCATCTAAAGACAATGACAAAGCACCTGAAATTGGAAAACCCAGCAAAACATTTGATTGTGGAAAGCTGAAGAACAAAGACATCAAAGAAAATCCTGTAACGAATAAAGGAAGCACTAGCTGCTGATGCTTGAAATTCTGCTGACAGTGTGGAACTAAACAAAGTTATTCAACCTAAAGTTAGTGAAAATGTGGCTGGATTCTGAATGATAATTATTGAACAGCTTTAGAGCCATATTTCGTATTGGAATTGTGATAGGATGCCTGACTACTAGAATGGCTGTTAATATGACCTATATGGAATGCTGCTCTAGACTGCCTAGTACGACTGTGGTGAACGAGACCATGCAAGGGCTGCATATTGATTCACAACATATCTGTAATATGTATAGGACAGAATTAAATACTTATAAAAATGCAAAAGTACCCCCTAATAAGCCCCCAGGAGATGGTATTGCTTACTTTTACAGTTATTACTAAACCAGAGTTTGAGATGAACATGTGAAGTCTTGAGCTTACAGAAATTTTCAATGAGATGAACTAAAAATCAGAGCTCACTGTAGTCTTTTCTCCATAGCTACCTAGATGTAATATTCAGCAACACCTACTGATGTAACACAGTAGCGCACAAGAGTATTCATTGATGTCATATAGAACAATTTTCTGGGTAATTCCACACGTAGACACAAAGTATTCATTGCACAGACACACTGTAAGGAAAATATCATGTGTACATCCTTGAATTTCATGTAGGTAATTATTTAAAAAGTGAGGTATGCTAACAACAGACTCACAACACATTTACTCTCTTATGATTCAATTAAAATTTGAATATAATAGCAGGATTCATAAATATAATACTATGAATAAAAATAGCCTTCACTGTGCTTACTCTTGCACAGGAGGTGCAAGATATGCAGCCACAAAAATATTTCACCACCTCCCCTGTCAATTAAAGGCACTGGCAGATGTGAAAGTTTTGAAAACAAATTAAAATCATTTCAATTTGGCATTTCCTCCTACTCCATACAGGATTTTTTTTAGAAGATAGTATTTATGTTATTGGATTATATTTATCAAATTTTATTGTACATTTTTTTTAACCAGTAAAGTAAAGCACCTGCATGAAGTCATATTATCACAGTGAAAATGAATCCTAGCTAGAAACCCACTTCATGGAAGTTGTCAAGAATATGGTCCATGGAAAATGCAAAAAATACAGTGGCAGTGAGGCCACAGGGCATACAATAGACACATTATGTTGATAGCAATGGAGAAAAGTGTTACACTCAGAAACCAATCCTACAGTCCTTCATTCTCTTGTTCATGTTGATTACTGTGGACCACTCCAATCCTGACAGAGAGAAGCAAAGTTAAACACAAAGACTGGAAGAGAACCCAGAATCCTCCACTGTGGTACACAGACAGGATGTAGTACAACCACTGGATGGACCACTCCAATCCTGACAGAGAGAAGCAAAGTTAAACACAAAGACTGGAAGAGAACCCAGAATCCTCCACTGTGGTACACAGACAGGATGTAGTACAACCACTGGATGTAACATGCTCTCTTTAGCTTAAAAAAAAATGATTGAATGACAATGTACGAATCAATATGGTACTCTGTGTTATGTACAGAATGATAGACTCCTCCATGGATTTGCAGGACAGGAAAACAGACCAGTATTATGGTGGCGCCATGATATGTGCGCCACACAGCACTGATTATGGTTGGCAAAACTGTGTGACAGGTGCTCTTCCCCAACACTCACTTTGCATGCAGCTGGTAGTTTCAGCATACCCATAACAGAGATGCACACTCCCTCACTGGTGTGTGGTCACTGAGTGGCCCTGTCATGCGGCTGAGGAAACGTGGACTCTACACAACTTTGTCCCACCATTGCAGCACTAATGGGTCCTGCAAGCTTTGGGATGTATTTAGAATTAGAACTTCTTTGTAGCTGTCGAATCTCCATATTTTCTACAGTGAAAGTGTATGCTGTACATCCGAGATTCATCAAATATGACTGAGTAAGATTACATGTAATGAAAATCAAACTACTAATTAAAATACTCAATGTTATTTGAGGTCAATGATTTAGTTGTGGAATTGTAAATTTACATGAATGAACAGCTAATGAAATAATGCCAACACTCAGTCGGCAGATAAAATTGCACTGACACTTAGACATATTTTGGACAGAACAAAGGAAGATTTATGTTGAGGTGTGTGACAAATTCTTGTTATTGTCAACTTCATTTATAATTAACAAAAAAAAACTTCACTCCAGCTACACTATATGCTGGCTCTCAAAAGTAAATCATGCAAATGAACTACAAGGACTTGTCTAGTTGATTATACTAACTCCACTGACCAGAAAGAGGAAGGAAGCGCAATACTTAGGGCATTATTCAAATAAGTTTCTATCTCAATAATTATTCAAATAACAGATCATACAAACAAATTATTTGTAACTTAAATAAAGAGTAACGCAGAATGTCACTGTATTTTCTTTGTTTACTTCTTGTACAGAACTCTCTAACTGTGTTTGTTTCCTTTGTTGAGTGCAGTTTCTTTCTGTTTGATAAGTTACTTTTTAATGGTTTGTTCAGAAATGCACCTTGAGGGCTTAGTGGTTAAGTTACAGATTATGAAACTGAAAGTTAGTGGTCTGATCCCATATTGGTCCTTTGATTTTTTCTATTATTTATTGCTTCTTTCATCTATAACAGTGCAATAAGTGCCAAAATCAAGTTCACTGTGTTTCAGAGTATATGTTGAACTGTAGGTCTACTTTTAACTGGATGAAAAAGTCAGTTCAGAGGCAGGAAGAAGGCAAGGGCACATCACCATGGCTAATAAAGCAATGCAGTGTTCAAACCAACATATTGGTTGAGTGCAGCTGCACTTGCTTTACAGTGTAACAAATGCAACATAAAGATACTCCACTGGCAAATGGCCCTAGCAGTTACACTATTGACATGGCCCAATTTAACTAACTTTGTATTGCTAACACTTTTGGATGGGGATGTCTTGTTATGTTTGTAGAGCTAAAAAATGAATGAACAAAGTAAAACCTCAATGGTAGTAATTAACATCAACACATTTTAAGTCTAAAGTCTCCTAAAATATTTGTGGAAAGCTGCTGCATGTCTACAGTTATCCCAAAATGTTTAGGGCTAACTCTTAATAACCTTTCCATTGGCAGCTGGAATAGTTTTTCTATGCAACATGCAACAATTCAGTCTTGAGATATAAAAGTTTTGGAAGAGACACTGGAAGTACAAAAAATAGTTCATAATATTGCAGCACATTGCCAACTTTTTTTTATTGAGAAAGTGTCGAGATGATTGGAAGACTTTTTTATGCCTTTCTACACCAAACACAATTATTGTGCTGTCTACCCATGATTTAAAAACAAATAGTTCACCTATATTGCTGCCCATGAACAAGGGAGGCTTACAACAAACTGTAAACATACAACAGCCAAAGAAATATTGAAGAAAAAGTAAAAAGAAAATTTATTTAGAATGTGACTTGGGACCTGAAACTATCATGGAACTATTTGCCAAAACTACAGTGGAATTGATGATTTCTCAATTTTTGTCCAAAAAGACTGTGATTCAAAAGTCTTATATCATTATCTTGAAATAAAGATGATTTCACAAGCTATAACACTCTGATATCACCTTTGACGATGCTGGACGTATTTTCTTCTGTGTCACAATGACAAATCTTTGAAAATCAAATAAAGGTTCTCGCGAGATATTTAAAAATGGAGTTGTTTTGAAAACAAATTTAAAATCAACAAAATGTACATTTGTTTAATTTAATAAATGAAAAGGAGGCGGAGCAATAAACATCATTGGGTTTCAAATTACCTATTATTTGTAATGTTTTTTATTCATAGATGATGAACAAATGTTTTTATCTATGTAAATGAATAATGTTTCAGAAAAATATTTTTATTTCTTATTCATGACTAACAAACAATAATTTTTATCTGTATAAGTTACTCATCATTCAAATAAATTTTGCCTAACTTCGGGCATAGGAAAGCACACTGCTCATGTACACACTACAAATTCGCAGCCTATGTGCAAGTGAGTGCGAGTGTGAGATGTCTGCATGGCTGTGGACTAGAGCATGACATCCATGTGGCTCTTGATATGCACTCACTCGCTCATGTTATTAGACAAGACAGCATCGGTTGTCTTCGGCAACTTTCACTGATGTTTGCTCTCTTTTGCACAGGACTTTAGTGTGCTGTCAAGGGGCACAAAAGTAGGTACGCATCTTATATATATGCACAATCCTAGGAGTGAAGTCCCAGTAGCAAACAACAATTGCCTCACAAGGAGAACATGGCAAGTGCCATAACACAATTTCCCAGAAACTTCGCTCAGTGGAAGAGGAGCCAAAGTAAGCAAACACGTGTCTTGGCTTATCCACAGGTATTCAATCACTTTTGAGAAAATGACAGTCAAAGTTTTCAATCTAATTTAGAGCCTTTTAGTGCAAAATATGATCAGCACAACTGGTGGCACAGTGGCTAGCATCGTGGCCTTTGACTTTTGAATCTTATGTTTGAAACCCAATTATCGTTTTTATTTTATTTTTTCATTTATCTATCCATGTCCATAGAAACTTACTACATGAATGTTTCTTACCAAGTTATAGGATACAAGGGCATTATATTATATATATTATTATATTAATTTTGTGGCAAATCATGCATGACGGATCACTGTTCTGAAAACTGGCACTCACAACTGATTAGTAAACAATAAACACTATAGGAATTTCACCAAAAACAATTTCAAATAATTTTTACATTTTTAAGTCATTTACCAAATGTACAATCACTAGACGAATAAGGACAATGGTATTTCAATATACAGAGTGATTCAAAAAGAATACCACAACTTTAAAAATGTGTATTTAATGAAAGAAACATAATATAACCTTCTGTTATACATCATTACAAAGAGTATTTAAAAAGGTTTTTTTTCACTCAAAAACAAGTTCAGAGATGTTCAATATGGCCCCCTCCAGACACACGAGCAATATCAACCCGATACTCCAACTCGTTCCACACTCTCTGTAGCATATCAGGCGTAACAGTTTGGATAGCTGCTGTTATTTCTCGTTTCAAATCATCAATGGTGGCTGGGAGAGGTGGCCGAAACACCATATCCCTAACATACCCCCATAAGAAAAAATCGCAGGGGGTAAGATCAGGGCTTCTTGGAGGCCAGTGATGAAGTGCTCTGTCACGGGCTGCCTCGGGTAGTTTGGTTTTCAGCCAAAACCTAGTCAACAGCGCCTCAAGCGAACAAATGTACAACTAAATGAAACTTTATAGCTCCCTTAATTCGCCGACAGATAGTGCTTAGCTCTGCCTTTTGTCGTTGCAGAGTTTTAAATTTCTAAAGTTGTGGTATTCTTTTTGAATCACCCTGTACAATGGAAAATATATTCTATGGGCATGGGTAGATAAATGAAAAAAAAAATAAATAAATAAATAAATAAATAAAAATAATAATCGGGTTTCGAACACGGAGCACAGAAGCATGAACCCATAACACTAGCCACTGTGCCACCACTTTGGTTGGACTGTTTACTTGCCAAAAGGCACATAAATTAACTCAAAAACTTTGACCATAATTTTCTCAAATATGGTTGAATATCTACTGATAAGTCAAGACGTGTTTGCTTATTTTGATGCCACTCCCACTGAGCGAAGTTTCTAGGAAATTGGGTTATGGCACTTGCAGTGTTCTCCTCGTCAGTGTTAGGTGGTAAATGGGCTAATGTTGGCAAGTCAGGCTGTATTGTCAGTGTCAGATGGCATGCCTGAAACTGATGAAACTTCTCCTGGTGAGTTGTTATAGTAGGTGGATGGACAAGTTTCATCACAGTGTTAGGAAATGGCAAGGGGATTGACATTAATATTGTCATCAACTTCACTCTTCTGGTTAATGGCAGACATCACTCTGGAGCCGAAACGTGGCCCATTTGCTTTTGTGTGTATCAAGTGCAGTGGGCTGTCTACTGGTTGGTGAATGAGAAGAGAGAGGAAAATTGGAATATGATGACGGTGTGTGTGTGTGTGTGTGTGTGTGTGTGTGTGTGTGTGTGTGTGTGTGTGTGTGTAGGTGGGTGGGTGGTTTGAGCTCTGTAATTAGTTTCTCAATTAGTTGACCTCTGGTGGCCTTGTCTGTACAGCCTACAATGGGTTGATGGTGTTGAATTCTCGGAGTAACAGAAAGTGTGGAAGTCATCCACTCCTATCAGACAGCTATTCCTCAGTACGTAATCTTTCTTTCTGGTGAGAAATACATGGGAATTCAGTAAGTAATGCAACACACTTTTTTCTTGCCAATATTGGTCGAAAAAAAAAGTGGTATTTGATGTGGGACATCATGGAATATTCCTGCTTCAGCGCCTACAGTATCATGAAGTGCACTCTTTGGGAAGCAGTACTTGGATGATGGGAAGGTTATTGGTGCAGCTCTGATGTCAACCAATAGAACAGTGCCAAACGGGCATACGGGCCCTCCCAGTAAGGTGGCGTGAGGCCATCACATTGAACACAGATTATATTAGGACTTTTTCCAATTCATGGCAAGTGATACAGCAACCAGTGATAAATGTTTTGAAGAAATCAATGGTCTTGGCTGCAAAAAAGACTTAACTGTTTCATATTTTGCCAATAATGTTTTATTTTCTTCCCAAGTTTAAGGCATCTTCAGACTGGCCTATGGAGTTATATTGATAAAATATGGTTTTACAGGCAAAAGAGTGGCGAATAACATGGTATATTTGTAATCTTGAATAAAATCAACCTGCCACTTATTGAACACCCCTCATAAATTGTGAATATTGTTACTTTGACAGACATCTGTAGGAGAAATAAACTGTTTCTGTTTTGCTGTTACTAGTTCATGGAACACATGTGAGTGTAACAGCATGCACATGTAACATTGTGCAGACACCTTCAGATGCTGTCAGCAAGTACATTGTTCTTATCATACTCATTCTTGTGGAAGAATGGTGATTCTGGGAAACTGGTCTCTTTGGATGCAGGCAGCTTCCCGCTGCAGGAACCGAGACTGTAACATAGCAAGGTAGCATTGTCCTTCTTATTCTTATACCACTACTGATGTTAATGTAATTTTTTTGCTTTACTTGATCTTGTTTTGTTACGAGAACATAATCGTTCATTTGGTTATTATAAAAACATTTTCTTTAAATGAATATTCATCATTTACAATACACACAAAACAAACCAAAATGAAATTTTCACAGAGTAGATGGTTGTGTATTTTTAAATTGGCATATCTCTTTTTTTTGGGTGGGGGAATAAAACAAAAAATTTATACTTTGAAAGTTATTTCTTTTCAAAAATTTTATGTGACTCCAGAAAATTCCAAACTTAAATAGTAATCATTTCCAAGTTTTGTAGCTCAGATTTTTCTTATTTAAAAAATTCTCAATTTCACTACCATAACTTGTTAGTTTGTTCATTATTCAGTTTGAAAAACTGAACTGTCTTGAAACTTTTTGGCAGGCTTTGGGATCCCTGGACATGTAGAAATCATTTTCATGTACTGGTACCTATCATTTTGCCTTTTTCTAGTAATACAGTTCTTAGTTAAACAGACTTGCTCCTTCACCTTGTGTACCTTTATGACTTTTAATTTTCCTGATTTTTATGTCAACATTCAAAATGTAATAACTATGTATGTCAACATTTTGTAATTTTTCATATTATGCTCATCAATAAATACATGTGCATAGCACTACAGGCAATCCAGGCCTAGCAACATACTAGTACACAATCTTTGTCACTCAGCCTGTAGCTTTCATCCCAATTCTACTGTCACTAAGTAAGAGTTAATTACCTGTGTTAACAGCATTTAATTACAAGTTCATTAAGAACATATAAACAACCTTAATGTAGTCATCATAATGTACAGTACATTTCAGGCCCAAATAGGTTAGTTTGCTACTACAGAACTTTTTGATATGGTGCCTGTGAATGTAATTTGTTCACCCGTTTTGAATGTTTTCTGAATATTTAGACTCTTACTTGTGACAAAAGCTGATCATAAAATAGGGCAAACTGATTATAAATACACATGAAGAGATCAGAAATTAATTACTGTGGTGTACATTATTTGACATTCATACAACAGATCCTTCAACCACTGGAAGACAACCATCACAAAGAGAATATGACACTACCAAAGGCTTAATACCAGGTGAGCAAACTTACAAGATGATGCTAGTAACCACTGCAGTTCAGTTGAATCAGGGCCAAGGATGGGAATTTGACACGGGCTTTTGTGGTAGAATACAAGAGAAAATAGACTGGGACCATTTTACTAATGGTTGTGGTGTGCCAGCTATGTGAACTATAATATCTATGTTCAGTTTCTACAATGTAAGGAAAAGATAGATTGCTACTTACCTTAAAGATGACATGTTAAGTTGCAGGTAGTGAATGAGTGAGTACTCATGTGAATCAATGTGTGTGTGCTTCTTTTTCTGGCGAAGGCTATGGCTGAAAGCTAATATGTAAGTGTCTTTAGTTGTGCCTGTCTGCAACTCAATGTGTCATCTGTACAGTAAGTAGCAGTCTATCTTTCCCTTACATAGTTGATATTCCTACTTGTAGTTTCCACTGTTGGCATCAATTTTTCACACTCAGGTGGAATTGGATGGGGCAAACTGAGGCAGATTTCATGTTGTACCTTCTTTTCCTTCGATCCCTGTGGTGGCTTTAACTCCCATAGATGGGACAGGGCTTTCAGCTTTGCTTCAAGAAAAGAAGAGATGTGTACCAAACTCTGTACAGATGCCTGTAGCTCTTTCAGCCACTGGCCGATGTTCTGTAAAATATGAGCTCTGTAGTGTTTATTGATTCATCTGTTACTCCTTGGTACAACAACTTCATATTTACTAATGAAAAACACAGTGTATGGATGCACTAGAGTAGTAATTTATTTAATGAACTGGTTTTTGGCTTACTAGTTCATCTTCAGACAATAGATATTGTCATAAAAGAGCATTCAGTACTGAAGAACAATCTTAAAAAAGATATTACACATACTATGCGTGATACAAAAACAGAGTAAAGGTCATCTTCAATACTAAGGTTATAATATAGTTGAAACTATGCGTGATACAAAAACAGAGTAAAGGTCATCTTCAATACTAAGGCTATAATATAGTTGAAATATATAAGTTAAACAGTATATAAATGTCAAGGACACATACCAAGAAACATTAACACAAAACACTGGAAAACTTATGTGCATGCAGGATAGTTAATGTCTTCTAATACGTTTCCTTTACAGTTATACATTGTTTAGCATATACATTTCAGCTGTGTTACAATTTCAGTGTCTGGGATGATGCTTATTCTATTTCTGTATCATCTTCTCTATGTGTAATATGTAACATCTTTTTCAAACTTGTTGATAAGTATTTCATCCTCTTTGACGACAGCAGCCAGTTATTGTCTGCAGAAGGCTTTGTAACCTAAAAACTGTTTCACTAATTAAATTAACATTGTAGAACATACATATTTTATTTTTTTCATTTAAAAATATTGACTTTGTTCATTTGACAGGGCAACAGTCTTAGTCTCTTCTGCCCTAGGAATCCAGATAGAGACTGAAGCTTCTCTAGTTGTCCTTGTGCAGTGGACTGAACATTATGAAGGGTTTAGGTGCCAAGGGACAACATCCCTTCTTTATTTGGGTTTCTAATCTCTCTAGTTAGGCTCATGTCAGTCACATAGTCTTGTGTCAATTACAAATTAAGACAAGATTAAATTTTTCATGTGTATTTCTGGTACTCTGTTATACCAAATGGTTGAGTATTTCATGATCCTGGATCTTCTCCTTTTTAGAGGTAAGGCAGGTTGGTTGACATGTAGAGTGGTGTCCCAGACAGTTGACTGCCCTGTGAATTATTCTTTTGTAGACAGAACCCTGTGTGGTAACATATTCCAAATGTCTGACACATCATAAGTGGTCTGACACCTCATAGTGGAGTGATGTTGAGCTTTATTGCATCAAATTATTTTGACCACAGACTTTTCAGGTGATTTGGGTACATTCTCTTCAGACTCAAGGACTAAGGTGCCAGTGCCCAATCTGTAACCCTCAATCCCATACCAAGTCTGATGAATGAAGTCAATATCTCAATGTTCTACCCGGTGTAGAAGTATGAAACCGGAATTTCTCTATAGAAGGTGCTAGCCATCAGTGTAGTGCCCATGAGACAGTGTCTGCTGTGCCATCTGCTTCCTGTAACATCTGATGACTAGTGTCAACATGCAGTAACCAAAGTTCCATACATTGGTTTCAAACCCGTAAACATGTTGAGTTTCGTGCCTTCAAACTAATATTTGTGGACAGCATTGGTTTTCTGTTATCATTTGAAGAAAACTGTTGCAGAATCACATCAAAAGCTTGTTGAAGCTTTCAGAAAACATGCTCTTGGGAAAACACAATGTTTCAAGAGGTTCGAAAAATTCAAAAGTGGTGATGATGACATGAGAAACGACAAGTGGGAAACCACTGAAAAAGATTGAAGACAATGAATTGCATGCCTTATTGGATGAAGATGATACTCAGACTCAACAGGAACACACGGAACAATTGAATGTGACGAAGAAAGGCGTTTCTCTTTGGTTGAAAACTATGGGAAAGGTGCAGAAAGTGGGAAAACGGGATACACATGAAATGCATGGAAGATAGAAACCAAATTGAAAGACCACTTGTGAAGTGCTGCTTGCCAGAAGCAAAAGAAAGTCGTTTCTCCATCAAATAGTGACGGGTAAGGAAAAATGGATACATTTTTAAATTCCTAAGTGTCGTGAAACATGGGTAAATCCAGGCATCATCATCCCTAGCAAGACCAAATCACTTTGGAAAGAAGACAATGCTCTGTGTTTGGTGGGATCAGAAGGGTGTCATCTATTATGAGCTGCTAAAACCTGGTGAAACTGTTAACACTGATCCCTACCAACAGCAAATGATTGATTTAAATCAAGCATTACATGAAAAACAACCGGAACATAGAAAAAGGCAACACAAATCATATTGCTCCATAACACCACCCCATCACACACAGCAAAATGGGTCATGGAAATGATCAAGGTGTTCAGTTGGAAAACACTAGAGCATGTGGCTTATTCTCCAGACTTGGTTCCATCCAGTTATCATCTATTTGCATCACTGGGACATGCTCTCGCTGAACAACACTTCAATTTGTATAAAAATGTACGAAAATGGCTTGCTGACTGGTTCACTTCAAAGGAAGAACTTTTCTGGCGTAGCATTCACAGCCTGCCGGAGAGGTGGGAGAAATGTATAAATAGCAATGGAGATTATTTTGAATAAAATATTGCTTTTCAGTTTCAAACAACAGACATGTAATTATTGCAACCAAATTCCATTTTCATACTTCTACACCTGGTAAGTTAGGAAGAAGCTCATTTTCAGTTTATTGTGAGACATTTTGATGAAAGATGAGTCCGTAGATATAGATCTAGATCTAGATCTAGATCTAGATCTACATCTACATCTACATCTACATATATACTCCACTAGCCACAAAGCGATGTGTGGTGGAGGGGACAATTCGTGCCAAAGTCATATTTCCCCTCCTCTGTTCCACTCACAGATCACACAAGGGAAAAACGAGTGTCTGAACACCTCAGTACGAGCTCTAATTTCCCTTATCTTTGAATGGTGATCATTGCGCGATTTGAAAGTTGGTCGTAATAATATATGCTTTACATCCTCGGCGAAGTTTGGATTTCAGAATTTAGTGAGCAGCCCCTTCCATTTACTGCATCATACATCTGCAAGTGTATCCCACTTCAAACTTTCTATGAGACTTGTAATGCTCTCACGATGGGTAAATGTACCAGTCACGAATCTTGCCGCTGTTCTTTGAACCTTTTCAATCTCTTGAATGAGATCCAACTGGTAAGGGTCCCATACAGACGAACAATACTCTAAGACTGGACGAACTAACATATTGTAAGCAATTTCCTTTGTTGAAGGGCTGCATCACTTCAGGATTCTACCAATAAACCGCAATCTACAGTTCGCCTTGCCTATTACTTGTGTAATCTGAACATTCCACTTGAGATCATTTCGAATAGTCACACCCAGATACTTGACAGATGTTACCGCTTCCAAAGACTAGGCATTTATTTTGTACTCATACATTAATGGGGAGTTTTGTCTTGTTATATGCAGTAGGTTACACTTACTAATATTGAGAGATAACTGCCAGTCATTACACCACGCATTTGTTTTCTGCAAATACTCATTGATTTGTTCACAAATTTCATGTGATACTACTTTCCTGTAGACTACAGCATCATCGGAAAACAGTCTAATGCTGCTGTCAATATCATCAACCAGATCGTTTATGTAAATCGTAAAAAGCCGCAAGTCTATTACACTGCTCTGGGGCACACCTAAAGTTATGCTTATTTCTGTTGAAGTCACCCCATTCAGGACGACTTTTTACTGCTCTCTGTCTGTTAGAAAACTTTCTATCCAACTGCATATGTCATCAGATAGACTGTGAGCGAGCACTTTTTGGAGTAAGCGACAGCGTGGAACTGAGTCGAACACCTTTCGAAAGTCGAGAAATATGGCATCAACCTGGGAGCCAGTATCTAGAGCCTGTTGTATATCATGCACAAAGAGGCCAGCTGTGTCTCACATGACCGCTGTTTCCTAAAACCGGGCTGGTTTCTGCAGATGAGCTTCTCAGAGTCTAGAAAGGTCATTATGTCTGAACACAAAATATGATCCATGATTCTACAACAAATCGATATCAGTGAAATTGGCCAGTAATTATGCACATCTGATTTTCTACCCTTTTTATAGATTGCTATGACCTGGGCCTTCTTCCAGTCCCGTAGAACTTTCCGCTGTTCCAATGATCTCTGACAGATCATGTTCAGTCCATTCATAGGAAATAATTAAAACTAGTTCATACCGAAACTGATGACCTCGGGTCAAGTAATATTCAAGTCCCTGACTGAACAGGGGCCTATTTCTTATTTTTCCATAGCTGTACTTAGACTGCAGATACCAGGAGGGAGAGCTTAGTTTGGCCATGCTTTCTGGACACCATGCATGTTGATTGGCAGTCTCTTGTTACACTCTGATGGTGCAACACCTCCCGATCGTGCTCTTGGCAGCTTGCCCGTGCAAGGCCACATGACTCGCATCATGGTCGGCCACATGACTCGCATCATGGTCTGCCACATTTCACCGGGGTGTGTATGAAAAGTGGAATTCTTATCTTGTGTTCAGTGTCACTGTTCTGTTGCAAGTTTGCTTAACACATGGAGTGCTACCGCATTTTTCTGTACCACCTTCCTGAGATGCGTCTCTTCAAGATGCTTCTATTGACTACAGATGTACAAACCTTATGCTGGACACCTGGTTCATCCTCCCCTTATCAGCACTTTGAATACTACTTGCAGTGTAACGTAATTAGCACAGTGAAGTGCAGTGCATACCAGGAGGGGTTTATTACTATTCCATCCCAGCCGTTTTGGCATTTCCCCTTTGCTGCCAAGCACACCTCTGAAGTGTGTTTTCCTGTGCTGCCAGACAACACCAAACAAAGGCTGTAAGCCATTCATGGTTCATCCTGTCCAGAGACTCCACCATGAGCGAGGGCCCTCCTTGATAAAGAGGTAATGGCTTGCTGAATTTTACCATGGTTGTTAGCTTTTGGTAATAGTATCTCAGAACTGGTCTGTGCGGCTCTTCCAGTACAACCTGCTGTTTATTGTCATCTTCCTTAACTAGTGCACTGCTTAGTCGTTAAGTAGCACACTGTTTAGGTACTTATGGCCCTTAGTAGCATAGAAGGGAACCTAAATTGTTTCTTCACTCATCCCATAATTCTGTAAGCATGTTGAATATATTTTGCAGTGTCCATTTTAAATACAAAGTCCTATTGGAGTCCTGTTGACAGTCGCATTTTTACAAAACACCCAGCTGAACCAGCTGTCCCTTACATGGAGTAAAATTATGAAATTAGATACAAGAAGACCAGTATTGTGGCACACGTTTCTAGGTCAGCACAATTAAGAAGTCTGTTGAATTAAGAATACATGAAAACCTTACAAATAAGAACCAAAATTTCAGTTTAGGTTATGTATTGCATGTAGCACCATACCAAAACTGATACCAAAACTGGCCACATTATATTCAAGCCCCTGACTGAACAGGGACCTATTTCTCATTTTTCCATAGCTGTACTTTGACTACAGTTAACATTCAAATTGAACTACTCAAGTTCTCTTTTCTGGCCTTCTTTCAATGGAACATCAAAGGACATGAATGCTACTAAGGTGAAAATGCTCTAACTGAAAATTTTATTGGAACATAAAGAAATGTACAGTTTTGGTGTGGCCACCACCAAGTACAAAATTGAAGTATTTCACTGCAAATCATTTGCCCTGAAGTCACTCATTATGATTGGAAGTATTCTTCTTGGGCATCACCCTGTCATGGCAATGACTAACTAGAATCATAGGTATTTGGACTAGACACATGCATATGTACAACATACACTGGAAGTTCACCATTCCTAAATGAGCAATGCAGTACCTGTACAGTCGGGGGGCCGTGACACTACAGGTATATGACAACTGCTCCTGACAGGCTGGTCATTGTGATGGTTACTGGCCTTAACACTGATCCATTCAGGTGGAGGGCATTCAAGGTTCTAATGTATTAAGAGCATTGCAGATACGTAAGTTGCCCTTCATGTTATATAAAATTTGTAGATAATGACAATGTAATCTGCTGAGGGCTATATATGTTTTAAACTGAAAGAGCTGTAAGGGCATTTTAGCCATCTCAATGCTACGACTTGTCATTTCCAATGCTTAGTCATCTATTTTGAGAACCAACATTATGCAGCAATTCTTGGATTGGTCTCCTTTTAGTCAGTTCTTATGACCAACAGGAAGTGAGATTGGCATATCTTAGCTCCTGGTCCTACACTGGGTTTCAGCCAAATAGATAATCCCATTTTGGAGCTAAGGATTTCGACAACTTATCTGATCTTTTGTTCAGGTGTTGCGTGCAGCGAACTTAAACCACAGTAGAACATATTGATGATATCTTGCACCTTGTTACAGTTGAGTTTCACATCTAGTGCCTGGAATAGATACTTATTTTTCTATCCTTGTCCTAGGATTTTGTGAAATATGTGTCCACTGACAAATCAGATGGCAGCAGGGTCTTAATAAACTGGGTGCTAGACACAAGACGTAACCTAAACTGAAACTGTGACTGCTGTCTTCACGGGTTTGCCACTGGATCACATTGTGCAAATTCCACAATATTTCCTCAGAACTACTGTCCTACATCTTTAGGTGGTTCAACCTCGCCCTTGGTTCAACCTTGCTGGTTGCTAGGTACAACTGACAGTATCCACGTGTCGATGCCCCATTTCTACAACACGCATGTCAAGAATGCACAGGTGCAGAAATCACGCATGCGCAATGATTTGCAGATAGATGGTGCCATACTCAAACGCCTTCTGCCAAAAATCGCAGAGTGGCTCTCCTGCACTTGCGCTGTATGCTGTGTTTACTTACTGTGTGGCCAGATGTTACTCAATAAAAATCGCACTAGACGGGTCTGTTATCGAAAAATCTTCATTTTCACATCGTAATTTTATAGCAGCCAACACAGGATTCCAGGCTGTGCTCAGTTGAAATCCCGCATCCCTGTTGATGAGATTATTGGCTGTATGGATATGTATTGCTTCCTTAATTATGCAATCCCAGAAAGAAGATGCTGCGGACAAAACTTCCGTCTTTTCATAAATCATGTGATGTCTTGTATTCAAACAGTGTTCCGCAATTGCCGACTTTTCCGGTTGATGGAGGCATGTATGATGCTGACGTTCATCGCAGCATTCTTGTACTGTGCAACATGTCTGGCTGATATATGCTGCCCCACACTGACAAGGAATCTTGTACACACCACTTTTACTCCAGCCAAGATCATCCTTAACTCAGCCCAACAGGTTTCGCAGTTTTGCAGATGGTTGAAAAACACAATTAAAAAAAAAAAAATGCCATATCTTCCAAGGCCTCTTCCAATTTTTCATGACAAGGCACCAAAATACGGCAAAAAGGCCAAAGTGGTGGGTGTCTTTGTATCCTTGTTCTGTTCCATAGATTGAAATCGCTTGGGCCTCTCTCTCTCAGATTAAAATCATGACGCTTAAATCAAGATTTTTCTATAACAAACCCTTTATAACATTGGTCTAGTATGGTTTTTAGAGAGTAATGTCTGACCACACTGTTAGTAAACACAGAATACAGTGTACTTGTAAAAGAGCCGCTCTGTGATTTTCAGCAGAGGGCATTTGAGTATGGCACCATCCATTTGCAAATAATTGTGCATGTGTGATTTCCACACCTGTGCATTCTTCGTGTGCATATTCTAGAAATGGGGCATCAACGTGCGGATATCGTCAGTCATACCTAGCCACCAGCAAGTTCGAACCACCTGAAGATGTCGGATAGTTGCTCCGAGGAAATATTGTGGAATTTGCACCATGTGATCTGGCGGCAAACTCGTGAAGACTATTTATAGCACATCAGCTGGGAAAGCTTGTAGAGTCATATTTTGGTTGTCTCCTTAATTCAACAGACTCCTTAATTATACTGTCCTAGAAACTTGTACCAAATACTGGTGTCTAAATTCATAATTTTACTCCTTGTAGAGCTCAGATAGCTGACTTACTTGGCTGGTTCAGTTGGGTGTTTTGTAAAAATGCAACTGTCAACTGGACTCCAATAGGACTTTGGACTTAAAATGGACAGTTCTCCTAAAATCTATTCAAGTTGCTTACAGAATTACGGGATGAACATGTAACTAATTGTTACAGCTAAACTATGCAACAGGGTGGTGATTACTAAGAAACTCAACTCATGAAAAGCTTCATAAGTGTTAATTTAGAATGAAACTTCAAGCTAATACTAATTAATTATTAAAATGCCTTTTCATTTTATTCTTTAGTGAACCACTGTATAGTTAAGGATCTGATAATTTCATTGTAAAGAAAAGAAAGCTGCAACAATTGATGTAGTAATTTTAAGCTGACTCTACAAAGTCATAAACATATGCATCACTTATGTCACACTCCCATCCCCATGCCACATGCATCATCTCTCTGTGGAAGACACAGGTGCATGATCAGTTGGATTCTTCCATCCGGCACATCTTATTCCAGTTCTGTCACAGGCTTCCTCTGTTCCATCAGAGGCAGGGCTACTCTTGAAAGCAGCCATGGCATACACCAGCTCTGCAACAATTTCTGCACAGTGTTTTATGTGTGCATGATGGCCAACCAACCGTGCACCCGAATGAATGGCTATTGCCAAACTGTGGCCAAGAGTGGGGTATACCATCCTGTGGCAAAACAAACTGATGGTCACAACATGCTCGATTACAATTGGTACTTCACAACCCATGCCACCCTCGCAGCAATTGCAGCAATTTTGTTGAACTAAATAGATAAGAGTTAGTCCTGCAAAACATCGTCCTTTCCTGTAATCCTCCTGCCTCAGTCACTGCTAACTCCCAGCCCCAAACCCATCACCATCCTTTCCTGGAATCCAATTTCATTCATCCTGCAACCACACTCTCTTCCTCACAGTCTCTCCTTCCATATTCTCTGACCACTCCTCAACCCACTCCCCTACGTCGTTGTACGGTGCATGAAATCACTGGAGCCAACACCTGTGTGTCACATCCCTATCCCGCACACCTGCAATGTCTCCCTTCCACACTCCTATTCTGTACACATACTGCCTCTGTCTGAACTATCAGCTACCCTTCCCCAGTCTTCCCTCATGCCTCCTTTATGCCATCGTCCACTCCACCTGACACAACCTTCACACCAGTTTACCTGTGAAGTGCAGTCCCAGCATTATGTATTCAGGTGGCACAATGTTGGTAAACTGGTGTGTGCGTGTGTGTGTGTGTGTGTGTGTGTGTGTGTGTGTGTGTGTGTGTGTGTGTGTGTGTGTGTGTGTGTGTGTGTGTGTGTGTGTGTGGGGAGGGGGGGGGGGTAAGGTGGGGGGGGGGGGGGGGGGGTTGCATGCGCACACGTGTGCCTGCGTATGTACATGTACTCTAGCTCGAAAAAGGACTAGTCCAAAAGCTAGCAAGTTTTCAGACTGGTGCTGATTCAATACTTCCATTATTTAATGAGTTATTATCTTTATTTCTAAATATTTACATTCGGCCAAAATTTTCCACACCATATTTGTATCACTTCTGAAAGAGGAAATTGTTGGGATCAGATTAAGAAAAATAAAAGGAAAACTTGCTAGCTTTTGGCGTTGTCCTCTGATGAGCTCCAGTACAGGAAAACACATACAAACTCTCACACACGCATACATACACCTGTGAAAGGTCTTCTTGGTGAGCGGGAGCTAGTCAAAAGTGTTGTTAATTATCATAGTTCAGTTTATATGGTGGCCTGAGTTTGTTAGCAGCCATATGATTTTCCCAACTTCCATGCAATAAGCCCCCCTGTTTATATCGAATGTTCTACACTTCCTTGTGTATGTATTGCACGTCTATTCAAAAAAGTGATGAAACCTTATGCATCGAGAGAGAGAGAGAGAGAGAGAGAGAGAGGACAATGGGTTTGGTTCTTATGCAATGGCATACATTCAGTTAGATGAAACCAACGACATGCAGTATTTCTGCCTCAATTATAAGACACAGGATTATTGCAAGAACATTTGCAACACCAAACTGATGACCCCCCCCCCCCCCCCCCCCCCTTTGCCAGCGCCCACACACAGTTCTACATTTGAAGGTTTCTTCAGTCTACACTGCAATTAACCTATGTTGCATCGTTCAGGAATATGGCCTGTAGTAAAGCTGGGGTAGAGGAATCAGTTGTCACCATTTCCATACAACACACTATGGGATTGGACAAAATGAATAAAATGTGAGCAAAACACATAACAAAGTTTTACAAGAAGTAGATATATCACACAATCTTTAAAGTGTAATAATACTGACTTTCACTTAACGCATTTGAAATACCTGAATAACATTCATTGAAGCTGCACCAGCTCGGCCCACATTAATTGTAACTGGCTTCACAAGTGCTGACCGGGCAAAATTCTGTATTTTTTTTGGCATTGTAGCTGAGAACAGCAGTGTCTGCCTTTGCCCCTACAAAGAAAACAATAACTCCAGTTTATAGATTACCCCAAGGCTGACAAAAAATGTCGCCCAAAAATGATTTTAATATACCATTTACTGTTTAATAACGAAATTAACCTCATACAAATGTATGAGAGTAAGTTCATTTTTTTTAATATCCAATATTTCTTCCAGTTCACAAAATTTATATTCTCAACAAAACACTTTAATCTATTTTTTTTTACTCATGTTACTTATTTAATACTTGTATCATGGTATTTCTTTTGTTAAATAATTAACATACCTTGAAAAATGAGAAAATTGTTCTGACATCTTCTTCGAATCCCATGTCAATCATCCTATCAGCTTCATCCATGCACAAGTATCTGAAAGTGTAACAAAAGCTCTACATTAATTCTCAAGTTAGGAGTGCAATCAGATGGTTACATTGCTTTTGCTATGCTTTGAATGTGTTTTGTCAGGAAGGAGGACGATTATAGAGTTTAGCTCTTTGCTGATGAAGTGGTAATTTGAGATGAAGCAGAAATACAGATTCAATAGAGAGGGTGTAGGAATCTAACTGTAGCCTTCTAAAAATGAATCACCCAGGGAGCCATCCTTTTCAATGAATGATATGGTAAAGAAACTGCCAAATGCTAGAAAAGGGCAGGGTGACCAAGCATAGAAAGGTCAGCTGCCACTAATAAAGTGAAAAACACTGTCCTGCTTGGCTTCTGTTGAAAACTACTGGAAGCTATGAGGCTACAGGCAGAAGTAATTATTAACAGTTTGGGTCATGAACTGACAGTACAGTATGATATGAGAGGGAATCCAAAAAACCAGAATTATTTTTTAAAAGCTACATATTTTTAAACTGTTTAAAAAAACAACCTTATCCCCTTGAAAACAACACTACCCCCTTCAAAATACTCTCCATTACAACTAATACATCTGTCCCACCAATGCTTCCACTGTTCAAAACATTTTTTGTAGTCATCTTTAGAAAGGGCTGACAGCTCCCTCATTTTTTTTTCTCGACTTCTTCAATGTTGTCACAAGGTGTCCGTTTATGGCCCTTTTCACGTGTGAAAATAAGAAAAAGTCTCATGGAGGCAGGTCAGGCAAGTAAGGTGCATGGCATTTGTAGCCAAAAACTGTCTAACAGAGATGGCCTTATTTGCAGCTGCGTTGTTGTGGTGGAAGAAGAAGTCTCTTGTCTACCACAAATTGAGTCTTTTCTGATGAACACTGTTGTGCAATCTTCTTGAAACTTCCAAATAAAAGGTCTGATTGACAGTCTGATCTCAGGGAACACACTCTGAACAATGCAGGCAGTTGATGGATGTCCAGAACGAGGTTTGCCATCAATCGATATGTTGCCATTTTTAAACTGAGCAAACCACTCGTACACTTGAATTTTTCCCACAGTGTCATTTTGGTAAGCTGTTTTAAAATTAAAATAGTTTCAGCAGCACTTTTACTGAGTAGAAAACAAAATTTCACAGCTGCACACTGTCACTTAATCTTGCCATCATAAAAAACTAAACAGAAACAAAACAGCGTTAGCAAAAACAATAACTGCAGATGAACAGAACACGCCAAGTCGAAAACACGGGGGGCACTGAACTGGAAATGAGTTCGCTACACAAACCTAACGGCAGAAATGTGTACTACACAAGCTCCGCCCATAGCAATTTTTATTTATTTATTTTATTTTTTATTTTTTTGGGTACCCCCTTGTACAGCACAGTGAAATACAGTTTCTACTTGGTGTGTATGTTTCTATCAATAGGTTTGCATCTATGCTAGTTGATGACTGTAACAACTATGCATTTTGTTGATAAACAGGAATTTTGAAACTGAGAGTTTAATTAATTGAGATGATAATCCGTATCCAGTTTCCAACTGCCCATCAATGTGAAGAATTCTGTTCAACAGAAGGACCTAACAGTTTGAAAATCATTACTCTTGAATACAAGTCCACTGCCTTAACTACAGTGCAGTGAATGTGATCATGTGCTCCTGATGCAAAGTGATAAAATGAGGTGCTGAGACCATGGTGACAAACTCCAAATACAGGTGTATAAGCCCCTCTCTTATACACACTGATCAGCCACCAAGCTGCTATCAATATAAGCCCATCCAGGTGATAGCAGTGTCACCTGGCGAGGAACAACTGCTAGTCAGACACACGCATGGTGCATGTAGTATTACTGAGCATGCTGTCCATGAATGGAATGTGAAAGGCATGCGATCTATCTGAGTTTGAGCAAGGGTAGATTATGATGGCCACATGCTCGGTATGAGCATTTTGGAAACTGCATTACTTGTCAGATGTTTGAGGAAATCTGTGATGATTACCTCGTACATGTGGCATAACCTAGGTGAAACCACATCCAGATGTCATTGAGTTGGGTGGGCAACTCTCACTACGGATGTTGAACGTCAAGACTGGGCACTTTGGTAAGACAGGACTGGTGACAGACTGTGGTGGAAATAACATAAGACTTTAACGCTGGGCAGAGTACAAATGTGTCTGAACACACAGTGCACTAAGCACTCCTAATGGTAGGCCTCCGCAGTTGACGACCCATGCATGTGCCTATGTTAACCACAACATCAGTAACTGTGACTGAAATGGGCACGTGTCCACCCAATACCTTCTTCGTCATGAAGATGGGAGGGTGCAAATCTGTCATCTTCCAAGGGAACAGCTCTTTGACACCTGTACTGCAGGACAGAGGGAAGATGGCAGCAGCTCCATTATGCCCTGGGGAACTTTCACGTGGGCATGTATGGGTCCAACGGAGCTTGTGCAAGGCACCATGATGGCCAAGGAGTGTTGTAAACTGGTTGCAGACCACATATACCCCTTCATGATGATCTTTTTTTCCTAATGGCAGCAACATTTTTCAGCAAGATAATGCACCGTGTCACAAGGTCTGGAGTGTGATGGAGAGTATTTTAAAGGAATACACTGCCATTTGACAATTTTAGTGTTTATTTAAGTACAACCCAGGATATGATCTTTTATGCCATTTTATAGTGTTTGATTTTTTGTCTTTAACATATATTGCAGGACACTTAACATGTTGTGCCCAATGTTGGTCATAAATTAAGAAAAATATTGGCACCCCATGAAATGCCAAACATAAAATCACTATCTTGTAACATATCAGTAAATAACTATGGGAGCATGTAATATTTTGTAAAAACAGGCTTACATTGGTAAATAAAAGATGAGCACATGTCCTTAAAATGTAATGACAGTGAAATCAAAGAGTTCTTACATTGTGTATTTACATACAATAACAATGTATCCAGCAAAACTGTCTGTGCGCTACCATGCCTTACACGGTGATCTAAGCATGCTCATTACCAACATGACACATCGCAGAGCATTTCAGGATTTATATGTTGAAAGGCTTCTCAATATATTTACACAATTGTTCATCACTCTTGCACTGACATTGAACCACATAGGACTTGATTATTGCTCATAATAGTTGTCTAGCATTGTAATGTATGGACAGGTATCTTGATGATGTCCCAGCTCACATAATAAAGTGGATTTCTTTCCAAATTTTTACACTTAATGGGGATTTTTCCTAGACCAGAGAAACCACGTTCCTCCTGTGTGAATTGTGATATATCGCACATTTATCAGAAAATAACACACTTGAGCAAGACATAGCATTAGGTAATTGTGCCAACAAATCACTACAGACTGCAACTCCCTGCTCTATGTCACCGTCAGATAATTCATTCACAAACATTGACCTAAATCTTTTCATTTTCACATCTTTTTAATGTGTTCAGGAATTGTTGACTATGGTTCTTGAGATTCAGCTGCTCTTTTGAAAGTGAATGTCACTGTAGACGGGTCAATCAACTGAGCAATAGAGCACAGGGACTTTTTGGGCACTCTGTATGTACATTTGACACGTTGTCTCTCCCCCTCTCCTTTTGTGTGTGTGTGGGGGGAGGGGGAAGCACGCAATTGTGTATCCTCACTGCTCACTTTTGTTTTTGCACACACCCACAGCTCCAAGACTTGTCTATATAGTACATGGTTTCAATTTCTCACATTACCATTTATATGGATTTTGTATTAGTGTACCAAATCTGTTAAAAAATGCATCACCTCTTAGACTTGCACAGTACTTCCATACATACACCAGTTAAGAACAATTTTATGCAGAAAATACTATGAGCTGTGTAGTAAAATTCACCTGTTAATGTTCATGATAAATAAGGCAGAATTAATTAGATGAAAGTTACTTTCAAAAGTTTAAAATTTTGTACATTATAATAATTTACCTGCAGACATCTAGTCGTACCATTTTCTTGTCTAGCATGTCCATGAGACGACCTGGAGTGGCCACCATGATATGTACTCCTCTGCAATGATGTAAAAAGTTCCAGCTTTAAGTTTCTTTTGAAATCAAAAATATAATTTTGTACACAGCTTTTGCAAATCAATTTACAATGTACAAAGTGGAATGGAAGCCATTCCCACACAATGACTGTATCATAAATATGATACCAGAACACATGTAATATTTAATACCTGCTCGTTCATAGCCTATTACTTATTGTGCATCAAACTATTCCTCAAACATTATTATGAAGAAGTTGTAAAGACATCCTACTTCAAGATTTATAAACGTGTGGGGTTCTGTTGCATCCAAGTCACTTTTTACATATTTTATTTAAAAATTAAACATGAATTTAGATTAATTTTTTGTAACACTGAAAAGAACCACATTAAACTTTATTTCATTGTTTTCTTAATATCCCTTGTACATATGCCATTTTTGGTGAATACACATATTGGTACAGTTGTAAGGTGGATTTCAAAGCAATGAGATGTACATAAGAACACTTAGGCAGCAGATGAAAGAATGCATTCAAAACATAAAAATAAATATTTTTGTTGTTATAAAATAAATATTGTATTTAATGAAAAATCAAACACTGATAAAATTTTTTTCATTACAAAACCTATGTGTAGTATATTAACTTAATTCAGAATGAGAGTATCTGAAGAAGATTGATGACAATGAATCAATGACTGCATAGATAAAACAGTGTTGTAATGCTTGTTCCCAATCATTTTGTAGAAAGTTGATATTATTGGAATATAATACAAAGAACTGTTCATTTTCATGGTTAAATGAAAACAAAACATTACGAGTGATAAGATAATGAGAGTGAAAAATGCTGAGAAGAGATAAAGCTAAGTAGAGACAAAGGGTTAGGTGGTTCCAGCACAATAGGATTTGCTGGAACAACATGTTCCCTGTAAAAGGATAATGTTTTACTGACAGATAGAGAGTTATATGAATGTGTTTTGTCTGTTTTTTTCGACATGTCTGAAAGAACAGACACCACAAGAATTCCACAGCTGTGATATATATTAATGTAACTGAATGTGGAGGGGGGCGGGGGGGGGGGGGGGGGGGGGGAGAAAAGGGAAGAAACTGATGATATCAGCTGCATTGGGACTGTGCACGGGAATCAGTGGTGATGAGTGAAAATGTGTGCTGGACCAGGACTTGAACCTGGGATCTCCTATTTACTAGGCACTTTTGTTAACCAGTGCACCATACCGACACAGTGTTTAACGCAAATGTGTGAACATGTCCGAAAGAACAGACACCATGCAGGATCCGCAGCTGATACTTATTATGTAATTGAATGGGGACAGGTGGGGTGGGGTGAGGGTGGGGGGGGGGGGGGGGAAGGAAAGAGATCTTCTGCTTACAGGACAGTTGCATTAACCACTGCACCATCCAGACACAGTGTTTCTGGCAAATGTGCAGACTATCCCAGGATGTTCCCTGGCTGGCTCACATTCCTACCTAGTGCCAACTATCTTCAGTCCCAGTCCATGTTTCCATGCTCACAAATTCTAGATTTCCACTGGTGGTCAAAAGAAGTGTGCATCCGCCCTGAAGGTCGTGGATTCATGGCCCACCAAAGTGAATCAATTCTATGAATGTTTGGTGTCTGTTCTTTCAAGCAGGTCTGACTACAGGACAGGAAGCCGTTCTGAGCTTACACTTAAAATTAAAATTGTGAACAAATGCCTTACAAATGCCCTTCAGAAATGAGGAGCCATGGCATATAATACAAGGTCACAGTTTGACAGTATTCTAATTTGTATTTTCCAGAAGCAGTGAGAAAAGTGATGGAACAGTACATTTATATTGTGGAATGCAACTTTCAAGAAAACAGCCTCAGAATGTCATCTTAGTGGTCAATGAAAATAACTGGAGTGTGTAAACAGAACTACAGTTTCATTGTATATTGCATGATTTCTGACTAAAGTAATCTTTTAATAGGATGGAACAAACAACAGGTGGACTTACTTGCTAATGATCTCAATAGATTCTGCGACTGGTACTCCGCCAATAGCAAGACAGCATCTGATTTCTGGTGCACCATGTTGCTGTAGTGAAGAGCAGTAGTGTGTTATGATATCATGTGTTTGTTTTGCCAACTCACGTGATGGGCATATTATCAAGCCTGTAACATATACAGGGTAAAAATAAGTATATAAAAAATAAAGGAACTGTGTTATGCTCTGTGAATGAGAAAACTAACATCAGTAGCTGTATTATGTATAGAGGAATGCTAGGTTTACATCTCTTTAGAAATAAGCTTAATGTTGAACAATCAGGATATCATGCAATGATGAAATGATTATACAACCCATTAAGGGCATAGTCTATTTCCTTACCATAAGGTCCCTCATTTTTGATAAAGGGAAGGCGAGTCTCCTGTTCCAAGCAGAACATTATTAGGGGCAGCACAAATACCAGTGTTTTCCCACTACCAGTGAATGCAATACCAATCATGTCACGCCCAGACAACCTGTAAAAGAACAACAACAAATGTTTAAGAAAAAAGTGATAAACTTCTGACCTAAAAAGTAGTGGAGCTCATATACCTCTAGGTATAGAAAGCTTGGTAAAATCTGAAATTGACAGCAGGAGGCTTTTGGGGTGAATCTAGGAATATACTGAAAGGACAGGCTAATTTAAATGGAGATGGTTGGTATTTTATCACAGTGGACAAGAAACTCAAATCCACCACTATAGAAATTAAAGCTGCATGAGAGGTCAACTATGCAAGTCAATATCAAGGGTAGGCACATATGAGGGTTGGAACTTTAATAGTGGCAACTATTTATTTACAGCTCATACAAAATGTTTTACTGACCTTCAAAGTAGTCACCAGAATTGTGTATAATCCATTGCCAGTGATGTGGAATTCGTAGGATACTCTTAGCAGTGCAAGTTGTGTTGACAGTTCGAGTGGCGTGGTCTATTACCTGACAAATTTGTAGCAGTTTTGAAGCGAATGCCTGAAGTGTTTCCTTCAGTTCAGAAATCAAATTGAACTCCCGAGGGCTAAAGTCAGGGGAGTGCTGTAGGTGGTATAGCACTTAGCAGCTCCATCACTCAAACAAATCAGTAACAGCTTGCACTGTACGTGCTTGAGCATTGTCCTGCAAAATGATGGTCAGGTCCTGCAGAAAGTGTCATCACTTCTGTCTCTAAGCTGGTCATAGGTTGCGTTCCAAAAATGATCTCCTCAACACAGATCTATGGAACGAAAAAGTAATCCAATCTAATCATCAGATGTTGTCGTTAATCAACCTACTTAGGATAGATTATCTGATTTTAATGAATGATTACAATTTAACTGGAGGAGCAAAGAATTTTGCCAACAAGTTAAAAATTAGTACTTGGATTTTGGGCATCCTACGGCAGATGGTGTCTATTTTTCTGATGTACCTGGTGTTTAAAAGATTACTGATAACCTGGCATTAACATTTAGAACATTGATTCCTTACCAAAAGGACAGTTATATTTAACTATGCATTTATATTTCATATTTATATACCTCAAAAGAAAAATTCAGAGTTGGAATTAAAATCCATGGAGAAGAAATAAAAACTTTGAGGTTCACCGATGCCACTGTAATTCTGTCAGAGACAGCAAAAGACCTGGAAGAGCAGCTGAACGGAATGGACAGTGTCTTGACAAGGAGGATATAGGATGAACATCAACAAAAGCAAAACGAGGATAATGGAATGTAGTCAAATTAAATCGGGTGATGCTGAGGCTGTTAAATTAGGAAATGAGACGCTTAAAGTAGTAAATGAGTTTTGCTACTTGGGGAGCAAAATAAATGATGATGGTCGAAATAGAGAGGATATAAAATGTAGACTGGCAATGCTAAGGAAAGAGTATCTGAAGAAGATAAATTTGTTAACATCGAATATAGATTTAAGTGTCAGGAGGTCGTTTCTGAAAGTATTTGTATGGAGTGTGGCCATGTATGGAAGTGAAATGTGGACAATAACTAGTTTGGGCAAGAAGAGAATAGAAGCTTTCGAAATGTGGTGCTACAGAAGAATGCTGCAGAACAGTGAAATACTAAGAAAGTACTTTGGACAACTGTTCAACTGTGAAGAACCGAACTGTAAACTAAAATAATTTTCAGTTGTTTGTTGTTGTGGTCTTTAGTCCAAAGACTGGTTTGATGCAGCACACTCCATACTACACTATCCTGTGCAAGCCTCTTATCTCCGAGTAACTATAGTAACCTACATCCCTCTGAATCTGGTTACTGTAGTCATCTCTTGGTCTCCCTCTATGATTTTAACCCCCCCCCCCCCCTTTTGCCTTCCCTCCACTACTAAATTGGTGATCCCTTGATGCCTCAGAATATGTCCCACCTACCAATCCCTTCTTTTAGGCAGGTTGTACCGCAAAGTTCTCTTCTCCCCAATTCTATTCAGTACCTGGTCTACCCATCTAATCTTCAGCATTCTTCTGTAGCACCACATTTCAAAAGCTTCTATTCTCTTCTTGTCTAAACTGTTTATCGAAATGATGGTAATCCCAAAAGTACGGTCTCCTATTTTTTTATAAGTACATAGACCTGTTTATTTCTAAAATGGTTTACATCAGTTTAAAGCTTGAACATTTAGCTATTTTTTGACATAATCACCATTTCTGTCATTGCATTTTTGTAGACGCTGTGGCAGTTTTGCATGCCCATGTCACACCAGCTCGCCGCCATGCTGTTCAGAAAGTTATGAACCTCTTCTTCCACGTCGTTGTCGGAGCTGAATCACTTTCCGGCCAAATGTTCTTTTAACCTAGGGAACAGGTGATAGTCACTGCACACCAGGTCAGGACTATAGGGTGGGTGGGAGAATATGTTCCACTGAAACTGTTGCAGGAGAGCAACAGTTTGCCGAGCAATGTGTGGGCGAGCGTTGTCATGGAGATTGTGTACACCCTTGCTCAACATTCCTCTTCTCCAGTTCTGAATTGCCCGTTTCGAGATTTTTCAGATTCTCACAGTACCCTTCAGCGTTAATTGTGGTCCCATCGATTCAGCTCCGACTACGAGATGAAAGATGAGGTTCATAACTTTCTGAACAGCATGGCGGCAAGCTGGTATGACATGGGCATACAAAAACTGCCACAGTGTCTACAAAAATGCATCGACAGAAATGGTGATTATGTCGAAAAATAGCTAAATGTTCAAGCTGTAAACTGATGTAAACCACTGTAGAAATAAACAGGTCTAAGTACTTAAAAAAAAAAAAAAAAAAAAAAAAAAAAAAAAAAAAAAAAAAACTCGTTCTTTCAGAAAGGACTTCCTGACACAAATTTATAGTTGATGTTAACAAATTTCTCTTCTTCAGAAATGCTCTTCTTGCCATTTCCAGTATACATTTAGTACCATCCCTACTTTGACCATCTTCTGTTATTTTGTTTCCCAAATAACAAAACTCATTTACTACTTTAAGTGTCTCATTCCACAATCTAATTCCCTCAGCATCACCAGATTTAATTCGACTACATTCCATTATCTTCATTTTGCTTTTGTTGATGTTCATCTTATATCCTCTTTTCAAGATACTGTCCACTCCGTTCAACTGCTCTTCCAAGTCCTATGCTGTCTCTGACAGAATTACAATGTCATCAGCAAACCTCAAAGTTCTTATTTCTTTTCTCTGAACTTTAATTACTACTCCAAATTTTTCTTTTGTTTCCTTTACTGCTTGCTCAATATACAGATTGAATAACATCAGGGAGAGGCTACAACCCTGTCTCACTCCCTTCTCAACTACTGCTTCCCTTCCGTGCCCCTTGACTCTTATAATCTGGTTTCTGTAAAAATTGTAAATAGCCTTTTGCTCTCTGCATTTTACCCCTGCCACCTTTATAACTTGAAAAAGAGTATTCCAGTCAACATTGTCAAAAGCTTTCTCTAAGTCTACAAATGCTATTAATGTAGGTCTGCCTTTTCTTAACCTAACCTCTATGAGAAGTTGTAGGGTCAATATTGCCTCACGTGTTCCTACATTTCTCCAGAATCCAGCCTGATTTTCCACAAGCTCCACTTCTATTAGTTTTTCCATTCTTTTGTAAAGGATTTGTGTTAGTATTTTGCAACCGTGACTTATTTAACTGATGTTTGGTAATTTTCACACCTGTCAGCATCTGTGCACTTTGGTATTGGAATTATTACATTTTTCTACAAGTCTGAGGGTATTTCGCCTGTTTCATACATCTTGCTCACCAGATGGAAGATTTTTGGCATGGCTGGCTCTCCCAAGGCTACCAGCAGCTCTAACGGAATGTTGACTACTCCCAGGGCCTCGTTTTGACTCACTTCTTTCAATGTCTTGTCAAATTCTTCATGCAGTATATCATCTCCCTGCTCATCTTGCTGTACATCCTCTCCCATATCCATAACATTGCCCTCAAATACATCTCCCTTGAATAGATCCTCTATACACTCCTTGCACCTTTCTGCTTTCCCTTCTTTGCTTAGGGCTGGTTTCCCACCTGAGCTATTGATATTCATACGGCTGTTTCTCTTTTCTCTAAAAGTCTAATTTTTCTGTAGGCCACACTGCCACACTGAGGCAACAGTGGTGTAATCCAATTCTTGTATCTCTTATTGTTTCTTGTGAAATGCCTCTTCAAAGTGGTGGATCATTGTGTTAATAAATGTGTTAATTTTTTTTGTTGACATCACAGACTCCTTACATTTCTGTCCACTTTTCTTTACTTAAAAGGCGCTGAATTTGTTTAAGTTACCTTCAGTGAAATACCTTTGTAAATTTTTGGATGGTATTGGATGAGAGATATCTTTATTTACTTCAGCTTTGTGGCCACTGAGTACCGCATTATATACGTTTTTCTGGTGTTGGGCTATTTATTTTAATTTACCATAATTTGGTCTACAGCTGTCTCAGATGTAAATCAAGACGGCACCAAGTGAAATTTTTTTGTGCAAATATGTCTCAGTTACTTTAAAAAATGGTACTGATGCTTGTAAAATCTGCATAAAAAAGGTGAAAAGAGTTGCACTGTGTGTCCATTGTAAGTACTGATACCATGACAAATGTTTAAAAGTAAATCTGATACATACAAAAAAGGAATGGGACTGTATATGTGGTCAAAAAAAAAAGTGTCACAAAAACGAAATTACAAACATGCTTAAGTCAAAAGAAAAAATAATAAGTGTGCTACCATAAGATAAATACAAAATATTAAGAACTTCTCATACAGTACCTAATTGGAATCATCACCTAGCCCAAGACAATGTTGCTGTTAACAGTAGTTTCACACAGAAAACATGGCTATATACCAAACAAACTTGCAACAAAACACTGCATGTAAGCACAGCCCCAGTAATACCACTATCAAATAAATTCTTGGCAGCAGAACCTGACTGTGGTACAACAACAAACACAGGCGAACCAAAAATCAATGACAAAACTTCTGACAGAGAGTCAAAAAAGAGCTTCCCAATGCAAAAATGCACCAAAGGTCTACTCCTGTATGCCAACAGTTCTAACGGTCTTCGGACGACAGAAGAGACAGTTTGTAACTGGGGTGCAAAACTCACACGTCTCTCGCAGTTGACTCACGTATTGTGTGGAGCTGATCTTCTTCTCGGGTCAGATGGCTGTGTCGATCTGCACAAACTCTTCTTCTCTGAAGGCTACAGCTGGTTAATGGAATTTCAAAACGGACTTCTTTTGTACTCTTGAAATGATTCTACACTCTCAGAATACTTCTGTTCAACTCTGTTATATTTTCATCTACACAATAAAACAACTTCACAAGTTTCACACAAGCTTTCAACTCTTGTGAGTCAACCCCATCTTGGACCATTAGAAACAAACAGATACAATTGTACTATGTTTGGTTTAATAACCACTATAAAACCAGTTCTTGCTTCTCGCAAGTCCAAAGCCAGAAAGTCAAATGTAAGTGTCTTTAGTTCAATACATAATTCATTCGTTCACAACAATACTGTCATTACACTGTGAAGTAACAGTGTGTGCTTGCTTCTTGTACTGGACATACAGCTTCTCAGGTGCATGCTGCAAACACTTGTCTGCGCCGATTGACTGCCACTATTGCCGTATTCTCCCGATAGGCAGCCATTCTGCACACACAGAAACCAGTGGCGAGGTAGACACATCTCCACTCTCTCATCCTTATACTTAAAATATAGGGCATTCGAGATGGTGGAAAGCCGAGCGTCTCTATAATTTACACTGAAATTCTCGAGGCACTACATATCCCTCCCCTTAGCTCAAACATGCGTTATTTTATACATACTCATTATGTACAATTACATACAATAATTCTTTATCTTTTAACAATGCATCTCATTCTACTAACACCCATGCATATTTTACCACAATTATAATACATGACCCTTTCAATCCATGTTGGAGTTAGCTCTGTTTTCTATTCCTCTTCCAATCATAAATTACAGGTGTACATAATATTCTGCTGCTTCATTCTTACTTCCCGTACTACTTTTTCTAAGTATGTACTTATTCATTATCTATTGCAATCTGGAGGAACTCTGGGTAGAATAAAAAGTGTTCCCTTCTTGGATATTTGCAAACCCGAAACTTAATGAGGCTTTTTATGCACAGAATTCAAACTTACCAGACTCATCCCTTTAAACATGTGACTTCTGTCATGATACTGTCCTTTTTCCCTTTATGAACAGTACCTATATCTTACATGGATTGATCCTAAGAGTACCCTTTCTCCTTCCGTCTTGGTAGGTATGCACCTTTCTTGTTTCTATCTTCCTATGGTACAGGTCAATCCCCTTCTTGGTGTCCCTGTCTGAGGAGTATAGGTCAGCCTCTCATAGGTCTGCCTATCCGCCCTTTTTCTCATCCACTAAATGTCGAGTGCACCCTCTATATCCTTCTTGAATAGGCCTCCTGGTTCATTGCCCTAACATCCATCTTTATGCATACTATACTTAAATATTCTCTGGTAAAATTACAAATCTACTTTACACTCATATTACACTTTCTAATACTTCATCTTATACCACTGAGTCCTCTTTCACTCCTCACTTTTACTATACAAACAGATATCAAGTCCACACATAGTAGATGCTGTGTCTACCTGTATTTACTACCTCCCGGTAGATACTATTCCCTTTCTCAAAGGACTAGCATGGCACATGTAAATATTTTTGAGAGAGACAAAAAAAAAAAAAAAAAAAAAAAAAAAAATAATGATGCAGAACCATCACATATCAACAATGTAATATGTGCATCGACTCAAATGTATATACATCTTTATTCCCATACATCCCTTGGCGGTTCTGGGATCACTTTAAGTTCCCAATTCGTAATTCTTCTGTTTGTGTTTAAGTATATCTTTGTGTGTATGTAGATATGTGTTCGTGTCTCCTGATTCTTCGGCCTACTTATATGAAATAAGTTGAAGGTTATTGGAAACCACAGAAAAGAGAAGGAGAAGTATATGCATATGGAAAGAGGGAAAGATAGATAGGTACTCAACAGAGAAGTAAGAAATGAAAAGTAGAGAGGGTTCTAAGATCAAAAAGAAAAAGAAGATAGCCCCAAAGACAGGAAACCCTTCCCACCCCCTTCCCCAGGATCCCTACTTCACCAGTACTTGAGTGAGAAGCCGGAGGATGTTGTTGTTGTTGTTGTTGTTGTGGTTTGATGCAGCTCTCCATGCTACTCTATCCTGTGCAAGCTTCTTCATCTCCCAGTACCTACTGCCACCTACATCCTTCTGAATCTGTTTAGTGTATTCATCTCTTGGTCTCCCTCTACGATTTTTACCCTCCACGCTGCCCTCCAATACTAAATTGGTGATCCCTTGATGCCCCAGAACATGTCCTACCAACCGATCCCTTCTTCTAGTCACATTGTGCCACAAACTTCTCTTCTCCCCAAATCCTATTCAATACCTCCTCATTAATTATATGATCTACCCATCTAATCTTCAGCATTCTTCTATAGCATCACATTTTGAAAGCTTCTATTCTCTTCTTGTCCAAACTAGTTATTGTCCATGTTCCACTTCCATACATGGCTACGCTCCATACAAATACTTTCAGAAACGACTTCCTGACACTTACATCTATACTCGATGTTAACAGATTTCTCTTCTTCAGAAACGCTTTCCTTGCCATTGCCAGTCTACATTTTATATCCTCTCTTCTTTGACCATCATCAGTTATTTTGCTCCCCAAATAGCAAAACTCCTTTACTACTTTAAGTGTCTCATTTCCTAATCTAATTCCCTCAGCATCACCCGACTTAATTCGACTACATTCCGTTATCCTCATTTTGCTTTTATTGGTGTTCATCTTATACCCTCCTTTCATGATACAGTCCATTCCGTTCAACTGCTCTTCCAAGTCCTTTGCTGTTTCTGACAAAATTACAATGTCATCAGCGAACCTCAAAGTTTTTATTTCTTCTCCATGGATTTTAATACCTACTCCGAATTTTTCTTTTGTTTCCTTCACTGCTTGCTCAATATACAGATTGAATAACATCGGGGATAGGCTACCTCACTCCCTTCCCAACCACTGCTTCCCTTTCATGCCCCTTGACTCTTATAACTGCCATCTGGTTTTTTTTCCATTCGTCTGTAAAGAATCTGCGTTAGTATGTTGGAAGTATGATGTTAAATGTCTCCCACAGAACGGACATTCTCACCTTCACCTTTGAAGCCCCCAAAGAAAAATCTTAGCAACACCTAAGGAACGGCAAATGGTGAACGATCAGTTACACTTGTCTGTGAGGGTTGTCTGAAGGTGGGGTGTGTGCCTAGTGTTAGTCATGTTTGTACTTACACAACCCACCCCTTCCAAAATCGATACAAACCCTCCCCATTTACACCACTTTACACAAAAGGTATAAAATATTCTATAAAAATAGAAAATTATACACTACAATCAGTTGTCTAGTTATAAATTATGTGTTATGTAAGGTTTCATACAAATTTCCATTTTCTATTAATCTAATATTTCTTGGTAGCTCTCAAAGAACAGCTTAGGCAAAACTAAGACCTAACTATACTCTGATACTGGGATTCGAGATGCTCGCTGACTAGAGCGGAGCGCATGGGTGACTTAAATACTCTCTTCTAACTCTACGTTGATGTCGGGATTGAACGCTAACTAGAGCTGAGCATGCTGTCGACTTACATCTACATTGGGCACTAATTGTTATGGATGTAACTGCAGATATATCAAATCGGAATCCAACTGCATTTAGAGAGCATATTATGAGATCACTAATAGATTCTTCAGTCTTGACTCGATATAACAACACAATTTATTCAGTTGATTACATAACGTGGACTAGAATCATACGTAACCCGTAACCCCTTTGAGACCACGAATAGTGATACGATCACCTATTGCTATGACTACAATAACCAGTATGGCCTTCATATTAGGGATTTGCAGCAGCCACTGCTTGTCAGTTAAGTAAAATAAGGATGGAGAAGCAATAGGACCATAGGGTAGTATAAGAATGCTATTACAGTTTGATATTTGAAGGGAATTCGATGCAAGAAAAGTAACTTCAGGAGGAACACTGAAAACAACTCAGGAGCCAGTGGTCATCACTCCGCCCATTAACACAGAACGTTAACATCCCTGGGGGACAGATGTGACTCCACCCGGATCCCATGGTTCTGACATTAACCTCACTCGATTGCTTATGGACCAATATTTCTCATTAAATTTTATGTGAAAGTCTCCCCGCAACAAAACAACTACAATTTTAAAAGGAAGCACAACATTAAGTAAAGTTATTCTATGTTCTAATCTGTCCTGGACAAGTTTGAATTCTTTCCATGAGTCATCTCTAACATTGCTATTATCAGTAAGTCTGGAGAAAGCAACAGTCGAAATGTTTCCGGAGATTATACTCTCGGTAATATCTCAATGTATAATTATCTCAAAAGGTTCCGCCAGACTACTTACATTTATCATGTCAAAGGCGGCTAATTTTTCCCTGACATTCCGTTCTACATTATTTACTCGTGAACCGACAGCTCATGTAGTAACGGCTCGTATACTAACACCTGGAATTTTCAATTGAATATTTGATACTACATCCTTATTTCCTGTCTTACAGAATTAAATATAACATTACATACATTTTCACAAGATTCCAATTTTTCATTAAGCTTGGGTTCTTTATTATTACTTTTCACATCAAATTCTAGTTTCTTTGTAAAATTCCGAAATCACTCATTCTGTCTATGGTTAGATTCAGTAAATAGTTGATTAACATGAGTATTCAAAGAACTAGTGAGTCCACTCTTTAAATCTAACTTCAGATATTCTACCTTATCATTTAAAGAGTCCAATCCAGTCTTAAATAAAACTATACTCGCTACTTGACCGTTCAAGGTTTCACTCTGAGCATTTAAACTAGAATGTACCTAAACGTATTTCTCTCCTTAGAGCTTCATTCCGAGCATTTAATTTTTCACTTAAGACTGGCTGTATCAGCCTCCTGGTCATCCAACTTAGCACTTTGGTCATATAATCTAGCATTTAGTTCTTGTCACTGGTTATCTAATTAAAGGCTTAGTGCTTTAATTAAATTTGCTACCTCAGTCAGGCCTGGCATTTCTTTTGTTACAGTCATTGCCATGGCTGGCTCTGAAGTTTGTTGCTGTTCTTGAACCATAATTTTATGGATCTTGGACCTAGTAATCATCTAAAGAAAATTAATCACTGAATACAATAACTACACTAAGAGTTTACCATGCACAGTTCCTTCAACTTCACCAAACAATTATTGTTTTTCGCTCACCCGGCATAGAGTTCAAGCTACGTTGGTGCGCAGATGTATAATCAGTGTGGGTGGACAGCACTGGCGCCAGCAGCGTCGGACATTGGCTTCAGTGTCGACGGCGGAGAGTGGACACAGAGTCAGCACCGGTGAGCAGCAGCTGGTGCAGTCGACATCGGTGGCTGGTTACAGCATTGGCGTGATGTACGTGTGTGAAGACTGCTTACTCTCCACACCCGACCTTCTTATTCGAAAAATTGAGGTCTTCTCTCCATTTCTCTCCACTATTACTTTCTCACGTCTTTTACAGCATTGCACTCACAACTTTCTTCCCTTTGTTCATTGGAATCAATACGATTACTGGAAGCAGTTCTTGTATGTTGTTAGGCTTGGTTGCTATGGCGATGCATAATATCTTCTTTCCATTTCTGTCTTTAAATTCCTGTTTTACTCGGGTCCTGTCACGTAGGTTGCCATGTTCTGACAGTCTTCAGATGACAGGAGAGAGAGTGTGTAACTGGGGTGCAAAACTCACACGTCTCTCGCAGTTGACTCACGTATTGTGTGGAGCTGATCTTCTTCTCGGGTCAGATGGCTGTGTCGATCTTCACAAACTCTTCTTCTCAGAAGGCTACAGCTGGTTAATGGAATTTCAAAACGGACTTCTTCTCTACTCTTGAAATGATTCTATACTCTCAGAATACTTTTGTTCAACTCTGTTATATTTTCATCTCCACAATAAAACAACTTCACAAGTTTCACACAAGCTTTCAACTCTTGTGAGTCAACCCCATCTTGGACCTTTAGAAACTAACAGATACAATTGTACTATGTTTGGTTTAATAACAACTATAAAACCAGTTCTTGCTTCTCGCAAGTCCAACACCAGAAAGTCAAATGTAAGTGTCTTTAGTTCAATACATAATTCATTTGTTCACAACAATACTGTCATTACACTGTGAAGTAACAGAGTGTGCTTGCTTCTTGTACTGGAAATACAGCTTCTCAGGTGCGCGTTGCAAACACTTGTGTGCGCCGATCGACCGTCACTTTTGCCGTATTCTCCCGATACACATCCATCCTGCACACACAGAAACCAGGGGCGAGGTAGACACATCTCCATTCTCTCACCCTCGTACTTGAAATATCAGGTGTTCAAGACAGTGGAAAGCCAAGTGTCTCTAGAATTTACACCGAAATTCTCGAGGCACTACACAGTCATGGAAAAGAATTAACTGCACACTTTTATGAAAATATATGTCCAAAGCATTCCATTCTTGTGAAACGAAAGACCTAGTTATCTCACACAAATGAAGGCTACTTGAGCTGAGAAGCTCAAACATGGTTGTCTTCTCTGTTCCACATCGACCTGACTTGCCCATCTGGTTGTGTGTATATAAAGAGGTGTGAAGTGCAAATAAACAGGTCCTAAATGCATTTGTACGAGATTCAAAAATGTACACTGTCAACTTAAGCTGCGTAGGAAGAAGATTCCACACATCCCATGGCTTACATCTTAACAGACTAGGGGAGCACTTAGTTATAACACAGATCCAAGAAGTAGTTAACAGCAAACTGAATGTACAGTGTTGTGCTACAGAGGCCATCCCTCTCAAAGATAAAATTAACGAATACTTGGGAGAAACATCCATGAAATTCCAGGTCAGTAAAACAATACATCGGCAGGACAAGAGCAATGTTCTTTAAGGCAATAAAACCTTCCACCAATGCAACACCAGACACAAGTGTATGTGTTTCATATGTGCCTCAAACAGAGTTCAGTCCGCTAGAGAATAATTTATCACTTTTGTATTATAATGTATAGGTTTTGGGAAACAAAATAGACGCTTTTGAATCATTTATCACAGGACTATCGCCACATGTAGTAATAGTTACAGAACGCCAGAAAACAGTGGACAACATTCAGTATTGCAGATTATAAGGCCACAACCTAGCTATGTTCTACTGTAAAACACATAATAAAGGTGTTGGTGTTGCCATCCATTCAAGAAAATGTAAGTTCATAACCACCATAGAAAAAGTGCTATGGGGGAATAATTTCTGTGATGACAAATATTTTGAAATTGCAGTTCTTAAACTCACATTTTGCACTGTGCCTTTCTATGCCATAGGTGTATATAGATCCCCCTGTGAAATTCTGATGCTTTTCTGAAATCACATGATGGAGTTTTAAGAAAATTTATGTCAGGTTGTAGAAGTGTAAATGTTGTCATACTGGGAGATCTGAACATCAACATTTTACAAGATGGTCAGGAAAGCAAACATTTTACAGATTGTATCCTGTCTTTTGGGGCTAAAGATCTTGAACAAGCACCTGCCAGAAGAGCTAACACACATAGTAGTTCAATGGATCATGTTATTACAAATTATGACCACATCATCTCAACAAACGTCATGAACGGTCACCTTTCTGCCAACAAATACGAGGTTCAGATAATGTTTCGAAGACTTGCTGGTCAAATGTAAATAAAATCAGAAACAATGAAACAGAAACTAAAATTAATAATGTAAATTAACTGTAAATAATGATGATATCTCTGATACCCTTCTATTCAGCAATATTTTCAATAATTACTTCATAGATACTGTCAAAAATAATGTCTCTCTGAAACAGGATATACCATATGAAACAGGATATACCATAAAATGAGGTGAATCCTATCAGGTGGTGTCAATCCAACCATTTACTGGTTTTCCCATGTTTGGATAACTGAGCACAGCATTTTAACAATTACATTGCAGCTGACAATTGTCGTGAATTCTTGACTAATCTATCAACAACAATGGCGTGTTGGAATGCGTGCAACCAGCAAATTGCATTGTCAGTAGGTGTGCGATTCTTGTGCTGCATTTGTGTAGTCAACACAACAGTGCGGAAACTTCTGCTGGTGCCTGTTACTTCTGAAGTGTAACTACTAAGTTGCAGAATTATTGCTTGCATACAAACGTGTTAAGTGATACAGTTTTGTTTTTTGTTCACTGCTAATACTGCTTAGTCACTACGCAGGCCTAATCACAAATTTGCATTTTTATAGGGTGAATCTGATCATGCGAGTATACCAAAGGATACTGGGACCAACACAGAAATCTAACTACAAACCAGAATTTCTTCTAAATACGATGAAAGCTGTCAAATCAGGAAAATTAAGTATCCAAGACGCTTCAGAGCAATACACAGTTCCATATACCACATTAAATGACAAACTCAAGGAAGGTACAAATACAAAAGAGGCGGCCAAACAGCGTTCCAAAAGTGAGGAAAAAAGCCTGGTTGAAGGATTATTGTGTTGTGCAAAATGGGGGTTTCCTATGAGGAATAATGATGTTAGGGACACTGCACAGGCATATCTCAATCGAGCAGGGAGGACTGAAAAAAGATTTTGTGACAATCAACAGGGCACGAGTGGGTAAAATCTTTTCTGAAAAGAAATAAAGAGCTAATGATTAGAGTAAGCGAAAATGTGAAGAGGTCAAAGGCAGCAGTTACCTGAGAAACAGTGACTGATTATTTTAAAAACCTTTATGTGACCTTGGGTGGTGACTGTCCCTCCAACATTATAAACTATGACGCAACAAACTTTTGTGACAATCTTAGACAATTGAAAGTAATAGTAAAGCGAGGCATCAGACATCGTGAAATGTTTCTAAGTGAAGTATTAGCGCGATGATAGCAGCAGCTGCCAACTGCTCAGTCCTCCTACCATACATTGCTTATACGGCAAAACACTTCTATGATACTTGGACTGAAGGGGGCATAACAGGTGCAGCTTCTAATAGAAATCGAAATTGTTGGTTTGACCTAAGAATGTTTGAATCATGGTTTGTTGAAATTGTCTTATGTTTTGCCCAGAAATTAGAGGGATATAAAGTGATTATAGGTAACAATCTCTCGAGTCATCTGCCATATAACGTGATTAAACTGTGCCAGGAACAGGACATTAAATTTGTGCTTCTACCACGTAATTCTACTCATTTGTGTCAGCCATGTGATGTGGCCTTTTTTTAGACCTTTAAAACTTGCTTGCAGAAATGTGCTAGATGATTGGAAAAGGAAGTTTAGAGGAGTGCTGCCGAAACCAAAATTTCCTACGTTGTTGAAAAAACATTTGAAAATATAGCTATCAAATCCAATCCAAATGTAATATCTGCATTCAGAAAAGCAGGACTTTTTCCTTTCTGTCCCGATAAAGTCATTTCACAGATTCCAGAAGCAACTGATAACAATGCACATGGCACCAGCTCATCAGAAGTTTCTTGGGCAGCAGCAGCCTTCCAAATGCAACTGAAACAAGTTCGCTCTAATGAAACAAAAGGAAAGCAGTGCCAAGCAAAGCATTTAGCATTAACTCCACGGTAAGGAACTGCCATCAGAGACTTCAATGAAAATGATAGTGATGGGGCTGCAACCAGAACATCTAACCCTGATCTAAAACAGCATGAGTCAAATGAAAATGAAGAAATGAACAAGGAGAAGGATAAAGATTGGCTGAATTTAAAAGAAACTGATTTAACCGTAGTAAAATTTCCTACGAAAAAAGGTTCAGGTTTTTTATTGGTAAAACTGAAAGCATCTCTAATGACACGTTGTTGTTGTTGTTGTGGTCTTCAGTCCAGAGACTGGTTTGATGCAGCTCTCCATACTACTCTATCCTGTGCAAGCTTCTTCATCTCCCAGTACCTACTGCAACCATCATCCTTCTGAATTTGCTTAGTGTATTCATCTCTTGGTCTCCCTCTACGATTTTTACCCTCCACACTGCCCTCCAATACTAAATTGGTGATCCCTTGATGCCTTAAATTTTCTAACTTACCTGCCTGATTAAGGGATCTGACATTCCACGCTCCAATCCATAGAACACCAGTTTTCTTTCTCCTGATAACGACATCCTCCTGAGTAGTCCCCGCCCGGAGATCCGAATGGGGGACTATTTTACCACCGGAATATTTTACCCAAGAGCACGCCATCATCATTTAACTATACAGTAAAGCTGCATGCCCTCGGGAAAAATTACGGCCATAGTTTCCCCTTGCTTTCAGCCGTTCGCTGTACCAGCACAGCAAGGCTGTTTTGGTTGTGTTACTTACTGATTTTGTTCTTGCATACAAAACACAATGGTGATCAGGTGATCAGATTCGCCCCAACTGAGGAGGTGAAACCGATCAACAATTAACTTAAAATAATAACAACAATTATAAACAAAAATTAATGTAATACACGAATATATCATTATCAAGGTTGTGAAATTAACATACTGAATTTTTATTCTGATATGGATGAAATTTTTAAAAAGAACTGCCATTTTTGATCAGATTCGCCTCATTTTACAGTACAGCACACATCTGAGTCCAGCCAACAAACAGAACTGCAGTATACTACAGGCAGTAAGCACTTATGACATTCTGCAGCTTATTGATAGCCTCAGAAACAAAAAAGTCAGTAAGATTAGATGAAATTTCTCCATATCTATTGAAGAAATGCAAACATGAATTAATGAAACAACTAGTTGATCTAATAAACTGTGTTCTTGAAGATGGTGTGTTCTCTGACAAGTTGAAACTGGCTATAGTTTCACCTATACACAAAAAAGTGGAAATAAAGCATGTACGGAATTACAGACATATTGCCCTTGATGTGTTGGTAAATGTGCCAACACCTTATAGATAGAGGCGGCCGAAATGCACGCTATCTAAGGCAGACGGGCGTGAATTCTGGAACACGATAAGTAGTGAATTCTCATAAGAAAAGTATGCAGCTCCTCGAATACTTATCTTTTATTCTTTGATGTGAATACAGCATTCTTGATGAGACATTTCATATGATAACTATCAAACTATGTAAGGCTAATGGCGCCTTGCTAGGTCGTAGTCATGGACTTAGCTGAAGGCTATTCTAACTGTCTCTCGGCAAATGAGAGAAGGCTTCGTCAGTGTAGTCGCTAGCAAAGTCGTCGTACAACTGGGGCGAGTGCTATTCCGTATCTCGAGACCTGCCTTGTGGTGGCGCTCGGTCTGCGATCACACAGTGGCGACACGCGGGTCCGACATGTACTAAATGGACCGCGGCCGATTTAAGCTACCACCTAGCACATGTGGTGTCTGGCGGTGACACCACAGCCCTAATCTCAACTTTCAGCAAACTAATAGAGAAAATAATACTGAAAAAATCCTGGAACATTACAACAATGCTGACATATTAAGTGATTTCCCACATGGTTTCAGAAGAGGTCGAAGTACCACGTCAGCAGCAGTACAATTTGTCCATCATGTATTTGAAAAAATAAATAAAAAATCCCAAGCAGCAAGAATATTCCTAGACCTCTCAGGACTTTTGACAGAGTACATCATGACGTGCTCTTATCAGAAATTGCGAAGAGTGGTGTCTTTGGAAAACTCATTTAAAAACATATTTAAAGGGTAGGCAGCAGTGCACGGAGATTATATACACTAATGGAAGAATACTGGAGAGAAGAAGGTTAAGTATTAGAAATATATATTCTGGTGTTCCTCAGGGCTCCATTTTAGGTCCAGTCCTCTTTATATGCTATGTAAATGATTTCCCAAGTTCTCTTGACAATAAGCAATTGATCACTATGTATGCAGACAATACATCTGGTTTCTGCTATTCAGACAGTGAGCCCAGCCTAGTTGAAGAGAGACATAACTTTACTGAAAAGATAGGAGCTCACTTTGAAAGAGACAACCAAAATGTAAACATAGAAAAAACTAATATTATTCATTTTAAACCAAGTGGCCCAAACAGACAATATGCTGTGATTGGGAAATTCTATCAAAAACCTGTACAGATCTACCAAAAGCCTGTACAGATTGCACATTCTTGGGTTTATGCATAGATGATCAACTTTCATGGAAGCAGCAAGCTGATTATGTCTATGAAAGATAACACCCAGTCTACAAGTATTACGAAGATCATCACCATATCTTAATTCTGAAACCCAAAGGAGTGTATACTGTGGATTAGTGTACCATTTATTGTCTTATGGAATAGTACTGTGGGGTGGGACATGCCAAACTAATGTGAAAAGGGTTTTCATACTGCAGAATTGAGCTTTGAGGATCATAGCAAAAGTAAAACATGGAACTTCTTGCAAACCCCTATTCTTTAGACACAATATTCTCTCAGTTTATGCCATGTACATACTAGAAACTATAATGCTAGTGAAAGAAGACACTAAAATCACAAAAGGAAACATAGATATTCACAACTATGAAACAAGGCATAGAAAAGACCTTCATATGGTTAACAGAAGATTAACTTTAACAGCAGAAAGCCCCTATATTTAAAGGAGCTGTTTTTAATAACTTGGTACCAAGTGAAGGTAGGATATTGACAGGGAATACTTTTAAAAAGCAAGTCAAGCAGTGGCTTATCCAAAAATGCCCTTATAATTTGAATTTATCATGAATTATAATGTAATAAGAATTAAGACGCCCAACATGACTGTCTACATGAAGGATCGCGTGTTGCTGGCAATTCTTTTTACAAGAATGGTGAATTTGTGTCAGCAGCACTGTGCAAGTCCTGGACACTCAGATGTATGAAAAAAGGTATTGGTTTGATGTCTGCTAAGGGTCTGGGAAAAATGATTACAAAATTCAAAAAGACAAATTCCTTTGAAGTGCAATGTGGCAGAGAGAAGAAAGCACTTGACTCTTCTTTCAAAGATATGGGCACAGCACTGCAGGAGTGGTTAAGTGGTGGTTGGCAAACATGCAATGAATGCAGAATTGCACAAACATTAGACACGCCTGAGAGCACAGTGCATAAAATCTTATGAAACACCTTGCATTGCTATCCATACAAAATCATCCATGTTCAGGTGTTGCTTCCTGGGACATGTCAACAAGACAAATGTTCATTCTGGAATTTCTTGCCCCCATGGAAGTGGACAATGAATGACCATGGAACATTCCGTGGGCAGACAAAGCCCATTTACATATCCAAGGTTATTTCAAAATGCAATATAGGCAATGGAAAATCCACATGCATATCAACCAGTGCTACTACATTCTGCAAAGGTAACTGCGTGGTGCCAGTTGACAACATATTTTATCACAGGGCCATATTTTTTCAAGGAGATGACTCCTGTGGATCCAGTTACTTGTACTGTCACTGGTAAATGCTATGAGTCTTTTGCCCACCAATGTCATTCTAACCCTTCAATAGCGTGCGATCATTTTATGTATGAAGGCTCTCCCCTCTGCACATTGCACAGCCAGTGAAGCGGTTGCTGCACAGGCATTTTGGAAATGCTAGATTTATCAGGCATTGTTTCCCTATAGCCTGGTCATCCTGATCTTAATTCGTGTGACCTATGGCTGTGGGATCATCTGAAAAATGTTTGTGTACAGTGCTCCAACTATGATCGTAGCTGAATTGAAGGCATGCAGTGCAACACATTCTGAACATGACCCTCAAGACACTCCGATATGTTGTGGAACGTGCTGTTTCTATATTTCAACTTGTGGCAGAAAACAGTGGACAACATACGGAACAACAATTAGAAACCAATGTCATTTTGCTTTTTATGTAGTCTTTGGCCCCAGGACAATTAAAAACCGATGTCATTGTGCTTTTTATGTGGTTTTTGGCCTCAGAACAATTAAAAACCAATTATTCCCATCTGATGTGGTATGACCTTGCCTTGTTGGATGGTCTTACCTACCTAACAGTGCCACAACTGTTGACTCCTGAACTTGTGCTGTCATGCACATTGGACAGTATGGATGGTGTAACATGCAACTCAAACCACAGCCGTTATATTGTGAATCATCTGTCACTTATAGTCAATCCCATTTATGCTAAGATGCTTACAGTACCATCTATTGGTGGAATTTTTGTTTGCTTTTTTTGTTCCAAGTTGTTCCCATGTGTCAATAACATGCTGTTCAAATTTGATGTCATTCTGAGCAGTGGTTCTCTATCTACAGTGTTTTGGAACTGAAACTTTAATTATGAACACACTGTATGTTATTAAGGATGCAGCAGTTAAAAATTTCCTTGTAGATTTTTGAGGAAAAATACAATCAGGCAAAGAAAACTCATAAACCTGAAATTGCTAACCTAAGGAGGCAGATTAACAGCAACACAATAGAAACAGTCTGACAACACAAGCGAAACATCTTGGGAACTAACTGTCCAAGTACTGCAAAGGTCCCACGAATATGAATACACACCCACTCTGCATAACACATGACAGTCACATTGTGAAAAACCTAAATACTACTTATAATATTTTTAATAATTATTTCACCTCTATTAATCAACCAACACATATTATAGATGCACAGGCACAAGTCACTTCACTCAGTGTACTGACTTTGAATTTATGGAACTAGATGAGCAGGAAGTTTTTAAGGCAACACACATACCAAAGAAAAAATCCACCTAGATGGTATAGCATATCCAGTGCAGTTCAAAAGTTTTACCAGCCTGATTAGTTGCAGCAATAGAGAAAATATGTATTCATCTGTTCTAAAAATGAATGCTGTGAAACCATTGTACAAAAAGGGATGTAAGGACAATGTCTTCACCTACAGACCAATTTAATTAATTTCCACCTTCAGTAACATATTTGAAAGTATTATCCCGTCCTAGCTAAGTGACTTTTTCACAAAAAAGGAACTGCTTGCAGATTCTCAGCATGGCCTTTGAAAAAGAGCTAAGTGTGGCACAGCAGTTACATGGTTCTTCTATGCAGTGTACTGTCTGTTAGACCAGAGGATGCAGACTGCAGGTATATTTTTAGACCTGAAAAAAGCATCCAAGACAGTAAACCATAGGCTACTTCTAAAAAAATTGAAGTCTTATTGTATCAGAGATCCAGTCACGAATCTTCTACTCACATACCTGTTTAACTTTAAGTAGTGCACCAAAGTGACATAGACACCGAATGAAAAAATTATAAACTTTCAATCCACTGGTGAAACTGTAATATAAGGTGTACCTCAGAAAACATTACACAATCTATCAATTCCCATATAATAAGTTGTGTAGATAACATCTCAGTCTTACTCTATAGTGGATAATGTAAGGAGTTAGAGTCTTTTGCTACTAGTTGTGTAATAGAAGTAACAAGGTACTTGAATGATCAGGGCTTCAAGGAGAACATCTCAGCAACAAACTGGGAGCTGTAAATTTGTTGATGACAATTTGTGGCATGCAAACCACATTAATTTTGTAGTGGAAAAGTACTGCCTTGCACCTCATTAGCCAGCTCCCAAAGATAGCTCCTTGGCAAACATTAAAAATAGTATACTATGGAACAACAATACATAACAATACTAATGTTATGTTCCATCCGGGATTTTCCATTGTTTGATACTATGGAAGAATTTAGCTATTTCTTAATTATGGGATTGAACTATGTGGCTGTGCAGCAGGCATCCACTTAAAATGGTACTGCTGTTGCAGAATGGAGCATAAGACACATGTGACAGGCCTTATAGATCCTTGTTGTGAAGTGACTGTACTGCACAAATACCTAACAATACATTATTATGTATAAGCATTTCAATTAGTTACGTTTTTATGAGCCAACTAATGGAATTTATCAAGTGCAGTGATGTACAGGGTCACAACACAAAAGTTAACTATTTTCAGAAAAGAAAATTAAAAATAAGAGATCAAATTCCATATATCAATTTAGCTTTATTTGGTTTAATGAACTACCAAGCTCTCAAAGAACATGTACAGCGAATGATATTGACCAAAACTAAAATCTTTTCTGACAGAATAATATTTATATTCATTCACTGAATTTGAAGACACTGACCGTAACATGAACCAGTAGAATACGAGGTGTAAAGTAATAAATGCATAAAATAGATATAAGATGCATCAAACATAGTATGTAACCCATTTTGTAAATGTATCATTGTCATACTATTATTTCTGATGTTTGAAAAAGCCACCATTGTGATGGCTCCCTGCAAATAAAATGTAAATAAATAAATAAGTCTCCAGAATGAGATTTTCACTCTGCAGCGGAGTGTGTGGTGATATGAAACTTCCTGGCAGATTAAAACTGTGTGCCCGACCGAGACTCGAACTCGGGACCTTTGCCTTTCGTGGGCAAGTGCTCTACCATCTGAGCTACCGAAGCACGACTCATGCCCGGTCCTCACAGCTTTACTTCTGCCAGTATCTCGTCTCCTACCTTCCAAACTTTACAGAAGCCCTCCTGCGAACCTTGCAAAACTAGCACTCCTGAAAGAAAGGATACTGCGGAGACATGGCTTAGCCACAGCCTGGGGGATGTTTCCAGAGTGAGATTTTCACTCTGCAGCAGAGTGTGCGCTGATATGAAACTTCCTGAAGTAAAGCTGTGAGGACCGGTCGTGAGTCGTGCTTCGGTATCTCAGATGGTAGAGCACTTGCCCGCGAAAGGCAAAGGTCCTGAGTTCGAGTCTCGGTCGGGCACACAGCTTTAATCTGCCAGGAAGTTTCATATCCGCGTACACTCCGCTGCAGAGTGAAAATCTCATTCTGGAAACATCCCCCAGGCTGTGGCTAAGCCATGTCTCCGCAGTATCCTTTTTTCAGGAGTGCTAGTTCTGCAAGGTTCGCAGGAAAGCTTCTGTAAAGTTTGGAAGGTAGGAGACAAGATACCGACAGAAGTAAAGCTGTGAGGACCGGGCGTGAGTCGTGCTTTGGTAGCTCAGGTGGTAGAGCACTTGCCCGTGAAAGGCAAAGGTCCCGAGTTCGAGTCTCGGTCGGGCACACAGTTTTAATCTACCAGGAAGTTTCAAATACATAAGTGTTTTTCTGGTGAGTTCATTCACCAACTGAAGCACATTATAAGATTTTACAAGACTGAGCAAAGTCTCCTTGTTTCTATTTTGGATGACAAAATCAATGTTAAAGTCACCACATATAATTACATCATGATTCCACTGGCTTACATTGCTCAAAAATAGTCCAGTTTGTGGAGAAAATCATTAAAATTACTAGAGGGGGCATCAAAGTGAAAATACTGCTATCCATGTACAAAAGATATGGTCAAACCCACATTCTAAAATCCAGTGCATGTAAAATGCTCCGTTTTTGAAGTAGCAGAATTATAAAGGATGAAAAATGTGTAATTTTAACAAAATATAGTGTCTTGAAATATTCACATTTTACAATGATGAATTTTTATAATTTTACTGTAAAATCAAAATTTTCTTACTTACGAGACCATGTACATCATTTGCACTCTGTATAACATTTGTGACATGTCTTTACAGTAGGTCACACTGTCTTTAACTGAGAGAAGTTGTTTGTTGTGTTTAAATGTTACCTCAGTTGGATCCAAAGAAATGAACACTCACACTGTGGGTATTCCTTGGACCTGAATTGGAGTTGGTTTAATGATGCCCTTCTTTTCAAGTCCTGCCAAAACACCACGAGGAAATTTCATTGCTCTGAAGCTTTTTATGGGTGGTGGTACATCATCCCCTTCAACTAGAATTCTCAATTTCTTGCGAACACGCTCGTGTCTCGCTTCTGACATGCTTAAGACATGCTGTGGTGGTTTCCAACTGCAAAGTAGAACACAATATTCTTTTCAAAAAGTAAGGGACCTGACTGCACAAATTTAGCATCTACTTTATCCAATAAACACACAGCACACTTTATGGAAAGTAACTGTTAATGGAGTATACAATTTTATTGAAAGAACTGTTAAGGCATTGATAAAACAAAAGACACATAAAATATTAGTTGTAAGTAATTATACAAGATAAAAGCAATAAATAACATAGCAAAAAAAGTATTGCTGAAATTACCGTTCTATATGATTTATGAAATGGAATGTACTGTATTAAGTGGAAAATTAAATTGCAAACCTGCAAAAATAACAAGGAAATGTAATGATGCCCAGAATTCGCCTATAGGAGGCACATTCCCACCACCACCACCACTATTACTACTACTACTACTACTACTACTACTGCAAGAAACTTTTTCTCCTAGCTTTTGGATTTTAGATATTCCTTCTTTGGGGAGGGGAGGGGGTGGGGGAGGGGATTTGTTGCCGAAGGTGGGAAATAGGGGCAGGTCAGTCAGACCCTATGGTTAAAAGGAAACTACTCTTGTTAGGATAAGGGGAGACAGATGAAGAAGAAGAAGGCATCAAAGAGCACAGGAATAGTGTAATGGTAAGCACTGTGCCATCTTCAGTTCAGAGATGACAGATCGGAACACAGTGACACCTTAAGGAGAAGAAGGCATGGGAAGTGGCTTGAATAACTGAATTAAGGTATGGAGGGAAGGAAAAAAAAGTGAGGAATGAAAAATTCAAAGATACACATGAGAGAGAGAGAGAGAGGGGGGGGGGGGGGGGGGGGGGGGAGCAACGAAAATAGTAATGTAAACACTGTTCATGGATTAAGGTCACAGGCATGTTCCAACCAGTCAACTGCTGCTTACAAGGCAATACAAAGAGCGATCTATGGTTGTGGGATATGTGATCAGCATGTAGCCAATCCTTCCAGGCCTCATTAGCACTGAATGGACTCCATTACACACCTCCCTATGTAACAAAATCCAAGGAGGTAATGGCGATCGAACTAGGGTCCTTCCATATTGAGGGCATGATGCTAACTATTTGCTTATGGAGGCAAATAAATAACTGAATGAATAAATAATCGAGTAAATATTAAAATTCTAAACAATATGAAAAGAAGGAGTTGTTAATTGAGATTAAGTTCAAGAGAGTAGTGGGGTAAGATAACCCTTTTCCAACATTATGGAATCACCTCATCACCCATTACTGTCCTGCATTCTATATGGGGTACTAACTAATCAGCTGCCTGTCCACAGGAATGGCCCTCACCAATTTTTGGCTATCCTTCAAGCTGCTCATCCAATTACTAACATGCTGAACACCACAATACCAATGAATTTAACAGCAGCTTTATTACTTGGCCCATTAGGAACCCCCACTTAGCTCCTATAAACTTGGAAACCATCCCTTCAGTATAGTCCCCATTCTTGCAGTCTCCCTGTTCTGTACTTCCCTAAACTCTTTTCCACTAACTTACACTTATCCTTACATTCACTCTTTCTACAACACTCTTCCCATGCCCATAAGTTGTACTCAGCTGTCCCACACTTCCCACCCCTACTGCCTCTGCCTCTGCCTCTCTCTCTCTCTCTCTCTCTCTCTCTCTCTCTCTCTCATGATCACCACCTTCATCAGTCCTCATTTTGCAAATGCCACTGACAGCTACCTACCTACCCCTTTCCTGCCTTTCACTACCTTCCACATGCCTCCTTTCCCTGTAGGTCTTACTCTTCCCACCTGCCACACTCCTTTTCTCTTAACACCATTCCTACCATTGTAAGTAACCACTCAACTGGTTCTATGATGTCATTTTTAACTTTTACTCTTTTCTTTTCAGTGTGTTTTCATGTGTTGATTATACATTATTTTAGCCTTGATTTTCAGTCCCACTTTTAAACTTGCTCTAGTAAACCCATCTATCTGTTGTTGAAGTTTATCTGTATTAATGGAAAACAGTAAAATGTCATTAACAAAATTAAGGTAGTTTGGATGTGTTCTACTGACATTTGTTGCTTTGTTTTATTTCAATGTCTAAGGATTTGAAAATGTCCTCTAGAACTACTTGGAACATAGAATCTCTTTTCCTGACTCTTCTTTCAATTCTGAATTTGTCACTATTCTGATGAAGTCTAATGGAAGCTATGGCATTTTAAATATATGTTCTCCTGTATACTCACATTAATGGAGTCAATGCTTTGTTTCTTAATGGCTGTTAGTACAGAGTTTGTTGAAACTGAGCAAAGACTTATTCATAATCTATAAATCCCACACTAAGTGGTGCTCATAACCATTGCTCCAGTCTATAATCTTCTTCATGATTACAGGTGATCTATCATACCACATCCACTCTAAAGTTAGCGTATTCCTTTTCCAACAACAATCCAATGTTGTTTCCCCCATGTTGCTGGTGATAATTTCAGTATCTTGTATATTACAGAGTTTGTTATAACTATGTTGTAATTTTCAAACTGTCGGAAATTCGGGCGTCAGCTGTAAAATCTTTTATTGCACCTTCAGGTACTGTAACTCTGTGATATACCACCACAAGAACATACAAATAATGAAATCCAGAATCCAGACAGTATAAGAATAGTCTCTGTAATAAAAATCTCTCTCTCTCTTTCTTTCCTATCACCATCATCATCTTCAATAGTTTCCAGCCCTTGGCTGGGTCTGTTTGGAACATAAACCTCACCATCTAAACCTGTTTCCCCACAATCTTTCTGAGCTCACTCTGGTCCAGTCCTCATTTTTTTAACATACTCTTCCACACCTTTCTGTTGCTTTTCCCCTTGGTCACTTCCTTCACTTCTCCATTTCGTGTAGCTTCTTGGAAATCCTCTTTTTTTCCATTCTCAAGTGCCCACACCATCTTAGTTGATGTTTCTATCCTGTTCTGCAAGGGTTTCTCCTTCATTTTTTCCCTTACCCTTTCATTTTCCATCCTATCTCTCCTTGTTAATCCTATTCCACTTCTGGGGAACTGCATTTCACATGCCTGCAATCTGCTTACATCTCTTAATCTCTACATTCTTTCTTATGAAGTACAATAATTACAGTATTGTTTCAAATTTGGGGAACAGTCTTCCTCTGTGGAAATTTAGTAAACATTTTCGCAAGTTCCCTTTGTGTTACACTGCCTCAAGCTTGAATCAGTTCTACTGAAACATCACAGTCTCCAGTACCTTTCCATTTTTCATATCTTGACTGACTTTTTACATAATTTCTGGTATTACATTTGGAATGTCTTTAGTTTTGTTTCTTACTATCTATGTTTCTGATTGATCTCTTTAATGATACATACACTTAAAGAAATCCTGGAACACTTGTGTAATTTTTCCTCCTTTAGTTTTTAAATGCTTTTTGCACAACAGCATATATCAATAAATGCATGTACAAATATAAGCAACCCTCACCCATCACCAAACTAGAAAATATGAGACTTGCCTATATAAAACCATTAGAGCAATGACATTTCTCATATCGGATGAGTTAGAACAATCAATACTCACAAATTTGTCTTAGTGGTCTGCCACTTGCAAAACATATTTGAAATGGTTAATTATTTGCACACAGTTACTGTGTGACATTTACACAAAACATCCAGTTTCAATTCAAAGATTTCATTAACAAGGTAGAAAACAGAGAGCTAAGCATCAATAGAAGCACAAAATATTGCACTTACAGTGAGAACTGGAATCCAGCAAACAGAAAGACACAGCAATAAGCAACAAATTTTAAATGTAAAGAAGGACAGCAGTCAGTCACAGAATTCATAATTTTTTGCAGATCTAGATTTAGATTATAACATAATAATCACTGGTGCATTACCAGAAGAGTCATGCAGGTATAACCATGTCATAGTTAACCATGTTTATGCTCTGACATGATTATGCCTGTACGATTCTTCTGGTAATGTGCCGTTGATGATTGTGTTAGAGTTGAAATATAGATTTGCAATAAATTACAGATTCTGCAACTGACTGCTGCCCCTTACATTTGAATATTCAACTGTCACTAATCACAAGTATCCACTGGTTTCCAATTTAGCTGAAAAATTTTAAGTTTTTCTGAATGAGTGAGCCATTTTGCTGGAATATACAGGTAAAGGATGAAATAGTAGGATAGACAAGTAGTTTTCTTTTACTCCAGAAAAACTATAGTCTGAGATCAAAATGCACTTAAAAAATACCATATTAGCAAAAATACTTGAGAAAGAACAGATTGTACAGCACCCTGGATACTTAAATCCACAGAAGATCCAATAGGGTAAATTTCAACATCTATTCTATGGTGCTGCTGCCAATTGATCTGTGAGATTATTGAAAACACATGTCTCTACAGCAGTGCAACATCTTTTTAAAGTATTACCTTGTTTTTATTGGGTCTTCATATTGAATGCCTTTTGCCAGTTCTGCTACACCCATCAGAGCCTTTTTTTCTGCTACACTCTCCAATATTTTCTCTTCTTCCTTAAGTTGTCTCTCCATTGCACTTTCCTTCTTGGCTGCAAAAAGTATTTTGCAAAAAATTATTTAAAGGAACACTGATGTTAATGGTAGACTGTTCAACAGAACAAAATTCTACACAGTACAACCTCTGCCACAACAAATTTACAACCCCCCCCCAAACACACACACAAAACAAGTATCTCACTAAATATTATAATCTTAAGTGTTTTCAGCCAACTTCCAATGAACCTTCTATTAGAAAGAAGTTTGTCTGTCTACACCTATTTCAGAATGCAGATTTATGGTTAGTTTTTACAACCTGTCTGCTATTGATCATTGACACAGGCATCAATAAAGCTAACAATCTATTTTGTTACAGTCTTTTGTAAATCAGATCTTATCCCATGGTTGTAGATACAGTTAAAAACCAATTTACTGTGATCTGATATACAACGGATTCAGAAATAACATGGTGTAAAAATGTTTTACAGTCTGTGTGTAGTGTTTCTGTAGCATCATTTACTCCTGTAACATTTGAAGCCTGTACACAACAACTGAAAAAATTAGGGTTGTGGCAAGTGTTGACCACTGCAAAGCACAATTGCTGGTTTTGTATTCTCCTCTTTGACTTGTCTGTCTTCTTGGACTTTTTTTCCTTTTTTTCATGCCCTGCTTTGTGAAGTTTTGCTTTTACTGTGTTCTCATGTTGAATAAATTTACAAATCATTAAGTGGTTGACTGTTACTAGTGTAGTCACATTGCTACAATATCTAATATTCACAGAGTCAACAATGTTCAGCCTCAAATTTGTATTATTGTCATCACATCAGGTCTGTCACTGGAGAGAAATTTTAATATGCGATTCATAGTTAATTTCGTGACACAATCAACAAAATGACTATGTTACAATGCTTGGCAATAAAATGGCAACAACCATAGTGCACATCATGCACTATTCAGTGTCTAGATTTTTGTGAGCTTGTTACTATGTTGCAGAAACAAAAGGCACATTCTATGAGTAATAAACAAAAATGACTGAGTATGCAAGAGAATGGTATGCCAAAAAGAAGCTTAATGTAAAAGGGCTTATGTATTTTCAACTTCAACTAATTTTCTGGCACAATTTCAGAGTTGTAATACTGCTTCAGAAGGGAGAGGTGGTGCTCGGGTGTGGGGGTATGGCTGGGAAGAGAAACACAGCTACCTCGGCAAGTATTCTACTTTTAGGTGGCACTGCTTTAATATGAAAAGGGACTGCAGGGAAAAAAGACCTTTACAAGTTAACAGTGAAAGCTCACAGAACAAATTTTGCATTTCCTGGCACATCTGTGTGCCTGTCCTCTGGCTACTGGAGATATTAGAGCCAATTTGCAGTATCTGGGGAAGAGGGCTTTATCCAGCCACGAGTTGATGAGTCAGGCTTTACTCAGTCCTAAATGGGTTGTGGTCCAGCTCTGCTGTGCTGACTTAAGGGTGAATGATTTTCTCATGATGGCAGGTTTTCTAGCAGCTGTTGGAAACGAACTTTGAACAGTGCTGGCAGGAAGAAGCTCCTTCTAGAAGAATGCTGTTATTGTGAGCAGAAAATGCCCAGTGGAAATATCGAATTTCTGTTGGAATTGCTAAATGTTAAAATAAATTTCGGGAGCTGCTTGCAGCTTTTAAAATGCAGGAGCTGGCTGAAAGCCCTTGTCAGAGTAAAAAGGTAAGTAATGGGCCTTGTGGGGATTGAGTTTTAAGAGTGTTGACAATATGAAATCAGGATTAAGTGATCCTGACTAATCACTCAAGTACTTTCTCCCAGTAGACAAAACTGACAGAATCCAAAAGTGTGGTCCATTTTGTACATGAGAAATTTTGATTCAGTAATTTCAGATTTTCTTGGCTACTGTTGCAGTTTAGCGAACGTGCACATGTCATGGGAATCAGTCTCATAGCACAGTGTGGAGCCACTAGCTAGCTACAGGTGCTATTTGAAAAAAGTGATGGTCTTGGCAAGGTTTAACTGAAAACAGTGAACTATATTTGTTTCTATGGAAACTTAAATTGTTGTGATTTGTACGACTCTTCTCCTCTATTAACTTTAAACTGTTGTTTCGCGTAGGTAATAATGATTAGCATATTTTGTTGGGAGCCAGCTGGAGGTCATACTTCGACCATTAGCAAGGTGAACCGTGGCAGGGTTGCTGGCATCACCTTTCGAATTGCTGGTACCACTAGCTGAATCTGTCATGTGATGTCCCTTTGGTTTGAGGCCACTAAGATCTTTGCTCGAGGTTGTTGATGGGGACGGGGTGTGTTGTGGCACGGCACTTTGGTGAGTGGTAACAAAGTGAGGAGGATGGTGTGAGATGTCTGCCCAGCGAGTAAGGCGAGCACTTGCCCAAGCATCTTGGGCACGGAGTCCGGTGAGTGGTTGCTGGTCATATTTGTGGGCCAATTTGTATGTGTGGCTGAATTCGAGTGCTGTCTTCATGTGTAGCCTTGCCACGCAGGTATTAATGGCTGGTGTCCATGACCACATTGTTGCAGCTTTCATCCTGTGGTTTCCACACAATTTGCTGAATTGGTGGTTTGATCAGAGGATATTAAATAGTGTGCGGGGTTGTTGAAGCAAAGACATACACCCACTTACTGAACAGAGACCGTTCACTTATGTTGAGATAATTGGTTTGGTGTCGCCCTACAGATCTGCTACTAAATGTTTTAGTGTATTGTTATCACCATAGTTCGTGGTAGTTTACCATAGACACGCTCCGGTGAGTGGAATTGTGAGTGGCATGCAGTTTGCATCGATGCTGTTACTGTGAGCTCCTTGGCCTTGCTGTTCTGGTGAGTGTTCACTATTGGTTACAGAAATCGTCTCATAGTGAAAAGAGGTGCTATTGCATGTACAGCGATCAAGACAAATTCTGTGGAAGCACCTGGGCAGAAGACACACCAAATTAATTAACGACTTCGTGTGGTGGGTCTTGTGCATCATCAACAAGTCATTGTTGTCCGTGTCTGATGTTACATCCTAGTAAGCAATGCAGCCCACATCAGTTGTTCTGGTGTTGTCACATGGAATTGCTGTTATTCTGTGTCTGCCTTGAGGCTAATAGCATGCCGTGGGTCTCTCTCTCTCTCTCTCTCTCTCTCTCTCTCTCTCTCTGTGTGTGTGTGTGTGTGTGTGTGTGTGTGTGTGTGTGTGTGTCCTACAGTGAGGTTTAGACTCCTATGGCAGATGGCAGAACATGAATACATACTGATTTTATGCATGTGTTCTAGTTGTGGATGATATCCTTGTTCAGACTGCTACTTTTTTTTTTTTTTTTTTTTTTTTTGGGCACCACAGTGACAAAAGCAGAGGGTTGCGCCATTAGCAGTAGTGCCTATGAAAGAATTACACCGTATGTACCCTTATGAAATATATTAGGAAGTGTGTTTGCACATTCAGTGTGAGCAAAGAACCGATGATTTGTGATTTGATAAAGTGCAACTGGCATGGCCTTTTGATACCATTTGCCATTGTTGTTTTAATTAAATTAAAAGTATGAGTGTAAGGAATTTTCTTGTGCCCAATAGGGTTTCCCCCTAATTCTAAGTCATATGTGGGTGTACCACACTCCCTTAGGGTAGTGTACTGATTAGTCACCTAGGGGTCGAACGTTGCTCATGTCCGTAGCTATAACCTAAATTACCCTACATGTGACCTCTGGGTGGTGCTAAATGAGCAACAGTGTCATAGGTGATATATAATATGTCCAGAAATGTAACTAATAACTGTCCTTTTCAGGATCATCCAACTAGAGACAAGAAACACCTAGTTCATATTATGCAGCTTAATATTGAAGGCATAAGCTCTGCCAAATGTATCTACAGAAAAAACTGCATGAACTTAACATTGATGTTGTCAACATTCAAGAAACACATACCAAAGATGAGCAAGATCTTCAGCGTAGAGGATGAATACCTGGTTATACACTGGTCGAAGCTATCCCCCATCCACAATATGGAATAGCCACTTATGTGAAGTCAAGTCTAAACGGAGTGCATGTAATTGATTCTAGAAGTTAACCACATCTACATAATAGAAATCCAGATAAATGACTTAATAATTGTCAACCTCTACAAGCCTCCAATTGTAAATTGGACCTCCACAGTTCTGCCGGCTTTTGATCACCCTTGTATATAGACTGGAGACTTTAACAGCCATCACATGGACTGGCATTACGACACTGTGAATGTCAATGGGGAGTCACTAGCTCAATTGCAGAAACTACCAGCATGCACTTGGTCTTTGATGTGAAAGACAAGGGAACTTACAACTCTGCACGCTGGAATAAGGATTACAACCCAGACTTGGTATTTGTGTTCAAAGATCAGCTAGACCTACCACTTAATGCCACTTGTACTATTCTGTGTAACTTCCCAAACTGCCAACACCGTCCTGTTATGACAGAAATTGGTTTAAAAATTCTCCTTGTAAACTCAATGCCGCTATCCACATGGAATTTTCAATGAGCTAACAGGGATGGATTCTCAAAAGACCTTGACTCCAACTTAGCTGCAAAGAACTTACAGACAACAGCAAACAAACTATGACGAATTCGTCAGACCAGTTATCAAAGCTGCTAAGTCAAACATTCCTAAGGGTTACAGAAAGGAATATGTGCCTGGCTGGAACCAAGAAAGTGAGGCTTTATATCAAGAATACCGAAGTTCTAGAAATCAAACAGTGGGCTCACAGCTACTCCACTCTTTAAACAAGAACAGCTGAGAGAAATTGGAAGCAACACTCAAAGAGATGAACTTTGCCAAGGAAAGTAGGAAAGCATGGAGAGTCTTGAATGGGCTAACTGGCAAGCAACACCTCAAAAAGCCGTATCCTAAATTGTGTCCCGACCTCCTTGCCAACCAGATCACAGACCTCACTAGGGCAAAGAGAGACAAGAATCATACCAGAGCAGCAAAATGTAACCTCTCTAACCTCAAGCGCAGTGACCCAAGAAACGAGCCACTTTCCAGGCCCTTTTTCATAGTGGAAGTAGAAAGTGCTGTCAAGCAACTGAAAATCGGTAAGGCTGCTGGCCCCGACAACATCTATAATGTATCTATTAAGAACATGGGCCCACACTACGTACGCTGGCTCACTTCGCTCTTCACTTACATACTCAAAGAGAACAAATTTCCCAGACAATTCAAAGTGCCGAAAGTTATAGCCACTCTCAAACTTGGCAAGCCAGAAGACAGCCCTGAAAGATACCGCCCTATAGCACTGCTCAGTTGTACATTCAAACTTTTGGAACGAGTCCTCCTAACCAGAATAGCACTGTTCGTCGAGGTCACTACCCCTCCTGAACAAGCTGGCTTCAGAAAAGGATGCAGCTGCACCAATCAAGTTCTTGCCCTAACTACCCATATTGAAGCAGGTTTTCAAGGCCATCTGAAGTCAACAGCTGTCTTCATCGGCCTGACAGCTGTGTATGACACTGTTTGGCAACAGGGAATGATTTACAAGCTACTGCAAGTTGTACCAAGTCAAGAAATTGTGAAAGGAACTCGAAGTGTTTCTAGGTAGCTCTAAAAGCCACAAACGGAAACTAAATAATGGACTACCACAGGGATCTGTTTTAGCCCCATCACTATTCAATTTATACATTAATGATTTACCAACCACAACATCAACTAAATTCATCTACACTGATGATATTGCACTGGTAGCACAGAGCAGTAATTTTGAAGATGGTGAATGAATTCTTAGAGAGTATCTGGAGAAGATGTCAACTTTCTTCAAGACCTGGAGATTGATCCCAAGCACATCAAAAACTGAAGTCTCTTGTTTCTATCTAGAGAATCACGCTGCGAACTACAAACCAAGAGTTCTGCTCAACAGACAAAAGTTGAGGTACAATTCTTTCCCATATTATCCCAGAATGACTCTAGATAGAACCATGAGCTACAAAGAGCACATCACCAAACTTTCTCATAAATTTGTTGCAAGGAACAACATACTACATAAACTAAGTGGTACCACCAGGGGAACCTCTGCTGACTGTCTGCGTTTAACTGGCATCAGTCTTGTGTACTCTGCTGCCGAATACTGTGCACTTGTCTGGTTGGAAAGAGTACATGTGAAGAAGGTAGACACAAAACTGAACGACACAATGTGCTGCATTACCGGTTCCATCAAATCAACCCCATGCCACTTGTTACCTGTATTGAGTCACATCCCTCCACCTCACTTAAGGTGGAAACAAGCTCTACTGAGGGAGGCCAAGAAAATCTATGCATCACCCTCTGCACCAGGAATTCTGTCGTCCGCCACAGCAACAATTGCGATCAAGAAGACCAGCAAGTATTACTGCAGGACAACTCATCGTGGATGGTTTTGATCTAAATGAAAGCTGGAGGCATGAATGGTCAACAAAAACATTGGGAACAAGAGCCCATCACCTTGATCCCACAAAGAAGCCAAAAGGTTTTGACCTACTGAGGAACCTCTGGTGCCACCTCAACAGGTTAAGGACTGGACATGGTTGTTGTAGCTACTTCAGGTACAAATGGGGCTGGATCAGTTCACCAATGTGTGAATGTAATCAAGAAGAGCAGACAATTGAACATCTCATCCAACGCTGTCCCCCTCATTCATACCCTGGAATTCCCGACGACTTGTTCACTCTCACACCCAGCTTAATTAATTGGTTGAAAAACACAGACTTTAAGGTTTAATCTAGTCTTATATCAAATGTATATTGTATAAAATCACTTGTATTACTTCAACTGTACATTGTATAAAATCACCATACGATTAAATAAACCTAGCGTAAATGGTGTCTATGCAGAGTCAGCACAGCTAAGCTGGCTTACTTCAGAATGTATCAATATTAAGGTGTGCTAAGCTATTTAAGCTCTGCTGCATGAAAAACAACTAGTTTGGGCTGATGATATGGTATACAGAGAGCATAGTGTGTAATGGTGTAGTTAAAGTGGTGCATTGGGCACTATTAGTTATATGTTGTGTTGTTCTGTTGTGATTGGTGACCAGCAGTTAATCAGCTGTTAGATGTGGTGTAAATTGTTATTGTGGGGTAGTTCTTGTCGACAAGAACAAATTGTTTAAAACTGGAATTCACTTGTACTTGAGTTTAAGGTGGAAACCTGTGAAAACAGAAGCCAAGTTTTGATGTTATTTATTGAATTGCATATGCATTATCACATGATTAATCTTATGAGTGAAGAAAGCCTGCTGTTTTTGCATCTGGTGAGTTTTGCTTAACTGAAGCTGTTATCCTTGAATGCCTGTTTGTTTTCTATTTGGTAATTTTACTTAAGTGAAACTGTTATTAAAGAAGGCCTGCCTATTTCCTATTTGGCAATTCCACTTAACTGAAGCTGTTATCAATGAAGGCCTATCTGTTTTCTATTTGGTAATTTTACCTAACTGAAGCTGTTTTTATTGAAGGCCTGCCTGTTCCATTTTTGATTAAATTAAGAGCTGTTTCATAATTTGGGTTAGCTGAAAATCTTATTTAATCAATGCCTGCCTGTCTTTATTGCCCTGTTATCGAGATCTGATATCTTACTCAATCTGTGTTGTAATTAACTGAAATTGTGATTGACAAAGGGCTACCTGTTTCAGAGGTATTATATCAACAAGGTAGTAACTGGAAATGAAACATGGTGGTGCATGGGCCCTAACCTTTCACCTTAGACCCCTTTATCTAAAACTGTAGAGCTCACAGGGAAACTGTAGAGCTCACAGGCTAGATTTTTCTGTCCATTGGTGATATTTAAGAATTTTTCTTAAACTAATTAGTTTGCTATAGGGCAATAGTTACTGATTCTGAAGTAGTGACAACTTTCTTCCTGCTTTGCTGACATTTGAAATGATTACATGACAGAACCACAACACCCAACACTGAAATATCATTGTTTTGTTATGGGTGGCCAAGGAAAACATTTCAGACACACCTCCACTAAGAATTGGCATAAAAATCTCCAAGGATATGCCAAGGAATTCTTTTGGGTGTTTTGGGCATGAAATGTGTTGCAGTGAAGTTTGTTCCAAAATTGTTGAATTTCGACCACAAATGATATTGCGTAGATATCGGTCAGGAATTGCTGAATGAAGTCGACAATGATCCAGAACTTCTAAAGAACGTGACAAAACATGCGTATACAAGTATGTCATTGAAACCAAGGGCCAATCGTCCCAACTGAAACTACCTCATAAGCCACGACACAAAAAAAAATTTGACAAGTTCTACCACTTGTGAAGGTCCTTCTTGCTGTTTTCTTTTATGACAATGGGATAGTGCATCTTGAGTTCCTGCCTTCCAGTGATACAGTCAATAAGGAAACCAAACCTATCTAGAAGTTATGCACTGTTTGCATGAAGCAATCCAATGGAAATAACCATAATTGTGGCTAAACCGACTGAGAAAATTGCAACACAATAATGCTCCTGCTCAAATGTCCAAGCTTGTTCATGATTTTTTTGGTAAGAAACAAAACTGTTATGTTGCCTCAGCCACTGTATTCACCAAACATGACACCTTGTAACTTCTTCCTATTCCCAAGGCTGAAGAGAACCATGAAAGGACGTCGTTTTACCACCACTGATGAGAGAAAAATTGGATTGCTAAAGGAGATGAAAACCATAGCAAAAAGTGAGTTCCAGAAGTGCCTCCAAGACTGGAAAAAGTGCTGACACAAGTGTAATATATCTGAGGGGGGATTACTTTGAAGGGTAAAAAGTTGATGTTGATGATGAATAAATAGCGATTCTTAAAGACAAACAAAAATTCTCATTATTTTTTGGTCATGCCTTGTACTTATGTTACCATTTCTTTTCCTCCTCGTTTCTAATTTAGTGCCTAGATGTCAATTAGCTCCAGATCTTTCCAGGAAACAACACACTTGCTGAAATTCATGGAGCTCTAACAGTGGAGAAATAGCAAAAAATGTGTATTCGCTTAACTTTAAGAGAAGTTGACGTTTATGCTAATACTGTAATGTTGTTCTTTTCTTTTACAGGTTTAGATGTACCAGTGTTACACTGCAAAACCTTGTGGATACGGAAAGTTGAGACCTTTTCAAAACTGCCATCTTCTCTTTTCATTACAATAAATATAATCTTTGACAGAGCCACATGTTCTGTGCAGTTCATGGTTTCTCAAACTTCTAGTTCTTCAAGGGCTATTCACCAAAGAAAGTTTGCTTTGGTAGGCATGAAAAGAAAAATAAGAGGCACTGAAGTGCTAGTACTTTAAGAGAAACAGGACTTCAATATGAAGGAAATAGAAAGGAAATGTTTCACTACTCAGAACAATTATGAGGCCTAAAGCATCAACATGTAAACTGATAATGGATATTTAGTTGTGTGTTTGGCTATAACAGACAGAATTTTTTGGGGAGTGATTTACATAAAAATAATATATCCTAACTGAAAGACTTAAGCAGATGCTCGAATATAAATTCAGCCAACACACATTCATTTACACTCTGCCAAAGTTCAATAACAGTGGAGAGTAGAGCTAAATACTCAGTTTCCACAAACTTTGAGTCATGTCTTACATGAATTACTAGAGAATACATCTGGAATTACATACCTTCAGCCATCTTCTTGAGTTCAGTATGCTGATCAAGTAGACTGATGTTTGACTTCCTGCCCCATACTTGACCATCCTCATCATCTTCATTGTCTCGTTCATTTTCACTTGATGATTTTCCTTTATTCCATTCCTCCTTTAACTGAATGCAAAATAATAATAATAATAATAATAATAATAATAATGTGAGCACATTCTCAGAACACAATACAACAGTTAAATACTCTTCAAAAATATACCTGAGTCAGCCTTCCTAATTTGACGAGCTGTTCCTTCTTCCGTAGTTTAACAGGCACATATGGAACATAGTCACCTTCACTTTCTGAGCTGGAAGTTTTTTCTTCTCTCCGGTATCGCTAGAAAAGTGAACTAAATCTTAACATCACAAGCCTGAGACACAAATAAATATTCTTGACAATCTGATAGTTATTTCTGCTTGAAATAAGCAAAGAAAGTCATCCACTTCTTACATCTACACCCAAATCCATACACTAAAGCAATCTTACACTGCGTGTCAGATCATTTTCATCCTTGTCTGTTCCATTTGCAAATGATGCATTTGAAAAACCAATATTGATAAACTTCTGTATGAGTTCTAATTTCTCTTTTTTTATTTCATCATGGTAATTTCATGAGATATATGTGGAAGGAGGTATTATGTTTCACAACTTTTCTTCAAACATACACTCTCGGAATTTTAACAGTACACTTTTCCATGATACACAATGCCTCTCTTGTAGTGACGTAGTTTGTAGAGCATTTCTGTAATGGTCTCAAGCTTACTAATTGATATGGTGAGAAATGTGCTACATTTTGTTGGATCTTCTCTAACTCTTCAGTTAGTCATACTTCGTAAGAGTCCACTTCAAAAACATGGAAAAGAACACTGAAAAGTCTTGTACTGTCATGCATGTCTTAATGTAGACAAGACTGACAAAACCAGTGCATGTTTTGTACTAACTTTCACAAACTAAAATTTCAATTATATGTTTGGTGTTTATTATCTAACAAATGTTTGCTTAAAAATCAGTGTGTGACAGTTACATCAGTAATATACAGGGTGGTGCAGATTAAATTAGCCCATCTAAGTATAAGGGAAATGCTGTGAAATTACAGAAATGAAGAGCTGAAAAGGACTTACCATTTATTTACAATAAAAAATACAGTGAAAGATACATTTACAGAAGATGCTGACAGTGACTCCCTGCAACATCAATACATATAATTTGCACATCTAAGCATATTCAGAGAGGCTCGGTGTAAAGTTTGGATACTGATTGCGACAACTTCATGGTTGATTATGTCTTTCAGTTCCTGTACCGTGTGCAGATTTATTTCACAGGCCTTGCTCTTCAAGTGTTCCCACAGGAAAAAATCACATGTTGGTATATCTGGTGAATGTTGTGGCCATAAATGTTTGCTAACAGTTCAGTCCTCAGTGAAGACATCATAGACTAGTTCCTGGGCTACCTTAGATGTATGGCATGTTCTCCATCTTGATGGAAAAAGCAGTACTGTCTTTCATATTCAGTGAGTTGAGCACACACAACTGTGTTGAGGATAGCGTAAAGAAATATCAGTCCAATGATGGGCGTTTCTGTTATACTGCACCAAACGCCTATTTTTTTGTCATGGAGTGGTTGCTGACACACAATGTTAGGGTTCTCTGTACTGGTGCAAAAGACACACATTATCTTAGTTTCATTTTGGGCTCCAGAACACAGATTTCAGCAGCTACAAGAATTGAATTGAGAAAATAATCTGATGGAAGAACGAACAGAATTCATTCATCTGCATCTTTTCATATTATGTTTTGTAAAACCCATCATGAAGGAGAACTTCACCAATGTTGAACAAGTCAAAAACCACATCAACCAGTTGAAGCAGCCATTACAGACCACTTCTGAGAAGTATATTAATAACCACTTACAACTGCTGACAACCTATCAACATTAATAATTATGTGAATTACTTTTGCTTTTATCTTATACTCCAAAGTAAGCAGAAACATTATTTTACACCAAACACAATCAGCTCTCTACAAGATGGTAGAGTTGAAGCTCATTTGATTCAATACTAACACTAAATGAGCTTTTGAGTCACATTCAGGAGATTCAAGATAAAGGACTGACAGGAAAAAGAATGTATGGCTCTGAATAATATCCTTGGGTGAGGTGTAATCTGCCAACCACAGAAAATGTTTCGGATAGTGATCCAAATTAACAATATCTCCAAATCTAATTTGGGACGTGGTCATACGGAAGATGACTTATAAGGACTGTGAAAGTTTTAGGAAAAGATAAAAAGTAAAAACACTACTTGTGACAGTAATAGTGTGGATATGGATGAGAACAGGGTATGCAGGATGGCAAACTGGGACATAACAAATTTTTTGTGACAACTGGAAAATAACAGATTCTTTGTACTTATTTAACATTGTTCAGCTGCACTAGTGTCACAATCACCAATGTACAAATAATTTTGTAAAAAAACATTAATGACAGGTTAACACAAGGTGAGTCGTACTAAACTTTCTAATTAAAAAAAAAAAAAAAAAAATGTATGTAACAAAAACAAATCCACAAGCAATAAAATTTACTTTATTATTTGAAAGACTGTAGAACACAGTTTCAATTTACTTGGTTTTGAAAATAATATCTTGTAAATGTCCATTCCCATGTCCACATAGTTATGGAGCCTATACTGGAAATTTTCCATGACTCTGTGATGCATATTCCAGGGAATAGCACTGATTTCTTTGGTGATAACACCCTTCAGTTTATCAGTAGTGTTAGGATGACGTGTGTACACTTTTTCCTTGAGATAAGCCAAGAGGAAAAAATTATGTGGTGTTAAATCAGGCAATCTGGGTGTGGAGGGGGGGGGGGGGGGGGGAGGGGGGGCACCCAATGTTATACTGTGGAGAGACAAGATGACAGGGAAACATTTGTCTTAGAATTTGCGCTGGATGATGCAATGTATCTTGTTGGAATCAGATGTTGTACCTGTCATGGTCATGTAATAATTCATCCAATTTTGGTGACAGAAAATTTTCAACCATGTAACAATAATGATTGGTTAATGCACATCATGAACTTGAATAATTGCAGAAATCTGTGAGGAAGATATTGTGATGGTGCCTTCAATTTTGCATCACAATGCAAGAAGCACTTGAGGATCAATATTTTGACTCCAAACTGATATTCAGTGATGAAGCAACCATCCATTTATGTGGGACAGTGAAAGTGTGGGGCACTGAAAATCCTCAAGAAATCAGGTCACATGAACAAGACTTTCCATATGTTAATGTTTTCTGTGCAATGCCCCACAGATGAAGCTGTGTGGGACCATTTTCCTTCTGTCAGAAGACTGTGATGGGTATCTCTTAGCTGGATATATTGCATTTGTGGTTGTTTCCACAACTGACTACTGATCCTGAGAATTTCATATCTAGACAGGCAGAGGCACCCCACATTGGAGCATCAATGTTAATCACTACTTAAACGATGGACTTCTGTATATGTGTGGTGTTGAAGATGATGTGGCTTTATTCCCTTGGCTCCCCAGGTTGCCTGACCTAATGTCTTGTGAATTTTTCCTTTGAGTATACATTAAGGACCATATTGATGTACCTCCACTGCCAAGAATGATGGCCACTGCCAAGAATAATGGAACACCTCAGAGAACAAATCAATGCTGCTGTGATGTTGCTACATGAGGTATGGAACAAACCTGACCATCACTTGTACATGTGCCATGTGACCAGAGGGGCCCTCACTGCAAAATGCAAACTTGAGTGAGTTTATGATTCCATTCCTGCATTAGTCATATTTGTACATTTGTACATTTTAACTGCACCATGTTTATTAAAAATGTCATTCCATAAAACTTTAAGAAATTACAAGTAGCACAGACATCCATCACTGAAATTAACAGAACTATAAAAATTCTAAGAAAACAAAAGCTCACATGATTTTGACAGAATTTCAAAAAGAATTCTGAAAAGTTGCTCTACCTTAATAAGTAATGTTCATAGTGATATATGTAATGCTTCATTGACACAGGGAATTTTTTTGTACCAGATTGTTAAACCTTTTTATAAGGAAGGTGACAAGTAAGACTTAAATAATTATTGTCCAATTTCCTTATTGACGTATTTTTAAAAAATATTTAGAAAAGTAATGTACTCAAGAGAAGTCCCACTTTCAAGTAGAACCAATTTACTTAGCTGCTCGTGGTTTGGATTCCAGAATGGCTGCTCGACTGAAAATTCTATTTATACATTCACTCACCAAGTATTACAAGCCTTAAATAATAAAATATTGCCAGTTGGTATTTTTGTGATCTTTGTGAGGTGTTTGGTTGCATAGGTCATGTTACTTTCTTAGAAAAACTAAGTTTTATGGCCTGATGGCTTTACATACAACTGGTTTGAATCATACTTAACTAATAGAAGTCAATATATAGTGTTTAAAAGTTCAAATTACACTGAAAGGAGAGAAAATTATTGTGACTAGTGAGAAGTCACCATGGTAGTCCTACAAGGTTCAATTTAGGGTCCAATTCTATTCCTTACACATGTGAATAGCCTTCCACTTAACATTCATCAAGCAGAATTGGTATTTACTGCAGATGATACTAAAGTTAAAATAAATTCCATTCGAGAGGAAGCAACTGAAGAGATTGTTAATGATATTTTTCAAAGAATTATCAACTGCTCCTCTAAAAATGGCCATTCCCTAAATTTTGAGAAAAAACACCAAATTCAGTTCTGTACAACAAACACGTCATACCAACAATTCGTTTAGGAGTCAGTAAACGTGGCAGAATACTCCACATTATTGAGTGCACATACTGCTGAAAACTTGAAATTGATGAAGCATATTACTGATCTACTCAAACAATGAAGTTCAGTTACTTTTGCTCTTTGGACAATTGCTAGTCTTGGGAACAAATGAATCAAACTTCTGTCATATATTGCATATTTCATATCAATAATACCTTACAGAATAATATTCTGGGATAACTCACAACTTAGAAAGAAAGTACTGATTGTGCAAGAGTGAGCACTAAGAATAATATGTGGTGTTCCCCTGCAGTCGTCATTAAGTACCACTTAAGGAGTTAGGCATTTTAACTGCACCATCACAATACATACATTTGCTAATGAAATTTGTCATAAATGATCCACCAAAATTTGAGAAGAACAGTGATGTTCATGCATATAAAACCAGGGAGAAAATAAACTTTTCCCTCATTATTAAAGCTGTCAGTGGCTCAGACAGGGGTTAATTGCAGCAACAACAATTTTTGACCATTTGACCAATAACATAAGAGTCTGTATACTTTACACTTTCATATTGGGTTGAATATTCTTGTCATTGTATGTCAATAATGCTATCAATTAAGTTCTATTGTAAATACCACTTTTATGCTACCTTCAGTCCAGTTACACTGTGATAAACCAACAAATTTGAGCATAGCTAATGAGAATGTAAATGATTGCCTGCATTATCACAATAGGCACAGAATTTTGTAGCGTTTCCCTTTTAAAACTATAGGTGGGTTCAGATTTGAGTGTTTTGGCTTTTTATAGCTCTGAATGTCTGCATCTCAAATTAACATTATCTTCAGGCTGTGCCAATGCAGTTATGATGAACTCCTTCATGATGCAGTCTTATTATGCACGAATCAAAATGATTCCACTTAAATTGAACTTTTATAAACGAATATGAAGTGTTTCTTCTGCAATAAACTTTGTATATTAACTAACAAAATTCAGTAACTTCTAGTATTCTGTACTTTATGGGACAGGGCACATTATGTGGTGATACATCTCAAATTCTGACATTAGAAAGACATTTCTGCATTCTTCTCCTGTTTGGCAAAGACATCATGCAATACAATGTAGCAACACAGTATTATCACATTGCATACTTTAACTCAGTGGCAGTCCACCTTGTTACTCCAACCTGGGATGACAACTTGAGGGCATACGTAAAGCCCAAGCAGGTACCGCATCTTGTGGTGATAATGCAATTCACCCCAACTTGAAGATGTGTAGCAGCTCTCCGTATATTTGCTACACGTAAAAACAGGTAACTAAACCTCCAAACAGCTTTGTATTCTTAATAATTAAACTGTTTTATGATTTAACATTCGTCACCATTATTCATCAGCTATGTAGATGTAGAGTTACATATCACTCTGCTAGACTGATGTGCAATTATGTAACACTTAATACTCCCACTCAGACAGATAATGGGGCATTTACATAAACTTAAGTAATTAAATGTTTTGTACTGCATGCAACTGAATCCTTTAATAATTATTTTTAATGTCATACATAACATCTTAGCCTTATCATTCACTCTTTATTCTTGATCTGTTAGTACATAATGATTGGTGTTCTTTCTCATATCTAGTGCAGATATACAGACAGAAAAAGTTATAGCATATAATATTTATCTTTATTCTGTAGTATGAAACAGTTAATTTCTCTGTCATTCTTACCCATAGCATTTATATTTCACTCAATATAACATCATTTTTGTTCACTCTCTTTCCGAACTTTGAATATATGCAGTTCATACTATTTTGTAATAGTTTTCTCTCTTCTGGCGCTACAACCATACAGACAGTCACAGTCAGATTTTAAGTGCATCATAACTTTTTAGTTTTGTCTACCACAATCATGTTAGCTCCTAAACTTTGGTTTTGGTCAGCTTACAGGACAATTACAAGTCACTCATACATTAGAGACCTATAACACATTATCTAAAACCAATACTAACTTTAGTTGCTATGGATGTTCATGACATAGTCCGGCTCTAAGCTGGACTTTAGTAAGTCATCAATCATAATCTGAATCCAATACTTTCCACACTTCCTATGTTTCCCTCCTCAATGTGATGTTGCTAATATCTGCACATCATAATGCAAAGTAAATGTATGAAAGTTACATGGAAATTTCTGTGGTGTAACAAAAGCATCCATATTGCCGGAAAAAAATGTAACATGCTGAAGGACCATGTTCAGTGGCACGATGGTATAATAAGCGCATACTGAGGGATTGTAGTGTAGTGATTCATGTCATGGTCATCAGTGATCAGATGGTTCTCAGGAGACCTGTCTGTGCACCCTCTGTTTTGACTCAGCAGGTAGTAACTGTGCTGTGTTTTTAGATGAATAGTGTTAGTAACATTCATTCTAGCTACAACCATGACCCAATGATGAATACACACTGCTATTAAACAGATGCAGTCTTTTGGACAGGGTCACACTGTGGGCCTACAGGAAGACGGATGGTCACATCAACAGATTGTCGCACACGTTGGGCACAGTGTATCAGTGGAGTGTTGCTGCTTCCAACAGTGTTCTCACCTGCAGACCAGGTTCTGAACGTTCACATGGTAGACACACATTGTGAAAGCAGCAGTGGCCAACAGAACACCTTCCAGTGACAAAATCTGGGAAAGTGTTACTGCCGTAGGGGATCATTAGGAACCATCTGCTTGCAGCAGGATTAAGACCACGTGTGCCTCTGACTAGGCTACCACTGACATCATGACACTGCCAAGTACGACTAATCTTTTATAGAGAGAGGGTTGACTGGAGAGTGGAATGGTGTTCTGTTGTCTTCAGCGATTAAAGTAGTTTCCGTCCATATGCGAGTGATGGACATGCTCATACAGTGTAGCCTTGGTAAACTGAATACATTTGCCCACAACACACAGGCCTCATCCCCTTTCTTGGTGTGAGGGGGACATGATACAAATCATGGTCAAATTTGGTGTTTCTGCAGGGTAAAGAAACCAATGCCCACTAGATTGCACTGGCTGTTATCCCCATGCTACCGCCATTTCCTCTATATGAAAACAGTATACTTTTTCGGCAGGTCAGTGCACAAACACATAGGGCTGCTGCAACGCAACATGCTCTTTGTGGTGTACAACAACTGCCAACCACATCTCTTGTCAACTAAACACATACTGGAAGGACCATTACTAAACCGCAACAAATGAAGCAATATGCTTTAGAGCAGGGCCGGCCAAACGCTGCACAGTGTGCAGACGTGCGGAAGTGCTGCACATGTGCGACAGCGACATCTGTTATTAGACGTGTGTCCTAAATTAACGGCGGCGGCTCCACTTCCCTGTTTATGCGGTACAAGCAAGAGCGCAATATATCCAGTCTCGTTTACCCCTGGTAACCGTAACCTTAACAGAGAAGTACTGAGAAATGGCAGGTACTGTGAAAAAGCAAAGGACGGGAGATCTATGTTCTCAGTTGTTTAAAAATGCAATTCTTTTTTGTAGCCGTTGGTGAAAACTCAGTGTTTGCTGTACTGCCGAATAATAGGCGGCAAGCGTAAGTTTTCAATTGAAAGACACTACAATACATATCACAAAGACGAGTGTCGTGTACTCAACAGTGAAGAACGGCAAGCAAAATTAAATGTCCTTTAGAAAATGGATGAGACACATCTACTCGATTATCATTTCTAATGACCAGTGATAAACGTGTTTGGATTTATTCCTTTCACAATTAAAAATTATTGTTTACTAACTGTGCATTATTGCCCCATTCTGCTCCATGTTATATTATTACCAGGAAAGTTGGTCATTAAACCGATTGTTCCAATGTATACTTACATTTAGGGTTTTTTTTAATGTGTGAAGGGCTACGCTCAGCTGAGTCGATAAAACATAACATTCATCTAATTGTCGCTTATTATGCAGATTTCAGACAGAACTGATGAAAGATATAGCCATAATGGTATTGAAATAGCAGGTGATCATCGAGAGGCCTGCGGTTATCATTCTGCTCAGAGGTCAGTGAGACAGAAATTATGTGGGTGCAACTGAGGGCACCGAGAATTAGTTATAGGAAACCTTGCATTAGTTTAATGTTATTTTAAATCATGAATAAGGTCCGTTAGAAGTTGCTAAGTGCTCTCTTTCTTAAATACTAGATCAAAAACATTACGCGGATTTACATGCCGTCAGTCAAACTGCCTTAATAAAAACCCACGGTTGTTAACTGTATTACTTGTCTTACTGGGTTAAACAGTTAACATAAAAGTAGACGTTTCAATGAGTAGACTGTGACAGTATTTTAAATGTTTAATACGCCAAATGCTTTCCCATGGTTGGCTTGCAAGCTGTGGAAAGAGCACTAGAATGCGCCGGTACAGAGTATCCCAGCAAGTGGATAAAGCGACATCTGTGCGTAGAAACATGCACTACATGAACACTGACGGCTGCGGCGTGCACGCTGTGACTCGGAAATTGCACATGTGCAGGAGCACCACACGCGTGCAGAATTTCTGGCCGGCCCTGCTTTAGAGAATACACTGCAAGATTCCATTTGGTGCTTTTATGAGCCTTTGCGTGAGAGAATACACACCTGTGTTGCCTCCAGAAGGGGGTGGGGGGGGGGCATATGCTGTGTACTGATGCTGCTGTTTATGCAATCTTTACTGTGACATATGTTTCATTTGGTGTGAATTAATTGCCATAGACTCTCACATTGATGAACTATCTGTCACCTCATTTGTCAGTAAAATTACCTTGTTTTTGCAGGAGAGCCATCTTTTACTGCCAGTGTATAACCAGTTAAATTGTTTTTGCAATTCAAATACCAATGTCTGCGCATAGATAAGGATAGTAGAACAAAAATATAAATTAAAGCAGACAGAACATTAAAAGGGAAGGACCAATGTACAGAAAACTAAACGTGAAGGAATACAACTATCAACATAGGTCCTTGTAGGCATCATCTACAAAATTAACAAAGAAAGTGAAGCCTCAAGGACATGTTTTTATGTAACGATCTTTTAGTCAAATCCACATAATATATTCATTTTACTCTCTCATTTGATGGATCTATTAAGAACACTGCTGTTGGATGAATTATATATCCACTACTTTGTAATGGCCCTCATATTTATGAAAGAATTTACTAGTGTCTTTCTTTTAAATTTGAACTAGGGTGACATCTTTTCTCCAGCACCATATCACATACTGGAAATTCTGGCTTTACAGCACTTATAATTGGGGAGTGTATTAATGGGGAATGCCTGTTTGGAGACAGAAATTAGCAAAAGAATACAACAGAGCAGTACATTTTACAGTGAGTGAGGGGCTTGGTGGGGGGAAGGGAAATGTCAATGAGGTGCGAGCTGATGCTATACAAGAGTTACTTCACACCCATACTGCTTTATGGCTCAAAGACTTGGACTATGACTAGAAGAGAGGAGAGTAGGATACAATCCAGTGAAATGAAGTTTCTAAGATGTATGCTCGGGAAGACAGAGCGAAAAATGAAGATATTAGGAAGGAAATTGGAGTGGGGAAGTTGACGGAGAAAACTGAAAAGAATAGATTAAAATGGTTTGGGCATGTGAAGAGGATGGGAGAGGGAAGAATACCAAGAAGAATGATGCACTTCAAGATTGATGCCAAGAGGAAGACCGAGAATAAGATGGGTTGATACAATAAAGATGAGTTTAAGGAGGAGAAACTTGCTATGGAACCAAATTGTGGAAGAAGAATGGAGTAAAGACTGAGTAAAGTGGCGAAGTAACACTGATATCCCAACCCGACAAGATGTTAGATAGTGGAGAAATGAAGATGATGATGACAGCACTTATATTATGGTCTTTTATTCTATTTTGTGCACTCTTATATAGTTCCTTCTCTGCACTTTTTTGAATCTCCTCCTTGAAGTGAACTACACCACTGGGCCCCTAAAATAACTTTAATAATGGTTCTACAATCAATCTCCTATTTAGTAACTCTACTAGTGAAAGATCAATATAGAAATGTGGTAATTCTTTCAATAAAATTTGGAATTCTGATATCAGTTAAGCCCAATTAGTATGGCTACTTGAACAATGCTTACAACAAAGTCTTCCAATCTTTTACATTACTCTTAAAAAGGGTCAGCCTGAGGATAGCACATAAAATAGTAATATGTCGTATGTCTACCCATGCTAAAAACGCTTTAAAACTATTACTTACGAACTGTGTACTGCTGTCAGTGAGCAATCCGCAAAATATTCCCTCAGGCAATTTCTCATCATGATTATGTTTACAATTGTAATAGGTTATAATTTAAATTATTTCAACCAGCAATCAATTGAAACAAATACATGAGTTACTCCACCTTTAGCGTTTGGTAAAGCTCCAAATAAATGTGCAACTGTTGGGTCATTTAATGCTTTTTGGTATTACTATTGGATACAACCCAATTTTAAATCGCATACACGGAAGAACATCAAGAGGAGCTTCAAACATTAGTAAAATGAAGATACATACTGTAACTTAAAATACTATTACTTTTCTTCCTCCTTTGACATAAATCACAAATTGCACATAAAATCCTTTTTCTTCCTTTCTTAAAGAAGTAAAAGTTAATCATACGTGTCAACACATTTTCTTATGCCATAATAATATGTAAATACCACACTAGATCTTCCATTGCTACTTTCAATTGTTTGAATTCTCATTTACTCTCCAAAACAAAAAGTTTTCCCATAACATACACTTGTTCTTATCCTTCTCCAGCAATGTTCCTTGGCCCTAGGATGTGATAATATCACCAAACTGCAGACCAGACTGTAATCCTTTTTTAATTCTTTAGTTCACAATTATATTTCACAGCTAGTGTAAGTTAGATATAAAATTAATTCTAAAGATTACTCCATAATCTTCTGTTCTATGCTCATTATTCACACCTAATGGCAATAGAGAAAGAGTGTCAGGCACTAGACTGAGTGAAGCTTTAACATAATTAATTTCCAACTTAAATTCTTATAAAAACAAAATCTATCTCATTAGTGACTACTCTCCATTAAGAACACCAAAGCCTGATGGTCTGTGCCTATTACTATTTTTCAGACTCATAGGTCAGTTTAGAATTTTTGTAAACACCAAACAATAAACAACAGTTCTTTCTCTGTGGATGATTAACTGAACTCACGCTTAATAAGACTGGCTGGCGAAGTCTATAGTTTGATGTTCATCCCTTCCTGGCTCTCATTCTCCTTGGAACAGCTCACAGTCCATCCAATATTCTGATGTATCTGTGGCCAACTTAAAAATATTAAAATCTTAGCTCCTAGAAAAGTCTACTAAATGTTACTAAAAGCTTCTGCTGTACCATCATCTCATACCTATGTAGCTTTTTGCTTCAATAAGGACTGGAAACGGGACGTTGGTCGGATGATTAGTGAGAGTGTAGCAGGTGGGTGAGAGGATCCACATGGTCCTAAGTCTTTCCTGGGTAGGAGAACTAGGCCTTTCTTAGGGTAAATCATGACAACAGACTCCTGACTCTGGAAAGTATCTCAACCAACTTAGAGATTTCTTCAGTGTGTGAGAAGAAAACAGAGTGCGCAAACACCATGTTGCAGTCCTTTAGAAATAAATGTGTGGTCCCTTAAAAATAAAATACACCAGCCTGAAATTGAATCATAGCCTTTGAACAACACGATAGCATTAATTACAGAGCACTGGTGTAGAGATGATAAGATAACAGCATATAGTGCTATTGTCCTGTGAAATTTTTAATGGCCAAGATCACATTCAATATTATTATTACTGATGACCAGTTTCAACAGTTAAGACTGTCATCTTCTAATCTGTAATGTGATGCATTGACCTATAGTACATGCACAATCATTATTCATATCTGCCATTACAAATGAGGAATGTAAACTCTACGTTTTCATACTTTCAAAATAAATCTTGTTGTTATATATCCTGTTCCATTATGACTGTTTCACATTATAATGGAAAAGTACGTGTAAGGTACAAATATGTGAGGAACAGCAAATGAGTGGTTCCAATCTTACCTGGAAAACAGAGCAAAAGATGGGAAAATTTCAAACATCTGCTGATGATAAATTTTTACTAAAACAATTTTCAGGCAAGAAACATATAAACCTATTAACAGAATCTTCGGTCGGTTCTTGGTAGAACAACATTATAATAATATATTATTATATATAATTATCATATAAACCTAGTTCTTCAGGGAAGTTTATTGGGTCTAGTTCTGTATATATATATGTTTTTCCAGCCAGTGCAAGACACAGAGAAAGTTCTTTGCTGATGACTGCAACATCACAGCCACTGGTGAAACACCAAAACTCCTTTTAGAGGATATTTATGGTTGGACAATATGCAATACATTAACACTGAACATGAATAAAACAAACATTATGCACTTCAGCGTAAAGATGAGAAATAACTGTCACATTATGCATAGAATATAAATCTATAGATGTAGGGATGAACACAGATTGTCAGCTAACATGGAATAAACAGAAAGACACCTTCAAAATGAATGTCATCAGCTTGTTATGCTCTTAGGGTTTTAGCATCCGTATGTAACAGCCAATGTCTTGTGGTGACATAGTACGCCTAGGTACACCCAGTTCTTAGTTGTGAGATTCCTTCCTGGGAAACAAAGGCCCAAAACACAGAAACAGTTTCTAAACTGTAGAAAAGGGCTGAAAGAATAATAACTAGAAGTAATAGTTGGGCTCCTTGTAGAGAGCTATTTAAAATTTTGGCATATTTATGGCACCAAGTGCATACCGGTATATCTACCAATCTGTGATGCATATCAAGGAAAACATTACTACGTATTTCACTAACAGCTCTATATCTAATCATGGAATAATAGCCAGTTTGGACTACATTTAGTCAGGAAAAAAAATCAAGACAGCATATTATATCACAGAATAAAATTGTATAATAAACTGCCAAAGGAAATGAAAAAGATTACTAAAATGTGTCTGTTTAAACAGGCAGCTGAAAGTAAGGTATACTACACAATTCAAGATCACTTACAGTGCTCAGAAGAATGGGTAGTAATAAAAAGTGGATAATTACAACACCCTGTCACATTTCACGGTTTACTGTTTTCACAAGGGAATTGTGTCCAGCTATGCAACCTCTTTCAGGTGGGCTGAGGAGCATAGTTGAATATAAGTGAAAATGTAGTCATCAGTGAGTGTCCTTAATGTATATGGTGATGAACAAAACTAGTTTTATATTGTCAGTTACTTAAACACATTGTGTGCAGATCAAGGAGCACTGTACAATAGGGACCAACAGAATGAGGCACTGCTGCTGTTACAACACTGACCTCATATTCAGGAGGATGAAGTTGCTATCTGGCTGTCCTGATTTGGGCTTTTCTAAATTGCTTAGGCAAATACCAGGATGACTCCCTAATCACGGCCAATTCCAACCATCTGTCCTATCTTCATAGACCACCTGTCCTACTCTCATAAAGCATGTTATGTATTCTGTATGTTTTATATTTTGAGCTATTGATTTGGTTTTCATTACCTTGACAATTCTTATATCACTGCAAGATAGATCATTCATGTGCTGTCCCCTTACACACAGCCCAGTCACATTAATGAGATCACCACCTATGTTTGATGTCAATGTGCAATAACCACTAACAAATGGCCGGTGGCTGCACTAGCAGTGGAGGGTACACAAAGCATTTTGGGGGGATGCGGAAAACAGTGCAGTCATTGTCGTAATGCTGAAACAAAGCAATTTATGTGATGTCCAATTTGTATCTGACAGTGGTTTGTATTCCCCATCTAGCATGGAAGTGGGCAGTTCAGAGGTACTAAAGTTGCAAGCAACAGTTGCAGGATGCCAATGTAAGGGGAGACAGAAATATGTGCATCACATGGCACCACCGGTGGTGATTGTTTGCCGATTAGCCAGAAGTCTGGGCTTGTGGCATGGCTCACTCCTTATTGTACTTTGTAGCTGTCCATACCACGCCACTGCACAGCCAAGCTGAATTCAGTTTGTTTCCGGTCTTGAATTGGTTACTGATTTGGGACCATTATATTGCTACGCCGATTTAGCTACATCATAGCCTACGTCTACTGCAGACTTATAGGAACATGTGTTCATTTCCCTGTGGCTCAGTATATCCACTGGAGCAAGTGACAATGAACAGTTTCTATCCTTGTTATGCAGGATAGAAAAGTCCAAAAAAGGCCTCATCATTGGATTTTGGGCCAAGGGTGGGAACATTTCTGAAACGGCTAAGTTTGTAAACTGCTGGCATGGCACTTTGTTTAAAGAATACTGTGCACTGCAAAATGGCACTATCCCAAACTGGCACTGAGGCAACTGTGTGCAACACAAGCCATAGATGACAGGAATGAACAACGGCTGTGGAGATGAGTATGGGCAAACAGATGTGCAACTGTTGAGCAACTGAATCCCACGATATACCAAGTGGTTACCATCAGCGTCTCCACAACCACTGTTCAGCAAACATTGCTGTATATGAGTCTCCACAACAGGTACCTGGTTTATGCACCTGTGCTGACTGCTGTTCATTGGTGGAATTTGCATGCCAACACTGCAACTGGATGCCCACTGAATTGCAACAGGTGGCCGAATCACATTTTTGCTACACTGGACAGATGGCCATTGGCATGTATGTTGCAAAACATCTGAAAGCAAACACCTTGCATGCGTTATAATCTGGGAATGTTTTTGTGTCATTTCCTGAATGATTTTGTCATTCTGGAAGGCACACTGGATCAATACAAGTATGCATCTATGCTTTGAGACCATGACCACCACTACGTGCAGTTTGTTTTTCCTCGGCATGATGGCATCTACTAGCAAGACAATGCAATGTCACACATGGCTCACAATGTATGAGCATGGCCCAAAGAGCACAAGGATGAGTTTACTCTACTTCCCTGTCCACTAAACATCCTGACTGTCCACCAAAATCCCCAGATTTAAACTCCATCAAGAATCTGTAGGGCCACCTTCATTGGGCTGTTTGCACCATGGATCCTTAACTGCGGAACCTAGAGCTGGTGGAAATGGCGCTGGAGTTGGTGTGGCAAATGGCATTGCAGTTGGCGTGGCTTCACATCACTGTAGGTACCTTCCAGAACCTCATTATCTTCCTGCACCTGTCGCAACGGTCCACACTGCAAAAGGTGGTTATTAAGGTTGTCACATTAATGTAACTGGAAAGCGTAAATCTACACCATGAAAACCTAGAAGGGATCACAATTGTTTTACATCCTTGGGTTCAGGATAATATTTTATAGTTTATATTCTTTCTGCATCAGGTTGTATGCCATTTATCCCTACAATAAGACCCAAAAATTTTAACTTTTTGTCTCCCAACTTGCGATTTAGAACGTTTTATTGTTAATATTTTTTCTTCTAATTGGCTTAAAATTTGTGTTAACAACTGACAATGGTCTTGTCAAGTTTTAGAAACTAACAAGTCACCTACACATACAATTAATTCTCGCACTGCCAGTTAAAACCAAAAGAGAACACTAAACTGTTATGGTTTACCCTCAAATAAGAAAGCTGTGTATGGTCTTCATTCCTCATTTAGTGGCACCTGCCAGCATACTGTTTTAAATCCATATAACTAACGAATTTAGCTCCGTCTATCTTTGATAACAACTACTCTCTATCGATGGGCCTGTACTGTTCAGTTTCAATATGTTTACTTAATGTTTGTACATCCAAAACTAATCGACACCACCTGCAGGTTTCTTCACCACCATTAATGCATCATTGTGTACCCTTAAACTACATTCAACGATATCATTAATGACCATCCTTTCTTATTCTTCCCCTGCTCTAATGCAGAGACTAATTGGTATTTGGTAAAGTTTGCAACAGAAAAGGTTACTTTTAATTTACATACACATTCTTTAATCATATCCTTCTACTTTAACAAAATACCTTCTAGCTGATTTTTCTATTCTACCATTAGCAGATTTGATTCCACTGATTTTAGTTTTATATTTTTCAACAGTTCTACTTGAGTATGATCTTGTTCCTCAACTACAACAATATCAGTCATAGTGACTTTTTACAAAAGTTAATCTTCCTTAAAAGTTAATAAACTATTACGGAAAGGAATACTATAATTATTATTCTCTATTTCTCACATAACTCTTTTCCTGTTGAAATTCAATGACATTTCTTTATTAACCAGCCAATTCAATCCTAATAGTACATCTAAGTTTAAATTAGGTACTACTAGTAGTGCCTCATGAAAGGTAACAGTATCATTAGTGATAGGTAGCCATGTTTCTTCTTTAATTTGTTTTCTTTTACAGCCTGTTATCCCCACAATATAAACTCCAGTTACTGTTAATAAAGGATAGGCCATTCAATATATTTCTTATAGCTACAACTACTATTATAATACCTACAGACTCAATAGCTCAAATGTTAACTGAAACTTCCTGGCAGATTAAAACTGTGTGCTGAACTGAGACTCGAACTCGGGACCTTTGCCTTTCGCGGGCAAATGCTCTACCGACTGAGCTACCCAAGCACGACTCACGCCCCATCCTCACAGCTTTACTTCTGCCAGTACCTCGTCACCTACCTTCCAAACTTCACAGAAGCTCTCCTGCGAACCTTGCAGAACTAGCACTCATGGAAGAAAGGATATTGCAGAGACATGGCTTAGCCACGGCCTGGAGGATATTCCTAGAATGAAATTTTCACTCTACAGCGGAGTGTGCGCTGATATGAAACTTCCTGGCAGATTAAAACTGTGTGCCCGACTGAGACTCGAACTCGGGACCTTTGCCTTTCGCGAGCAAATGCTCTACCGACTGAGCTACCCTAGCATGACTCACGCCCCATCCCCACACTTTTTTAATTCTGCCAGTACCTCGTCTTCTACCTTCCAAACTTCACAGAAGCTCTCCTGCGAACCTTGCAGAACTAACACTCCTGGAAGAAAGGATATTGTGGAGACATGGCTTAGCCACAGCCTGTAGTCCGGCACACAGTTTTAATCTACCAGGAAGTTTCATATCAGCACACACTCTGCTGTAGAGTGAAAATTTCATTCTAGAAACATCCCCTGGGCTGTGACTAAGCCATGTCTCCGCAATATCCTTTCTTCCAGGAGTGCTAGTTCTGCAAGGTTCGCACGAGAGCTTCTGTGAAGTTTGGAAGGTAGGAGACGAGGTACTGGCAGAATTAAAAAGCTATGAGGGCGGCGCGTGAGTCGTGCTTGGGTAGCTCAGTCGGTAGAGCACTTGCCCACGAAAGGCAAAGGGCCCGAGTTCGAGCCTCGGTCCGCCACACAGTTTTAATCTGCCAGGAAGTTTCATATCAGCACACACTCCGCTGTAGAGTGAAAATTTCATTCTACATATGTTAACTGTTTGAGTACTTGATGACCAATATTTATTTTTAAATATTCCTTGTAAACCATTCCAAGAAGCGAATTGCTGAGAACATTTAGTTCCCCACTCTGCAGCGTTCCCTTATATATATATTTTAGGACAAAATTGATCTTTTCAGAATTGTCTCAGCATTTAGGCAGTGACTTACAAAATATCCTGAAGCAGCAATTTTTTTCTGTAACTATGCAACAGTACGCTGTACTGGCACCTTTTTTCTTGCATTTTAAAAAGTGTTAGATTCATTCAGAGCAAACTGTATTATAAATATCTCGGTAGTTGGCACTGCCTTCGAAAATGAAATTTTCAGTTTTATTCCTTATAAGTTAGCACCACACTTTTTCCTAAATAGGGAGTTGTGCTCAGTTAACTTGCAGTATCAGTGTTTCTTGTTCTGTGGTGTTTTACTCATTATCAACAGGTGTTTGGGAGCTGTTCACGTCAGTTTTGAGGATACTTTTAACTTTTGAAAATGAGTAAAATAATTAGTTTCTTTATGCTGATTAGTAAAAAAAGGTTGAAGAAATAGAAATTTTCAGATCTGCACATGGTCAAAACTTGGAAGATTCAGATTATGAATGGCCCCTATTTTGGACACTGCTTCAAAAAAATGACTTTTGCAAGAGAGATGAGAGGATGTAAGTAAAAAATAAAATGTTGGGTTGTAAACTGTGCCATGATGTCAAATGCCTAGCCTCTGATAAACTGAATGTGCCAAGATTTTAGATTCCAAGTACTGGCCAGAAAATCCCAGGAAGCTCCTGTCATTTGGTGAAGCCAAAACTAGGAAGTTATTTAGCAAATTTAGTTTAAATGAAATAGAAACAATTCATGGTTTTCATGAATATATTCAGGAATATAAATTCTCAGAGATACTACTTCCTCCAAAACACACTTTGTGCACAATTGAATAATGTCCAAAAAATGTGAAAGGGTTTTCTCTATGCTTGTACAGACAACTACCGCAATGCTGTTCGTCAGAATGGTATGGCCTCCTCTCGCTCAGTTCAAACCCAACAAATATGTAGATTCATGGCTGCTCCCAAGTCATCATTCTTCCCTAGGTAGCAAAAGCAACAAATAGTATGATGAGTGCACATAAGAGTATATGTTAAAATTGTAGGATATACATCTCCTTCAGGCTTAAACACCAGAAATAGTCAGTAAAAATTTGTCCCATTCTCCAAACAAAGTTCTATTAATTCTGTAGGGAACCCACAGTTTTTCAAAAACTTCTTTTTTAAAAACTATCTTTCGTTTAGCTTATTCATCACAAAGCCTTTGGTATTCCACTTCTGTCCCATTTGTCTCAGCTGATGACTGAGGCCTATCGAAAGATGACTCAATCTTTCCCTGAACTTTTTGTTCAATCCAGTTGCTAAACTGCTCCTCCAAGGATGCAAGATTAGAGCCTCAAGTTAATCTGAATCTTCATCCCATTCAACAATTTGATCTCATTGCTCTCTAAATTGCTCATGAACCTCACTGCTCACTAAATCACACTGCTTAATAATTTCAGAATGTAGGTCCCCAGTTAAAACAGAAATTACCATTTACAATTTGGATACCTTATTCTTTATTTTTAACTTCTCTTTACATGTATCAATATTGGGTTCTGCTAATCTGTGAATTATGATCTTTCTTCTTGTTGGTTACTTGTAATTCAGCTTTTAAGTCAGCGCTAGTTTCACTTATGTTGGCTTTTGTCTCGGCAATGGCTTGCTCAACTTTCACACCCTGGTTGTTTATAGTTACATTTAAATCTGCTTCTAATTTAGCAGTATTTGCATCTAGTTTGATATGTAGCTGGTTTAGTTTTTCCCTAAATTGTTCACTCCAGTTTTTCAAAAGTTCTCGAAAATGCTCCTCCAGTTTTTGGCCAGTACAGGCAGACAATTAAAATAATATTCAGTTGAAAGCTAATGTTTTCCTGCTAACAACTGTCACAGTCAGGAATGTAAGTCCGTAAAAAAGAAACTTCTGAACACAAAATGCACTTTAACTACTCCAAACACAAACCACCAGAAAAAATTAATTCGCCTTCAACGTAGCTCACCAAAGTGGCTTGTGTGGCTCGCCCTGTGCAACGCTGATGAGAAACAAGACTGCTGTACGATGGTAAGCAGCTGATGCTGCTACAGCCTGCTGTTGTGTTGTGGTTCAAAAAATGATGAAAACAGTCGAGACCTTTGATATAACGGCTGCCAATTTCCAACCCAGGGACTTTATGATTCTTCAGAGTAATGACTCAGGTAATTTATTTATTATTTATCTATAAAATATTTCTTCTTAAGCTTATATCTTTTGTGCTTGTAACTGGATCACCACTTCTTTGTAATGTGCAGCTGCTGACTTGATTGTCAATGAAAACTATGATAATTCCTGATAAATTTCAGTTAAAATGTTGATACCCTCTTACCTTTCAATTACTATTAATGAAACATTGGAAAAGTCCAGACTGAATAATAACAATATAATGAGAAAGACAGAGTGCTACTCGCCATATAGAGGAGATGTTGAGTCACAGACTGGCAAAACACAAAGTCTCCTACACATTGCACTTTCAGCCTAAAGTAGAACACACACACACACACACACACATTCATGCATGCACAAATCACGCACGCATGAAAACTGCCTCAGGCCACTGTGGTCAGACTACAAACAACTGTACCTGATGGGAGATGCACTCTGTGGGTGGTGGGGATAATGAGGAGGCTGTGGCAGGGAGATGGAGGTATAGTACAGTAGGATGGATGGAGAGAGTAGTGCTTCTCATGGGAGCATACACAGATGTAGTGAATGGTGAAGACAGGGTAGGGCTGCTAGCTACAGTCGGAGGGGGGAGGGGGGAGGGAGTGGAAATGGAGAGAAGTAGTGGAGGGAAAAAAAGACTAGTGGGTTAGTGGAACAGAAGGCTATGTAGTGCTGGAGTGGGAGCAGGGAAAGGGATAGATGGGTGGAGAGCAAGGATTAGTGAAGTTTGAGGCCAGGGGGGTTATGAGGATGTAGGATATATTGCAGGGAGAGTTCTCAGCTGCATTATTCTGAAAAACTGGTATTGGTAGGAAGGATCCACACGGTGTAGGCTGAGAAGCAGTCTTTGAAGTGAAGTACATAATGTTGGGCAGCATGTTCAGCAGCTGGGTGCTCCAGCTGTCTCTTGGCCACAAGTTGTTGGTGACCATTCATGCAGACAGCTTGCTGGTTGTCATGCCCAAGTAGAATGCAGCATAGTGGTTGCAACCTAGTTGCCTGTGACTGGATTGGAGTAGTTGGTGGAGGGAGGATGTGCAAGGTCTGTTAGAAAAGTATCTGATCTTACTTCTTTTTTTTTTTTTGCAAACAATTTTTGATGAATTTGAATCTAGTGCACTAGCATTAGCTGACCTTGAATCTTGCTGCACATGTATGCCTGTCGACAGCATCAGTTACTGGAAAGCAGCAGCTGAGTGAAGTAGTGTGTAGTGCTTGCATCAGCTTTTCATTGCCAGGAAAATGACTGAACGACTGCAGCAGCATTACTGCATCAAATTTTGCCAGAAACTGGATGACCGGCTCTTGGTGCAATGCCATGGGAATCTCACAGATTAAGGAGTGGTATAACCAGTTTAAAGATGGCTGCACATCGGTGGAGGGCGAGTAATGCCCCAATTGGCAATCAACTTGCTGAAATGACCAGGCCATTGCTGTGAACACTGTGGTGATGCAGGACCATCATGTGACTATCAGAGAAATTGCGGAAGGGGTGGGCGCCAACACTTTTTCGGCACATTCCGTGACCAAAAATTTGACCATAATAAAGACAGTGTCAGTGAAATTCGTGCCGAAGCTGCTGATGGTGGAGCAAAAGCAACTTTGTGTTAAAGGTTCACAGGACTTGCTAAGATAACAAATAGTGACCCCGACTTCATGAATACCATAATCACTAGTGAAAAGTCCTGGGTGCACGGGTACCATCCAAAAATCAAATCCCAGCCATCACAGTGTAAGCATTCCTCATCTCCAAGACCAAACAAAGCCCACCAAGTGGGCAGAAACGTCAACGTGATGCTGACTGATTTGTTTGACTCCTGCAGTGTTGTACACCACAAGTACACACCACACGATCAAACAATCACTAATCAGTACTACAGGGATGCTCTCCGTTGCCTAAGCAATGCTCTCTGGTGCAAGAGACCGGACTAGCACTTAACAGGAAATTGGCAACTTCATCATGACAATGCACCAGCACACTCCTCATACTTAATTCAGATGTTTTTGGCAAAAAACCAAATTCCTGTATTTCAATAGGCTCCTTATCTCCTGATATGGCCACCTGTGACTTCTGCTAGTTACCCGGATGCAAGAGATCATTAAAAGGAATGTGGTTTCTGACATGAGAGGACATTACGGCAGCAATGACAGCCGAGCTAAACTTCATTCTGAAAGAGGCTTTTTCGGCATGCTTCCAACAATGGCAGCACCGCTGGGAGAAGGGAACTATTTTGAGGGTGATTAGGTGTCAATGCTCCAGGTAAGTCAGTTTTCTTTTCCTGGCCAAATGTCTGATACTTTTATAACAGACATCATATGGGACAGGTCCTGCATCTAGGTCAATTACAGTTATATGAGCCATGAAGCAAGAGGTTGGGAGCAGGGTTGGAGTAGATACAGACAAGGATAGTGTCATGTTTGGTGGATGGTGGAATACTGCTGTGGAAATGGTGGGAAGGATAGTGGTACGATGTTCCTCACTTCACGGCACAACAAGAGGTATTCAAACTGGCGCAGAAAATGTGATTCAGTTGCTCCAGTCCTGGGTGGTAATGGGATCCCTTTGTGATCAGATGGTGGGAATGTGGGAGTTGGTAGGTGACTGGAGAGCCAAGACATAAGAGATCTGTTTCTGTACAAGGTTGAGAGGGTAATTTCGGTATGTGATGACCTCAGTGAGACCCTTGGTAATTTGGAGGGGGGACTTCTCCAATTAATGATGTGATGGCCACGGGTGGCTAGGCCGTATGGAAAGGACTGCTTGGTATGGGTTGGATGGCAGCTGTTGAAGTGGAGGTATTGCTGGTGGTTGTTAGGCCTGATAAGGATGGAGGTACTGATGTAGCCATCTTTGAGTTGGACATCAGCATCAAGGAATGTGGCCTGTTGGGTTGAGGAGGATGAGGTGAAGTGAATGAGGGAAAAGGTATTGAGGTTCTGGAGAAGAGTGGATAGGGTATCCTCATCCTCCACCCAGATTGCGTAAATGTCATCAGTAAACCTGAACCAAGTGAGTGGTTCGGGATTTTCGGTGGTTAGGAAGGATTCTTCCTCAAAATTGCCCATGAATAGGTTGGCATAGGATGGTTCCATGTGTGTGCCCATTGCTGTAACATAGAATTTTTGTAAGCGATGCCTTCAAAGGTGAAGTAATTGTGGGTGAGAGTATAGTTGCTTATAGCAGCCAGGAAGGAGGTTGTACGTTTGGAGTCAGTCAGGCATTAGGAAAGATAAGTGTTCAATTGTGGCAAGGCTGTGGGCATTAGGGATGTTAGTGGAGAAGGAGGTGGCAACAACAGTGATGAGCAGAGCACCATTTTGTAAAGGAACAGAAAGTCTGGAGAGTCGGTGAAGTCCAACGAAGTCCAACCTGTTTACCTCCTACTTCCACCTCGATGACGACTATCAACCATTACTACTACAGCCTCCAAACCTCCTCCACATCCCCTCTTGGCCCCACAACCTCCTGACCTAGCAGTCTTATCCTGTACCTACCATGTCTCTGCATGCTCTCACAAGCAACATTACACCCTCTCTCACCCTCACCCTGCTGTCCCTCCACTACCCCACCCCAGCCTCTGTCTTACACTCTCCATTATAGACTGCTTCTCTCATTAAATGAAGTTGCTTGCAGTCTGGTTTCAGTGGCCACAGACAGTGGTCATGTGTGTGTGATTTATGCTTGTGTGAATGTGTATGTTTCCTACCTTAGAAGAAGGCCTTTGGCCAAAAGTTCAAATGTATTGCAATCTTTTTGTTGTGCCTGTCTGTGACTCAACATCTCCTCTACACGGTGTGTATCACCCCATCATTTTCATAATATTGCCATTATTCCACCCAGGATTTTTCATTGTTTGATTTTGCCTAGATGCTTCTCTTCCATTCCACAACACAGTGCTGTTTTCCATTGTTACAGTTCTCCTTACTCTGTGTCAGTCCTAGTCTCTCTCTTCTTTCTAGTGTTTTACTTGTTGCCTCCCAAAACTGCACACATTCTGACTTAATATTCGCACTATATTAACCACCTCATCTGCGCACAACACACAGCTACATGACCGTGCTTATTGTTAGTGCACCATCTCATGTCCAAACTATTCCTGCTGATATAATTCATCACAGACATTCAAACTGATCACTCTTCCAGCCTCACTCTCACATATTTTCGGTGTGCCACATGCAGTAGTTGAGTACCAACCAACCAAAGCCCTCCCCCCCCCCCCCCCCCTCTTTCTCGTCTTGTACTTCAGCAAGCACAAGGTAAGCTCACCTACTACATTCACATTTGCTGTTCCCATCGTCATACATACTGACCACCCACCTGCATCCCACACTGTCTTTTTTTAAAAATATTTCTCTTTGTCTCATTGTGTTTTCACATCAATTTCAATTGATTTTCGCCTTTCACTATTGGCCCCTACTTCCTCATGTTTCATCTTCTTTTCACAAGCTCCATCTGTTACCATCTTTTTGTGACTAGCCCTCATCAACCTAGTCCAGCAAAACAATGTAAATCAGGCCCACACCTCCTTGCAATACCTCCTCTCCAACCATAAAATTTTCCTGCTTTGCAATCCCAAATTTTTGCATCCCATCTCTCACAATTAAACTCCTGCCCTCCAGGAACTGCAGCAGCATGAACAGGGCAACCTCAAAAAATTCTACAACCTGTTTACCACCTACTCTTGCCTTGGACTACAAGTATCCAACACCTCTACAACAACCTCCAAATATCCCCCACGTCCCCTCACAGCTGACAAATCCTGTCTCACAGGTCTATAACACTTATCACACCCTCAGAAACCTACTCCCACCAACATACAAAATCCAGAACCCAAAGCAGACCCAAAAGACAGTCATGAACCTTTCTCCAAAAGCCGTAGTCCCACAGAAGTATAAGTGCTTTCCAAAGCTCTTACCTTTTGCCCCACTCCCAGATTCAATCATGCTGGACTTGTTAAAAAAACTTCTCAACTTCTCCCAGTCCCTACAGAGGAAGCACTTTATCACCACCAACTCTACTAATCAGACTCAATCCAAAGCCAATGTTGAACCCTGCATGACTCATTTCACTCCTACATTCAACCGTGATATACCCCATTGCCTCCAAATCAACCAAATGTTAACGTTCCAGAATTTCTTAACCTCAATCCTTGCCTCATTGTCATTCCACAAATCCCTCAACACAGGAAGCTAACTTTACATCCACAACTACAACCTACAACCTAAAAAACTGACTCCGACCTTGTAATCCTATCTACTGACAAAGGCCCCACCACTAAGGTTCCAAACTGCAGAAATTACCTGGTGGAAGGTCTCTGCCAGCTGTCAGATCTGTCCACCTAAAAGCACTGTCACAGCGACACCATTCCATGTTCCCCAGTCTCACCTCAAAGCTTTAGAACTGTCCCAGAACCCCTCACCTCACTTCAACCACTCTCCACGCTCCTATCTTCTAAATGATTCCTAAAGTCCACAAACCCAGCCATGCAGGATGCCCCATTGGGGCCAGTTACTGTGCTCCTACTCAGAGAATCTCTGCTCTTATGGACCAACATCTCCAGCCTATTACCCATAACCAGCACTCCTACATAAAAGACAGCAACCATTTCCCCTACCAGTTCTCCAGAGTTCCTGTTCCTTTATACACGGCACGCTGCTCATCACTACTGATGTCAGTTCCCTCTACACTAAAATCACCCAGAATCCCAAACCCCTATCTGGTTCAGACTCATTGATGATGTCTTCGTGATCTGGTGGAGGATGAAGATACCTTGCACACAGTCCTCCAGAATTTCAAAACCTTTTCCATTATTCACTTCAACTCGTCCTCCTTAACCCAACAAGTCACACTCTTGATTTTGACGGCCACCTCAAAGATGGCTACATCAGTATCTCCATCCTTACCAGACCTACAGATCACCAGCAATACCTCCACTTCGACAGCTGTGACCCATTCCATGCAAAAATGTCCATTCCATACAGCCTACACACCCATGGCCTTTGCATCGGTAGCAATGGCAGTACTCCTCCAAATATACCAAAGGGTTCACAGAGCCTTTCACACACTCAAATTACCCTCCTTGTAAAGAAACAGATGTCCTGTGCCTTGCCTCTCCATTCACCTACCACCTCCCACATTCCCAATATCCAATCCCAAAGAAGCACTCCCCCGTGACCCAGTACCACCCAGGACTGGAGAAACTGAACTACATTCTCTGCCACAGTTTCAATTACCTCTTGTTGTGCCCTCAAATGAAGAACATCCTACCCACTGTCCCTCCCACTCCTCCCAAAGTGGTATTCTGCCACCCACCTGAACTACACAATACCCTTGTTCATCCCTACTCCAATCCTGCTCCCAACCCCTACTTCATGGCCCATGTCACTGAAACAGACCTAGATGCAAGACTTATCCCATACATCTTTCCACCACCATCTGCTCCAGTCCCGTCACAGGCACCACATATCCCTTTAAAGGCAGGGCTACTCCTGAAAGCAGCAAACTAAGCTGCAACCACTGTTCTGCGTTCTACATAGGCACAACTACCAACAAGCTGGCTTCTGCATGAATGGCCACCAAAAAATTGTGGCCAAGACACAGTTGGACCATCCAGCTGCTGAAGATGTTCTCCAACACAATGTGCTTCACTTCACTGACTGCTTCATAGCCTGTGCCATCTGTATCCTTCCTAACAACACCAGTTATTCTGAATTGTGTAGCTGGGAACTCTCTCTGCAATATATCTTACATTCCCATAACCTCCCTAGCCGCAACCTTTGCTAGTCACTGTTCTCTAACTACCTACCCCTTCCCTGCTCCTATTCCAGCACTACACAGCCTTCTAGTCCATCAACGCACCCATTCATCTTTTTTCCGCTCCACTACTCTCCATTTCTGCTCCACCTCCCCCTCCCAAAATATCCCAACTGCACCTAGCAGCCCTGCTCTGTCTCTGCCATATCCCTGCATGCTCCCATAAGCAACACTATACCCTTACCAACCCCTACATTGCTATCCCTCCCACTCCCTACCAGAGCCTGCTTCTCGCATCAGGTACTGTTGCTTTCAGGCGGCGTCAGTGGCCCGAGACAATGGTCAAATGTGCGTGAGTTGTGCTTGCAAGAATGTGTATGGTTTTTCTCCTTTAGAAGATGGCCTTTTAGCTCAAAGCTCAAATGTATAGCAGTCTTTTTGTTGTGCCTGTCTGAAACTTAACATCTCCTCTATATGGTAAGTGGCACTCTATCATTTCCATAATAGTGTAATTATTGTTAATCTCCTTTCTCAATAGTTATCGGCTTCCAGCATAAATCAGTCTGGGTCCTATCACAGTTGCCAGAATGAAGTCTTCCCCTTTTAAAATATATTTGTGTTCTGATTTGAGCTTGTTGACTTTTTGTAGCTCTGAACATCTTCAAACAAAATCAAATTATCTTTGGATCATGCCACAGCAATTATGAAGGACTTATTTGCTGATGCAGTCTTGATTATGCTGAAATCGATGATGATGGAGAGGGTTGTATGGGCACACAACAGCAAGGTCTTCAGTGCCCGCGCAGTAACAGATTGAGACGGGTGTCAAGAAAATACTCAGAACAGTAAGATAAAACAGAATGTAACACACAGGTAACAAGCTTGGAAAAATATGAGCCTACCCACACCGAAGTGTGGAACGAAGTATGCTGTCCGCAATAAAACATGGACAACACAGGAAGAAAGTGGTAGAGGGAGCTAAAACAATATAGCACATGGAAGTGGCTGGCTGACTGCAAGGAAAAAAGGGAGGAGCCAGCCACTTTGCAATACACTAAAACCTCCAGCCTAAAAGTTTAGGCCAGAGTCCAGACACATCACAAAACTTTAAAACCCTAGACACGGATGTCTCAGCATTAGCTAAAACACAGGCCAGATCCCGATCAACTTGTGCTTCTGCCCTTGCATCACGGTATGAAATCAAAAGGCTTCACCAAAAACTGAACTTTTATAAATGATTATGAAACATTTCTTCTGTAATAAACTTCTATGAAACATTTCTTCTGTAATAAACTTCTTATACTATCTCACAAGAGACAATAATATCTTCTGTCCTGAACTTTACAAGATAGGGAACATTACATGATGATACATCTCAATTTCTGACATCAGAATAACATTCATGATGTTTCAACATCCTTCTTCTGCCTTGCAGAGACGTCATACTTCGTGCTTTTACTCAGTTTTGCGCTGCATTACTGCAACCTGGGATGATGACTGGTGGAGCACACCTGAGGATCATACAGGTACTGCATTTCGTGGTGATGCTGTGATCATTCACCAGCTAGGCAGATGCAGAGTTACTTGTCACTCTACCAGAATGATGTGAAACATCACAACATAGGGTTGACAGTCGTTCCATCCGAAAACTCAAATGGTCCTCTTTGGTTATTCTAGGCTCATAAGGTCAAAATTTCCAGAATTTCTCCCATTACTAGCCATAAATATGACAATCATAAATTTATTTTCTCATTGAGAATCCAGGAGTAATGTTAGATGCAAAAATAAACTGAGATGAAACCACTGTATGAAAATGTAAAAAGTTACGTGATATCACAGATCTCCTTAGCATGACTGATTAATGTGTGCTTCTGGGCAGCCAGCCGAGTTGTTATTTCCATTTTCTATGCAATATTTTAACAACCGAACCAGAATTGTCTTCTTCAGATGCTGCGAGTTTTGCTGTTACATGTACTCACTGCCTGGACTCCAACCAGACTGTGACAGGGTATTGGTGGTCTTGCACCCGTATGTATAGCTGAGTGAATCCCAATGCCTACTATGCACTTTTATTTTTCAAAGCATGTACTGATATTCCCTGAAGTGTATATTCTCTTAGTATTTACTAATTCTGGTGGATGTGATGGTCGTAATAAATGAATCAAGTAGCAAAAATCACAGTAACTTGAAAAGACAGTTGGCTTGTTCATTGAAATATTGTGTATAAAATGGAAACAACAACTCGGTTGTTTACTCTGAGGCACAACATTAATGTAAAAAGCTTGAAATTTTCTATACTGTGGGTACCAGTTAGTCATGCAAAGAATTTCTGCATTGCCATTATTGCCTGATTTCATTTGCTTTTATCTGTGTGGCAGTCCACTGGTAAAATGACTGTGAAGTTATTTTGAGGAGGAGACTCCGTCACCAGCGTAACTCCTCCTGCATTAGCTGAAAAGTCATTCTAGAAAAATCAACTTCTACAAAATGACATCCACTTCTTCTTAAGAGATGTATATATAGTATCTTGTTATTACAATTTGGAACACACCAACTACAGATCATTGACAGACGTTTATGTGAACAATTCTTCCTCTTCATCTCTGTGTAACTATTGAAATATACTTAAGTATTGTCAAGTCTTGACCACCCTCAACAATTTTTACACCTCTGCCCCCCCCCCCCCTCCATATGTAAGTCTTTTTTCAAAATGTCTCAGTCTCAGCACTGCCTTATAAGTTCCCACATTTCTATGGAATCCGGAAACCAATTTAATATTTCCCCGAGTCGGCATCCACCAATTGCTACATTCTTCAGTAGGTAATACGTGTTAGTATTTTTCAACCATAACATAAAACTGATGGTTAAGTAATACTTACGAGGTCTGTTGGAAAAGTATCTGTATCTATGTCCCCCCCCCTTTTTTTTTGTGAACACCTGATGGATATGAGTCTAGCATGCTAGCATGAACTGACCCTGAACCTACCTGCACGCATGTCAATTTTTCCCACCTGTTGATAGCATCAACTACTGGCAAGCAGCAGCTGAGTGAGTTAGCATGTAATGCTTGTATCGACTTTTCATTGCGAGAGAAATGACAGAATGACTGGAGCACTTTTGTCAGAAATCGGTTAGCAGCCAGGTAGAAAACATTCAGAAGATTTAGACAGTTTTTGCTGATGATGATATGGGCATCACACAGATTAAAATATATCTAAAAACAAAGATGATGTGACTTACCAAACGAAAGTGCTGGCAGGTTGATAGATACACAAACAAACACAAACATACACACAAAATTCAAGCTTTCGCAACCAATGGTAGCTTCATCAGGAAAGAGGGAAGGAGAGGCAAAGACGAAAGGATGTGGGTTTTAAGGGAGAGGGAAAGGAGTCATTCCAATCCCGGGAGCGGAAAGACTTACCTTAGGGGGAAAAAAGGACAGGTATACACTCGCACACACACACTTATCCATCCACACATTCACAGACAAGCAGACATTGGTAAATGCAAAGAGTTTGGGCAGAGATGTCAGTCGAGGCGGAAGTACAGAGGCAAAGATGTTGTTGAATGACAGGTGAGATATGAGCGGCGGCAACTTGAAATTAACGGAGCTTGAGGCCTGGCGGGTAACGAGAAGAGAGGATATACTGAAGGGCAAGTTCCCATCTCCAGAGTTCTGACAGGTTGGTGTTAGTGGGAAGTATCCAGATAACCCGGACGGTGTAACACTGTGCCAAGATGTGCTGGCCATGCACCAAGGAATGTTAAGCCACAGGGTGATCCTCATTACCAACAAACACTGTCTGCCTGTGTCCATTCATGCGAATGGACAGTTTGTTGCTGGTCATTCCCACATAGAAAGCTTCACAGTGTAGGCAGGTCAGTTGGTAAATCACGTGGGTGCTTTCACACGTGGCTCTGCCTTTGATTGTGTACACCTTCCGGGTTACAGGACTGGAGTAGGTGGTGGTGGGAGGGTGCATGGAACAGGTTTTACACCGGGGGCGGTTACAAGGGTAGGAGCCAGAGGGTAGGGAAGGTGGTTGGGGGATTTCATAGGGATGAACTAAGAGGTTACGAAGGTTAGGTGGACGGCGGAAAGACACTCTTGGTGGAGTGGGGAGGATTTCATGAAGGATGGATCTCATTTCAGGGCAGGATTTGAGGAAGTCGTATCCCTGCTGGAGAGCCACATTCAGAGTCTAGTCCAGTCCCGGAAAGTACCCTGTCACAAGTGGGGCACTTTTGGGGTTCTTCTGTGGGAGGTTCTGGGTTTGAGGGGATGAGGAAGTGGCTCTGGTTATTTGCTTCTGTACCAGGTCTGAAGGGTAGTTGCGGGGTGCGAAAGCTGTTGTCAGGTTGTTGGTGTAATGGTTCAGGGATTCCGGACTGGAGCAGATTCGTTTGCCATGAAGACCTAGGCTGTAGGGAAGGGACCGTTTGATGTGGAATGGGTGGCAGCTGTCATAATGGAGGTACTGTTGCTTGTTGGTGGGTTTGATGTGGACGGACGTGTGAAGCTGGCCATTGGACAGGTGGAGGTCAACATCAAGGAAAGGGGCATGGGATTTGGAGTAGGACCACGTGAATCTGATGGAACCAAAGGAGTTGAGGTTGGAGAGGAAAATCTGGGGTTCTTCACTGTGAGTCCAGATCATGAAGATGCCATCAATAAATCCGTACCAAACTTTGGGTTGGCAGGTTTGGGTAACCAAGAAGGCTTCCTCTAAGCGACCCATGAATAGGTTGGCGTACGAGGGGGCCATCCTGGTACCCATGGCTGTTCCCTTTAATTGTTGGTATGTCTGGCCTTCAAAAGTGAAGAAGTTGTGGGTCAGGATGAAGCTGGCTAAGGTAATGAGGACAGAGGTTTTAGGTAGGGTGGCAGGTGATCGGCGTGAAAGGAAGTACTCCATCGCAGCGAGGCCCTGGACGTGCGGGATATTTGTGTATAAGGAAGTGGCATCAATGGTTACAGGGATGGTTTCCGGGGGAAACGGATTGGGTAAGGACTCCAGGCATTCGAGAAAGTGTTTGGTGTCTTTGATGAAGGATGGGAGACTGCATGTAATGGGTTGAAGGTGTTGATCTACGTAGGCAGAGATACGTTCTGTGGGGGCTTGGTAACCAGCTACAATGGGGCGGCCAGGTTGATTGAGTTTGTGAATTTTAGGAAGAAGGTAGAAGGTAGGGGTGCGGGGTGTCGGTGGGGTGGAATGTTTCCCTCTATTAATTCGTATCAATTATTTGAACCCAACAATTACGTTTGTTATTGTCACTGTTGCATTTCGAAATATTTCCTGTCGTCTTATTTTCTCTTTTTGTTTTTGCCAGTAGTTTCACTTTGTATTCACCTTCTCCTTTTTACCGTAATGTACTATACAATTTTATCCCGCCTATATATACTCAATAATACGTCACCCACTTCCAAACCATAACCAAAAAATTTTTTTACGCTTTCAACACTACCGCTGCTATAAAATCCACCGTTTCTAGTCCACAAACAGTTCCTTTCACCTATTAAACAACCATTTCGTCTAGTTCTGATAACTTTCGCTTTATTTCCATTTCCGTTTTTCCCACATCACTGATAATTTTTAGCCGCTTCCCACAGGTTTTAACGTCATTATTTCTTTGCCAGACAATTGTTAGCCTCATTTTCATAATCTGTCACCACAAAACCACTCTTTTTAATACATTTACACGCCGTTTTTTCGAAATTTTCCCAAATCTCTCCATTCTTTAACGTGTTTTGGCGGCAACACAACCACCTAACCTTTGTGCACATCGTTGTCTACCAACCCAAGTTCACCACAGGATCAACATAGCCCAGCTTTATACAACACTTTTTCGCCTTTTTTCACAACAGATCTCCAGTTACTTTCTCCAGTTATTTTCATTTTCATCTCAACCACATGTTACACTTTCCACCTTCTAATACCATGTCACCCTCACAACATCCCCACAACGACCTCATTAAGTTCTATTTACATTCCCTCCGCAAACATGCCTTCACCCTAGCCAGATTACGCTCGCATATTTTATTTTCTCAGGCTTGTCTGACATTTGGCATTACCCCCAAAGGCCTCACACTTAAAGTTCCCATCTCTGGCTGCAACCCTTCTTTCCATCAGTCCCTATACCAGTTCCAAACTGAACAACCCATTGCACTCACCCACCTAATCCTTCACCTACACATCAACTCCGCCAATGAACACACCCGTCAACTCCTATCCTTAATAAAAGTCCTCAATCTTTCCTCTCCCACATCCACACCGGCTGTTCAGAGCATCCTCCTACAGGCCAACCGCAAATTAGAACAGCATGCCACCCTTCACCTCAAAAAACTATCCAATCTCCTGGTTTCCCACCTCCGGAAAGGCAACTCACTCACCCTTCACAACCTTTCCAGCAAACCTCAACCTCCTCTCATTGCACACAAACCCAGTCTCTCCCATCTACTCAACCTCCCACTTCCAGCTCCACTCCCTCCAAAACCTCAAAATTCCAATCAACACAATCTGGAACACAACACCCTAATTCAGTAGTTAATCTTTCCTCCAAACCTCTCTCCCAATCCGAAACCTCTGTCCTATCCAAAGGCCTCACCTTCAGCCCCACTCCCAGATTCAACCAAACAGCCCTCGTCAAAGATTTACTGTCCTACACTCGTACTCTCTGCTGGAAGTATCACTTTGCCACGAAGAAAAATGATCCTAATCCTACTCCTAATGATCCAACTCCCCAAGACACTATCCAAATTGAACCCTGCCTGGAACAGTTCCGTCCTCCGTCACAGCGGGACCCACCTCCTCTTCCTCAATATCACCCTCTCCAAACCTTCCAGGAATTTCTGACTTCCAGCCTTGCCTCTCAATCCTTCTTAAAAAACCTTAATCCTACTCCCAACATCACCACTGCTGAAGCCCAGGCTATCTGTGATCTGAGGGCTGACCGGTCCATCGTCATTCTTCCGGCGGACAAGGGTTCCACGACCGTGGTACTTGATCGTCGGGAGTATGTGGCTGAGGGACTGCGTCAGCTTTCAGACAACACCACATACAAAGTTTGCCAAGGTAATCCCATTCCTGATGTCCAGGCGGAGCTTCAAGGAATCCTCAGAACCTTAGGACCCCTACAAAACCTTTCACCTGACTCCATCAACCTCCTGATCCCACCGACACCCCGCACCCCTACCTTCTACCTTCTTCCTAAAATTCACAAACCCAATCAACCCGGCCGCCCCGTTGTAGCTGGTTACCAAGCCCCCACAGAACGTATCTCTGCCTACGTAGATCAACACCTTCAACCCATTACATGCAGTCTCCCATCCTTCATCAAAGACACCAAACACTTTCTCGAACGCCTGGAATCCTTACCCAATCCATTACCCCCAGAAACCATCCTTGTAACCATTGATGCCACTTCCTTATTCACAAATATCCCGCACGTCCAGGGCCTCGCTGCGATGGAGCACTTCCTTTCACGCCGATCACCTGCCACCCTACCTAAAACCTCTTTCCTCATTACCTTAGCCAGCTTCATCCTGACCCACAACTTCTTCACTTTTGAAGGCCAGACATACCAACAATTAAAGGGAACAGCCATGGGTATCAGGATGGCCCCCTCGTACGCCAACCTATTCATGGGTCTCTTAGAGGAAGCCTTCTTGGTTACCCAAACCTGCCAACCCAAAGTTTGGTACGGATTTATTGATGGCATCTTCATGATCTGGACTCACAGTGAAGAACCCCAGATTTTCCTCTCCAACCTCAACTCCTTTGGTTTCATCAGATTCACGTGGTCCTACTCCAAATCCCATGCCACTTTCCTTGATGTTGACCTCCACCTGTCCAATGGCCAGCTTCACACGTCCGTCCACATCAAACCCACCAACAAGCAACAGTACCTCCATTATGACAGCTGCCACCCATTCCACATCAAACGGTCCCTTCCCTACAGCCTAGGTCTTCATGGCAAACGAATCTGCTCCAGTCCGGAATCCCTGAACCATTACACCAACAACCTGACAACAGCTTTCGCATCCCGCAACCACCCTTCCGACCTGGTACAGAAGCAAATAACCAGAGCCACTTCCTCATCCCCTCAAACCCAGAATCCCCCACAGAAGAACCCCAAAAGTGCCCCACTTGTGACAGGATACTTTCCGGGACTGGACCAGACTCTGAATGTGGCTCTCCAGCAGGGATACGACTTCCTCAAATCCTGCCCTGAAATGAGATCCATCCTTCATGAAATCCTCCCCAATCCACCAAGAGTGTCTTTCCGCCGTCCACCTAACCTTCGTAACGTCTTAGTTCATCCCTATGAAATCCCCAAACCACCTTCCCTACCCTCTGGCTCCTATCCTTGTAACCGCCCCCGGTGTAAAACCTGTCCCATGCACCCTCCCACCACCACCTACGCCAGTCCTGTAACCCGGAAGGTGTACACAATCAAAGGCAGAGCCACGTGTGAAAGCACCCACGTGATTTACCAACTGACCTGCCTACACTGTGATGCATTCTATGTGGGAATGACCAACAACAAACTGTCCATTCGCATGAATGGACACAGGCAGACAGTGTTTGTTGGTAATGAGGATCACCCTGTGGCTAAACATGCCTTGGTGCACGGCCAGCACATCTTGGCACAGTGTTACACCGTCCGGGTTATCTGGATACTTCCCACCAACACCAACCTATCCGAACTCCGGAGATGGGAACTTGCTCTTCAATATATCCTCTCTTCCCGTTACCCACCAGGCCTCAATCTCCGCTAATTTCAAGTTGCCGCCACTCACACCTCACCTGTCATTCAACATCACCTTTGCCTCTGCACTTCCGCCTCGACTGACATCTCTGCCCAAACTCTTTGCATTTACCAATGTCTGCTTGTGTCTGTGAATGTGCGGATGGATAAGTGTGTGTGTGCGAGTGTATACCTGTCCTTTTTTCCCCCTAAGGTAAGTCTTTCCGCTCCCGGGATTGGAATGACTCCTTACCCTCTCCCTTAAAACCCACTTCCTTTCGTCTTTCCCTCTCCTTCCCTCTTTCCTGATGAGGCAACAGTTTGTTGCGAAAGCTTGAATTTTGTGTGTATGTGTGTGTTTGTTTGTGTGTCTATCGACGTGCCAGCACTTTCGTTTGGTCGTCACATCATCTTTGTTTTTGGATATATTTTTCCCATGTGGAATGTTTCCCCCCCTCTCTCTCTCTCTCTCTCTCTCTCTATATATATATATATATATATATATATATATATATATATATATATATATATATATATATATATCTAAAAACAAAGATGATGTGACTTACCAAATGAAAGTGCTGGCAGGTCGACAGACACACAAACAAACACAAACATACACACATGTGTGTTTGTTTGTGTGTCTGTCGACCTGCCAGCACTTTCATTTGGTAAGTCACATCATCTTTGTTTTTAGATATATATTTCCTACGTGGAATGTTTCCCTCTATTATAACCATATATATATATATATATATATATATATATATATATATATATATATATATATATATATATAGAGAGAGAGAGAGAGAGAGAGAGAGAGAGAGAGAGAGAGAGAGAGAGAGAGAACATCATGGCAGCCACAACAGCTGAGCTAAATTCCATTCTGAAAGAGGCTTTTTTGGCATGCTTCCACTGGCTCACAGCTGGGAGAAGTGTATGGAGTCCCAAGGTGACATGGTGTCCAATGCTCCATGTATGCCAGCTTTTTTTCCCAGCCAAAGGTCAGTCTGTCTTTCTAATATCAAAAAAATATGGCTCTGTATGCTCATCAGGTAAAAACAAAAGTAGCCAGTCACTCTACAATACACTAAAGTCTCCAGCCTAAAAGCTTAAGCTGCAGTCCAAACAATCACAAAATTTTAAACATTTTGTCAAATGACTCAATGTCAGGTACTGATCATCTCAGATTGGAGAGTCTCTCACAAGAGTCAGAAAAGCCATGAATTGGCAGACAAAGCCCCACTTGGAGACATGTCGAGCTGACTTGATCATGTTGTATGGGCAGATGTGAGATACATCACAGCCAGATAGCTGGTTGCACTAACTGTAACTTGTCATTTTGCCATTCACCACAACCTACTCAACATCTTACAGCTGTATAGCTCTATAACTCAACAGCAAGGTGATAGCCGGAAGAGGACCCATACATGGTATCACACTGTTATCCACAGGCATGACTGAGTGCAATAACTGCACAGTCATTTCACACAATTCACAGTACGAAGCTGAATGATATGTTTTTCTACTATTTCAGGAGAAGAAGGGAGTCCTCATGGTTTGGTCCACTGTCTCTGCTAAGAACATTAACTTTAGTATTGTATGGCACTGAGGGAACTGGAGCAGCTTCCTTCAGATAGTAATTCATTATACATAAATGCATCACATATAAAATGTCTGGGGATATTACTAATATTCTTTGCCAGGTCACTAATAAATAATATGAAAAGTAAGGGTCCTAACTTGTTTCCCTAGGGCATACCTGAAGTTATTCCTACATTACTGGATGATTCTACATCCAAGACAACATGCTGTGTCTTTCCCAACATGAAATCCTCAATCCAGTCACATATTTAGTGTGATATCAAAAACACACATATTTTCATTACTAAATGCTAGTGTGGTACTGAGTCAAACAATTTTTGGAAGTAAAAAAATACTGCATGTTTGTAACTGCCCTGATTCACAGCTTTCAGGATGTCACACAAGAACAGTATGAGTTCGGTTTTGTGCGAGTGAAGCTTTTAGAATCCTTGTAGGTCAGCATGGAGGTCATCATTCTGTTTGATGTACCTTATTACATATGAGTTGAAAATATGTTTCAAGATTCTATAAAAGACATATGTAAAAGGTATTGGATACTCGTTTTGTGGACAAATTGTGCTGCCCCTTCATGTAGACAGGTGTGAACTTGTTTTTTCCAACTACTGGGCGGAGTTTTCTGTTTGAAAAAATCAACTGTATATCATGGTTAAAACAGAAGCTAACTTACCTGCAAATTCTGTACATACTCTAATAAGGATACCATTGGACCCTGGGTCATTCTCCAGTTTTAGCTATTTCAGCTGTTCATCAACACTGCTGATACTATATCACATATGGTAGCAGTGGTGTGAGAGTTAAACTGGGACACTAGTCATGGATTTTCCTTTGTAATGGAACATTTGAAAACAAGTTCAGCATTTTTGCTTATGAAATTTCAATTTCAGTTCCTATGTAATCCATAAGTATCTGGACACAAACTTTTCTGCCACTGACAGCTTTTAATTATGATTATAATTTCTTCATCTCGTGGAAGGTCTCTTGACAAGATTCTGCTATGCTATTCACTGAAGGTTACATGCAATTCAACTGTATTAAATACATGCTCAACAGAAGAACTGGAACAAAGAGTTTCTCTAAGAAATATAAAGGCTAACACATTTCAGTGAGAATAATTTATTTGTCTGTTATAACAAATGTATAATTTATTTGCGAATACAAACAAGACAATATATATGTAGATACCTGCAAACTGTTCAATGAACAAATAGACAAAAAATACAGCCAATGATGTGTGTCATATGCTTGAAGACTTGGTCATAAAAGAAGTATGAAACAATAAATTCCGGGGTATTATGTTTGATATATTTCATCTGGGACATAATTTAGGAGATTCATATCAACATTTTTTTTCTAAAATAAGCACCAGCACATTCCCACTGAGGCAATTTTCTGGAAGAGTAGATTCAGCTACTCACTACACATGGAGAGATTAGAGAAGAAGTGTGTCATACAGATCAAAATCTTATCACCAAAACAAGGCTTCAGGGAGAAATTTAAAGAACTATACTGATTAACCAAAACATTAAGGCTACTTGCTTAATAGTGGATTAGTGCACCTCTGGAATGCAATACAGCAGGGATTTTGCATGGCATGGGTTTGACAGTTCGTTGCCAGATTCTGGAGGTATGCAGCTTCAGATGTCTATGCACAAGTCACAAAACTACCCTAAATTAAGGGCTGGTGGTTTATGTGTGTAGGGATGGTGCCTGGTAGCGGAGTCTTCAAGTTTTTGCTGCACTAAATAATTATAAAAAGCGTTGTTATTAAGCTATTTTTAAACGTGTACAGGTGTTATAAATATAATATAAGTGTTGTTGAATTAGTGGAAGTGTTAGTGAAGTATAAAATAAGATTAAACGGGGTAAGAAGCGTATTTTTCTTCTCACGCCTGTAGCACGAATCCTAGGCCTAATTTCACGCGTGCGAATCATAAGTAAGCAGTGAATTAAACTTATAGATAAATGTTTCCAGTTGGTATAAATATAATATAAGTGTTGTTACATTAGTGGAAGTGTTAGTGAAGTGTTAAAGAAGATTAAACAGGGTAAGAAGTTTATTTTCCTTCTCGCGCCTATAGCACGGATTTTATGCTTAATTTCACGCGCGCGTATCATAAGTAAACAGTGAGTTATATGTAATCACCAGTTTTTTTATTCAGTACTCTTTCAATTTATTTATATCTGCCTGAATAGTTTCTAGGGTCCTTTGTTTACGTTTTAGTCACTACTTAAATCAGCTTATATGATTTCTGTTTTTACCATGAGTGAGAAGTGTGTGACATGCCGTAGGATCGTTAGTTCCGGGGTATGGTGTGTTGGGTGCTGTAGTTTCTTTCATTGGGGCGAATGTAGTGGCGTGGGAAATGGGGACATAAATGAGGCTCATCAGTGGTATTGTAGGATCTGTAGTAGAGATAGGAAAATACTGGAACAGGAAGGGAAAATTGCAGCTCTTCAAGCTGGCCTAGACAAGGCAAGGGAGGATCTGGACAGGTTAAAGAGGGAGAAGGGTGAACAGAGGTGGGAAGTGGCAACAGGTAATAGGGGGAACAGGCAAAGGAGAGCATCAGACAGCTTTGTCATAAATCTTGAAAATAGATTTGTCCTGTTGCCTCAGTCAGAATCGGATGAGCCTCAGGTAGATGAAGCTGTAGAAAGGGCACAACAAGCTTTCAAGGACTTGAAAAAGGTAGGGAAATTTGTAAAGAGAAAGAAAGTTCTGTTGTTAGGTAGTTCCCATGGTAGAGGTGTTGGCAAACTACTGCAGGAAAATCTAGGTCCAGAGTATCAGGTCACAAACTTTTTCAAGCCTAGTGCAGATCTGGGTCAGGTAACGAGGATGTAGGTGCTTTATGCAAGGATTTCACAAAGGAGGATGCCATGGTTATAGTGGGTGGTCCGGAAAATAGCATTGGCAGAGACTCTGAATATTCCATAGAGAGTGACCTGGTGAAGATAGCATCAGCAACGAAGCATACAAGTGTGGGATTTGTGTCTGTGTTGAGACGCCATGATCAGCCTCATTTGAACTCTTCCGTAGGGAGGGTGAACTTGCGAGTTGGAGTGGCTGCTTAGGACGGATATAGGGTCCCATATTGGTTTGATTCCTGTGGATGCTATCGATAGGTGGGACTACACTAGGCATGGCCTTCACCTCAATAGGAAAGGGAAGGGAAAACTGTCTGGGTTGATTGCAGAAAACTTAAGGGGGGACACTGGCACAAGTGGTAAAATACCAGTGGTCACAGGTGTCAGAGGGATGCCTTTTTTAGGATAGGGAAGGGGGAAAGATTGGTTGGTTTGTGGGATTAAAGGGACCAGACTGCTACGGTCATCGGTCCCTTTTTACAAATACTAAGAACACCCACAGAGAATAAAAACGATTAACAGAATAGATCACAGACGATACAGAACAAGAGGAACTTAGACAAAGACAAGACAAAACGAACTAAAATCACACAGAGTGTGACGGTGGTTGGCCGACCATAGAATTAAAAAAGGAAAAGCCAACCACTTAGAAACACATCAAAAAATCAGTTTAAAATCGTAGGCCAAAGGCCAGAATCAACACAAAACAATAAAATAAAACAGAAACACTCAGATTAAATGATAAAAACCCCTTGCCCAAATAAAATGTAAAACTAAGTCAGCCATAGCAGAGTCATCTGTTAAAAGGGCAGGGAGCGTGTCAGGCAGTGCGAACGACTGCCTGAGCACAGCTAAAAGTGGACAGTCCAATAAAATGTGGACCACTGTCAAAACGGAGCCGCAGCGACATAAAGGTGGGCCCTCATGTCACAATAGGTGGCCGTGTGTCATCCATGTGTGCCCAATGCGCAGCCGGCAGAGGACAACAGACTCCTTGCGAGAGACCCGCAAGGAGGAGTGCCACACACCGGTAGGCTCCTTGATGGCCCGAAGTTTGTTCCGTGAAGGCAGGACGCGCCATTCAGTGTCCCAAAGGTCTAGAATTTTGCTGCATAGGAACGCTCGCAAATCTGTCTCCGGGAGGCCAATGTCCAGAGATGGTGCACTGGTGGCCTCTTTCGCCAGGCGGTCAACATTCTCACTGCCGGGTATCCCAACATGGCCTGGGGTCCACACGAAGACCACAGAGCGGCCGCAACAGGCAAGAGTATGCAGGGACTCCTGGATAGCCATCACCAGACGGGAACGAGGAAAACACTGGTTGAGAGCTCGTAAACCGCTCAGGGAATCGCTACAGATAACGAAGGACTCACCTGAGCAGGAGCGGAGATACTCTAGGGCACAAAAGATAGCGACCAGCTCAGCAGTGTAAACACTGCAGCGAGCCGGCAAGGAACATTGTTCGGAATGGTCCCCTAGAGTTAGCACATAACCGACACGACCAGCAACCATCGAACCATCAGTGTAAACAAGGCCAGAGCCCCGATACGGGGCGAGGATGGAAAGAAAGCGGCGGCAGAAAGCCTCCGGAGGGACTGAGTCCTTCGGCGGGCCCTGTGCCAATTCCAGCTGAAGGCAAGGGCGAGGCACACACCACGGGGGTGTATGCAGAGGTGCCCGGAAAGGAGGCGCAAGAGGTAAAGCCCCAAGCCCCGATAGAAGATCTCGGTTGCGGACTGCGATCGTATAACCAGCCCTGGGCCTACGTTCTGGAAGATAGACGTGCGACTGTGGGAATAGTAACTGATAGTTAGGATGCCCGGGCAAGCTGAAAACATGGGCAGCATAAGAAGCCAGCAAACATTGGCGGCGTAATCGCAGTGGAGGAACACCCGCCTCCACAAGTATGCTGTCCACTGGGCTGGACCGGAAAGCACCAGTGGCAAGGCGTATCCCGCTATGGAGGACTGGGTCCAGCACCCGCAACGCAGATGGGGATGCTGAGCCATACGCCAGGCTCCCATAATCCAGACGAGACTGGATTAATGCCTGGTAGAGCCGTAACAGGGTAGATCGGTTGGCGCCCCAGCAGGTGTGGCTCAAGCATCTCAGAGCATTTAGATGCCGCCAACACGCCTGTTTAAGCTGCCGAATGTGAGGCAGCCAAGTCAGCCGGGCATCAAAAACTACACCCAAAAACCTGTGGGTCTCCACCACAGCAAGGAGTTCGTCGGCAAGATAAAGCCGCGGCTCAGGATGGACTGTTCGGCGCCGGCAGAAATGCATAACGCGCGTCTTGGCAGCCGAAAACTGAAAACCATGCGTGACAGCCCAAGACTGCACCTTGCGGATAGCGCCCTGTAGCTGACATTCAACAGCCAACAGCTGCAATGCCAATAGAGCTGTAGTAAAGGCAGAAGTAGTCAGCATACAGGGAAGCGGAGACAGAATTTCCCACCGCCGCAGCGAGCCCGTTAATGGCTATTAAAAACAGGCAGACACTTAAAACAGAACCCTGTGGCACACCGTTCTCCTGGACGTGGGAGGAACTATATGAGGCCGCGACTTGCACGTGGAAGGTACGATATGACAGAAAATTGCAGATAAAAATCGGCAGAGGACCCCGAAGACCCCATCCATGAACCGTAGAAAGGATGTGATGACGCCATGTCGTATTGTACGCCTTCCGCATGTCGAAAAAGACAGCGACCAGGTGCTGACGGCGGGCAAAGGCAGTACGGATGGCCGACTCCAGGCTCACCAGATTGTCGGTGGCGGAGCGGCTTTAACGGAACCCACCCTGAGACGGAGCCAGAAGGCCCCGAGACTCCAGTACCCAATTCAAGCGCCGGCTCACCATCCGTTCAAGCAACTTGCAAAGAACGTTGGTGAGGCTAATGGGACGGTAGCTGTCCACCTCCAGAGGGTTCTTTCCAGGTTTCAAAACGGGGATGACAATACTTTCCCGCCATTGCGACGGAAACTCCCCCTCGACCCAAAGACGGTTGTAAAGGTCGAGGAGGCGTAGCTGGCAGTCCACTGAAAGGTGTTTCAGCATCTGACAGTGGATGCCATCTGGCCCAGGAGCGGTATCAGGGCAGGCGGCTAGGGCACTGCGAAATTCCCACTCACTGAATGAAGCATTGTAAGATTCTGGGTGGTGGGTGCGAAACGAAAGGCTCCGACATTCCATCCGCTCTTTAATGGAGTGGAAGGCCAGTGGGTAATTGGAAGAAGCGGAACTAAGAGCAAAATGCTCTACCAAGCTGTTGGCAATTTCGTCGGAGTCTGTACAAACTGCTCCATTCAGTGAGAGCGCAGGGACGCTGACAGGGGTCCGGTAGCCATAGAGGCATCGGATCTTGGCCCAGACCTGCGATGGAGAGACATGGAGGCCAATGGTGGACACATACCGCTCCCAGCACTCCTGCTTGCTTTGGCGGATAAGGCGGTGGGCCCGCGCACGCAGCTGTTTGAGGGTGATGAGTGTTCAATGCAGGGATGTCGCTTGTGACGCTGTAGTGCCCACCGGCGATCTTTAATCGCTGCAGCGATCTCAGGTGACCACCAAGGCACAGTCCGCCGCCAAGGGGACCCAGAGGAACGGGGAATGGCAGATTCGGCGGCAGTAACGATGCCTGTGGTGACCGATTGAATCACCGCATCAATGTCATCATTAGAGAAAGGCTCAATAGCGGCAGTGGAGGAGAACAAGTCCCAGTCAGCCTTATTCATAGCCCATCTGCTAGGGCGCCCAGAAGAGTGACGCTGTGGTAGTGACAGAAAGATCAGAAAGTGGTCACTACCACACAGGTCGTCATGCACACTCCATTGGACAGACAGTAAGAGGCTAGGGCTACAGATCGAAAGGTCAATGGCGGAGTATGTGCCATGCGCCACACTGAAGTGTGTGAAGGCACCATCATTTAAAATCGAGAGATCGAGCTGCGACAATAAAAGCTCAACGGTGGCGCCTCGACCTGTTGCCACTGACCCACCCCACAGAGGGTTATGGGCGTTGAAGTCGCCCAGTAGCAAGAAAGGTGGCGGCAATTGAGCTATCAGCACAGCCAGGACATGCTGTGAGACATCACCATCCTATGGAAGGTAAAGACTGCAGACGGTAACAGCCTGTGGCATCCACACCCAAACAGCGACAGCCTCTAAAGGTGTTTGGAGAGGGACAGACTCGCTGTGCAGAGTGTGAAGGGCATAGAGGCAGACGCCACCAGACACCCTTTCATAAGCTGCCCGGTTCTTATAATAACCCCGATAGTCACGGAGGGCGGGGGTTCGCATTGCTGGAAACCAAGTTTCCTGAAGAGCAATGCAGAAGAAAGGGTGAAGGCTGATAACTTTTCGGAGCTCAGCTAGATGATGGAAAAAACCGCTGCAGTTCCACTGGAGGATGATATTGTCCATGGCTGAGAAAGGCGTGAAGGGACTGGGAAGGCAATTTACGCCGCTTGTTCACTCACTGCCACCGATTCAGTACCCGTGCGAGTGACATCCACGGCGTCTGAGGGACCGGCGAGATCAAGGTCCTCAGCGGACGCCAGAATCTCGACCTCATCCTCAGACGCAGAGCTCGAAGGGTGCGGTGGGGTCGGTACCACCGCAAGTTCTTTGGCCTTAGAGGTCTTTCTCTTGGACTTCTCTCGCTGAACCTTGGGTTTCACCGGCTGGGAAGGCTTCACCGATTCAGTCTCCAGGACGGAGGAGGATCGTGAAGCCCTATGCCCGACCGCTGGTGGGGACTTATGCCACTGTCGGCCGTCATCCTTCCCGCTGGTGGAAGCCTGGGAAGGGAGGGACCCAAGGGAACCCTTACGGGCGAGAGTAGCCGAAGAAATTAGACGCTTCTCCGGCTGAGAAGTGGTGACGGACGTCCCCGATGGGTGGGAGGATGTTGCTCCTGAGGTAGGTGGTGCAGGAGCAACCGGTTGGGTAGAGCCGCCCATGGGCAAGGGGGCAGGAGGAGTCGTACTGCTCATCGAGCTGGCTGGAAGTCTCGAAACTGATGGGGCTAGCACAGTTTTTGTAGCAGCTGCGTAAGAAGATGTCATTCTCACAGGATGGAGTTTGTCATATTTCCTTTTGGCCTCAGTATAGGTCAGCCGGTCCAGAGCCTTATAGTCCATGATTTTGCGCTCTTTCTGAAAGACTTTGCAGTCAGGCGAGCAAGGTGACTGATGCTCTCCGCAGTTGACACAGATGGGAGGCAGGACACATGGAGTATTGGGATGTGATGTGCATCCACAATCTCGACATGTGAGGCTGGAAGTGCAGCGGGAAGACATATGGCCGAACTTCCAGCACTTAAAGCTCCGCATCGGGGGAGGGATATAGGGCTTGACGTCACAACAGTAGACCATCACCTTGACCTTCTCCGGTAATGTATCACCCTCAAAGGCCAAGAGGAAGGCACCGGTAGCAACCTGATTGTCCTTCGGACCCCGATGAACGCGCCGGACAAAATGAACACCTCTACGCTCTAAGTTGGCGCGCAGCTCGCCATCAGACTGCAAAAGTAGGTCCCTATGGAAAATAACACCCTGGACCATATTTAAACTCTTATGTGGTGTAATGGTGACGTTAACATCCCCCAACTTGTCACAAGCAAGTTACCTGCGTGACTGGGGGGAGGATGCCGTTTGTATCAATACTGACCCAGAGCGCATTTTGGACAAGCCCTCCACCTCCCCAAACTTGTCCTCTAAATGCTCGATGAAGAACTGAGGCTTTGTGGATAGAAATGACTCCCCATCAGCTCTTGTGCAAACTAAGAATCGGGGCGAATAACTGTTACCTCCATCCTGAGACTTACGCTCCTCCCACGGCGTGGCCAGAGAGGGGAACATTTTCGGATTGTACTTCTGAGCATTAAATTGAGCCCGAGAACGCTTAGAGACTGCTGGCGGTTGGCCGCCAGCATTAGATGATGTACCACGCTTCATTGCGGGTCATCCGTCCTGATGCCACCTACTCCGACCAAGGGCCCTCCCCACGGGCGCCACCAAGCCGCAGCAATAGCCAACTGGCAGGATGGCCATTGCCGGGAGTCCTGATGCCCCAGGGAGACGGGCATCTACTCCTTGGCATACATGGGGAGTTAACGGCGCAGGCATCAGTAGAGCGATCCCTGTGTTGTCAGGGGGCTACAACCAACAGGGTACATGGTGGCCCCACCACAACGGGCTGGCTACCATGCTGGATGTTAAGTGACATGTGGTCCATGGTCGCCATCAGTGCAGAAAGTGGCATTGCACAGCGCAAGGTGGAAAGTGCACGCAGGAACGTATCCATGCCCAAGAGATGGAGAGCGGGCAGGACTGCAATGCAACGACAAAGAAGCTGGCGAAAGGTCTGATCGCTAGATGGACACAATGCACCAAGTAAGGCGCCCTTCCCCAATCGGCTCGCTCTTCGGAAAAATTTTGAGAGATGGAGGTCAAACCCAACAGGGGACCATCACATACGGCCGAAAAGTTTGAGACTCCTTGTAGTCGCCTCTTATGACAGACAGGAATACCGCGGGCCTATTCTAACCCCCGAACCCGCAGGGGGGGAAGAGGGAAAGAAAACGAGTTTTAAGAGAGATTGGCAGCCACACTCAGTTTGAGAAAACAGATGAACAGGAGTCAGATTTTATCATACAGCCTCCATTTAAACAGTGTTTAACAGAAAGTAATCAGAAACTGCCAGTTCATCTTCGCCAAAGCAGTTACAATCCCATTAGTATGCAGTATCAGTTATCTTTATTACACCAGAACATTCCGGGACTTAGAAATAAAGTTGATGAACTACTCATTTGTATCGATGAAATGAATTCATCTAACCAAATTGACATAATCTGCCTCTCTGAACATCAAGTGACCACTGATATAGGTATGTTAGACATTTCAGGATTTAAGCTAGCTTCCTACTTCTGCAGAGTAGATATGGATGGAGGAGGAGTTGCCACATTTATCAAAAACTGCCATAAATTCAAGAACATTGACATTAATAAATTCTGGTTAGAGCAGCATCTAGAAGCATGTGCAACAGAAGTAAGAGTTCCATAACAGATCCTATATAATAATAACTATTTACCGAGCACCTGCAGGGAATTATAATCTATTCTTAGATCATCTAGAAGCTCTTTTGGGTTATTTAACAGGAAGAAACAAAGAAATTTTGATTGATGGTGACTTTAATAGAGATTTTCTAATGCAATCTTCCAGTAAACATTCACTGCAGTTAGTAATGTTGTCTTTCAATCTAACTCACACTGTAAACTTTCCAACTAGGATCACTAAATCCTCAAGGACAGCCATTGATAACATTTTTATAGACAAATAAAAGGAACAAAATCATATCATAAAATCTGTTATAAATGGACAATCAGATCATGACATGCAGCTCCTTGTTTTAGATGTAAATTCTAAGCAGATTATCAAGACTGCTAAATCTGAGTACAGGAGAGTAGTCAATCAATCAAAAATTGAGTGTTTTAGAAAACTGCTCAAAGATATGAACTGGAAAGATGTTTATAGTGCTCATGACATGAATGAAAAATATAACACATTCATGAACAATGTCAATACCATGTTTGAAAACTGTTTTCCTCTAGAAGTTACTCAAATTAAACAGAAGTCTATAATAAAACCATGGATTACACAAGGAATAAAGATTTCCTGTAAGACAAAAAGGAAAATGTATCTGTCGGCCAAGAATAGCTCCAATGCTGATGATTTAGCTAAATACAAGGAATACTGTAAAACATTAAAAAAGTAATTCAGACGTCTAAACAAACGCACTACGAGAAGAAGATGGCAATGTCAGGGAACAAAATAAAAACAATATGGGATATAGTGAAAGAGCAGACTGATAGAACCAGAAAGGAACAGGAGCAAATAGCACTAAGGGTAGATGACACATTAGTAACTGATGGGCATAGTGTGGCAAATCTATTTAACAAGTACTTTATATCTGTTACTGATAGAATGGGACTTTCAGGATCAGTAAATAATGCCCTTGAATATCTGAAACTAGGCTTCACAAATAGCTTCAAGTACATGAATATATCACTCACTTCACCAAAAGAAATAACGTCCATAGTAAAATCTTTAAAAACAAAGCATTCTAGTGGGTACGATGAAATATCAACAAAGTTAATTAAGGCATGTTCTTGTGAGTTTAGTACAATTCTAAGTTACTTGTGTAACCAGTCAATTATAACTGGGACATTTCCTGACTGGCTAAAATATGCAGATGTTAAGCCTCTATTCAAGAAAGGGGATAAAGAGATACCATCAAACTACAGACCGATTTCACTTTTGCCAGCATTCTCAAAAATTTTAGAAAAAGTAATGTACAGGCAGCTGCTCAACCATCTGGCCACAAATAACATATTGTCAAGAACACAGTTTGGATTTCTGAAGGGTTCTGATATCAAGAAGGCTATTTACACCTACAGTGAAAATGTACTTAATTCATTAAATAACAAATTACAAGCAGCAGGTATTTTCTGTGATTTGTCAAAGGCATTTGATTGTGTGAACCACAACATCCTTTTAAGTAAATTAGAATTCTATGGTGTCACGGGCAGTGCTGCAAAATGGCTCAAGTCATACCTCACTAACAGGAAACAAAGGGTGTCAGTGCAAGGGACTATTGAATTAAGTCATCAGTCATCATCAGAATGGGAAGAAATTACATGTGGTGCCCCACAGGGATCAATCTTAGGCCCATTGATTTTTCTTGTGTACATTAATGATCTCTCATCAGTTACACTGCCAGAAGCAGAGTTCGTTTTGTTTGCAGATGACACAAGTATTGCAATAAATAGTATGTCAAGTGTAGTTCTAGAAAGATCTGCTAATGATATTTTCATGGATATTAATAAATGGTTTAAAGCCAACTCACTGACATTAAACTTCGAAAAGACCCACTATATGCAATTCAGAACCTGTAAGAGGTTTCCACCCAGCATATGCATAAAATACGAAGAAGAGCAGATAGAAGAGGTTGACAGTCTTAAATTCCTGGGATTACAACTTGATAATAAATTCAGTTGGGAAGAGCACACCACAGAACTGCAGAAACGCATTAACAAATCTGTATTTGCAATTTGAGTGTTAGCAGACATAGGCGACATAAAAATGAAAAAGCTTGCATACTTTGCCTACTTTCGTTCCATAATGTCACATGGTATAATATTTTGGGGTAACTCTTCAAGTCAAACAAAAGTTTTCAGAGTCCAAAAGCGTGTAATATGTATTATTTGTGGAGTAAATTCACGGACGTCCTGCAGAAACCTCTTCAAAGAACTGGGTTTACTAACTACAGCCTCTCAGTATATTTACTCATTAATGAAATTTGTCCTAAATAATATATCTCTTTTTCCAACAAACAGCTCAGTTCATACATACAATACTAGGAACAAAAATGATCTGCACAAGGACTTAAAAGCACTTACTTTAGTTCAAAAAGGTGTCCACTACTCAGGAACACTCATCTTCAATAATTTGCCAGTAAACATAAATAATTTAGTTACAAATAAAGATCAGTTTAAAAGAAGCCTGAAAGACTTACTAGTGGCCAACTCCATTGACGAATTTTTTAACAGAAACAAATGATGTATTGTATATATTCATACTATTAGTACTGTTATTTCAGCTTAAAAAAAAAAAAAATTACATGTTCCACATCCACGAGGATCTCCTCAGCACGGATCTATGGAACGAAAACTAATCTAATCTAATCTCAAATCTGGCCTGCCAGATGTGTTTCATCAGGCTCAGATAAAACATATCTGTGTGCCAAGCCAACAATGAGAGTTCATTATTGTGTTCCTCATGTCACTGTAGCACACTTCTGGCAATGTGTCACTACTGGATGATGCTGCCGTCATTAGGAAGACATCAAGCATGAAGGGATGCTGCTGGTTGCAATAATCTTCATGTAGTCCACAGCTATCACAGTGTCTTCAACTACAACCACCCGTCCCATGAAAGCTCAGGTGAATGTCCTCCCATAGCATAATACTACCCCTATCTGCCTGTGTTCATAGAGTGGAGCATGTTTCTGGAATAATTCAAGTGGACAATGGCATATCCAGATACAACCATCCTCCTGGTATAATAAGAAGCATGATTCATCTGACAAGGAGCCACATTTCCATTGATCCATGTTCGAATCCTGATGATCTTGTGCATACCGCAATCATAATGGACAATGTTGTTGAAGAGAAGTGGAAACACATAGTCTGTTGTGGAGTCACGTATGTGCTTAATGGCGTGCTCCAAAAACCAGTATGGTACTCTGTCATCGAATCTGCTACAGACCGTCACCTATCCTGCTTTACAGAGCAGGCGAACCACTGACCTTCCCATTCTATGAAAGGCGGGGATGGACAACATCTCAGGATTTCACTGTCTTTCAACCATTTTCTGTAGATGTTCACAGCAGCACTGAATGAACAGTTGCACCATTTCCAAGGTGCTCTTTCCTAGGCCTTGCTTTTGTCAGTGGTTTTCCCCACTTGCAGCAAGTATTGCTTCTACAATAATTCCCTGTTCATCTTTGCTCCAGTCATACACTTTCCTTACTGCTTCATGTGTCGTAATACCGTCAGGTGACATTCAGTTCGACAATGATCACATTTTGAAACATCTGTGTGTACTGACCGTGCTATACTATGTTTGAAACAACCATATAGGCCTACTTAAAAAGAACAACTGTACAGGTTTATTAGCACGAGTATCTAATTACGGAACCTGAGATAGTATGATTTTCCATTATTTTTAATTTGGATAAAAGAAATATTTTATACTAGTCATTAGCTTTGGCCAGTGATAGAGGAAACATAAAACAAATGTTGTAAATAACATGGCAAATATAATGTGATATCAGAGGCAATTTTTTCAAACAGGCTAAGTTGCAGATCAGTCTGTCACCACAACCAGGCTTCTTTCTTTCACATTCATCAGTTTTACCAACTCACAAGAATATTGTTACTTTCCAACGTAATCTATACCTCAGACTAAACTACAGATAAGTCTGTCAACACAATTAGAATTTTTTCTGTTGGGGGGTGAGGGGGGGGGGGGGGAGGGAGGGAGGAATATATATGTGTAAACAGTTGTAATTCCAATAGTTTACAAAATGAAAGCAAAGTTGATAGTTTTTGTAAAAACAGAGAAAGACGTATTTTCAGTCCACTTTTACAATAAACTATTCCCTTCAAACTGTTTAAACAATTTTCATTAGAAAGAATATGTTTTAAAACATCTAAAAAACTAGATTTGGTTCTGCAATGACAGCATATAGCACCTTTACAAAAATGCAAGCTGAAGGTGCAGTGAAGATATGCTTTTACTCCACTGGTGCTCAAGTTAAATGTGACATTATTTTTTACCATTGTTTAGCAGTGTCCAGGAAATGTAAAATATGAAGTACTAATGAACAGGAAGTGAGTATGAATCAGAAAAACTTGAAAAAGTACGAAATAACTAAGGGTGTCATTTGTCACAACTCAAAATGACATATTTCAAACAGTATTTCTGGTGTAATAACTACAGAATGAAACAAGTAATGAACTTTAAAATATAAATGTGCATTACCAAACACTCTAGAACACAGTAGTAAATTTTTTGCACAACAGCTGGAACACAGTTTATAAACTGCCTTAAAGTTTACACCATGGTCACATATGTAAATTTTGGCATTCATAGCAGTCTGACTAAAATTTTTTAGAAAAGAATTCGTGTTCTTGAGAATTTGAATGCGTCTTCTTATTTCATGATGTTATTGATGTAGTGGTTTAATTCTGGTCTAACGTATAGCATATCTTCTGTTTGCATATTATGCAGTTTAAGGGAAACATCAGTGTACTGGTGAAAAATTGTATAAATATATAACTATGGTCCATGGTGGCTTACCAACCACTGGTTTCTTTCAAAGTGAGAAAATCAGCATCCCCATTACCATGGGGGCCATACCCAAAGCTGTGTCATGACAACCATGCATAGGTTTCTTCACCATAGGATCTCAAGCCTGACAGGAGTTTGTTACCACAGAGTCTCAAGTCTGATGACAGATTTCTTTAAGTGTCCCAGACCAAAGTTAGAAGGGGTTTCTTTTAGGATCATGAGCTTATGTTTTCTCAAAGCTATTTGAATTTTTTGGAAGTTTCATTGAATATCACAAGGAAAACTGACAGCCAGATGCTGTCCTTGATAAGAGCTGGAATAATTGAAATAATGTGCTGTTACAGAGCCCAGCACTTTTCACTCCATGGTGATCAATAAAATAAATTTTCTGGGCAATGTGGGTGCACAAAACTTATTAAAGTGTCCTTTTGCTCAGTGGAAGTCTTGCAGAAGTTTCCAATTCACTTTTTTTCGTAAATGCATGCAGAATATTGTCCTGGCTGGAAGTCCGGTACTATCGTACTTCCTCCACTGTTACTAATCTTGGCCAGAAAAGAAGATGCATCATCTCAAACTGTGCTGACCTGAGTAGTTTTTTCAGCAGCTGGCAAAAAAATGATGATTTTCTCCAGTTCCTACTAGAGTAGGCTCCAGTTTAAACTTCTCTTCTTACAAACTGAGAAAATTTTTGAAAGTTTTTCATTGTGCACAGGGGAAATCACTGAAATAATGGATGTGGGAAATCTAAGCACAGTGGGTTTTTACACATTTGATTAGCTCCTTGACAAAAACCTGAACAGTATGCCTAAATGTGCTGTCATAGGAATTGCAAAAACTCATAGATCCCACCTTCTGATATTGGGGAAAATAGATCGCAAATGGATGAACTTTCGCTCGACTATTTTCCCCATGGAAACCTTGCACTGCATTCTGAATGATAAATGAATAATTTTCAGCAAAATTCATTACGATAGTAAGCTTGTCTTCCTTTAGATAAAATTTAATTACTTTCATATGCAAATTGCGATCTGTGGTCATGCAACAATGGCATGACAGACTTCAGATTTTTATTCCTACTCCAATAAAATTCATATATTGCCTTGTGACCCGTTTGTCTCAAACAATATGGATCACTGCTTGAATACAATTATTTTCTGTGGACCATCCTGTATGAAATAGCTAGCAATGGCAGATGCTATACAGAGAACACTGTTCTTATTACTAGATTCCTTATGCCTTTATTTTTTATAAAAAGAATTATAGAGCTGAATGCATTAGAGAATTTTAAAAAACAAAACAAAAAAAATTATGTTCTTGAAGTTTTTCAAATTTTCTGGTGCAAAGTCTCTTTTGTTTTCATTAGGACTTTCGATTTTACGTTTCCTAGATAGTAGCAAAATATACTGAAAGATGTAACATTTAACTCAGTATCAGCATAATGTGGGCATATTTTCACTGCACTTTCACCTTGTCCCCATTAGGTTTTAGGACTCTATATGTTTGATTGAAAAAACAAATGTAGTTTTTTACAGGGTCGAGAACATGGTCTTTTTACTGAAACTGGGTTAAAAGAGTTTGAAGGAAATAGTTTTTGTAAAAGGGTGCTTTCTTATACATTAAGCTTAGCAGTGTGCTTTCCTGACTATAGTCCTTGGACAGAAAAGGCAGTAGTATATAAGTTCCAAATGCAGCATAGAAACTATTCTATACATCCTTCTGGGTAGTTATTTATGTGATCTTAAGTGCATCACAAAAGTAGTGGGAGAAAGGAAAGCTGAAGCAGTAAAACACAGTGGAACGAATCAAGATGCCAAGTGCAATGTGAAAGCCCCATGAATGTAGTTAAATTAGTGAGAAATATGCATAATTTTTCAATAGATTAAGTGCACCATTTGGATATGAATTGGCAACCAGCTGCTGCAGAACAGGTGTTAAAAAATTGTGGGGTACGTGTCTATGTTAAAAATAGTGTGAACCTAATGTACAAAATTACAGAAGTAACTCAAGTATCCACAGAAATAAAATTTGAAGCTGTAGCCATAATGTTGCCAAAACAGGAAATTATAGTAGCATCAGCATAAACAAGCCCCCCTCCCCCCCCCCCCCCCCCCCCAAAGCACAATGAAGACTTGTTCGTGGATCTTCTGGAGAAACTGATCCTCTTGCCATTCCAGTAAAAACACTACAGAATATTAATATTTGGTGATAACGACATAGACATTAGGTTCAAGAACAGGAATGTTTATAATTTGATAAATACATTAAGATCCTTTAACTTCTGTTGTATAAATTATAAATCTACAAGGCAGGAAGAATGTCTAGATAATATAATGGTGATTTTCATTGAAGCAATACAGAAATTGATACAGTCAAACTATGCATTTCTGATGATGAGGGACTACGGCTCAAACTCTTAACAGTAAAATAACTGAAACATCCACTGAAGATAGAAACATTATAAGACCAATTAATGACTTAAAGATAAACCAATTGATATTTAAATGCAATTTAATAAAATAGGACAAAATAATAACCACTGTAGGTGCTAACGAATTTACCAACAAATTTTTAGAACTATTAGCTCAACAGTTTGAAGCATGTTGCCCTAAATGTTACAAGAAAACATCAACACAGAGTTGCTGCATTAAACCACAAAATCTAAAAAATTGGTACAGCACACATCTAAGTAGAATAGGAATCATAATGCCACTCTATTATGATAGGTCAAAGAATAATAGTGCTGACAACGAAAGGTATGTGAAGGTGAAAAAGATTTATAGGTCTGAAATCAATGTGCAAAGAGAAAGATATGTATCTACTGAACTCAGTGAATAAGTACAAAGCTGCAAGGAAATAAACTGTGAGGATAAAGTATACCAGACACCAATTCTACCCAATATTCTAAAGGCACATTTTATCAGTCGTCACTAAGGTGACAATATCATAATTCTAGATCAGAGGATTACTATGGCCTCTCAAATTATGCTATTAAATATGTCAGAAATTAAATTCTAATGCTACTGACGAAAATAATCAATAACATCTTAAGTGAAGGTATATATCTGGAATGTTTGAAATTATCTGTAGCTGGACCAGTACATAAGGAAGGAGATATGGCATCTCCAGATAACTGTCAACCTATATATTACTTATATCCATAATATCAAAAATAATAGAATACTGCTTGCATAAACAGATGATTCAATATTCTGAATCTAATGAAATACTTAGTTCTTCATAGTATGGTTTCATATCCAGTATTTATGATAAAACAGTTGAGAGCATGGCAGGAAAAATCTACAACTGTTTTGAAAATATATATATTACCAACAATTGTCGAACCTCAGCAAAGCACTCTACATGGCCTCCCACAACATTCCCTCAAAAAAAAAAAAAAAAAAAAAAAAAATCTACCGCTACACAGTGAGAGAGAATGCTTAATGCACTCTTACTTGGCCAATACGAAACAGTTGAAGTAGAAATTTTAAACATTTTATTGGCTGGAATCCAGCAACCATACACTATTTAATTACAGGAAGTACATACAGCCACTTTGGTTGCACAAAATTTTGTCAATTCACCATGGTTTTGATTGCACTAAGGCAATCTTCATTAGAGCAAAAAATTACACGGAACACATGTAATTAACTGCACCATGGCTTAAAACATCTGAGCAAAAGTGCTCTCATCAAGCAGAAATGTCATAGGAATAAAAATTGAAATGTAAAAATATAACATAACTATCAATTATATAAAATACTCTGTGGAATATAATGACAACTGCAAGGTCGCTTAGGGCCAAGAGCATAATACAGCTGCTATCATCAGACTAAAAATGTTTTTAGCTACATAGTGCGTTTTGTGTGTGTGTGTGTGTGTGTGTGTGTGTGTGTGTGTGTGTGTGTGTGTGTGTGTTTTATCGACGAAGGCCAATAGCTGAAAGCTTTAATTGTGAGAGTCTTTTTGTTGTACCTATCTGCATCTCAGTGTCTCTGCTATTTAATGAGTAGCTACTTCCCTTCTCATAATATTGTTACATTCCATCCTGAATTTTCCTTTTCATTATTTACATAAAAGATTTACTTACAGTTGTATCATGTGACGCAGTGCTACATGCAGATGACAACACTCATCGTGTGCTACTTGGTTTACATTTTAGAGAATTTTCAGAAGTTACAATCTGCGCATAATCTAATTTGTAGTAAATCGGCACTTGTGATTTAGTTACTGTAGCAGATATTCTAACTAACATATTGGGTTACATCTAGTTTTACCTTAAAGAGGAGTATATATTATATACATTTATTGTAAATTAACTCTATTTTCGAGTTTGCTAATAATTATAACCAACCTCAAAAAGTATTAGGAAATTAGAAACTTTTACTGCAGGTTTTTCTGTTGCCTTAACAGAAATCTCCTATTGTTTATTTACTTCCGTTCTTATAGGAAGTTAGTAGTTCTTTAGCTAAACAGACATAAAAGATAAACAGTATTCACAGCTTGTACTTATTTGCTGACTGTCCTGTAATACACTGCACCAGTCAAAATGCAGCCCTAATGTGAATCCTGTTCTTGAATATGGGGTGAGTTGCCCGACATTCGTAAGCATCTGGAAATCACTCTGACTACTGTAAAATAATTGGCAGCAGCTACAAATCAACATATTGAAAGAGCTCCCAAGAGTCATATACCAGTACCACCTGTCCTGTAGATCTGTCTCCCTGTAGATGTAGGCACCCTCTACAGTGTCAACAGGGACTGAGGAGGACTCAGTGTTATATCAGTCCCCCTAATCAATGAGTCTGAGGTGTTGTCTTTCACTGAAAATGAATCTGAGCTAGTGGGGCACACATCACCCGTTTTGTTTGGTGTTAAAAGGAGGCAAAAGCAAAAGGGCAAGCAGTTAAACATACAGCGAATGATGGTACCCCTTAGGGAAATGGCATCAAGAGACATGAAAGGTTACCTGGTGCACTCAATGTTTATACCAGGAGGCCTCATTCAAAATGATGAAAAGGCTGTTCCAGCAGCCACTGAGGGAACAGGCTGCAAGGAACTTCAGACTGCGGCACATGTTGGAACAAATGATCCCTGTTGTCTGAGTTCCAAGGTCATACTTGGATCATTCCACCAATCGACAGAGAAGATTGAGAGAACCAGCCTTGTACACAGAGTTTCAACAAAGATCACAATTTGCAGCATTGTTCCCAGAACTGATCGTGGCCCCTTGGCTCTGAGCCAAGTGGAAGGACTGTACCAGAGATTTTGAAAGTCATGTGACAAGTTAGGCTGCGACTTCCTGGCCTTGTGCCATACCTTTGAGAAATCTAGGGTGCCCCTAAATGGGTCAGGTATGCACTACAAATGAGAGACTGCTACTTCGGTAGCTGACTGTGTGTGGCGTGCACACAAGGTTTTTTTTAAAAAAATTAGGCAACTCTCCATCCAATCCAGATAATAATAGGTGCAGGAAACCCAGAAGTATCAGTGTAAGATCGAAAGAAATGCCTCTCAGAGGTGAGAACATTAAAGTCCTAATGGTTAAATGCCAAAGCATTTGCAACAAAGTGCCAGGATTTGAAGCACACCTGAAAAGCAGTGAAGCTCTCAAAAATTTGGTACAGAAAGGTGGTTGGAACCTGAAATTGATAGCAGTGATATTTTTGGGGAAAATTTAAGTGTATATCGAAGGCTTACACTTAAATGGGAAATGGAGGTGGTGGTATTTGTCACAGCAGACAAAAAACTCAAATCCACCAAGATAGAAATTTAAGCTGCAAGTGCAATTTTATGGGCAAGACTCAGTATCACGGGTGGGCGTAAAATGGTAAATGGATCCTTCTAGTGTACACCAGTATCATCTCCTAATGTAACCAAAAATTTAGAGAAAACCTCAATTCACCTATGTGTAAGTTCTCCAATCATACTGTAATCATCGGTGGGTACATTAATCATCCAACAATCAATTGGGGGGATAACGTTTTTGTTAGAGGTGGGCATGATAAGAGACCGTTTAAAACATTACTGAATGCCTTCTCTGAAAACTACCTAGAAGAGATAGTTCAGAAACCCACCTATGATGGAAGTATATTGGATCTTGAGGATGTCACATTGTAAGTGGTATCAGTGAGCATGACACGGTCGTGGCAACAATGATTATCAAAGTTCAAAGGGCATCTAAAACAAGCAGACTGATACTGTATATAGGTTCAGAAGGCTAGATAAAAGATCAATAGTGTCATATCTCAATGAGGAACTTGAAATTTTCAGCACAGGGCAGGAGCATGTAGAGGAACTATGGCTCAATTTTAAAAGAATAGTCAACCATGCACTGGATACATGTGTAGCCAGTAGAACAGTTCATAATGGGAGATACCATCCATGATATACAATCACCGTAAAGAAGCTTTTAAAGAATGTGCATAATAGGTGTAACACAAAGTATAGGACTATAGATAGAGAAATGCTAAATGAAAGACGTTTGTCTGTCAAAAGACACTGCATGAGGCCTTCAATGACTACTGTAACAGAATAATGTTAAATGATCTTTCATGAAACCCAAAGAAATTCTGGTTGTATGTAAAGGCTGTTAGTGGCACCAAAGTAGTGTCCAGTTCCTAGCATATGAGACATGAACTGAAATTGAGGGTAGCAAAGCAAAAGCTGAAATGCTTAACTCTATTTTCCAATGTACCTTTACAAAACAAAACAAAGAGGAATTGCCACAATTTAATCCTTGTACCACTAAAAAAAAATGCCTGAAATCAGTATTAGTGTCACTGGTGTGGAGAAACAACTGAAATTATTAACATTGAACAAAGCTCCAGGGTTCAATGGCATCCCTATCAGACTCTATACTGAATTTACAATTGAATTAGCCCTTTTTCTAACATTTCTACTGTATATCCCTCGAACACAAAACCATGCCCAGTAGCTGGAAAAAAGCACATGTAACACCACTCTACAATAAGGGTAATAAAAGTGATCTACAAAACTGCCGTCCAATATCTTTGACATTGATTTGTTGTAGAATCTTAGAACATATTCTGAGCTAAAACGTAATGACATATCTTGAACAGAATGATCTCCTTGATGCCAACCAGCATGGATTCGAAAAACATTAATCATGTGAAACCCAACTTCCACTTTTCTCGTATGATGTACTGAAAAGTTTGGGTCAAGGTATGCAGGTAGATGCCGTATTTCTTGATTTCTTAAAAGCACTTGATACAGTACAACACCTATGCTTATTGTCAAAAGTTTGATCATATGGGGGTATCAAGTGAAATTTGTGAGCGGATTAAGGTCTTTTTGATAGGGAGGATGCATTATGTTATCTTGGACAGAGAGTCATTGTCAGATGTAGCAGTAACTTCGGTTGTGCCCCAGTAAAGTGTGTTGAAACCCTTGCTGTTCTTGTTGTGTATTAATAACCTTGCAGGCAATATTAATAGTAACCTCAGACTTTTTGGAGATGACACAGTTATGTACAATGAAGTACTGTCTGAAAGAATCTACTTAAATATTCAGTCAGATCTCAGTAAGATTTAAAAGTAGTGCAACGATTGGCAACTTGCTTTAAATGTTCAGAAATGTAAAACTGTGCACTTTACAAAATGAAAAAAAATCTAGCATACTATGACTGTAATATAAATGAGTCACAGCTGGAATCGGCAGTGATCACACAGACACCATTGTGTGTAAAGCAGGTGGTACAATTTAGGCTATTGGTAGAATAGTGGGGAAGTGCAATCAGTCTACAAAGGAGATTCCTTACAAATCACTCATGCGACCCATTCTAGAATGTTGCTCAAGTATGTGGGACCTGAACCAGATAGAACTAACTGGGGGAAACTGAACATAAACAGAGAAGGGCAGCATGAATGGTCACATGTTTATTTGACACATGGGAGAGTGTTACAGTGATGCTGAGAAAAACTGAACTGGCAGACTCTTCAAGACAAATGTAAACTATCCTGAGAAAATCTACTAACAAAGTTTCAAGAACCTGCTTTAACTGATGACTCTAGCAAGATACTACATCACCCTATGCATCTCCCACATAGGGATAACGAGGACAAGCTTAGAGTAATTACGGCACACGCAGAGGCATTCAAACAATCATTCTTCCTGCGTTCCGAACAAGAAAAAGGAACGTGATGAAACCACAGCAACTGGTACAATAGGATGTAGGTTCTGCCATGCACTTCACAGTGGTTTGCAGAGTATAGATGTAAATATCATCTATCTGTTGTACAAGCTCTATTACATGCATATTTAGCATTCTTTCATTCCCACCAAAGTGATAGGATACTATTGTGGAGTAATTCAGTAGATTAAAAATGAGTGTTTAAATAACAAAGGAAAGCCATAAGGTGCACTGCAGGACTTAGACCATGTGACTCATGTCCAGATTATTTTAAGCAACTAAATGTAATGAGTGTCTAAGAAAATTTGATCTACGGTAAACTGTTCATCGTCCTACCGTTTCATGTACTTATTGTCATTTATCCATTAATTATTTTTTACCTTTGTCATCACTCAACTATGTAGGTCATTTGGTTCATTGGAAATGCCGAATTCCAATTGTCTGCTTTGATGCATGATGTAATGGTGCTGTGGTGTGTGACGTCACTATGGCACGGTGTTTTTGAGTCGGTTCATGTTTGCAGATGTTGTGTTGTATTTGATCGTGCCCTGTGGTTATGGATGTGACACATTGAGTTTAATGTATGATTGGGTTCATTTGAGTCTTGGCTATCATTGTGGCAGTGTGGGTTTATTTAAGTCTGGGTACTCAGTGCTGTAACATAGATATGGAAGTGTTTGCTTTGTTTTCAGTGAGCTTAATTCTGATATTTTGTCTGTTTTATATTTATGGTATTTCAGCTGTGTTTTAATTGAGCTAGTGAATATGGGTTTTTTTGGGTTTTCGAGTTATTAAGGTTTTGGTTTCAGTGGTGTCTTATGAGTTATGTAGATATGTGAAGTTTGTGGTTGTGGCATTAGTATTTCAGGTTTGGCGGTAGACATCAAGAGCTGCTTTGAGCAATACAGGTCAAAGGAATTGTCCGATTTCAATTTTCGAAATTGTAGATAGTGGTTTTTTGGTACTGAGGACTTCGTTTCAGCTATATATGCCAAGGGAATTGTCCCCCCCCCCCCCCCCCCCCCCCCCCAAAACCCTTCCTTTCCGCGGTTGCCCCGTTAGTTTCATTTTATTGTTGGAATGAGACGTTCTTGTTCCGGTTTTTTTTTTTTTTTTATTTTTGTTCGCGTTTGTTGGCATGTGTATGTAGTGATGACATAGTCCCAATTTTGTACACTCTGCAAGTAGTTGTTTCCTTCATACTGATGACGTCTTTGATCAAAGCAGACGGGTGGAATCGGACGCTTCCCTAAAGCCAGGTCATTAATCTTGTAACTGAGCTTTTAGAAAACTTTTTGTTGTTATTGTTATGTATCTACTGATTTCGCACTTGTACTTGGTCCCCCTGTGATCGGTGACTTCGTGCCACTCCAGAATGTTTCTGGTCTCTGCCAACACGGCATACGTAAGGTATTGTGCGCCGTAACAATAACAAGCCGTTGAGAATTAAGTGTTGATCCGTGTGTGGTGTTGTTTATAGTGATTGTTAATATAATTTACAGAAATGTGCAAAGAAGGTGTAACTGGTCCTTGTAGCGACCCGCCAACAACTCGTAGCGACCCGCCAACAACTCGTAGCCGATTGCAACGTTCCACTCCCTGCGCTCTCCACTCAGGGGCTAGTTAAAAGGACGCCTTTTAGAATCCTGCATTATTTTCTTGCACTTGATGACACTTGCCCAAGTTTTTATTATTATTGTGTTAATGTTGACGGCGCCGAATGCATGTTACGATGATCAAAGGTGAAATAAAACATTTGTATTCGCAAAATACAGGTTTTGCAAAAATTGTCATCTTTGCCCTCAGTTTGTAAACTATTTGAAAGGAGCAGGAGAATTAAATTTTATATTGGAAGATCTTTTGATCGTAAGTTATCACGTGCGGAGTTTCTGGTTTATCATGCGTTTGCTTCTGGAGATACACAAAGCTAAACTTCACATTCTTTTCAAGGGGCGTTTTTTTCGATTGATGGGTTTGAAATTATCTATATGAAAATTGCTCGTGAAATCTTTTATCATCATTCCGCGTAACAGAATGCAGAACGTTGTACAAGATGACTTGGAATGGTACAGCTGCTGCTTCTTAAGCAATCCTGTTCCATACAAACATCTCTGTTCAGAAATGTGTCGCACACAAAGCCTACATAATTTAGAAGAGAAAGTATTATTGCTCTTGTGTAACAACACTAATTTTTGCTTTTGTATGAGTAAGTGTGCTGCATAATGCACAAAAAGGAAAAAAAAAGACTTGCGTTAAATAATATGTAAAGCACCGATGTAACGTGACACGTCATTGACACATCACTACATAACGAATCTGCCACTATTATAGTATCCCAACAGTTTTATAAGATATCGATGGCTAAATATGGTAGTATTGCGGTGCCACAAGTGTGACGCATGTGACACAACTTTATAAAGGGTTTGTCGTAAGCAGTCATCTTTCCCAGATTTAACTACATCAAAGGAGGCTTTAAGAATCTCTGTGTAACTTGCACAATCATACGCTCAGTACGTTCAGAACGTTGTCGGACGAGTTCTATTTGCGACATCACTTTTGAAATCTGGGAATGGGCAAAATAATTCTTTAATCTCTGAAGTATAACTCTCTTCTCTAGATGTATCGCATAAATCTATAGTGATATAATTAGAGAGATTAAGGGCACACAGATGGTTATGGGCATTTGTTTCCCTGTGAAAAACGAGCGAATAGAGTAGCGAGCATTATCAGACCCATTAGCTTATTAGCCAGTCGAAGTCTATGCATTTCTGTTACCTACAATCATACACTGGAAGATTTCTCAGGACAAGGGGTGATGGATATCTCGTACGGGTACTTCTACGCCATTACAGTCGTTCTTGTGAACATTAAGTCATACACTTTTGGTGAGAGCAAAACTCAAGAGTTATCGTACTACAACATTAAGAATCACCAATGCGCTGCCAATTCGTTATTCGTAAATTTTATGTCTAAAGCACATTCTTACTTTCAATGGTGGCTCCGGTTTTTTATTCGGATCACATTCCATATTCTGTTATCGATCTGGCAACTATCTTAACCACTTACACAACACACTTCATATTAAGCACCACGATGACTGTTTACAAACAAACTGACGCCACAGATTCTACACACCATCGAACTGAAGTGTCTCACCAGTGACATACTATGCAAATGTACAATCCCGATCTTTGAGCATAGAGCTTTCACACTGAATTCAGATTTCAGTCGTCTACACTGGTCGTCATATTGTAGTTGGGCAAAAGGTTACTGTCGATCTTTAAGGAAGACTTATAAAAAAAGGTGATTTCTTGCTCTGCTCTCAAATGTACGAATCGGTGGAATAAGGAAAGAGGTTTAGCATTTCATTGGTAATAAGGTTATGAGAGAAATTTAGGCAGAAACTAACTGACTTCGTGCGTCTGCTAACTTATTTGCGTCGGACAGATTTCCTCTAAAGAACAAAGAGCTACTGAAGAAGTGAGTTATTTCTATTAAAAGGGAAGTCTCTAACCCTACGTCTCACAGTTTCCTTTGTCACCAGCACTTCCTACAAGATGATTACTTAATAAGACCTGGAACTACGAGAAAGCAATGCCATCATTGTTCGACTTTACAGCACCAAACAAGCAGCAGGTGCAGCGTGTTACAATCAACGAAAACTGTGCTGCAGCACTCGAGGACAAAAGCAAGGTGGTTAAAATAAGTGTACATGCCCATACGCTTTGGCTCAGAAGGGGGTAAATTATGCTGCCACAAAAGTCTTTGGTCACTTACCGAATAGCATCCAAAGTCTGACAGATAGCCATATAGCATTTAAAAGGAAATTAGAAGAATTTCTTAATGGCAACTCCTTCTACTCATTAGATGAACTTTCGGATATAGTTAGTAGGTAATTTCCCCAACCCCCAAACAACATCAAAGAATCAGAAATAGCAGAAAGAAACCGTTTTAAAAACAAAATACTAAATTTGGAAAGCTTTCAAAGCAGAAGAAATAAAAATCCGGAACAACATGGACAGAAGTAAGGAAGGGATTTCATGGGGAGAAAATTAACCTGGCACGTTTCACATCATTACGAAGTGTCGTATTCAGAATGAGATTTTCACTCTGCAGCAGAGTGTGCGCTGATATGAAACTTCCTGGCAGATTAAAACTGTGTGTCCGACCGAGACTCGCAGAACTAGCACTCCTGAAAGAAAGGATATTGCGGAGACATGGCTTAGCCACAGCCTGGGGGATGTTTCCAGTTCTGCAAGGTTCGCAGGAGAGCTTCTGTAAAGTTTGGAAGGTACGAGACGAGATACTGGCAGAAGTAAAGCTGTGAGTACCGGGCGTGAGTCGTGCTTCGGTAGCTCAATTGGTAGAGCACTTGCCCGCGAAAGGCAAAGGTCCCGAGCTCGAGTCTCGGTCGGGCACACAGTTTTAATCTGCCAGGATGTTTCAAGTGTCGTATTCATGATCTATGGAACAAGTACTGTACTAATCTAATCTAATCCACACAAATTAAGCCACCTCAGTTCGCACTACGCCATATTGGGAGTATCAAAAAATTGGCGTCAAATGTCTGTTCGAACTGAATTGCTGGCGGTACTTTATGCGTTTATTTTTGAAAAAAAAAATAGTTAATTGCGTTGCCTATGGTTGTACCAATAGGTGTAAAATCAGCTGATACTTTCCACAAGTAAATATTGTTGTCAAATTAATACTTACAGCTTAAATACGGACTGTTTGTTTCTACTTTTCATTTGTACGATGTGTAGGTTCCCAAAGGACACTGCAATGAGAAGGTTGTGGACCAAGGCAGTGCGACACAAAGGCTGGAAACCAACAAATCATAGCAGAATATGTTCTGATCATTTCCGCGAAGTGGATATTGATCGAACGTCGTCGTCATGCGTTCGCATAAGAGATGGTGCATGCCGTTCCTATTCCCATCGTTTCCTTCATACTTGCAGAATGTGAGCTGTACTAGATGTTTTTCAAATGACTTTAATGTTTCAGTGTTTTATATATTTGACAGTATTTAGTGTCAGCAGACTTGTGTGACAGTGGCAGCAGATTTGGATACGCAGTATTTTTCTACAAAAATGCTTACATTTTGAGCTAATCTAGGGAAGGAATTCTGTAGCCAGAGTAAAAAATCATTGTTTCAACGTATGACCTTCTTTGTTCGTATGAGATTACCATGTTCTGTGTTACAGCCACGTCGGCAGATTCCTGCTTTTTTTTGAAAGCCTTTCACATAGCATTTGACAGCATTATGTATGTTAGATTATTCTAACCTCCTTGTGTATGACCTATGAGAACTTGATTCGGATCGCTGCAAAGATTGTGTTTATACAGGAATAATATCTTTGTACGTGGCGTATAGGTTTCGGACGCTAGGAAGGTGCCTGCCCGTGTTTCGTTGTTATGTCAATTAATAATCGTTAATGCGTAATTTTTCGTTTCCTTCTGGTTTTGTGTGTGTTTGTGATGACATAGAAAGATAGAAGATACGCATTACGAGCTGTTTTCGAAGACCTCGTTAGACTTTCGACTGCATTATGTGGGAATATGTCAAAGAGGTGAAGTATTATGAGCGAGATATTCGTGATAGTAATTAGAGTGCCTTGTCGCGCGAGACGATAGCTAACGTCAAGGAAAATGCTAAACACATTATTTAACAATTAATGCTGTAACTACCGTCATCTTTCTTTCGACCCCATCGTGATTTATTCCCGCGCCTCAAACGACTTTATTACTGAAAAGATTTCTTCCAGACAATCGTAATTGTTGTAATCGGTATAATATCTTTCACTCCACACTAATTTTTACCGAAAACTGCCATAATTCTGACCGATAGTACAATATCAAGGGACCAGTTATTTTATCCCAAATTCGAATAGGAGCTCGTGCAATTATTTTAAAATATTATCCGTTCTTTCACTATTAAGTCACAAGTTGGCCTTACCACTACTTCCTTGCATTTGATGTTGTTTTTATGAGTAAGGAAATTACAGAGATAACTAGGAAATTAAGATATAATGTTATCTCTGGACTTACTTCTTTCCGACGCCGGAGTTAATGCTCTACATGTACCAAAAAATTTTTTTTTTCGTTTGGAGTTTTTTTTTTTTTGTAGCTAATATGCCTACTGCCAAGGTGAGAATTAACGTTTTTGGCTAGTAAACAATTCAGTTATTCGGACTTACAAACTACAAATGTTACTCCGCAAATACCAATATTCACGGATAAATTTCAGGCAATAATTCTTGTTAGTGCTTTTTATTATTATTCTTGGGTTATTTTCTTTCAAATGCACTATATTTAAGAACTACAGTTCCGTCAAAGAGCTTCGTGATCGATTATGTGGCCAAATCAAGGAAGCACACTGTGAATCCGCTATTGGATTCTGTGTGAATACCACTTTTGAATACATAAATCAGTCATTTGAGTCTCCTTTATCAGTGCAAAGCAGCTTTAACTCAACTAACATTAGTTTTAGTAGTTGTAAGAAAAGATGAAAGCATGATGTTTCATTTGAAACCATAGCATTTTTTGCGTTTATTGGCAATGTGCGAAGCATGTATTTAATGGTTTGCGGGGGAATCTGATAAGTCTTAGATATGTTGCGTAAGTTTTTTTAATTTTTTTGGGAATGCATAATTACTTTAGAACCGATATTCACAGTTAATTTTCCTCTCTGAAGCCATTAATTGGACCAGTTATACTCGTGCAAAAACTCCGATCTCCCGATCGCTTCCGAAAGTACAGTTTTGATTTCTTCAAATATTAACGTGGGTTAAAATGTTTTTCCTTAAAACATGCTTTACAGTACGGCGTTACCGAACTTTATTCTGGAGTGAAACAAAGACAAAGACAGTTTCAAGTTGTGTACACGATCTACACTTTTTCCTATTTACGGGATTGTATTTCGTGAATTCCTCCCCCTCAAAAAAGGTGCACTTCTAACAAAGATATTCATCACATTCACATTGACAGATAATATTACTTCTTTGTTTGACTAGGCAGTGATAGTTGAAAGCTACTTCTCGAATTTTGAAAACAAATCATTGTTATGTTGAGCAGTTGTTAAACGAAGCAGCGTTCTGAGTTTGGCAAACGAAGGGACATTTCTATAACTGCAGTTATTGTGTATAATATCATGAGTCGTGTTCATAAAAATAATCTTGTTCAACATTCTGATGAATGACGCGCTGAAGTGCGGAGGGTGAAAAAACAATGCCAGAAATCTTATAGACGGTGTTTTTTCACAGTGCCCAACTGATGGAGCGCAAAACGTGCCGGAGCAACTTCTACTGGATGAAATTGTCATTGTAAGTAGTTAGACATATTGGAAGTTATCCGTTTTTCTCTGTGCTGTATTGTTACGTACAGGGTGTCGGGTTGTTCGATTTGGATGTTTACTAGGAGGCGCTGAAGCAAAATTGTAGTGCACGGTATGTTAAATTTCTTGGGAGTCGAGTGTTAAAGTTCTCAACCAATCAAAGTTAGACAGTTCTTCGGAGGTAAAGATATTTTACGGGAGAGTAGCGACAAACGCAATAGTCTAATTTCAAGACCGTAACAGTGATTGATGAAACTTATGCTGCCATATGTTAATTAAATTAACTCGAATACCTCTGCTACGAAGTAATCGTTTCATTGAAGAATGTGAGATCTGTGTTCCTATAACAAAGAATTTATTCTTTCTCTAGTGTTGTATGTAGTATCTTTCAAGTTATCTCACTTCATACCAAGATAGGCTACCTTCAGACTAAACAATTATAATTCCACAATCTTGCAGGTTAAATTTTTACACCTGTCATGGACTTAAAATTCCGTTGTTAGACAGTTACTGACATTGATTTTCTTTCAGTTACCGAATAAATGTTCAATTAATTGGCGCCTGGGTTGACAGCTAACTTACAGTTCTGGTTTTAAATTTATGATCTCATTGTTGCTCAATCACAATAGGATGATAAACTGTACTGACAGCAGAGACTTGGTACCCTATGTCACTCTTATAAGACCACACACGGAGAAGGCCACTTTGATGATGAAAGCTAACACACAGTATCAACAGGATCAGTGTTTGCTGGTGGATCGTCATTTGCAGTTAAGAATTGTTAGATACTTCACCAAGTCTTTCATTATGCTGAAAGAAGATGTCATTTTGTATGACAGTGTGCAGTAGCAAGGAACAGTGTGCATGTATTCAGCTGACTACCAGATCTTGCCTCATTTGTTTATATTGCTCACATCTGAGTACCCACAGAATACCTAGTGTCCAGGTCATTGTAACTGTGGTACTGATAACCAGCCATTCTAGTATTAAATGAGTGATGCAGAGCAAACAAAACAATTATTCTATTATGAAGTGATGGTGATCGTTTTCTGGGTCTATAAACTTTTTGAGAGCAAGCCAGTCACACAGTGTGTCTATATACATCTCTATACGGAGCATACCTTGGCATTGCTTGGGTAGAGGACAGCTGGAACATGTTATATGGGACAGTGACAGAACTTGCAATGGCAACATCATTATACCTATTATACACTTAGTGTCAGATTTACACATTCTCTAACGATTATGAGGTAGACAGAAATGAGTTATATAACTAGTTACACATCCAGAAATTAGTGTGTGCACTTCACTACTATACTCTATGAGTATTAACACACATAGTATCTGGACTCTCCTATATAACATGAAATTGAGCATGCATAGTATCTGCACACTCCTATGTAGGCTAACATGAAATTGAGCAGTAGAGCTTATGAGAGGCAGACCAGCCATTACTAAAGGGCGTGGGGAGTATTGTCAGTAGAGAAGCAGTAACTGCAGAGTGGGTCAGTCAGGGAAGCTTGGTGACTGCGAGTGGTGACTAGTTGTTGGATGTCACCTGAGAAAAAAATCCTTTAGGGAGACTTCAACCCTTTGAAAGCTGTCCATGTTGACTGTTAGCAAATTGATTGTGAAGTGGAAATATGAATGAACATCCACACCTAAACCAAGATGAAACAGACATTGTGTGGTAATGGACAGGGAACATTGAGCTCTGCAGAGGATTGTTGTAAAAAACTACATGAAGTCAGTGGAAGGCTTGACTCTTTAAGTTTCAAACTAGCCCAATGATTGTGCTTGACAGTTGAAAGGAATGGGGTGCAGTAGTTTAGCAGCTTCTCATAAACCACACATTTCTGTAGTCAATGCTATGTGATGCCTGAGATGGTGTAAAGAGCAATTACACTGGACACTGGATGAGTGATTTGGAGTGATGAATTGCACTATACCCTGTGGCAATCCGATGGAAAGGTTTGGATTTGGCAAAAGCCTAGAAAACATTACATGTCATGTGTAATGCCAACAAGGAAGTACAAAGGAAGTGATTTTATGTTACGGGACTGTTTTTGTGGGTAGGGTGTGGTCCCTTTATTGCACTTAAAAATGGCAAATGCAGGAGGATATGAATATGTTGCCAGCATTGTATACTGCATACAGTAGAGGAATAGTTTGGAGATGATGATTAATTGTTTGAGCATGAGAGTGAACCTGGTCATAAAGCAGTATCTATTAGCTAGTGGTTTGTGGACAGTAACATAGATGAAATAGACTGACCTGCCCAGAAATCTGACCTGAACTCAATGGAACAGCTCTGGGATAAGTTGCAAGAGCTGACTTCAATACAGACCTCAGTGTTCAATGTACTTCTCTGGTTGAGGTTCTTGAGGTGAATGGGCTACCATTCCTTCAGACACTTCACGGGAAGGTTCCTAAGCAGAGTTCAAATGCCCCCTCCTACTAATACACTGATAGGTGTTCAGTTACTTTTGAATCTTCTCACTGAGGTCTGTGTGAATGTAAATAATTTAGTGAGTAAAGGTAACAACTTAGGCCTACAGAATATTAGACAATCTATTTCTGCACATGCACTCTATAGGTGCCACTTATGTAGGGCCTATATAACGGTGGCAATGTACAGTAGCTCCAATGTACAGGATATTTATAACATTCAGCAGAAACCATATGGTTGTTGCCATATATTTTAAAATTCAATATCGTGTCCACAGTTCTCTAAAACAGTCATTATTTGAAAAAAATAACATTTGCAGATGCTTGTAATATTGCATTCTGTCCAAGCACATCTGCTGCATCGGCATACACTCTGCAGGCAATGTTACTGTGCATGATGAAGGGTACTCCTGCTACCGCCGTCTTTTTCCCCATTTCCGTAGTTCATTTGGGAGTGGTGAGTAACAAGAATGATTGTCGGTAAACTTCTGTACGAGCTGTAATTTCTGTGATATTTTTTTATTTCATGAGATGTATATGGTAGAGGAAATAATATATATGACTCTTTCTGGAACGTTCTCTTCTGGGAATTTCAGTAATAATCCTTCTCATGATGAATGGTGTCATTTGTAGCATCTGCAACTGGAGTTTGTTGTGCATCTCTGTTATGCACTCGCAGCAACTAAATGATCCATGACAGAATACGCTGCTCTTCATTGTTTCTTGTTTATCTCTTCTATTAATCCAACCTCGTAAGTGTCCCACACTGAAGTGCAATACTCAAGAAGTGGTTGAAGAAGTGTTTTGTAAGTCACTTAATTCATGGCTTAAGATTTTACCAGTGAGATTGTCACTCACCTATTTTTCCTTCAGTTGTTTTATGTGGTAATTCTGCTTCAGGTCACTCAACATGGTTATTACTACGTTTTTTTAATGGTAATTAATGTTTTCAGTGATTGTTGCCAGCAGTGTAATCACGTATTAGTTGATCTCAATGCCTGTTTATGTGCAGCACATCACATTTATTTACATTTAGGGTCAACAGCCAGTCCCTGCACTAATCCCAGATTGTTCACAGGTCTTCTGACACTCCATAGTTCGTGAATTATCAAATAAAACTAAAGTTTGCAAGGTATCTCTCTACGGAATCCACACATTTTCATAGGCCTAGGGGAATTTTCATTCTCCAAAAGCATCATAACACTTAAAACATGTTCCATAATTCAACAACAGATTGATGTTGGTGATATAGGCTTATAATTGTGTGTGTGTGTGCCCCACAAACCCACTGGTAAACAGAAATGACCTCCATTCTTTTTCCAGTCATTAGGTACCCTCCATTGCTCTGGCAACCTGAGGTAAACAACTACTAGAAAGGGCAGCAAGTTCTCTCATATAATCTCTGCAAAATCTCATAGATATCTCGCCCAGTCCAGATGCCATTCCCCCCCACCCCGCCCCCCCTCTGCGGGCCTGGGGGTTAGAATAGGCCCAAGGTATTCCTGCCTGTCGTAAGAGGCGACTAAAAGGAGTCTCACACCTTTCGGCCTTTATGTGATGGTCACTTGTAGGGTTTGACCTCCATTTTTCTAAAATTTCCCTAAGAGTGAGCCAATTGGGGAAGGGCACCTTACATGGCGCTTCGTGTCCATCATGCATTGAGATCTTTAGCCCACTTTCTCATTGTGGCATTGCAGTCCTGCTCATCCTCCATCTCTTGAGTGAGGACATCTTCCTGGGTGCGTTTTCCTCCATCCACTGTGCAGTGTTGTTGAGGACCATGGAATTCTTTGCACATCATATCCAGCACGGTAGCCAGTCCGTTGTGGTGGGGCCACCATGTACCCTGTTGGTTGTAGCCCCCTCACTACAAAGGGATTGCTCTGCTGATTCCTGCGCCGTTAATTCCCAACATGTGCCAAGGAGTAGATGCCTGTCACCCTGGGGCATCGGGACTCCCGGCAATGGCCATTCTGCCACGTGGCCTGTGCTGTGGCTGGGTGGCGCCCATGGGGAGTGCCCCTGGTTGGAGTGGGTGGCATCAAAGTGGATGAGGCGTGATGAAGCGTCCCATGTAATCGCTTGCTGGTGATCAAATGCCAGCAGTCTCTAAGCATTCCAAGTCTCAGTACAGTGCAAGGAAGTGTGATCCTAAATCATTCTCCTCCCTGGCGACAACATGGGAGGAACGCCAGGCTAAGGATGGCAGCGAACCTTATTTGCCCCGGTACTTCGCATGTACGAGAGTTGATTGGGAATCTTTCATTTCCATGAAGCCTCAGGTTTTTTTTGTGGTAAATTTAGAGAACAAGTTTGGGGAGGTGGAGGGCTTGTCTAAAATGCGTCAGGGTCAGTCTTGATAAAAACGGCATCCTCCACCCAGTCATGGGCATTACTTGGTTGTGACAAGCTGGGGGATGTTTCTGTTACCATCACTTCTCATAAGAGCTTAAATATGGTCCAGGGTATTATATTCCACAGGGATCTTAATTTGCAATCTGATGACGAGCTGCGCCATCTTAGAGCGACGAGGAGTTCATTTCGACCGGCTCGTCCATTGGAGTCTGAGGGATAATCAGGTTGCCACCAGTGCCTTCATCTTGGCCTTCGAGGGCGACACATTACCCGAGAAGGTCAAGGTGATGGTCTGTCTCTGTGATTTCAAGTGATATATTCCCCTACAATTGCTGTGCTTTAAGTGCTGGAAGTCTTCCCGCTGTACTTCCAGCATCCATTGTCAAGACTGTGGATGTCCATCCCATCCCAATACTCCATGTGCTCCGCCTTCCATCTGTGTCAACTGTGGAGAGCATCATTTCTCTTGCTCACCAGACTGCAGGACTTGACAGCGAGAAAGGAAAATCATGGAATACAAAACCCTGGACTGACTGAACTACACTGAGGCCAGGCCAAGAGGAAACTTGAGCGCCTACATCCTGTGGCTATGACCTCCTCTTATGACGCCGCTACGAGAACAGTTGGAGCCCCATAATTTCTTGTGAGTTCCAGTCAGCTCTCAGAGCCAGAAGATTACACCTGCCCCCTTGATGGTGGGGGCACTTCACTCCCTGTTGCTCCCGCACCACCTACCTCGGGAGCACTGTCCCCCCAAATTGGGGACACCAGACCCCACTTCTCAGCTGGAGAATCATATGTCTTCTTTAGCTCTTCTCGCTAGGGAGGTGTTCATTGTGTCAATCCTTTCCCAGGTTTCTGCTAGTGGGAAAGATGACACCTGCCAGTGGCTGAAGTTCCCAAAAGCAGCTGGTCGTAGGGCTTCACGATCATCCTTAGTCCTGGAGACTGAATCAGTGAACCCCTCCCAGCCAGAAAAACCCAAGGATCAGCAAGAGAAGTACAGAAAGAATAACCCCAAGACCAAGGGAATTGCAGTGGCACCCACACCACCGCTGCCTACAAGCTCTGCGCCTGATGAGTTGAAGATTCTGGCGTCTGCTGAGGACCTAGATCTCGCCAGACCCTCAGACATAATGGATACAGCTTGTTTAGGAAATAAGTCGAGGCCCGTAGACTGTCTCATTGAGTGTTTCATGCCTTCCCAGTCTCACGATCACATCATCCTCCAATGGAATTTGGGCAGTTTTCACCACCACCTGGCTGAGCTACGGCAACTGTTTTAAGCTTTACACCTGCTTTCTGCATTGCCCTCCAGGAAACCTGGTTCCCAGCAACGCGGACCCCTCGCCTTCGCAGCTACAGGGGATATTACAAGAACCGTAGCGAATATAATAGAGTGTGAGGTGGAGTTTGTGTTTATGTCCTGAACTTGGTATGCAGTGAACTTGTGCCCCTTCAAACTCCTCTTGAAGCTGTACCTGTTAGGATATGTACGACACTGGAAATAACTGTCTGCAACGTATATCTCCCTCTAGATGGTGCGGTACCCCTAAGCATATTGGCTGCACTGATTGATCAACTACCTAAACCTTTCCTACCTTTGGGAGATATTAATGCCCATAACCCTTTGTGGGGTAGCACCGTGCTTACTGGCACAAGGCAGAGATGTTGAAAATTTACTGTCCCAACTCGACCTCTGCCTCTTAAATACTGGGGCCACCACACATTTCAATGTGGCTCATGGTAGTTACTCGGCCATTGATTTATCAATTTGCAGCCCAGGACTCCTCCCATCTATCCACTAGAGAGCACATGACGTCCTGTGTGGTAGTGACCACTTCCCCATCTTCCTGTCACCATCATGCCCATGGACGCCTACCCAGATGGGCTAAAACAAGGCAGACTGGGTAGCCTTCATCTCTCCTGTCACCACTGAATCTCCCCCCACATGCTGCCATCGATGTTGTGTTTGAGCAGGTCACTACAACGATAATTTCTGCGACAGAAAACGCAATCCCTCGTTCTTTAGGGTGCCCCCAGCTAAAGACAGTCCCTTGGTGGTCGCAAGAAGTCGCTGAGGCAATTAAAGAGCGTCGGTGAGCTCTACAGTGACATAAGCGGCACCCTTCTCGAGAGCATCTAACAGCCTTTATGCGGCTCTGTGCCCCCGTTCTCCTGCTTATAAAACGATGGAAACAGGAGTGTTACGTGAGGTACATGTTGACCATTGGGTGCCATACGTCACCTTCCCAAGTCTGGATGAAGATCAGACGTCTTTCTGGATACCAGACCCCAACAGGAGTCCGACGGAAACATTATTGCTGAGCACTGTGCTCGAGCCTCTGTGTAGGAGAACTATCCATAGCCTTTTGCACCCTCAAACGATTTTTATCCGTACTTTCCGTGTTCAAGTTGGTGCCTCCCATATCTCCCCCCATATTCAGGAGAATGGCGTTCCGCTGGGCTCTGTATTGAGCGTATCTACACTCCTGGAAATGGAAAAAAGAACACATTGACACCGGTGTGTCAGACCCACCATACTTGCTCCGGACACTGCGAGAGGGCTGTACAAGCAATGATACACGCACGGCACAGCGGACACACCAGGAACCGCGGTGTTGGCCGTCGAATGGCGCTAGCTGTGCAGCATTTGTGCACCGCCGCTGTCAGTGTCAGCCAGTTTGCCGTGGCATACGGAGCTCCATCGCAGTCTTTAACACTGGTAGCATGCCGCGACAGCGTGGACGTGAACCGTACGTGCAGTTGACGGACTTTGAGCGAGGGCGTATAGTGGGCATGTGGGAGGCCGGGTGGACGTACCGCCGAATTGCTCAACACGTGGGGCATGAGGTCTCCACAGTACATCGATGTTGTCGCCAGTGGTCGGCGGAAGGTGCACGTGCCCGTCGACCTGGGACCGGACCGCAGCGACGCACGAATGCACGCCAAGACCGTAGGATCCTACGCAGTGCCGTAGGGGACCGCACCGCCACTTCCCAGCAAATTAGGGACACTGTTGCTCCTGGGGTATCGGCGAGGACCATTCGCAACCGTCTCCATGAAGCTGGGCTACGGTCCCGCACACCGTTAGGCCGTCTTCCGCTCACGCCCCAACATCGTGCAGCCCGCCTCCAGTGGTGTCGCGACAGGCGTGAATGGAGGGACGAATGGAGACGTGTCGTCTTCAGTGATGAGAGTCGCTTCTGCCTTGGTGCCAATGATGGTCGTATGCGTGTTTGGCGCCGTGCAGGTGAGCGCCACAATCAGGACTGCATACGACCGAGGCACACAGGGCCAACACCCGGCATCATGGTGTGGGGAGCGATCTCCTACACTGGCCGTACACCACTGGTGATCGTCGAGGGGACACTGAATAGTGCACGGTACATCCAAACCGTCATCGAACCCATCGTTCTACCATTCCTAGACCAGCAAGGGAACTTGCTGTTCCAACAGGACAATGCACGTCCGCATGTATCCCGTGCCACCCAACGTGCTCTAGAAGGTGTAAGTCAACTACCCTGGCCAGCAAGATCTCCGGATCTGACCCCCATTGAGCATGTTTGGGACTGGATGAAGCGTCGTCTCATGCGGTCTGCACGTCCAGCACGAACGCTGGTCCAACTGAGGTGCCAGGTGGAAATGGCATGGCAAGCCGTTCCACAGGACTACATCCAGCATCCCTATGATCGTCTCCATGGGAGAATAGCAGCCTGCATTGCTGCGAAAGGTGGATATACACTGTACTAGTGCCGACATTGTGCATGCTCTGTTGTCTGTGTCTATGTGCCTGTGGTTCTGTCAGTGTGATCATGTGATGTATCTGACCCCAGGAATGTGTCAATAAAGTTTCCCCTTCCTGGGACAATGAATTCATGGTGTTCTTATTTCAATTTCCAGGAGTGTATTTTTAGTGGCCATCAACGGCCTAGCAGCAGCTGTAGGGCCTTTGGTCTCCCCTTCTCTGTATGAGGATGACTTCTGCATTTCGTATTGCTCCCCCAGTACTGGTGTCGCTGAGCGGCGCCTACAGGGAGCCATTGACAAGGCGCAGTCATGGGCTGTAGCTCATGGCTTCCAGTTTTCAGCCGTGAAGTCGTGTGTCATGCACTTCTGTCAGTGTGGTACCATTCATCCAGAACCTGAACTTATCTTAATTATGATCCACTCACTGTAGTGGAGACGTATCGATTCTCAGGACTGGTTTTATTTGCCCAATTGACTTGGCTACCTCACCTTCGCCAGCTTAAGCGGGAGTGCTGGCAGCACATCAATGCTCTCCGCTGCCTGAGCAACTCCAACAGGGTTGCAGATCGCTGTACGCTGCTATAGCTCTACAGAGCCCTTGTTCGATCTCGGTTTGACTATAGGAGTCTGGTTTATGGTTCGGTGGCGCCCTTGGCATTGCATTACTCGACCCAGTCCACCACTGTGGCATTCGCCTAGCGACGGGAGCTTGTAGAATGAGTCCGGTGACCAGTGTCCTGGTGGAGGCCGGAGTCTCTCCATTGCGGATCCTCTTGATTCTTGACATGTTCCGGGGCTCTGAAGTTGTTCACACCGTCGGCTCAATGGCTGATGGTAATGTTGGCTTCTGTGGACATACAGAGGCCATATTGAACAGCATTCCTTGCCCGCTGGCCACAGCCTACCTTTGGTGTTGGGTGACAGTGCCTCAGCAGCAGCTTTAGTTCTACCTTTTACTCGTGAGGGTGGATTTTATCATTTGGTCTCAGTTCTAGTGCATGTCCTTTGTCCCTCTGTGTCTTCCACTGTAGGGCTTTTAGGGTGGAGGTTTTCATGTGTTGCAGAGTGACTGGTGTCTTTTTTATTCTCGTGGTCAGCCGGCCATGGTAATCTGCTTTCTTGCTTTTAATCTCTTCTCCCTGTTTCTTGCGTCTCTTTGTGGTTTTCTTGTCATGTTTTGTCCATTATAGTGTTTGTTGCCCTCCTGTCGTTATACTGGTTCTTCATTTCTCCTGTTATTGTGCCATACGTCTTCTTTGTTTTCTTCTTTCCCATGGGTAATTGTTCTACTGGGAACAAGGGACCAATGACCTCACAGTTTGGTCTCCCCCCCCCCCCCCCCTCTTTTAAATAACCAGATGCCTCTTTTATTACGGTTTTCCATGCTCAGAAGTTTCAGAAGATTGGTTCAGTCTTTTGCTCTTATCTCGTTTCATCTTCTGTTTCATTGCGAGTATGGTCACATGATAACTTTGATTTATGTAAGATCAAAAACTAATTAAGACTTTGTCATGTTAATCAGCAAATGGCTTTCTCTCTAGCCATATAATTAGTGTCTGTGCCCTTTGTGTGGAAAGACCTGGATGTGATTCTGGCACTCTTGTACTGTCTCAGAATATTTTTTTCTGATATAGAGATGTCAACATGGAGTTCACTTAATCTCATGAGGCAAAACGAAAGAGAAGAAATGGAACCATCAAGATTCATCTACTGGCAGTAACAGCAGGAGAGAATGACAACATGCTGGTTACGTTCCATAGTCACAGATTGCTGCTCATACTGCCTTGTAGCCAGCAGTCAGCCAGTCGGAACAGGCCTAAGGCTTGATCTATGAGGTGTTTACTTTACTGGTTGGCAAAATTTTACTCCCAAATTTATGGAATGCTTCCTGCATTGCTCTCATTACACTCATTTTAGCTTCAATCAGCTGTTGTTAGTCGGGAAGGCTTTGATGTCTCTTAAATCTTTGACAAAGCTCTTTGATTTTGCTGTAAGTTTTCTACATAGTTATTGATTGACAGTGCATCTTTCCCATCCCTAAAAACCTCGCTCGATGCATTCTGGTCTAAGGTCTAATGAACAATGCTTTTGAATTTTAATAATATTAATATTAGGATGGATTGCTACTTGTCACATAGAGGACATGTTGAACAGAAGACAGGCACATTTATTAGCAAACTTTGATTTTTAGCTCTTGCGCGTTCACACACACACACACACACACACACACACACACACACACACACACACTCCAAAATCCTCTATCACCTCTGGGTGATAGAATAGTGATCTCTTGGAATAACATGGAGGGCACAGGATAGTAGGCTGCATTGGGGAAGATGTTTAGGAGGGGGGAGAGGGACAGAACACTTGTGCTATGCCAGGCTGGGAGCATGTAAGGGGGGTGAGGCTTCACAGTCCCCACTATTTGGTTGGTTCACACCTATAAAAGTTGTCCTTAATTACACAGGTGGGAACTCTCCCTGCAGCAGCATTCGTACAAACTTCATATCCCACTGGCTCATATGCACAGTCCTTTTAATTTCTCTGCTTCTGTCACTACCGTGGCCATTGTTACTAGAAGCCTGTAGCACACAGACGATAGTGCGCAGCACTACCCAGTCCATCTCCTTTCATGGGCTCATTTCATCAGAGACTGTTGTAGTCTAATGTGAGCAGTGTGGCAGCTACCTGTGGGCTGGGCCTCTGTGTGCAGCTTTGCTGGAGACAACATTGATTATGTATGCATGAATTGCGTATGTACAAATTTTTCTGTGTTTTCTGGATCTGTTTATTTTGTCAGATAGCTAAAATGTGACAGGCTTCTTAATGAATATGCCTATATTCTGTTCCGTGCCTCCTCCATGTGGAGACCAGAAATCTACCCTAATATTCGTCATTTCCAAACTGTGTTTTTTTGGTATTTTTTTAGTTTAATCCAGTTGTGCTCCTCAGTTTTGTTCTCGGAGATGATGTTGACACAGTAAAGATACTTTTCAATTTGTATCCTGTCACTCTTTCTACCAAATTCTTTTTCCCTATATTTCTCAACGATTCTTGTAACAGCCTTTGTCGTTAATGTGATAACAGGCTTATGACCAACGATGCCCACCTCTGTTTAATCTGTTGTTTGTGGCTGTTTGTTGCTGGGAGGTTTTAAGATGTATCCCTCAGAAGTCAGCCCTCTAAACACGAACTTGAATATACTTTCAGACAAGACAATGAGAGCCATTTTACACAATTCCTTGTTTCTGGTGCTAGAGTAGATTGTGTGGTTCTGTGGTTCTCCCTTTCTATAACTGGCAAATTGAAGACTGCCCATATTACAATAGACTGATCAGTAAATTTACTGATGATATGTCTCTGTCTCTGAAACAGTCTGCCACTGTAGCGGCTGAGGTAGCATGTCTATGAAAACATCAGATTATGCTGTTTAACTGACCTTACATACTAACTCCACTCAGATTACTTCACATTTGGTTATTTTGTAAGTGTCCAACCAGTGAAATATAAATTTGAAACTTGATGATTTACAATTAGGTAAATTTTTATCATTTTCCTTCTACCTATTGAAATAAGATAGAATCCAAAATTATAGACTTTAAAGTTTCCAAAATTGAGCAATTTTTGTTTTCTTTTAACATCTTAAAATGTCCATATCTCAAAAACTATTTGACTTACAGATCTCAAATTTGTACCGTTACATTCAGTTTCATAGAAGCTTTAAAAATGGATGTCACTTGAACATATTCACAAAAATGTAAAATTTTCACAAATCAGCTTTTATTTAGTTATTATGATTTCTAAATCATAAATAAATGTATGTTCTTCGGACACAGCTTGTTAATATGTGTGCCAAATTTCATGATGGTATTCAAACTGGAAAATACTAAAATTCAGTTTATTTTCCTGCAATTTACATTGCCAACTGTGCCACAACTACACGGTTTGCAAGCTGATTCGTAAAACTAAAGTTGAAACGAAATTATTGTATACTAATTAAGTGGGCTTTTGTTTGTTGTTTTTAAAACATAAGTTGTTACATACAGGCTGAAAATTAACATAAATAATTTGAGGAATATTATGTATTTTTAATCATGTATAACTTTTGATTTGGTTGTGGTCTACATTTATATCAATATATTTTACCAGTGTATAATAATAAAACAAAATATTCTCTTCTGTTGACACTATAATACTCTTTGGTAGAGGTGAATTGTTGAGATAAAATTAGCAAAGCAGCAAAGTGCAAAAGGAGAGCAAGAAGCCGCATACCAATTCAGGATTTTAATTGCCAAAATACTGTTGTAGTCTCTTAAACAGACTCTCTCACTGGGTATAAGGAGGTTAAGAAGGAACTTTATGGATGACTTAAATAACATGGATTATTCAAAAAGAATGAAAATCTGCTCTTTGCGTAGGCTAAATTATCTAAAACAGTGGTCATCAAATTTCTTTGCTCAAGAGCCAATACTGATGTGGGGCAGCAACTCAGTCTGCATACGTCCCAATTGTATTAATATTTGGTAACCTAGACATGTTAGTATGTCATGAGCCACAAATAGACAAAATGTGGTAAGGCTGTGATAAGTTAGCTGCTCTCCACCAAGCACTGATAATTAAAAGTCGGCACCATTTTGAAACACTTGCTGTTGACTGTTCTGTTTCAGATTGCTGCCACCCTCAGAGATTGCAAAATTGTAGCACTGTAATTGCATGACAAAGTGCTGTCTTGTCTGTGAGAGTGTATGATTGAGTAAGAACAGTAATTGTATTTACATTTAAATGCATTGTGCAGTGTGACACACAGTCACAAATTTTTACTAAATGTTTTGAATGTCATTTTTCTTGTACTCATTGCATTGTATTACAACCACCTTACTTTAATTCCATATTCAGATGTGTACCGCATTAGAAAATGATTCTCTCTTGCAATCGTGAATCTGCGTTACTTCAGTTTGAAATGTGTATGATAGCAGCTGACCAGTAAGAGGGACACCAGCCCATGAGTTGTCAGAACTGGAAGGCAAACAAGAAAACATATTCTGTATCATGTGCAATGACAGATTTTTCTGTGCCATCACCCAGTGTCGCCCCTCAGGTGACCCACTTCCCACGTGCCTACTATAATTCCTCCAGTACATTTTTGATTCAATGAAGGAGTCAGGTACAGCCAGCAGTTCCAAATGTTAGGTATTATTCTTTACAGGTTTCAGACATACAAAAGTCATACTTCTTCAGAAGCTATTAAACATTAACTCCTGGTACAAATGGGAATGTGTATTTGAAAACAGTTAAGAATACTGGAATGAAATTTTCACTCTGCAGTGGAGTGCTAGATCTGCAAGGTTCGCAGGAGAGCTTCTGTGAAGTTTGGAAGGTAGGAGATGAGATACTGGCCGAAGTAAAGCTGTGAGGAAGGGTCGTGCGTTGTGCTTGGATAGCTCAGATGGTAGAGCACTTGCCCGCGAACGGCAAAGGTCCCAAGTTCGAGTCTCGACCTGGCACACAGTTTTAATCTGCCAGGAAGCTTCAGTAAAGAATACTGCTTACAATTCACAAAATGTATATTTGAAATAAGTAAAGAATAAATGCTTACCATTTGCAACTGTTGGCTTTACCCAACTCCTTTGTTGAGTAAAATTATTGTGCAAGTTGTTCACAATGGTCAACTTTGTTTAACACATTACAATCCTCCAACATAGGGAATAACAATTTTATATCTGTATTGATGTATTCAGTCAATTTTTGGTGGTGACAGGAATAATCATTGTTGTAACAAGGGCTGACAACAGGATCCTCCACTGCCAGACTTTTACAGAATGACAGCCAAGTGCTGCTGATCAATTTTCAATACTCTAAAAGAAAGAATACAGTGCACCTGTCTGACTCCAGTCCACCTTACCCCTGGGAAAATGAAGTTCACCTGTCATGCATAGTCTTACAAATCATATCGCTTGACAGGTGCATGTGAAGGTTGCAGGAAAGAAAGAGACTCATTAGTAATTTCATCATTTTGAGTTACTTGCTAAAGTGAGTGCATTTTATCCCTGAAGTTGGTCGCAAAATATTTTTATGCTCGGCCAACTAGTTGAATTAAAAATGTTACTTTATTCAAATAGTCACATAAACTTTATTCTGAAACTGAGACTTTCCAAATAGCAAAAGCTGAAGAACCCATTCATTTCAGATAGTTTTTGGCATATTCAGGCTATGTAAAAATGCTTCAGGTTTGTTCATCAATCTGGATTTTTATTCATTCTAATTGTAAAGTAAACTTAGTACAAAAATAAAAATGTTAATTGATGTGACTTGTAATGTACTCTTTTAGCTATCCCATCTAGATTTGCATTGTTAGGACTGCATACAATCCTCTTTGTGTCTTTTAAATGACTGGGTAACCGATTATGATGATTATTTTTCAGATAGTTCAATTTTGAAACCAATGCTTCATAAAGGTAAGTTGTAGGAAACAGTGTTAAAATAAACTGTGTATAGTCTCGTAAATTTTTATGATTGCTCCAAAATTAAATGTGCTCCTGCTTTCCATGATGTTCTGTAAATTAAACTTGAAACTGTGTGTCATGTTGAAGTTAGATTATTTTATTTGCCAAATGAGTTTTATGAAACCTGAATTGACAGAATAATACTGATTATCATGTTCGGTATGCCAATTGTTATCTGCGAGAATGAAACAGCCTCGGGCATTTTTAATGTCTTCCAATAGGGCACTGCATGTTGGTAAATACTTCAAGCAATAGTTAAGTCTGATCAGAGTATAGCAACCACTGGAAAATTAGACAAATCTTTTCCTTCAAGTTCATATACATAAATGTGTTTTCAATCATTTTGCCCCAGTAAAAAGTTGGGTCCCAGGAAAATAAAATTTGTTAGCTTTTCCTGTATCAGTTGAAAAAGCTTTAAGTGACCACTAATCATCATTATCAACTTCAACATTCACTGATGAGCCAAAACATTAGGACGACTTGCTTAATAGCTTGTTTTTCAATCTTTGTAACAAAATCCATTGCTGATTCTGCTTATTAGGGATCCAGCAGTTTGTTGGTAGGTACTTGGCATTAGATGTCTACACACAGGTCATGTAATTTGCATAAATGATATGTTGCTGATTTGTGTAAGTTGTGCTGGCGCCTGGTAACGACCCACAAGGGTCCCATAGGGGAGACATCAACATGAGTTCACTATAATGCTTCTTCAACTTCTGTAACATGGTTCTGACTCCAAGACATTGATGACTATACTGCTGAAAGATGACATCACTCAGGGAAGACATCAAACATGCAGGTGGTTCACAACTGTCAATGTGTCTTCGGGTACTACCACAGGTCCCATGCAAGTGCATGACTCCCATAGCATAATACGTTCTCATCAACCTTCGTCCGTGGTGCGCTGCATGATCTGTTGTGTAGCTCCACGTTTAACAATGTGTGATAAATAGTGTGCTCTGAAACACTCGAGCATGCACCAGGATTGTGCTCTTTCGGCAGAGATGCCACAGATTACCATCTATCATCCTTTACAGAGAAGAGAAGCCTCCTAACCCCCGTTCTGTGAAGAGTCGTGGGTTTCCAACCATTTAGTGCCTAATGGTAGTTTCACTGTCCTACCTATTTCTGTAACTGCTCACAACAGTAGCACCCGAACATTTGACAAATTCTGCCATTTTTGAGATCCTCATTCACATGCTCTGTGTAATAATAATCTGCCCTTTGCCAGAGTAGCTTATCTCAATGGATGTCCCCATTTGTAGCCCATATCTGCACTAGGGGTGAACCACGTCCATGTCCACTTCGCTTACACACTTTTATTACCATGTCACACGTCCACAATGCCACCAGGCAGCATCCACTGTCACGGTGGGCAGTGGTCATAATGTTTTGGCTGATTAGTGTAATTTTTAATGCTGTGCTGTAAGAATAAAATAATTTCAAACTGACAAACTGTTCCAGCTCTTTTCCTTCACTTAGTCATCTGATGGCAATATGTAGGACAACATAACCATTATAAGCATTGCAAAGTCTCCAGTAGATGTTCAAATTCTTGATAATTAAGTTTATGTGAACGAATGAAATGTGTGACACTTACACTTTTGTAACATCCTTGTCACTTTGTTATTTGAAATTTGACATACCAAAGTTTTTTGATGCAGTAAGCAGTGAATGGATGGTAAATCTGATAAATTCCATTCCCTCTTAATCAATGCTATCAAATCATTGTTTACACCCCTCATTGACGGACAACTGTCTGTACACAATGATATTAAATTGCTCAAGGGTAAGCCTTTTTTCTACAAAATCTTTAGTCACATCTATAAAATCACAACCTTTTGTGTGACCTCTGAAGGTTAAATTTGCTAAAAATTATTCTTCTACTATCCTAACCTTTGCGCAGTAACACAAAAATAATAAAAACTGAGACATCAAAGCTACATCGGCACTGGAATCACGTGCAAGGTGGAAGTAATTGCATATTTTTACCTTACTAATTACTCCCTCAAACATGTACCTTGAAATAGCTTCTGTGTGGTGCCAAAGTTTTTTTTTTTTTTTTTAGTTGATCAATCTTCTGCTTGGTTTGATGCGACCCGCCACGAATTCCTGCCATGTTCCAAACGTACATTCTCAGAAATTTCTTCCTCAAATTAAGGCCCATGTTTGATACTAGTAGACTTTATTTGGCCAGGAGTGCCCTTTTTGCCAGTGCTAGTCTGCTTTTGATGTCCTCCTTGCTATGTCTGTCACTAGTTCTTTTGCTGCATAGGTAATAGAATTCCTTAACTTCATCTATTTCGTGGCCATCAATCCTGATGTTAAAGTTTTTTCCTCATTTCTGCTACTTCTCATTACTTTTGTCTTTCTTTGATTTGCTCTCAATCCATATTCTGTATTCATTAGACTGTTCATTCCATTCCGCATATCATGTAATTCGTCTTCATTTTGAATCAGGATAGCAATGTCATCAGCGAATCATATCATTGATATCCTTTCACGTTGAATTTTAATTCCATTCCAGAACATTTCTTTTACTTCCATAATTGCTTCTTCGATGTACAGATTGAGCAGTAGGGGCGGAAGACTACATCCCTGTTTTACACCCTTTTTAACCCGAGCACTCCATTACTGGTCATCCACTCTTATTATTCCCTCTTGGTTTTTGTATATATTGTATATTACCCATCTCTTCCTATAGCTTACTCCTATTTTTCTCAGAGTTTCAAACATCTTGCACCATTTTGTGTTGTTGAATGCTTTTTCCAGGTTGACAGATACTATGAACGTGTTTTGATTTTTCTTTATTCTCACGTCCATTGTCAACCACAACATTAGAATTGCCTCTCTGGTGCCTTTTATTTTTCCCGAAGCTAAATTGATCATCATCTGACACTGTTTGATAAATGTTGACACAAAGTTTGAGAAACAGTTACGTTGCATTGCTTCAGTAATCAGCATCAGAGAAAGGTTCCATATTTTTTGTAAGAATATTAATTACTGCATATGATGCTTTTACGACAGCCTCATTTTGTGCAACTGCTACTGACTGTGTTTTGTTAGTGATGAACTTTTGATTTGAATAGGTTTTTCTTTTTTCCCCCACGCGGGTCTAAAAGAAGAGCTGTTGTAAATGAACTATGCTTGCTTGTGTATTGGAGAAATGAATCTTATCTCTTCATTCCCACAACCCTTTCCTTTAATAATAATCAAATAAAGTGCCATCGTTGTGTCCATTTATAAATCAAAGTGCATCTTCCCATCTTTCTCAGAAACTATTTGTTTCACTTATCTTCCTCATATTAAATATTTTTGGCAGCCATGAGATCTTATTTATTCTAATAAAGATAATTTCAACACAAATGAGCGCAAATACACTTGCAACACGAAGAACTCTCAAGAGCACTAACGTAGCAAAGCTGAGGTGTGGCGGGGTGGTTACACAGATAGTGTGCCTCCATTCTTAATATTTTTCTTGCACACTTCTACCTAGGTATGCTTCTAATGTTCATTAGTTTTTGTGGTGGGGATTCAGACACAGATCCTAGTAAGAGCATTCATGTAATGTTTAGAATCAGAAAAGATACCATGCAAACTATTAAGTTCTTTGTAAAAGTGAGTAACAATTGTGTAATGGATAAAGCTAGAATTCAGACATCAAAATTCAGAAAAGGTGTTTCAGGTGAACAGTTAACAAAATAAACAAAACCTGAAAGAATAAAGAAATACAACTATTCAGCCAGTATTTTAGAATTAATTAAGGTACATTTTTCAACTGCCAATAAAACATGAAAGAATAAAGGACCGAAACTATTCACAAATATTTTAGAATTGATTAAGGTACATTTGAAAAATTGCCAAAGCACATTTTGTAAAAAGTGAATGAATTTTAAGTTAAATAAAAGCCAGTAAAAAATGAAGAAAAAGGTAAAATGAGGAAGACTGAATTTAAATTTGGCAGTACAGCAACAGTCAGTAATGGATGGAGCTCAGTGGAAAATAGTGACGTGCCTATATTTCGCACAGCAATGTGTTCCAAATACACTCCTGGAAATGGAAAAAAGAACACATTGACACCGGTGTGTCAGACCCACCATACTTGCTCCGGACACTGCGAGAGGGCTGTACAAGCAGTGATCACACGCACGGCACAGCGGACACACCAGGAACCGCGGTGTTGGCCGTCGAATGGCGCTAGCTGCGCAGCATTTGTGCACCGCCGCCGTCAGTGTCAGCCAGTTTGCCGTGGCATACGGAGCTCCATCGCAGTCTTTAACACTGGTAGCATGCCGCGGCAGCGTGGACGTGAACCGTATGTGCAGTTGACGGATTTTGAGCGAGGGCGTATAGTGGGCATGCGGGAGGCCGGGTGGACGTACCGCCGAATTGCTCAACACGTGGGGCGTGAGGTCGCCACAGTACATCAATGTTGTCGCCAGTGGTCGGCGGAAGGTGCACGTGCCCGTCGACCTGGGACCGGACCGCAGCGACGCACGGATGCACGCCAAGACCGTAGGATCCTACGCAGTGCCGTAGGGGACCGCACCGCCACTTCCCAGCACATTAGGGACACTGTTGCTCCTAGGGTATCGGCGAGGACCATTCGCAACCGTCTCCATGAAGCTGGGCTACGGTCCCGCACACCGTTAGGCCGTCTTCCGCTCACGCCCCAACATCGTGCAGCCCGCCTCCAGTGGTGTCGCGACAGGCCTGAATGGAGGGACGAATGGAGACGTGTCGTCTTCAGCGATGAGAGTCGCTTCTGCCTTGGTGCCAATGATGGTCGTATGCGTGTTTGGCGCCGTGCAGGTGAGCGCCACAATCAGGACTGCATACGACCGAGGCACACAGGGCCAACACCCGGCATCATGGTGTGGGGAGCGATCTCCTACACTGGCCGTGCACCACTGGTGATCGTCGAGGGGACACTGAATAGTGCACGGTACATCCAAACCGTCATCGAACCCATCGTTCTACCATTCCTAGACCGGCAAGGGAACTTGCTGTTCCAACAGGACAATGCACGTCCGCATGTATCCCGTGCCACCCAACGTGCTCTAGAAGGTGTAAGTCAACTACCCTGGCCAGCAAGATCTCCGGATCTGTCCCCCATTGAGCATGTTTGGGACTGGATGAAGCGTCGTCTCACGCGGTCTGCACGTCCAGCACGAACGCTGGTCCAACTGAGGCGCCAGGTGGAAATGGCATGGCAAGCCGTTCCACAGGACTACATCCAGCATCTCTACGATCGTCTCCATGGGAGAATAGCAGCCTGCATTGCTGCGAAAGGTGGATATACACTGTACTAGTGCCGACATTGTGCATGCTCTGTTGCCTGTGTCTATGTGCCTGTGGTTCTGTCAGTGTGATCATGTGATGTATCTGACCCCAGGAATGTGTCAATAAAGTTTCCCCTTCCTGGGACAATGAATTCACGGTGTTCTTATTTCAATTTCCAGGAGTGTAGTTATAAGTGGAAATCACAAAGAAGGCAAGGAACTCTTTCTTTTTCCTATAACCCTTATATATTAGTGACTGTGTTAAAGGCAATTACGGGTTTGGTCTTGAATCTGGAGCTTTATTTTCTAAAATTACAAAGTAAATTGAAGAATAAAAATATTTAATCATGTGATGATTTTTTTCTGCTGTCTTGTTCATATTTGTGACTATTTGATTGCACACAATCCTCATTGCATCTTCTGAATGTGAAATCTTTGACTGTCATGGTAGACATATTTCCATTATTGTGCAGTTAATACTTCGCACCTGACAGACAATAGGGAGTTACCTCTGCCAAGAAAAGGGATTGACTAAAGCCATGGAGTGTGGCAGTTCATCGGCTTTTGAAGAGTAAAACAAGGGTTTTTCCATTAATACCATATGTGCAATTTGCTCTCATTACATAAATTGCCTGTCTCATCAGAGAATGTACTCAGATATGACATACTTCCGTGGAGGAATACTTAACAAAGAGCTGACAATACAATTTGTTGGCACGAAATTTAATTCATTATGCATTGAATACATCGTGGCAAAAGAACTGATCATTTTAATTTAAGTCGAACCATTAGCTGTAATAGTTAATAGTGTAAATGGCACAAGATCCTTCTGATAATTTTACTACCAGTACGTACAGTTTGCTGAATTAGGTGATGAAATGACACTTTTTAGTTAGAGAAACATGAATATATTGTATGAAATTATTGGGTAAGTGTGAGTCCAATTGAATATTACCACTAAAATGTAAAGCTTACAGTCAGTGCCAGACAAAGCCTATATTTGTCTCTGTAACACATTTTTGCCCTTCTAAGAACATTTAGGTCATTCAACACACTATCAATGTTAGTTGACAGTTTTGTGCAATCAGGAATAATTTCAGTCACTCTCACTGCATGAGCTACACTAGACTAACACTGAGTTGGTATCAAGTCACATTCAAGTCTCATGTTGGTATTTAAGTTCAGAAATAGTCTTATTTAAACACTTACTCATAACTTTACTAACCGTTAAATAAATGGAATTCCATGTACATACATTTTGCATCACCTGTGAAACAAGATGACCCACTTTGCTACCATCTACTTACTAAGGATGTAGCAACCAAATGTCAAATATAACCCTGACATAATATGTGCTCTTGTAGAATAAAAAGTAAGTGTTTATGTAAAAGACTTCAAAGCTGTGGTACATTTTGTAAGAATGAAGAACCTGTTATGTTGGCAAAATGGTGTGACAGCTGTGCATTTACATGGAACAATCGTCATCTGTGTAGTAGTGCTGCTTCTGCAAGGTATTTTTCTCATGATTTTAGTGACTATTCACTGCTTGATGCAACAGTTTGGCTGCTGAAGAAACTTGATTTTCTTCTGTTTTCCATGTTCACTTACGGTGTACAACTTTTTTCTTGATGTGAACAAGTGTTGTGAGATGGTGTGTATGTATGAGGGGAGGGGGGGGGGGACTTCTTTTGGCAACCCAAGGAAATAAACAAATGTATAAAATGAGAAATTTTTGATGCACAGAAATAATTACTTCTTTCTGGAGCAGTAGTTTCCAGTATAAAGAAAAATATTCTGGCATAACAATTAGCACAGAGGAGGAATAATCTTATGCACAGAAACCATTTTCAACATATTATTCAACATATTAATTTTTTTTTTTTTTTTTTTACATATGTGATTATTCTGCTTGTGCTAATTGAGGAGTTATCCTTATTTTAGGAACTGCTGTATCAGAATTCAGTAGTTAATAGCTTCTGTGCATTGAAAGCTTGACAGGTCATGCTAATTTTATTATTGTATGCATCTGTTTCCTAGTGCTGCCAAAAGATTTCTGACACACTACCTCTTGACAATGTGGTAACAACATGGGAAAATTATGTATTGTGTGAAACAAATAAGCAACACAGGAAGAAAATGAAGCTTCTTCAGCAGCCAAACTGCTGCCTCAAGCAGTGATTAGTCATTAGAACCATGTGATAAAGGCCTTGCAGAAGTAGCACTACACCGATGAAGAGAGAATTTCAGTGTCTGGTGTAAATGGATAATTGTCACATCATATCAACAAGAAAATGTGTTCTGTGTTTGTTGTTACAAAATGTGGCTCAAGTTTTGAGGTTGTCTGATCAATGCTTACCTTTTATTCTACAAGAGCATACGATTTTCAGGATTATATTTGATACTTGCTTCCCACATCCTAGGACAATAAATAATTGAGAGCAAAGTGGGACACCTTGTTTCACAAGTGATGTCCACTGAATCCCACTGACTTAATGGTTAGTGAGGTTATGAGTAAGTGTTTACACAAGACCCCATTTCTGAACTTTAGTGTGCACATGGGACTTCAGTGGCCACTTGACAATGACTCATGTGGCCCATGTAGTGAGAATGCAGAATTATTTTCTCATAGAAACAGAAATAAATGTGAATAAAGTAACAGTTGCCTTTGGAGGACAGTGACTAGATTTTTAATAATATATACTGGTCAATAAACTGACGATTTGGTTTGTTCATGAAAGTGAAATAAATATTTGATTTTTGTTTGATTGACTTCTGCTAGGAAACAAAAAAGCAGTGGTCTCAGCCCACTGCAGCACACACCGAAACGGAGTTTATTGTGGTTTCTTTTAATGTGGTTCTAATAAACCCAGTCAGAAACATTAAAGAGTAGTAGGAGACTCTGTACTACTGCTTTATTAGACACAATTTCTTAAGCAATTAATGGCTGAATATTCTGTGTCTTTTGACCTCCCACACATCGCATTGGAAGACCAAATGTGGTGCGGTTTCATGCCCACACTACACAGGCCACACTTCAGGCTTCTTTGTCTATACTTATCATGTGTAGATGTTAATTAAAGTTCCTGTGCCCAGTCATTTGTCTTATGATGAGTTTAATCTGTATCCTGTTCAAGTCCAGGATTATAGAACTTCTCTTGAAACATGGCTTCAGTGTCATTAGCTTGCCATGTTTTTGTTTTTGATTTTAGTTTAATATTCTGCATGCTGCCTTCTAATCTAGCTACATAATTTTAATTTTACCATCATACTAGTTACGGCTAGGACAGCTTCTAGTCCAACAAATTAATTCGTGACACACTAATTCGAGTCCTAGAAGACTTCTGTGCATGAGTTGGGTAGCGGGAGTGGGTCACAGCTGGGATGTAGCCTGATGGCAGCGTAGAGAAAAAACACGACAAGTCAAATATTTTATTAGAATTTAGTTTACCAGGACAGCCACTAGCTGCAAACAGTATGTTTTATTTTTTAGTGGTTTTGTTCCATAATTTTATAAGAGCGTTATCAGAAACTTTTTAAAATTCGTAAAGTTAGACAACAAAAACAATAAAAATAAAATGTATTGATATCAACTTTTGACTGTCCTGATAAAGTTAGTTTCAACAGTTGTTGTTCCGCAGCAGGCAATGTCTGCACTTGCTAAATTTTATAAGTTGTGTTAGTACATTCACAGTAGTTCTGTGAGGAAGTCATATCTCCTCTCGGCATGTGATTACGATGCTGAGTGGTATGCTGAGGAGGCCACCTAGCAGCCAGTAGGCCGATTAATTTTGGCACCCGGAAATGCTTACACACAGGACACTCAACAACACATGCCCCAGTAAGGTAGACTTTGTGCTATAGGATGGACGCCCTCCCCCGCGGTGGCTGCTTGACACTTATATCACTTCAGCGCTTACCACAGCCCTTCCATCATTGTAGACGATATCGCACTGCTGATTCCTCCATTAGAATTCAGTTATTTACATGGTCCAGCTTGTTTATTAGCCAATGCTCAGCTTCTGGCCTTCAGAAAAGCAAATCCAGTGGCTGGTGGTGCAGGAACTGCTTAGGCCGCCCTGCAGGAGTCTCTTCTTTTCACTGTGTCACCAGGATTGCGGTTCTTTGTCTTGACAGCCTTGCAGTGTAAAAGCAGCCATGTTGCTCAATTGGCATGCTGACACTTTGATGCCTGCCAGCTGTATGTGGCTTCTGCAGCCTGAGGCTGAGCTGCTAGTTTCCACAGTAATACTCAAAAACAGTGGTGGCCCTGAAGTTTATTGAAGCATGTGGAAATTATTGAATAGTCAGCTGTCATTTCCCTGAACTTTCCTATATGTACCACATTCACTATATTGATGTGAGATTCTGAAATCCTAAACATTTCCAGTTCTTAATTTCTGCGGTCCTGCTGCTGCCTCTGTTGTAACCCAGAGGGGTAATACTGTTCTGGCTAAGCAGATAACTGTACACACTTTGCCAAGCTCCTTAGTAACACCCTCCTGTTCTAGTTTATTCCACTTTACTATAGCCCCATAAATTACCATAGTTGTTTTTAACAGTGGTGTGTATTTAGTACATACTCCTGGAGCTTTGGCCCCAGTGTGTAAAATAGGCCCTTCTCATGCACGTTCCTTATTTGGGGGGTCCATGGTAGTTTTTTATGCAGGGTTACGCTCAGATGCTTCACTACCTACCCTTCCACAGGTAGACTCATTGAGAAGCTTAATATTCCAGTACGTGTGCATGAATGGTACAACTAAAGTTTCCTTGGGACTGACCCTTAGATCCTGTTTCTTGCACTGGTTTTGCACATTGTTCAGTGTTGACTGTGCCACTGTTCTAATGGTACTAGTAAATTTTCCAAATATTGCCTATGAGTAAATTATCTGCATACCCTAATCCTCAAGATTTTAACTCTTTGATGAGTTCATTCACCACTAGGTTCCACAGTGGTTAGGACTAAACCCCTCTTTGCAAACACCCTCTGGTGGTGTTGATTACCATTTTCCCATTCATCACAGTGGCTTCTACCTTTTGCCTACTCAGCATGTTCTTAATCCACCTGCATATGGTGGTCTTACTGCCATGCTCTTCTACAGCTGTAACCATGGATTTGAAGGTCGCATTCCAAAAGCCCCCTCAATATCAAGGAAAATGCAGAGAACTGTTTCGTGAGCGTGTAGAGCTTTTCCCACCTTTCCAACAAGTTGACCAAGTGCTGTTTCACATGATTTGCTTGGTTGATACACTTGCATTGGTTTTCGTGTAGAGGAACCTCAGTCAACCTCCTTTCCCTAATGTGCACGTTAACCTATTTTTCTGTACTTTAGTAGGAAGGAGGACAGACTGGTCCATCTCATATCCTTAACCTTTATATGATCCATTCTCCCTAGCTTCAGAATGAAAACATCCTTCAGTGTCCTACAAGCATTAGGAATGACTCCTGCTGCTAGGTTGGCTCTAAACAATCTGCATAGGAATCTAATCAGTCCCTCTCCTGCTTGTTGCAGTAGTCAAGAATGGTTGAAATATTCCCATTCCCTACTTTCTTTCTTTTTTTATGCATTCCCTGGCTGGTTCAGTTCTCCCTCTGGTTACCTGTAAACCAGTACCTTCAAGGGAATAAATATTGGTATGGTATCGACCAGGTTGCATTGGGGGAAGTTGGTCTTCAGGAGAACATTCAATGTCTAGCTGTCCTTGTGTACCCACCATCCTCCTTCAAGTGCCTCCCAGATTCGGTAGCATTCTGGTGAGTGTTTGATTCAGTCTGGCACAAGTAACTGTATCTTCCACCTCCTTTCAGAGTACCTTCAAGGACTACAGTTTTGTTTGCTTAACTGCAAAGTTGTATTTGGCAGTGGTCCCCTATTAATTTGACCATTGTTCTTTCCTTCTTGCAATGTTGAAAATGTGGCTTACTTGTTCCCTTTGCAATTCAAGTTTATTGTTCTATCAAGGTATATTCATGTTAGTGCACTTCTTGGCGATTGGACAATTTTTCAAGTATGAAGTCATAATGGTAAACTTGTTTCTTATGCAATTTCTCTGGCTCTGAGCACTATAGGACTTAACTTCTGAGGTCATCAGTCCCCTAGAACTTAGAACTACTTAAACCTAACTAACCTAAGGACATCACACACATCCATGCCCGAGGCAGGATTCGAACCTGCGACCGTAGAGGTTCCAGACTGTAGAGCCTAGAACTGCTCGGCCACTCCGGCTGGCCTCTTATGCCATTTCCGCAAGATTTACTGGGTTTCTTAATGATGTTCTGATTTCAGGTAAGTGTGGGTTTAGGTCTTTCCTAGGTGAATCCTGTTGTTTTCTCCAAATTTCAATAGAAAATGGTCTGTTTAACATCCATTTCAGCCTCAAATGTGGTCAGATAAGGATGGCTCCATCACCACATGCTGTTATTTTATATAACCGCCCTTGAGAGGGGCCCAAAAATTAAGTCAGTTACATCTTCCAATCTTCTCCCTCTGAAGGTTGTTTCCCTACCCCTATTCCAGTTCTCAAAGTTGCTTTCGAGGAGAAATTACAGTAGGTACTCCCCTCTGCTTTTGGTATCATTGCTCCACTGTATCAGGTTGTGGGCACTAGTATCACAAACCAGTTCATTCAACTGTGAGCAGCTGTCCTTGTAATGAAGGTAAGCCGAGGCCAATACATTCACCCTCGTGCTTGCTTCCGTACAGTGTTTCATTCTGATGGTCATTAAGCCCCTGGAAGAAGCGCACCATCGGCATGGACATTCCATTTTTAACATTAATACATGTTTGGGGTTGAGTTCTTGTATAATCAACTCACCTCTAGTTCCTCCGAGAGCTGATACCTGCCCCCCCCCCCCCCCCCCTTATATAAACAAGTTCCCAGATCAGGGCCGCATCCACTTCCTGTCTTTGCAGAAGACGACTCTGAGTGGCAGTTGCCCTTACTGTGCTCTTAAGTTTATCTGCAACACTCATGTCCGTTCACATAGCCCAGTACTTAATTACTTAACTAAGGTTATGAGTTATCGTATTTGTACGTGCTACAGAAAATCGTAATATGGTATCTGAATAGAGGAACTAACAACACGAAGTTATTTATGGTCAAAACAAACATCCTGACATATATTCTTGATCATTTTTGTGCTGAGAAGTGGAACAGCATTTCAAATCAGCGACATTTATATATATATACAAACAAACAAATGGGACAACATTTATTAGGGAATAAATAGAACCTATTTACCTTGTCCAGTTCCTAATAACTTCATGAAGAGCTGTATTTTACTCCTTCATTAGAACTGACTTTTTCATTTAAAATGTTATTTAATGAAAATGGCTCCATCAAATTATGTTCTTAGTATATACAGTTTGGGCGTCAGCTCTGTTCTGTTATTGTAAAACGTAAATTTTTCGCTTTCAGATGTGTGACCACGCTTGTGGGAGAACACACAAAGGAAAAAATATCTGTTCCAAGTCGTCATGGAACATTTGAAATTTTCCACGAAAACAAAGCACAGAAATAAAATAAGATTAAGAAGACACAAGAGCACGAAATTCACTACTGTAACATTAGTTATCACGGCGAAAGTGAGTTAACTTCCTTTAGCAGACGACACGACACCGTCAAAACTTTCTCCAGAGAAACTTCGACGGTACTTGACATGACAAGACGTCCGTCGATGGCCTGTGTGCATGCAGCCATTGGAAAGACTTCGTGGAATGTTTCCACGTCTTTCTTGCGTATGTTTTTTATTACAAACGACAATTCCGCCTGCACTTCACTTCTCAGAGTAGTCCATGGTGCCTGAATAACCATAAATTCTAACTTAAAGTTGTTTTTAACGTAGGCGAAACAAAACAGCCCACGCGAGTCGCACACGTATTTGCCACCCATTCCTGATAACCAGCAGCCGTATGTATGCACGAATCGCATGCGATGCATCAGATTGCCGTAAGGCATCTTCGCACTGAAAACTAACCCCAACAAACTCGCTTGACAACTGTTTTCAGCTCGGAGTTTGATTTAGTTCTTATCTACTGTCAACAGTTGTTTGAAGTCGCGAGTTTGAACAAGTAGTTGAGGGAAGATTTGTCTAGAGTTCAGTAAGCCAAACATGGCAGAGTTGTGTGATGTGCGCATGCGCATTTGCCATGTCGTCTGCTGTATTTCTTTCTTCGTCAGAAGTGTTTTCTTTCGACAATAGCGAGTAACGTGTGGTCAACAGATCAAACAACTCAGTTTTTGATAGAATTGAAATGAGGAAACCTCTGGGATCCTTCTGATTCTGCGTATAAAGACAGATATGAAAAGAAAGATTTACCGAAAGACATTTCAGATAAGTTTGTGTATCGCTTGAGGAGTGTGAAAGGAAATGGACATATATGAAAACACGGTACAATCTGAACATTGTAAAATGGTCAAAACTGAAAGTGGGCCTGAGATAACTGAGATCTACATTCTCAAATGGATATTTTACGAGCGTATGAAGATTTTGGAAGGCGTGAACAAGCGAGGGAGAAAAATATTTACAATAGTAAATAAAATGTCATTCACTAGCGTAACTGAAGCTGGAAGATTTTTAGTAGGGAACTTTGTAATTACATCTATATTTTCACTGGAAATTTATTTATTTCACTTTTCATATAACTTTGTCAACATCTGATGCAAATTAATGGCATATATTGTTCATAACTAAAGCTATAAGGGTTTTGTTTTGGAGTTTGTAATTACATTTGTCTTGCTATTTCACATTACCAACATCGAATATAAAATAGATTGCAAATTCATCCTCTATATGCTTTGCTTTGCAGTTTTTCCTGTGTTGCCTCCCTTTCTCTGGAGACATTTATTTTGCGGAGACATTCTCCAACTGCCACCTGAATCCTGCCTGTTTCTGGATCTTCCATATCAAACTGCCAAGTTGTGAGTAAACTGTGGCACTTTCTTTATATCTTCTAAATAGTGCAAAGACACAGTTGCAGAAGTCAGTAACGTTGCTTTTTCAGTAGGCCTAGTTAAGTGCATAGTTGTTAAATGACACTGAAAAACTGTTGACAGTATTCCAAAACAACTCTCCACAATTCTTCTAGAGCAAGACATTCTTTCGTGGCTACTTTTCTGTTGCCACTCTGCATATGGTTTCATCGCGTACTCTAAAAGAGCAAAAGCATCATCTCCCACCATAACAAATGGCACATCCTTGTTTCTTCCAGGAAGTGATCTTGGCATGGGTAGAGCAATTTTTCCCTTAGAAAATCACTCACCCATCTTGAAGTGGTTGAAGACACCACCATCTGAAATACTTCACTGCATACCTACTTTGTAACTGATTACGTTGTAATATGCATTTACCAATGCTAACAGCACAACACTAAATGCTCCAGTGTAATTATATTATAATATGCAGTTCCAGCAGGCTGCACTATTTCAATATGTTTGCCATGTATTGCACCAATACATACAGTATGCCAAGTTCCATATTGTTTGAAATCCATTTGCTACTTCTTCCCATTCTTCTTTTGTAGATGTTTCCTATAAAAGTAAGAAAAATACCTTTCAAATTTAACTGCTGTATTATATTAATAAGTAGCTTTAGGGGGCACAGTGTTCTAAAATTTACATTTTGAATCTTTCAGGATTCATCAGAAACATTTAATGTACCCCACTTAGCCACCACTGAACGATGATAACGATGATGGGTCAGATGAAGTTTTAATCTACTCCACTGTATTCCAATCTACAAGCTTTAATGAAGAAATCCCAGCTTTTACAACAAAAATTTTTGCACCACCACCACAATCAACTGTACACTTCCCATTGCCTTCAATATCTGTCAGAGATCCCAGTTTTGCAAAGAAGAGGGAGAGGACCACTGCTGCAGAGCAAGGTTTAATGTGCATGAAGTCAGTACAAAATAGAAAAACTGTCAAACACAACAGACGAATACTCTGCATTTGCAGATTGGGTTGCAGCTGAACTGTAAGAAATAAGGAATGAGAATGTGCTTGTTAAAGTAAAACGAAAAATTTCTGATGTAATATATAACGCTAAGGAAATGCTTGCTGAGCAGGCTGAAGCCCAAGCTGCTGCTGCTGCTACAGCAAAAACAGTGACATCATTTTATGCAGCTGAAAATGAGGTTGCAGGGGCAGATAACAATATTGACAATGTGTAGTGAAGAAACAGTGATATCTCTTGTTTTTAAAAAAAATTGATAGAGCCAAAATCAGTCAATATTTTTACCAAAAATTATTTCAATGTATCTTTTTAAATGTAAGGCAGCAACATTTATTATGTTCCATTTTGGGTCTTCAAACATATTTTAATTGCTTCCTTTCTGAGGGAAAGCCTGGTAAGATGTGCTGTATCTGAGTGTAAGTGCATATATTTCAAATGTTTCCAGCAACGTATACTATTTTACTTAAAGGTTAAGGTGTTTGGAAACTACTATGGCAAAGAGAGACCATGACAGTAACTTTCAGTTCCTTGCCTTCAGATAGTGGTTTATTGGGAAGGAACTGAATATGTAATAAGAGCATGTATAAATGGGTTAAGAATGTAGATAAGAAAATAACAGTAATTTTACAAAATTCTTGAGCACATTCACGATAACCCACCACACTCTAGGTACAGTTTCACTAATCTTGGCGAGTGATATTGAGTGAGACTACATTAAATGTGTGTAACTGTCACCTGTTGCCAAAAATTGAAGGGTTAAAAGAATTTGTTCTGCTGGTGATACTGCAGCTCTAAAATTTCTCTCTTTCCGTTGAATATGTAGGGCTACTAGCCTTAAGAGTTAGTCAATCAGCCCACGTGTGATACTGAAAAAAATTCTTGAAACCTTGCCTGTCTTCAACGTTGAGCACCTCCAGTACAGAATTATAAGTTTCGTGAGTTTGTCATTGTAACAAAAACTTTCTGGACCACAAAATCTCTATTGTAGCACAAATTGCTAATGCAACTTCAGTCAGAATCCATATCCGTTGCTTGTCTCTAAAATCGAAACACGGAATGTGTGTTTACAAGAATTTAAAACTGTTGTCAACATTTTTCAACAGATGTTTGCCAGACCCACAACAGTTGCAAATTTGCCAAACTTACAACAGTTGTAGCCCGTGGTTTTGTTTGTTGGAGTTTGTTATCGGTGTGAAAATACCTTTTATTTCCACGCGATCAGCGACGGATCATTGCGATTTTACCGCAAACTTGCGATCTACGAAGCGATCGGTCGCCCTTGGAACACGCATGCGAAAGATCGCTGCGATCGGTCGCTCGTGTGTGACACACCCAAGGAGGTTAGAATCTGAGGATGACGACCAAGAAGCCCCTTGGAAGATGCCGTAAACGTGAAGCCGGCACCGCCATTTGTTTGCGCTCAAAACATTGCCAGTAGCGTGTTTGTTTTGATGTGTTGTTCATCGAAATATTAAAGTAAACGTGGGAAAAATGGTTACATGTGTTGCGTCCGGATGCACAAACAGAAGCGGAAAATCAGCTGTTACTTTCCACAGGTAAATGCTGCAGCTAAACTAAAACTTACGCTCGCAATAGGGAGCGTTTCAATTATTTTACTCATTACCTTCAATCTTTTATGTTCGCGACACATAGTTTCCCGAAGGACAGCGCAAGGAAAAGTTTATGGATCAAGGCATTGCGACGAATAGACTGGAAACCAACTAAACATAGTAGAATATGTTCAGTCCATTTCCGAGAAGCAGACATTGATCGAACGTCTTTATCAAATGTTCGCATTAGATGCGGCGCCGTGCCATGTATTTTCACATCCTTTCCGCCGTACATGCAGAATGTAAGTTGCACTAGATGTTTCTTAATGATTATAATGTGTAAGTGCATGATATGTTTCTTATAAGTTGAAGATGCCGTGGTTTTGACAGCTTGTGTGAGCGCTCCCGTTTATTTTCGCGTAGTTGTTTAAATTTGAGACAATCCAGTGAGTTAATATTGTTAGCAAGAAGATATCATGTATTTCAAATGAACAACATATGAATTCTTATCATGCACATGATTGTTGTGCTCCTTGTTAATTATTGTGATGGAAAGTCTTTGTGCTTCAACATAAAGTGATTGCATCACGTATGCACGCGAAATTGATAAGGTGCAAGTTTCAAAAGTGGTATGGATTGGCATGCTTTGCTTAACTTTGTAGGCTATATGAAGCTGCCCAAAAAATCTTTTCATAATTACTTGGGATGCATGTTGTGATGACTAGTAGAGGCAAACATCTTTTATAGCAAAACAATTAGGTTAATGTGGTTGATTAAATTTTATTTAAGAGTTCATTCATGTGATACATATACATCTGCTAATGCCTTCAGAAACTGCCTGACAGTGCTAAATTCTGCTGGATGGTTCTAGTTTCAGATTTATTTCTCAAATTAGCTATACAGAGCAGTTCTGGATGCTTTACATATTCCCGTCTCTTGCCATATGACGGTACATCCAACATTGTCTAAGGAGATCATTTTCGGTATTCCATGTATTATGGTATTGGGGGAGGCATAATGGTGCTCAGATGTACTGAGCTCCAAATCTTGGAACATAGGGGTCTTTTCAGTGGCGCATTTGGTCCAGACATTGCTTTGTGTGTATTACAATGTGTGAATTGTTGAACTTCGTTGTGGAGGAGCTGTTGGAGTGAGGAGATATTTGGCAGATGGGCTGGTCTGTCCTGCCACCCCCCCCCCCCCCCTCCCTCCCTTACATAAATCCCTTAGATCATGTGTGAGATGCATTGAGATGACATATTGCAGCACACCCACATGCACCAATGATTATCCAACAGTTGTCAAACTCACATATGGAGGAATGGAATGCCCTACCACAAAAACTTCATACTAACCTAGTGTCCAGCGTAGGACCACATTGCAGAGCATGCATTGCCATGTGTGGTGATCAAACAGTCTATTAAGAACCATGTCGCACTATTTGTAATGTTCATGGGACCATCATAAATCTTGGTGACTTCAGTGGAATTATTGAGGGATGACTTGGTCACTTTGAAGAGAAGTGATCCAGTGTGTGACAGTATGTAAAAAACCACAGTAGTCTTGTGATCACAAGTATTTGTTTTATTCATTGAATTATTTAATCATAATGATCATCTTCAGATTGATTTAAAAAGAATGTACATATTTATGAATAATAGTGTTACGATAAGTTACCAAACATTACAAGTAGTAGTGTGATTCACGTTGTTTGAGGAGGAACTAATGTACATACGTCTGTCCTTGTATTTATCAAAAGAGGCATATAAAACATATAGCCATGATTGACATTGTCACATGGTATAAAAATCTGATATAAAATTATGGGAAATGCCTATAGCTACAGTACAAACAGTTGAGAGGGCATCATCATTAGGTAACACTGTCCATAAGCAGTGTTTACAGTTGCATGTTACAAAGTCAAGGATACAATCTTCAACATTCGGTGTGAAAGAAAATAAGATCAGTTAAGGTGCAGTTAAAAAAGAATTAGATTTATACACCAGGCCCCTGTAAAATATTAGTTAAAATGCAATTAAACTAGAACTAGAGCTTAAGCATGGGTCCACAGTAAAATGTTGTTTAAAATTATAAATATTTGGCATCCCAAATAGGTTTCTGCACTGTGTGGGGTCAGCTGGGATAGTTGTAAACTACTAGAGAGATATTTGTAATTGTAGAAAACATTGTTTTCAACCTTTGCATGTTATTTTGACATAACTTCCCTCTCTCTTTTATTGTTGAATTCTGTTAATTGTTGAGCTTTTTTCTTTGAGTCTAGAAGCTCTGTATTTTGAAAGGAAAAAGTATTTTTCCCTTTATTTATAGATACGATAAACACATTTCTGTTTTATTAAATTATTTTATTGTTCCAATGAGATTGCAACAGTGAAATTCCTTAATTTCATGTAAATAACATCCATTGGACTTTTACATTTACATTTACCCTCTAAAAAATTACAAAGTGGGGTAAATGGGTACCAATACTGAGTGGAGATTGCAAACCAGTATGATGATATTCATATCAGGTTTTGAAAAATGCCAAGGAAATACATAAAAAAAGTGTCCAAATCGCAGTTACACTGTAAATGATGTGTCAACAGCTGTGCATGATGTTATAAAATTGAAACATTTAAGGAAGCAAAAGCAGCTTATAGTATCCCAAAGTGTCATATACTACTGAATTGAAGGGTGGAGTCTAAATTTTTCTGTGTCCAGAATTAAAGACTAAAAGGAAGAGATTAAATATAAACCTTTACACAGGATTTGCTTAATTTTATTCTGATTTCTTCTTTAGGTTGGAGGATAACCGTGGATGAATGAAGCCTTGAGCATCCTCAAGCTCTCACTCCACACGTTGAAGCTACATTGGCCAGTTTAATTGCTCATGCCGAAATGGGGGCTCTTGTGGAAGCCTCTGAATGGGGTCTGTGCTGGGTTAGGTAGGGAATCTACAACTGTTTTGGCCTGCATTGCTGTAGATGCACTCACTTTGTACCATTGATCATACACTGAGGTGGCGAAAGTCATGAGATAGCAGTATGTGCGCTTACAGCTGGTGATAGTATCGCATACACAATGTATAAAACGGCAGTGCTATGGTGAAGCCATCAACTGTACTCAGATGAGTCATTAGAACAGGTTTCCTTTGTGATTATGGCTGTGAGATGGGAATTAACAGACTTTAAATGCGAAATGGTGGTTGGAACTAGACACAGGAGACATTCTGTTTTGGACATCGTTAGGGAATTCAGTATTCTGAGATCCACAGTGTAGCGAGTGTGCAGAGAGTACCAAATTTGAGGCATTACCTCTCACCACTGAAATGCAGTGACTGATGGCCTTCACGTAACGACCATGAGCAGTTGCATTTGCATACAGTTGTCAGTTGTAACAGACAAACAACAACTTATGAAATAACTTCAGATATCAATCTGGGGCATTGGATGTTTGTATTGGCTAGTACAGTGTGGCTAAATTTCACATTAATGTGCTATGGCGGCACATGACAGATGAGAGTACCTTTACTAACAGGACAACATTGCCTGCAGCACCTCTCCTGGGCCCATGACCGTATCGGTTGGGCCCTAGATAACTGCAAGACTATGGCCGGGTCAGGTGACTCCTGATTTCAGCTTGAAAGAGCTGGTGTTAGGGCTCAAATGTGGCACAGACCTCACAAAGCCATGGATCCAAGTTTTGAAGAAAGTACTGTGAAAGCTGGTGGTGGCTCCATAATGGTATGGTCTGTGGTTACGTGGAATGGACTGGGTCTTGTGGTCCAACTGAACAAATTGAGACCATTTACAGCCATCCATGGACTTGATGTTCCCAAACAACAGAATTTTTATGGATGACACTGCACCACGTCACCAGGCCACAGTTGTTCGTGACTGGTTGGAAAAACATTATGACTAGGAGAATTATTTGGCCATCAATGTTGCTCAACATGTATCCCATTGAATGTTTATAGGACTTAATTAGGAGGTCAGTTTGTGCGCAAAATCCTGCACTGGCAACACTTTCCCAATTATGAGCAGCTATAGAGGCAGCGTGGCTCAATATTTCTGCAAGCGTCTTCCATTGACTTTCAGCTATAGAGGCAGTGTGGCTCAGTATTTCTGCAAGTGGCTTCCATCGACTTTTTGAGTCCATGTCACATCGAATCGCTGCACTACGCCATGCAAAAGGAATTCTTAACTCTGACATGATATTAAGAGGTATCCCATGACTTTTGTGACCTCAATGTGTGTAAGAATGGTGCAGTTCAGAGTTGGACTTTGTCTAATACCTAACCAGGGAGACTGTAAACTGCTTCAGCAAAGCAGTAGAGGGAGGAACCAAGGTTTTGTCAATGGTTCACTACGGCTTTTATCCATCACGTACAAAAATATCGTAAAAATCCCCGATACCCTGTCAAAGTGCCATTTTGATGTTTGATGGGCACGCTGGCCACGTCAGCTTACAATTAATGGAAATGGGTGTTCAGAATAACATTCATTTAGTGTGCTGGTGAGTCATTTACCTGGTAGGTTACAACGTCGTGACAGATTTGTGTTTGGCCCTGTTAAAATCACATGGGGAGAAAAGCTTAGCCATATATTTTTTTGTTTATTTGTTCTGTTTGTGTGTACTGACTAGGAATATGTTACCCTGTTACCTCATTTTTAATGTCATTTGATAAATTACTTTAAAAATTGCTAATTTTGGAATTTTTATCACATTTGGTTGTGGTAATTGTAAACACTAATTGTTCAGGAAAATGTTCATAACTTGTAGAACAGTGTTGGTTTACAGCTAACCCTGCTGGCAAATCAAAATCTAGTCCACACTTTGAGATTGCAATTTCCATTTACTCTGGACACAATGGGGTAAATGTAAACTTACTATGATGTCATGTGAAGAATCCAAGAGCAGACTTTGTATTTCAAGGTATTATGTCTTAAAATTGCAAAAATAATTCACTTAAATTCAGCAAGCTAGCACTTACTTGAAATCATCATAACTTCACAAAATCGTTTCCAATTACCCCACCAGAACTGACAATACACAGTAAAGTTAACCGACAGCAGTTGAAAAAACATGAAAAAGCAGCAGGCACATGATTCCACGAAACCAGAGCCAAGAAAACAAGGGCAGCACAGTGCCAGTGTGAAAACAGGTAGACAGAGCCTCATCATTATGACATGCAAGATCTGTAACAGCCTATCATACAGTGAAAAATTTCTTTATGGTGTAAATTCGTTTGGTTCATTAGAAGTTTTGTGGGGTGGCATTTCTTATTCCTGTAGACATATATTTCTTCCAAAAGCTTCTATAGGCAGCCCCTAAAAGCTGTATGTGCGACTTACATGTTGCAGTTGGTGTTGGTTTCAGTACACTTGCATTCAGTCAGGTCTTGTCCAAATGCAGTTTTGTTCTGTAGATATGTGTATTCCCTGAACCTAAAAAAAAATTCCTAACTGTGTGTCCAATATAAAACTTTTCACAATTCGTGTGACGTGTTTTGTGGACTCCATAATTTGAAAATTTGTCAGCTAACTTGCGTCTAAGCTGCACTTTCAGAGAATAGTTTATTTGTAAACTGCATCTGACATTTGTGTTCTTCAGTTGCTTCTCTAGCTGTTGAGATACTCTTCAGTAGTGTGTCATCAGGCAAAATTTTTATTACTTTCCATTGCTTCCTGTGCTCCCTTGTTTTTCTTTATTTTATTTTATTATATGGATGCATGGCTGTTTGTTGTAATATGTGTAGTTCTTTACGTATTTTTTGCCTGTCTAATGGCAAGCAAATAATCTGATCAATCATGAAAGTAAAATAAGACTATTTTGCACCACCCTGGTGTTAAGGAAAATTTTGGGAAGCGTAGGACAAAACCATGCAGTGAATTTGCAATAACTCTTAGCATCACCAAGAAGTCTTCCACATAACATTCATCATGTATGTATGTATGTATGTATGTATGTATGTATTAAAGCGGGGACGTCTGGCCGTAGCCCTCAGTGGTTCACAACCCAGCAACAGGCCACAGTAGTCCATCCACCCCACACCGAACTCAGGTTTACCGCACAGTTCAGCATAATGGGAGTGGTAACTGGGTGATGGTAAGGAGGAGGCTGGGGCAGAGAGGGAGAGCAGGGTATGGGTGTGGGATAGTAAAATGCTGCAGGGAGCATGCGTGGAGGAGGTGGAGAGTAGTGCAGCTAGGTGCAATTTGAAAGTTAGATGGAGGGTAAGGGGGGGGGGGGGGGGGGGGGAAGTGCTAGATGGGTGAGGACGACGACTAATGAATGTTTAGGCCAGGAGGGTTACAGGAACATAGGACATATTGCAGGTAGAGTTCCCACCTGCGCAATTCAGAAAATCTCATGTTGGCGGGAAGGATCTAGATGGTGCAGGCTGTGAAGCAGTCATTAAAATGAGGAATGTTGTGTTGGGTGGCATGCTCAGCAACAGGATGGTCCAGTTATTTCTTGGCCACAGTTTGTCAGTGGCCATTCATGTGGATAGCTGGGTGGTTGGTTGTCTTGTCCACGTAGAATGCAGCACACAGCTTGCAGCTAAGCATGTAGATCACATAACTGGTTTCACAGGTAGCCCAGCCTTTGATGGGGTAGGCGATGTTTGTGACTCGACTGGGGTAGGTGGTGGTGGTGGAAGGAGGTGTGGTACAGCTCTTGCATCTATGTCATATAACAGGGATATGAGCCATGACGCAAGGATTGGGAACAGGGGTTGTGTAAGGATGGATGAGGATACTGTGTAGTTGTGGTGGGCGGCAGAATCTCTCTGTGGGAGGGATGGGAAAGGTAGTGGGTACGACATTTCTCATTTCAGGGCGCAACAAGAGAAGTCGAAACCCTGACGGAGAATGTAATTCAGTTGCTCCAGTCTTGGGTGGTACTGAGTCACAAGAGGAAAATTCCTCCGTGGCTGGTCTCACCAGACTTTGGGAGGTGTTGGGTAACTAGAAAGGTAAGGCATGGCAAATCTGTGTTTGTACAAGGTTTGGAGAGTAATTACGGTCTCTGAAGGCTTCAGTGAGACCCTCGGTATATTTCGAGAGGGACCACTCGTCCTACAGATGCGACGGCCATGGATGGCTAGGCTGTATGGAAGGAACTTGGTGGTATGGAATGGATGGCAGCTGTCTAAGTGGAGGTATTGCTTTTTGTTGATAGGTTTGCTATAGACAGAGGTATTAATACAGCCATCTTTGAGTTGGATGTCAACATCGAGGAAGATGGTTTGATGGGTTGAATAGGACCAGGTGAAGGGAATGTCAGAGAAATTGTTTGAGGTTCTGGAGGAATGTAGATAGTGTGTCCTCACTCTTGATCCAGATCACGACAATGTCATCAGTGAATCTGAACCAGATGAGGGATTTGGGATTCTGGGTGTTTAGGAGGATTCCTCTAGGTGGCCGAAGAATTGATTGGCTAGGGATGGTGCCAATAGCTGTACCCCACATTTGTTTGTAGGTAATGCCTTCAAAGGAGAAGTATAGCTGGTCATGGTCAAGGAGTTTGTTGTTTAGAATATGTCAAGTGTTGGTAAAGGTAGTGTTCTATAGCAATTACGTCATGGGAATTTGAAATGTTAGTTTAAAGGGCGGTGGCATCAATAGTGACGAGCAGAGCACCGTGTGTTAAAGGAACAGGAACTATGGAGTGTTAATGGAGGAAATGGTTGGTATCTTTGTGTAGGAGGGTAGGTAGTGGGTAATATGCAGAAGCTGTTAATCTACGAGAACAGCAATTCTCTCAGTGGGGGCACAGTAATCGGCTACAATGAGGCATCCTGGGTGGTTGGCTTTACGGACTTTAGAAAGCATGTAGAAGGTAGGAGTGCAGGGAGTGGTAGGGGCGAGGAGAGAGGTGGACTCCAGGGAGAGGTTGTGGGCTGGAGGTCCTACTGGGTCTCTGGAATTGGGTTGCTGTGGCAGGGTTTGTAGGTGGATGAGTATGACAGCTGGTGTAGTTTTTCCTCACTCTCACTTTAGCCAGAACCCAATCCCACGCACTGTTCCTGCGTTGGTGCTTTGCTCATGAAAGCTCCCAAATGGCTCCATCAAATTACCCATCTTCGACTTCCACCCTTTATTTCACAATGACCTCCATCTGTTCAGATTCTGCTAATCCTTAGCCCTCGTCAATATAGTTCTGCAATACCATATCAATCAGGCTCAAACCTCCTTGTATACCTTCTGTCCATCCGTAAAATTCTCCATCTATGCAGTCACAAATTCCTGGAACCCGTAACATACATTGAAACTCTCGCTGTCCAGTAACTGGAGCAACATGCACAATGCCACCTCAAAAAACTTTGAACTGTAACCAAATCAACAAAGAGATTTGTGGAAGATTTTTGTACACAGTGAACACATCTAAAATGACATGACTGTGCTGCAAAACAACAATCTGCCTTTTTTTTTATCTGAGATAGTTTGGCTCGCAATACATCATTCTTATATGTGTTCCAAAAATAACTTATTAGAGTTCGTGAAATTTGATTTTCTTTCTAATTTGAACAAAATTTATTACTCCAGTGATGGCTCAGCTGCATAATATAAAAATCTAAAAAACTTGTCTAACTTACATGATCATGTTGACGATTTTGAAAGAATTGAGGTAAAATGGGATTTTTATGCTGCTTCACATGGAAAGAGAGTGCTTGATGGTGCTGGCGACACAATAAAAAAGCTTACAGGCAAAGCTAGTTTGCAAAATCCTATTGGTAGCAAAATGTTAAATCCTGTTCAAGTTTATGAAGTGTAGCAGTCACAGGAGCTCAGAAGTATCAAGAATTCATTCCTTTAAGCAAAGCCAAAGTTGAAGCAAAAGTTATTTCTTGTTTTAAAGACTCTGATGTTCATAAAATTAATGTTGATCCAGTTGAAGACTGCGTGCCATTTGAACAGATTACAGGATTTATTGCTTGTTCTTATGACTTCAAATGATTGATGGGTTTTGTGCTGCCAAGAGATTAGAAAGAAGATGAAGTGAACCTTTTATTTATGCTTCCTTATGCACCAGCACCTTGTTTTTCGTACCCAAGAAGACCAGATAAATTAACTCTTTCAAAAAATTTCATACTTTGTAATTTATACCCCACAACTACCACTTGAACATACAGGTTATCAAATGAAGAGATGCTAAAAGCCTCGTAGATTATATTGCAAAAGACCGTGCTGTTATATCAATACTTGTTGAAGGTAATAGAAAGTTTCTGATTGTAAAGCACTGAAACAATTCATTGTAAATAGTAACATCATCGTGTTGTTGTTGTGGTCTTCAGTCCTGAGACTGGTTTGATGCAGCTCTCTGCGCTACTCTATCCTGTGCAAGCTTCTTCATCTCCCAGTACCTTCTGAATCTGTTTAGTGTATTCATCTCTTGGTCTCCCTCTACGATTTTTACCCTCCACGCTGCCCTCCAATGCTAAATTTGTGATCCCTTGATGCCTCAGAACATGTCCTACCAACCGGTCCTTTCTTCTTGTCAAGTTGTGCCACAAACTTCTCTTCTCCCCAATTCTATTCAATTCTTCCTCATTAGTTATGTGATCTACACATCTAATCTTCTACATTCTTCTGTAACACACATTTCGAAAGGTTCTATTCTCTTCTTGTCCAAACTATTTATCGTCCATGTTTCACTTCCATACATGGCTACACTCCATACAAATACTTTCAGAAACGACTTCCTGACACTCAAATCTATACTCACTGTTAACAAATTTCTCTTCTTCAGAAACGCTTTCCTTGCCATTGACAGTCTACATTTTATATCCTCTCTACTTGGACCATCATCAGTTATTTTGCTACCCAAATAGCAAAACTCCTTTACTACTTTAAGTGTCTCATTTCCTAATCTAATTCCCTCAGCATCACCTGACTTAATTCAACTACATACCACTGTGATCCTCATTTTGCTTTTGTTGATGTTCATCTTATATCCTCCTTTCAAGACACTGTCCATTCCGTTCAACTGCTCTTCCAAGTCCTTTGCTGTCTCTGACAGAATTACAATGTCATCGGCGAACCTCAAAGTTTTTATTTCTTCTCTATGGACTTTAATACCTACTCCGAATTTTTCTTTTGTTTCCTTTACTGCTTGCTCAGTATATAGATTGAATAACATCGGGGACAGGCTACAACCCTGTCTCACTCCCTTCCCAACCACTGCTTCCCTTTCATGCCCCTCAACTCTTATAACTGCCATCTGGTTTCTGTACAAATTGTAAATAGCCTTTCACTTCCTGTATTTTACCCCTGCCAACTTCAGAATTTGAAAGAGAGTATTCCAGTCAACATTGTCAAAAGCTTTCTCTAAGTCTACAAATGCTAGAAACGTAGGTTTGCGTTTCCTTAATCTTTCTTCCAAGATAAATCGTAAGGTCAGTATTGCCTCAAGTGTTCCAACATTTCTACGGAATCCAAACTGATCTTCCCTGAGGTCGGCTTCTACCAGTTTTTCCATTCGTCTGTAAAGAATTCGTGTTAGTATTTTGTAGCTGTGACTTATTAAACTGATAGTTCGGTAGTTTTCACATCTGTCAACACCTGCTTTCTTTGGGATTGGAATTACTATATTCTTCTTGACGTCTGAGGGTATTTCGCCTGTCATCATTGATTAATTAGTAACTTTAATTAATGTTAATATATTTGTTAAATAAGGTACAATTAATTAAATTATTCATAGTCTGTACCGAGCATGTGTTGATATGATGTATGTTCAAACATTTTTGTAGTTAACATGGAAAAGCCAATTCTGACTTTAAATTCAAATGTTTGATTCTAGTGCTGCAAGAAATTGTCTTTAAATGAGACTAACATTTGATTTGACACCATTATGTGATTCTTGCCAATTAATATTTACAAGGCACAAGTCTACAGACTACGTGCTGGATGCTGTGTTTACCAGAAAAATAAAATTTATTTTAACCTGTTCCCACCAGAATACCATTTTGTAATGTAGCAGACACGTAAAAAAAATTGTGTGTTAGTAACATTTCCCCCCCCCCCCCCCCCCCCCCCCCCCCCCTCCCCAGTACTATGCATGCCCTGTCGTACACCCTTTTTAATCGGAGCACTTCATTTGTTGTCTTCCATTATCATTCCCTCTTGGTTCTTGTACGTTTTGTGTATTACCTGTTTTTCGTAATAACTTGCCCATGTTGTTCTTAGATTTTTTAATGCATTGCACCATTTTCATTGCTGAACACTTTTTCTAGGTCAATGATTGCTGTGAGCATGTCTTGATTTTCTTCAATCTTGCTTCCAAGTCCAATGTGAGTACTGCTCTCTGATCCCTTCACCTTTTCTAAAGCCAAACTGATCATCATCTAACTGATCCTCAGTTTTCTTTCCATTCTTCTGTATATGACGCACCTAGTATCAAAACTGGCCAAGTCACAAAATTTACAAAAAATGAGTTAGTATTACTGATTTAAAGTAGAAGTACATTATTATAATGTGAAACAGGAATATGCATCAAAATCAGCTGTCTCTTCATGATGCAGAGCACTGAATTCATGTTCATGCAACAGAATGGGCCAAGACTATCAGGCACTGAATTCATAACTGGCCTTGTCAAGGAATGAGCAACAATCTTAATGTGTTAACATTTCTGTCTTGAATCTTGGGTTGCTAGTTTCTGCAACAATATGACCATATCAGTAGGCAAAAGAATTCCTTGTACGTTGCTCTTTGAAGCCTTAATATTTTATTTTTATGTTGGCAACACAAGTCTTTTGCACTGCCTTTTGTATACACAGGCTTTTTATTGTAATTGGCACATAGAAAATTCTATTTCCTGTGTGCTTGTATTTTGTCATTATTGTGTAATGTAATGTGTATATTATTCTGAATGGTGAACTGAAAAATAGTGTTCCACTCCATTTGCTACGTAATGAAAACATCAATAAATGAAACACCCAGATAAAATGCAAGAAAGCCGCTTGGGATTAGCCGAGTTGTCTAAGGCACTGCAATCATGGACTGTGCTGCTGGTCCCAGCGGAGGTTCGAGCCCTCCCTCGGGCATGGGTGTGTGTGTTTGTCCTTAGTATAATTTAGGTTAAGTAGTGTGTAATCATAGGGACTGATGACTTTAGCAGTTAAGTCCCATAAGATTTCACACACATTTTTTGAAATGCAAGAAAGAGAACGAGAAACACATCAAAGTGGAAATCGCAGCAACGAAAGCAAGAGTGGTCAGAATAAGGATTCCTGCATAAATATTTCGGCCTAACATGGGAAGATCTTCGGACATTGCAGTTTTATAAAATACTAATATTAACTGTTGAAACTGCTTGCACTGCTATAAGAGTTCCAACACAGTCTCCAAAGTCCGCGTCAGTTGTTTATGTGAAATGCCTGATATTGTAAAATAAAAGAAAGAAATTTCTGACTCACCACAACCGTAAAAATACCACCATCAGTGATTAAAGGTGGAAGTGATGGTCTTTACGCATGACATAAATGGAGTCATAACTACAAATGGAATGCCCCAGGGGATGTCCTTGATAGCCACATACTACAAGCTGTTTCTGCAGAGTATTCTGCACCCAAAAATTCGTCAAAGAAGGTCTGACATTCTTGCAGCTGGTGTCCTCATTTTGTGTAACAATGCAAGACCGCATATAGCTCTATCAGTGAGAGAAACAGTCGACGAATATGGATGGGAAATACTTCCCAACACACCATACTGTCCTGATATGAGCTCAACAGATTTGATTTGCTACCCAGATCGAAGCAGCAACTCCATGGAAAATGTTTTGATACAATTGATGAAGCTTACAGTTAGGTGACCCAGGTAATCAGGTAGCTCAACAATGAAGGTGCCCTATCCAGAATACAGAAGTTGCCAAAATGTTGGGAAGCCGCATAAGCAAGAATGAAGGCCTACGAAGATTTTTTGTAAAATAAATTATTTTCTTCAATTCTGTCTTACCATGAGCAGAACTTCAGAAGTGATCCTCATATTAAAGCATTAAGGATGTAACTATGGAAGAAAAACATTTGCGCCAATCATTGTTTTGTCTGTGGAGGCTTTTCATCCATGTTGAAAAACAAGCCTTCAGTGCTGTGGCTAGTTTTGATATTAGAGGTTTCATTATTGGATGCATGGGCTGTTAAGCTGATTGTGTGCTAATTTTTGCACTTACCTGTCCCTGCTATCTTCGGAATTTTGTGGATATTTTTCCAAAAGTTTGATGGTATGTTGCTGGTCTGATAGCTTTTACACACCAATTTGAATAGTAATTTGGTTGCCAGTTCCCCAGTGATTTTAGAAATTCTGATGGAATGACATCTGTTCCTTCTGCTTTATTTGTTCTCAAGTCTTCCAGAGCTGTTTTAAATTCTGATTCTAATGCTGGATCTCCATCTCTTCCCTGTCAACTTCTGTTTCTTCTTCTGTCAAGTATCAGACAAGTCCTCCCCCTCGTGGAGGCCTTCATTGCATTCTTTCCACCTATCTGCTCTCTCGTCTGCTTGTAATAGTGGTTCCCATTGCACTGTTAATGTTACCACCCTTGCTCTTAATTTCACCAAAAGTTATTCTGACTTTTCTGTTGCTGACTCAGGGCTCCGAACTATCATTTTCTTCCAATTTCTTCACACCTTTCCTGCAGCCATGTCGCCTTGGCTGCCCTGAATTTGCTATTTGTTGGGGCCATCCACAAAGTAACAGACATTTTGAAATAAAAAAATTAACACTATGGAAAAACCAAATTTTATTTTATACATTTAGAGGTATACTCTATAGCTATTTTTCTACATAATCGTCATTCAGGTTGAGGCACTTATCATACCATGGGATTTATACCGGCACACAGTTAGGTTTCAGTATATAAAGTGCTTTGTAGTGTGCCATGTCTTTATTTCGCACTAAGTTTTCTCCAACGCTTGTTTTGTATTGCTCGTCTTAACTTTTTCGATGTATGTTCAAGGGTATGAATGAGAATCACTCCTTTAGAGTCCCAAAACACAATAGCCATGATCTTTCTTGTTAGCAGTATTTGCGAACGCTTCCTTGGTTTCTTTGGTGAATTTGTGTGTCCCCATTCCATTGAGTGCCTTTTTTGTTTCACAGTTGACATGCTTCACCCAGGTCTTGCCCCACTATAATCAGTAACTTTGTTACCATTTTTCTCATAATGTTCAAGGAAGGTCAGTGGCCTTCCGTGATGATTTTGGGAACCCATCTGGCAGAAAATTTGTGCTAACAAGAATCTTCATCACAGTTTCATGCACCAACCTCTGTGAAAATTGAGGAGAATGCTGCAAAAGTTCTGTAATCATGAGAATACGATTTTCCTAAATGTTGTCCTTGATTTTCATCACCAATTCCTCAGTTACAAGGCTAGGCCTACCACTGCAGTCCTCATTGTAAACATTGGTATGGCCACTTTTAAAATCATTGCACCACTGGCTCACTTGGCTTTCACTTATTACTCCTTTTTCATACATCTCACAAATATCACAGTAGATTTCAATTGATTTGCGGTTTTTTGCCAACAAAAATGTAATTGAAGAACACACTTCACAAGTGGTGGAGATTGCTATTGCAGTGCACGTCACAGAAAGCAGAGTAGGCAAGACACAAATCACACACTACCACCATGGATGCGCAATAAGTGTAGGAACATTATGACAACAAATGGTGGCTGTAGCCCTATGTATCGCCACAATAGATAAACACGTCTGTTACTTTCTGGATAGCCCTCATATTTCATTCCGAAGGGATTTATGTTGCTGTATTCCTGTATCTCCCTGAACATTTTTGTATTTACTTTTTCTGCTGATCAGTTGGAAGTATTTCATCTGATACACAAGGTTTCTTCACAGCTACCTTCCAGGTACCTATGTTTGTCTGCCGAACATACCTGATTGCCTGTTTCAAAGATGTCCACTCTCCAACTGAACTGCCTACTCCGGTGTTCCTATTGCAGTTTCTATAGCCTTTGTGAACTTCAAACATGTCTTGTCATTCCTCAGTACTTCAGTATTCTACTTTCTCCTAAGTTGATTCTTTCAGACGATTCTCTTAAACTCATCATTATTAAATTGTGATCCGAGTCTGTATCTGCACCTTGGTACACATTACAATCCAATATCTGATTTTGGAATCTCTGTCTCATCATGATGTAATCCAGTGGGAACCTCACCTTGTCTTCTCCAAGTATACCACCACCTCTTGTGATTCTTGAACAGAGTATTTGGCTGTTACCATCTGAAATTTATTCCAGAGCTCAATTAGTCTTTCTTTTCTGTCATTCCTAGTTCCAAGCACGTATTCTCCTGTAATCTTTCCTTCTATTCCTTCTTAGTTTCAATTTACTTACTGAATTATCCATTCAGTATCCTCGTATACTTTATCTGTCTCTTCATCTGCTGCTTGCATCATTCACATTTATAACTGATCAATCATCATCGGCATTGGTTTGCTGGTGAATCTGGTGAGAACAGTCCTGATCACTGAACAGTTCGCAGTAGCCCAATCTTTGCTCTACCTTCCTATTCATAACAAATCCTGTCCCCTTATATCTTTTTCCTCTGCTGCTGTTATTATCCTATGTTTGTCTGACCAGAAATACTTGTGTTCTTTCCATTTCACATCAGTGCCTCCCACTACATGTATATTGAGCTGTAGCATTTCTGTTCTCAGATTTTCTAGCTTTCCTGTCACATTTAAACCTGTGACAGAACCATGCCCCAGTTCGTAAAAATATTACCCTTTCATTGATTATTCAGTCTTTTTCTCATGGTCACCTCCGCCTTGGCAGTCCCCTCTCGGAGATCTAAATGGGGGACTAGCCTGTAATCTTACCAATGGAGAGAGCGTTGTGACACTTTTTCGATTACAGGCCACATGTCCAGTGGATAAACATTATGTATCTTGAATACAGTGCTTTTCATTACCTTGTGCATCCTCATGCTGTTGATCATTCCTGATTCACACAACATTCAGCAAATGTTGCAATGTTGCAGGTTGTGAAACAGAGATGTATTTTGCAGAAACCATCACAAGAAATCATCATACCTGTGAAACATGATGGGATGAATGAACTGTCAAGTTCCCAGGAGTGTAAGTTTTACACTAAGTATGAACCAACTAGTGCATTGATTGCCAACGTTTTCTCCAGTGGATCTCTTTTGCTTAGTAAATTTACCATACCTTATCTGCTAATCACGTGCAAGACTGTTACAAAGGAGTGAAAGTAGATGGAATTAAGTTTGTGTGTGTGTGTGTGTGTGTGTGTGTGTGTGTGTGTGTGTGTGTGTTTGTGTGTGTGTGTGAGAGAGAGAGATAGTGGTGTTTTTTTGTAATGGCAGTAGAGATCGTTGTGGTGGGGGAGGGGTGTGTGGGGAGGTGGATATATGCAGAATAATTAGGGATCATTGAACACAGAACAGAGATTGGGAACCACTGCTTCAGTAAGTAATACTTTGTGGGCTTCAAAAATTTGTAACAAGTTGTGATACTCTTGTTATTTCATCCCTCAGTCCTGACCCAACACTTGCCGACTCTTTTGTTCATTTGGAAAGAAAGTTGAACATGGTGTATGAAGTGAACAAGAAACACCAGAAGAAAATACGTTGTAGCATTACTGAAGGCAAATATGTTCCTTTTCAGAAGTCTGTTGATTTCATGGGTAATTGGAGTTTTGAGAACATGCGTAGACAAGACTTTATTAAATGCTACTGGACAATCATTTTGTATTATTTTAAAATGCCATTGCAGACAGATAATTATAATCTAGAATGGCTCATGGAGTAAGAATGCAAAATGACGTTGCCCACAAAATCAAAAATAGATGTAAATATACCAAACTAATTACCTTCCAAAGTGACTAACACACGTATAATAAACTAGGTTATGTTTAAACTTTATGAATGTGAAATAAAGATTTTGAAAGACAAAGTACATATTATGTTATAAATAAAATCATCATTTAAGTTTGCTTCCATTGCCTACATTTCTTTTTGCAGATACCATAATTGAATACATTTGCACTGGTGAGTGTATTGGTGAGTTGGATTATGACAGGTATGTGAATTTCAGAATACGTGAAATTGAAAAATGAAATAGATAGCATTTAAAATGACCAAAATGTTCTATGAAGATGGAAAAAAATATTGTATGAGAGAGAAACTCATTTTATTTTAGATAATGTGAATGTTTTTCATATTCTTGAGAATGCTTAAATGCCCCAGAGCTCAACACAATTTCCTTACGTTGTTGTTGTTTTTGTTTCTCTGCCTAAATAACACACCATTTAAATGCTGAAACACAGAAAATTGTTCATTTTGGTAGTGAAATGATTGGAAGGATCTTGAGCTATTTCTATTGTTGACTATTACAGCTAATAGTTAATGTGATTGGCTAATTTGCCACAATGTAGTCCGTGCTTAACGGATGAAATTCAGTATCAACAAGTTATATTGTGAGCTCTCTGATTATCAGTAGTCGTAAACGAGTGTTGACGTGCCAGTGTCGTATCTCAGTGAGGAACTCGAAACTTTCAGCACAGGGTAGAAGCATGTACAGGAACGATCGCTCAGTTTTAAAAGAATAGTTGACCATGCATTAGGTAGATACATACCGAGTAGAACAGGTCATAGTGGGAGGGGACTTCTTAAGTAATATAACCCAGTACGTTGTCCTCAATGGTGAACGTTCATCGGAGGTGAGGGTATCATCTGGAGTGCCCCAGGGAAGTGTGGTAGGTCCGCTGTTGTTTTCTATCTACATAAATGATCTTTTGGATAGGGTGGATAGCAATGTGCGGCTGTTTGCTGATGATGCTGTGGTGTACGGGAAGGTGTCGTCGTTGAGTGACTGTAGGAGGATACAAGATGACTTGGACAGGATTTGTGATTGGTGTAAAGAATGGCAGCTAACTCTAAATATAGGTAAATGTAATTAATGCAGATGAATAGGAAAAAGAATCCTGTAATGTTTGAATACTCCATTAGTAGTGTAGCGCTTTACACAGTCACGTCGATTAAATATTTGGGCATAACATTGCAGAGCGATATGAAATGGGACAAGCATGTAATGACACTTGTGGGGAAGGCGGATAGTCGTCTTTGGTTCATTGGTAGAATTTTGGGAAGATGTGGTTCATCCGTGAAGGAGACCGCTTACAAAACACTAATATGACCTATTCTTGAGTACTGCTGGAGCGTTTGGGATCCCTATCAGGTCGAATTGAGGGAGGACATAGAAGCAATTCAGAGGCGGGCTGCTAGATTTGTTACTGGTAGGTTTGATCATCACGCGAGTGTTACGGAAATGCTTCAGGAACTCGGGTGGGAGTCTCTAGAGGAAAGGAGGCGTTCTTTTCGTGAATCGCTACTGAGGAAATTTAGAGAACCAGCATTTGAGGCTGACTGCAGTACAATTTTACTGCCCCGAACTTACATTTCGCGGAAAGACCACAAAGATAAGATAAGAGAGATTAGGGCTTGTACAGAGGCATATAGGCAGTCATTTTTCCCTCGTTCTGTTTGGGAGTGGAACAGGGAGAGATGATGCTAGTTGTGGTATGAGGTACCCTCTGCCACGCACCGTGTGGTGGATTGCGGAGTCTGTATGTAGATGTAGATGTAGGGGGACCCTCTGTGGTAGACAATCACTGCAAAGAAACTTCTAAAGAAACAGATTATTACGTAATAGGTAGGTCTATAGACAGAGAGATGGTGAATAAAATGTTTGGGTGTCAAGAGAACAGTGTGTGAGGTTTCAGTGACTAGCATAGCAGAATATTGTCAGATGATCTTTCGCAAAATCTAAGTAAATTATAGTTGTTAGTGGCACCAAACTAGTGTCCAGTCTGTAGCGAATGAGACAGGAACTGAAATTGAGGGTAGCAAAGCAAAAGCTGAAATGCTTAACCCTGTTTTCAAATGATCCTTTATAAAGGAAAACCCAGAAGAATTGCACTGGTGTAATCCTAATAGCACTGACAAAATGACTAAAATCAGTATTAATGTCAGTTGTGTTTAGAAACAATTGAAATATCTGAAATTGAAGAAAGCTCCAGAGCCTGATTGAATCCCTATCAGATTCTGTACTGAATTTGTGGCTGAGTTAGGCACTTGTCCAACTGTAATATCTCTTAGATCATAAATCCCTTGAACAAAAACCTGTGCACAATAATTGGAAGGAGGCACTGATCACACATGTCTACAGGAATGAAAGTAGAAGTGATTCACAAAACTACTGTTCAATATTGATTTGTTGTAGAATCTTAGAACATATTCTAAGGATATAATGAGATATTTCGAACAGAATGACTTCCTCCAATAAAACTTGCATGGATTCCGAAAACATAAATAATGTAAAACCCAACTCTCACTTTCTCACATGACATACCGAACGTCTTGTATCAAAGCAGTCAGGTAGATGCAGTACATCTTTGTTTCCAAAAAGCGTTTGACTTGGTACCACACCTATACTCATTGTCAAAAGTTTGACCACATGGTGTATAACGTGAAATTTGTGATTGAATTAAGGACTTTTTGGTAGGGAGGACACAGCGTGTTATCTTTGATGGGGAGTCATCATCAGACATAAAAGTAATTTCTGATGTGCCCCACAAGTGTGTTGGAAACCTTGCATTTCAAGTTGTATGTTGATGACCTAGTGGACAAGACTAATAGTAAAATTAGACTTTTTGCAGATGATGCAATTATCTACACTGAAATAATGTCTGAATGAAGCTGCCTAAATATTGAGTCAGTTCTTCATAAGATTTAAAAGTGGTGCAGAGATTGGTGACTTGTTTCAAATGTTCAGAAATGTAAAATTGCGCACTTCACAAAATGAAAAAAAAAAGTGGTATCCTATGACTGTAATATCAAGGAGCCACAGTTGAAATTGGCCAACCCATACAAATATGTGGGTGTAACATTTTGAATAGATATGAAATGGAATGATCACATAGGCTCAGTTGTGCATAGAGTATGTGGTAGACTTCAGTTTATAGGCAGAATAGTGGGGAAGTGCAATCAGTCTATAAAGGACATTGTTTACAAATTACTTGTGTGACCCATTCTAGAGTATTGCTTAAGTGTGCGGGACCCGTTCCAAACAGGACTAACATGGGACATTGAATGTATACAGAGAAGGCCAGCACGAATGGTCACAATTTTGTTTAACCCCCGGGAGAGTATCACATAGATACTGAAGAAACTTAACTGGCAGGCTCGTGAGTGTGGACATGAACTATCCCGACAAAATCTACTAACAAAGTTTCACAAACTGGCTGTAAATGATAGCTCTAGAAATATACGTCAACTTCCTACATATTGCTCACATAGGGATCGTGAAGATGACATTAGAATAATTATAGCACACACAGAGCCATTCACAATCAACCTTTTTTCTTGCACTCCATATGTGAATGAAACGGGAAGAAACGCTAATAAGTGCTTCAATGAAATGTATCCTCTGCTATGCACTTCACAGTGATTTGCAGGATATATATGTAGATGTTGAAAGTATGTCATATCTAAGTACATACTCAGATGTGACAGTTAATTCAATGGCTTCAAGTAGAGGGGGCAAGTTTCACACAGGGTTTTGATGGAGAAACCCTTGTTTTCGTCTTCGCAAGATGGTTGACTACCACACTGCATGCCCTTGGCCATTGCGTGTTCTCAGTTTAGGTAACACTATGTCCCTTTATTTTAACTTCGTTGGTTCATCTGCTATACTACGAGATACAATTGGCGCAGTGAGGTAGCAGGCAACGTGTGCTTAACTGTCAAGTGCAAAGTAATTTTAATCACATGTAGCTGCAGCAAAACATTTACAATCTGTTGCGTAAACTTCTCTGTCTAGGAAAAAGCTCTTTTATGATTTAAGTATACCGATAAAATTTCAGTTCAATCCTCAACGTCAAAGGGTCTCTGTTCCTACAGTTTGACGAGCACTTGGAAGTTCCATTTCTGTAATCGTTGCTCACATTTGTTATCGATAAAATTATTCTATAGTTGGCTGCTGGGCCGAAAGTGCTGATTACTACATATTGGCACCATTTTAAACACTTTGTGGTGACTGTTATTTGTTTCAAATTGCTGTCAACCAAAGTGATCTCACAGTTGCTTCACTATAGTTGCATGGTGAAGTGTCATTGATGTTACGATGTGTGTGAATGACTTTGATTAATAATAGTATTTGTACTTACATTTAAATGCTCTACAATATCAGACAGTATCACAAGATTTTGATAAACAATTTAAATACCAGTTTTCTTGTACTTATTGCATTGCATTGTATTAGAACAGACTTGAATTACTGTATAGTTCGCGAAGGATATGGTGCTCAATGCGCTGGGTGAGCCCCTTCGTTTGTTCAGAATGGGAGGCCGATAAGTGTTTTCCATGTTTCAGCTAGTCAGCGATGACAGAATTGAGGCGCACACCCTGCAGTCTTTCTCAAACAATTTTACAGGAACTATTTGGTAACAAAATTTCATTTTTGCTTTGCTTGTAGCTTTATATGTCAGGTTCTTGATGATGTGTCCATTTCGTTAATGGTCATAGTTACTGTGATATTTATGTGAAAGTAAGACACTGTGCGAAATTCAGAAAAGTGTGCAATGAAAAACAAAGGTTGCTATGATTTTGCATTTGGTGTGTATTACATAATATGTTATATGAAATATAGCTAACACGTTGAATTTTTCTTTAGACTTCGGTAGAGGTACCTATCTGTCACTAATCTCAAGAAAACTGATTCGATGTAGTACACTCTTTTGTGAGCGCGCCGCCCCCAGTGAAAAAGGCAGGGTGAAAGATCCACAACATTCCTCATATTTAATAAATGGTTTCAGATATCGAAATGAGATTTTGGCAAATGATAACTTACAAAGAGGGAGTATTTTACCATTTTGTTATTATATAAAACTTCTTTATCTACTGTGTTATTCCAATAAGACCAGATTTTTTTTTTTTGGTGAAAGAATGTAATTTTTAAGGGCCATTGATTGCTGCTGAAACAAGTCTGTGGGTCTTGGGACAACATATTTGAAGACATTATACGTTTTTTTGTATTAAGTATGTGCTTTTTAATAAGCCACTTATTTTGCTTTTCCTCAGTTCCTCACTTAATAACTCTTTCACAGTTGTCTGCACAACATGTTAGTGAGGTGAGGCAGTGTAAACGCAGCTGTGTTTTGGTAAAAGCAGCACATTTTGACATGGCAACCATAGAAATGCGTAGGTTTTACTCAAAATTTGCTTCTCATGGCGCCAGGTAAAAATAAATTGCTACATTTTTGGTGGAATTCTTTTAAGGTACTAAGGAAAGCAGAGGTGACAGTAGATCTTTTTGAATGATTACAATGCAACTGTGGGTGTGGAGGGCATGTTCTCTCTTCCTGGTTCCAAGATTGGACAGTCCTTGTGTGCAAAAACAGTCGTGTTACTGAAAGAGTGTCACCGTAATGACGATACTAGCAGACTAGAGCTTGGCAGAAAGGAGTACTTTTCTATGTACAAAGATGGTGAGAGTTAGTCATCAGTATATGTTTAAAAATAATTATTGTAAAAAACCTAAAATAGATGTACAAACTTTAAGTTATATATGCACAGCCTACCTTGAGCATATTTTATAATGGTGTATGTTAAAATACTTTTGCAGGTGACACGGGAATGCCAAATCTGAATTTACACAGAAGTGCATAATTTTTAATCATGTATTAAATTTGTTGATTTGATGATGTTATAGAGTTTTCTTTGCCATTTAAGATTATCATTACAACATTAGTAAGTCCCAAAGTGCTATAGACTACATGATGATTGCTGCGATTACCAGTAAAATACAATCTATTTTGATGTATTTGCACTACAATGATATCATGAAATTTGGCGTACACAATAACATTTTTTTCCAAAATAAAAGCTTCAGATTTCGAAATTTTTAAAAAAAATATGTTTGGGAAAAATTAGAATTTTAGGAGTGTAGTCAAATCTTACAAAAGAAATTGAAAAAAATCACAGGTCTGTAAGTTACGTAGTTTGAGATTTGATCATTATAAGGTTTCAAAACATGACAAAAATCACACACTTCAGGAAACAAATGAAAATTGCTAACTCAAAAATGAGAGGCCCAAAAAAATTTCAATTTGGGTTTTTTTCATGGAAACCACTAGTACTACCATTGTACAAATAAATTAACAAAATCTGAGACACAAAAACCAGGAGCTTTTGTTTTTTTCAAATTGGCTGACCTTAAAGAGTTTTTATTGCATTGTGTACGGCAATAAATATGCTGACACCATTGGTGTCTAACCTGCCTTTGTGACATATTTCAGTGTAAATTTAAAATTCTAGTTCTGTTCTTTTCCAGTTTTAACAACTTTTTTCGTAATTCTGTGTGGGCTTTATTCTGTTTAATAAGTGATACTAATTCTGCAACTTCACCATAGATTGTCATGTAGTTCAGCTATATCACATTAACATTTTTCTCTTTCCCATTGACGTGGATGTTATTGTGTTGTTGTTATTATCCTACACCCCCCCCACCAATATCTCTCTCTCTCTCTCTCTCTCTCTCTCTCTCTCTCTCTCTCTCCACACACACACACACACACACACACATATATATATATATATATATATATATATATATATATATATATATTGTTTTTCTAACTATAGTGTTTTCTTTTGTATTTCAGAAAGAAGAGCCACTGCCAGCAGAAAATGATGAATGTGACTACAGAAGTGAAGTGGAATCCCAGAGGTATTTTTTGTAATTTGTAGCTCTTGGATTGTAGGCTTAATATACCATGTTTCTGTCTTTGGTTTAGTTGTTTCTCATTTTCCCCATAGAGACTAATTTTTGATTATCGCCTTGTCAAAAATTCTCTTATTCACATTTTTATTTATTTATATCCACAGATCTGGGCCAGAAAATTTGTTTCAATTTAAGCTCCACAACATTCTTGAGTGTTATACATACGCATGTATTTACACATTGTGGTCCACATCACTGTGTATTGTAGGGGCTCACTGGCCAAGGGTGGAGCTGTGGTGGTCTGGTGGGACCCATTGACAAACTGGTGATTGAGAAGACACTTTATTGCTTTCATTGCAACATTTGTCTGTTATCAGTGTGGTGCAGACCTGCTACACTCCAATCTAGCAGACTGGCGATTGTCAACGGGCAGCTGGCTCCTGCCCCAGATGGATAGTTCTTGGGTCGTCATCTGGTAATTCAGACATCAGACCTGGGAAGCAAGCCAGCAGACGGCCAGTAGGCCAAGGCTGTGACATAAGCGGTGTGCTGTTTCTCCTTGCTGCATTGGCCCTGTGATGTTGGGAATTTGTTCCCAGGCAACTCAGGCATGGTTTATGTTGTCTGCAACGATGGGGGTGACTGCCACGTGTGGGACACGACCCACTGCCTCCTTGGAAGAGGCTGGCAGCAGTTGGTGTGGACAACAGGTCCACTGCATTGTGGCATCTAGTCTCCCAGGGTGGACTTGTGATAGAGGCTGCTGCTTCGTCCTGGTCTTCAACTCAAGGCTACATCTAGCGATGCCCAGTTTTGTCATCTAGCAGTCATGGCATTGGTGGCAGTACTTATGGGGTCCAATGCCCCTCTCAAAAATGCAGTTATTTAAAGTGCTCCATGGTACATTTAGTGCACTATTGCCTGACTCCTGGTCACATAGTTCTAGCCCCCTGGTATAATGACACAATTTTGCCTGTTCTGGCTATGCTGTGTGGTGCATGTTTTTCAGAGAATGGTCAACCTGTCTTGCAATCCGTTTGTGTACATGCATACGTATTATAAAAATGTGTTTTGATATCAGAGAAAGAACAACCTACCTGTCATAGTTCAGAAGATATGAAGTGAAACTTTGAGATGTGTGAAAAACTGTTGCATTGTGGATGACATGTAAGTTTACTACTACTTTGCTACTAACTGTGTGCAACACATCTCGCAGACAGTTTCAGCATATTCTGCTGAATGTTCCTACACACATATATCAGTGTGCAACACACATTTAAAGAGATACAATGTCATAAACACAGATGTGTAAAAAAATATGCTGCGTAATGGATGAAGTTTTAATACATTTATTCTTTACTGCGAAGGCACTCTTATAGTCATGTCAACTTAAGGAAATCATTGACAAATGGCAGTGCTTTCGACATCATTCAACTGCGAAGCACAAAAGTCTTTAGGCGAAAACAATCGCCATCTATAGAGCTATGAAGAAACGTGCCATAGAGACATTTACAGAATCATGTTTGTAGGCACATGAAGCAGCTGCGCCCAGTGTGTGGAAGCTTTACAGCATATTACACTACAAGCACAGTTCATTGTTTGTTTTCATTTCTAATAGAAAGTTGGAAAAATGGGTACCGAGGCAGTGTCGGGTTTGTTGACTAGTGTTGCTCTAACATACATATCACCACACTATGCTTACTAGTCTGTGCTACACAGCAGCTTCTTACAAATTTCAAGTAAAACTAGGTAGTGGCAATGCATTACCCCTCTCCATGGGAAAGACCTGGTCTCTTGGGTCTTGCTCAGGGCCGGTTCCCCGCTGTGGAGTTCTTCTACCATCGCATTACAAAACAAGTTACACACTCCCAAGATTATATTGTGCTAGCGATCTTAAGTACTGTAAATTTCTTACTCTACATTATACTTTAAGGGTGTTTTCTTGCAACTCCTTCAGCAGCTAATTACCTTTTCTGTCTGTGATGATCCACATGTTTGCTGATTACATGGCTTTCTCCATGTTTCCAATCTCCCTCAAGTCCACCAAATTCGTCTTTTACAATAATATATGGTATATAATCTCTATCTCACACTTGGGGGAGGGGCGGGGGGCATCCTGTCCACTGGGACATGGATTAAACACAGTTAGCTTTCCTGGATAGCTCTTTGTCTCAAGTACTTAAAAACTATGCAAATCAAAATCAGAGTCACTGTGGTGCTACGAATTGCACCACTGAATGTCATGGTTACCCTGTCGTGTACCATCCCAGTACTGTTCAACATGCTGCATTAGTTACACCACAGTGATCCGCTGCTCCTGGACGCTGTTAATTGATTCAGAGAATGAACTAGACTTGGTTCCCAGATATCATTTACAAAGATTAGGTTTTGTTTAGGAAACATCTCGAAGAGTTTGTCTTGCGAAGACTGCTGTGATTGTGCTACATTGAGGTGAGTAACTCCCATCATTATAGCTGGCAAATGAAAAGTTGTCACGTAATATCACTCATGGTTCCATTAACTGACAACCTATTGGCTCTTAGCCCCATGCATCTTGCTCCCATCAGCTTCCCTTGTTCATAACAACTTGCCATTACTATTATATCATAGAACACCGAGTATAACCAATGTAGATCTGTTCACCGAAAGTATAGCTTGAGAACTTCACCTTCTTTCAGGGTGAATGACCACCTTCCTTGCTCCTGAATAGTTGCATGGCACATGCTTTTCCTCCCGTCTCAATTTCATGCTTAGGACACATGGTGACCACCCTGCTTTGACGTTGCTGTAGCTTTTCCTTGGTCATTACCACATGCCGAGCCATGTTCTGCTGTTATTAACACACCACTCTCTTTTATCTGCACGAACTTCTTACTGTTTCTAACCTTACAGGATACGTGTGTATTGTGTAACACCCAAACAATGTTGGTTTGTCTTCGACCAGTAGTTTCGTCAACACATACAGCCGTGCGCTATCTGTTCTCACCTCCACAGATGCTCCATAATAATAGGAATGTGGGTTTTGATTATTAGGCTCTACTGTTAACTGTAGTTCCAGTGGTTGCTGTTTTTACACCTTTCTCAATCCCTTCAGATATTGTTTAGGTGACAATAGGACAGGGTTCAATTGCCCATGAAGTGCCTCATGATGCGATACTTTAAATTTGTGCTTGAAGTGCCTCTAAATCGTGGTTTACAGTACTAGCTGGTGCTCTGACATAATTAACTGCTGTAAACCCAAGTATCTCTCTTCCAATCTCCTTATTTTGTTTTGTAGTTCGTATGCATCAGATATGAAACTTAACGTCCACCTGCAGTCTGTGTGGAATGCTGCTCCACAACCACACTATTCCCATCAACCAGCTCTCATGGCTTCTTCTGTCCTATTTAGCTCGCTCACTCAGCTATCCCTAATATTGTGTTGAATACCCTTCCTCCAGCACCTACCCACCCACAATTTCTCCTCTGCAGTTCTTGTAACATCACCCCTACTGCTACTTGCATTTGTTCACTCAGTTGCGCATAAAAAGTGTGTAGCTTCATGTGTTCCTCTGACACCTTCCTAAATATTCGATTGCTGTTCGCTAACTGCTGTAAACCCAAGTATCTCTCTTCCAATCTCCTTATGTTGTTTTGTAGTTCGTATGCATCAGATATGAAACTTAACGTCCACCTGCAACTAGACTGTACCATATCTTGCTGCCTCGAAAACAAAACTCCTCTTTCCAGGTGATCTCACAGCACCCCTACTCTGCCACAGGCAAAGAGTTACAGCACTTCCAAGACTAGCATCCTTCTTCGGCTTTGCCGAATGGCAAACTTAAGGACAGGGTCATCTCCTCACCTCAGACGCATGCTGTCTCCAGTCTGCATCTCTTACGCAGTAACTGAAGATAATCTTTAGCCTAACACATACGATATTTACTCGAATCTAAGCCGCACTCGAATCTAAGCCACACCTGAAAAATGAGACTCGAAATCAAGGGAAAAAAATTTTCCCGAATCTAAGCCGCACTTGAAATTTGAGACTCGAAATTCAAGAGGAGAGAGAAGTTTTAGGCCGTACCTCCAAATCGAAACTAAGTTGGTCCATTTTAATACGAGACACAATTTAGGTCGAATGAATGACGATACAGCTACAGTAGTTTGGTTCGAGTCGTAAGCTTAGCAGTTAAGCTTTACCAGGTAGCCATTGCTATGCATCAGGCGCTCCGTCCGTATTTATACGGGTACCCTTCCTTTTTCACGTGCTTCGTCTGGTTTGAATTTTTTCTTTGATCTGATAAGTATCATTTTCTTTGTTATAGGTGTTTACGTCACTCTAAGCTGAAAATGCATTACTGTACTGTGTCATGCATTGTTTGTCGCATTCTGATAGTGCTTGTTTACGACCTGTCGCCGCTCGCGGCATGGCTTGCTTTTCTTTGCATAATAAACTTCGTATGATAGATGTTCTGAACGAGAGTTTAGTGAAAATTTTTCCCCGTTTGAAAATCTTTGCAGACGCCTCTTTAGTACATCACATTACATTCTGCACAGAAATTAGTCATCTTAGATTTAAAAATCTAGTCAATTGCCGTGCTTCATTTCTGACTATCACTATTAGCCATAAGAATGATACAAATATAAACATGACATGATATGTATATTCTTCCGCTTTTGCTGTTGTCTCACTCTAGTTTCGTAGTTTATTAGGCAGTCAGGATTTAAATGAGATAGCAGCAAACACGAGAGAATACTGCATGTGATTTCACAATTTATAAAAGTTCCTATTAGCAACCATCTCTTCTCACAGGTAGGAAAAAATTCAGAATGTAGAGTTGGCCATATTGACAAAAACCCCAAACAGTCTTGCCAGTTGGATTTTCATAGTACATTGAAATGCTGCTACATTTGAAGATGAACAATACGGAATTTGTATTTACTTCATTGGAATTTATTTACTGACGCAGAGGTTTTGGCGCCAGTATTTATCTTTGTGCCTGCAAAGCAAGCCTGTGTAGCGCTACATATATTCAACGGCAGAAGTTAGTTGTGGCGGCATCTACCAACATTTTTCAGAGCTTCCGCTTACTTTGCACTCCATTGTAAGCCGCAGGCAGTTTTTTGGATTACAAAAACAGGAAAAAAAGTGCAGCTTAGATTCGAGTAAATATGGTACATGTGACCCTACCCAACACTACTTTAACAACCTACACAAAATATGCAAAGAAACACAATGAAACATTACACACACATTGACTACCTTCTTACGCTTAATAAATATGATATTATATCGTAGTATTCTAAGTACCTCTTCCCTTAGCTTTTCTGGTATTACCACTCGTGGCCCCAGTCTTGACCTTGAAACTCCAATAATGGTTCTTCCATATGTGCTCTCTCTCTGTACCTCTGGAATGCTTAACCTGCTAACACATGCACTTTTAGCGGCAACCTGTGCCTGTTCATAGCTCGCACCTTCTCTGTAGCACTCGTCTTCTGGAACCTCTAACATTGCTACTATCATTACCTTCAACAATTTAAGGGGAGGATGTAACGGAAAATGTAAACATTTATCTAAAAAATCACTACAGCCTTATTTATTAATACACACATCTAAAATTTTGCATGTGTAAAGCAAAAGAGCTGTGTTTTAACGGAAAAATATAATAGAATGTGTGGGATTAATATTTTGCTAGAAATTTTAATTTTTAATTTTTTATTGTCTTTTTATAACAAGCCACAACTCAAATTCTAATCATGCAATCAATCTGAAAATTGTATTGTAGTGTCCTGAGAAGGTTAGAAGACCATTGTACTACAGTTATTAATTTATGGTACAAATTGTATCATTAACAGAGTTTTTAATTTTGCACATCCAAAATTAACTTTTTTTCTGCATACAATCATATAAAAATCAGAATGTAATTGCAGGATCTTGTATTTTTTAGTTCTTAGAAGACAGCAACACATTGTGAACATTTCCTGAAAATTTCATAGAATTAGCACATATACGTTTTGAGAAAAGACTTTTAAAAATGTAAAACAGAGAAAATGATGTTCAAAGATTTTCTTCTCATACTTTGACATTTAATAAGCTTACCTCAATTTTAAAATCCTCCATACTGATACTCCCCATCCTTCAGGTTTCTCTTCTCTCCTCTTCGAATCTGCCTGGCCTGTATTTGCAGGTAAGACACTGATCTGCTAACTTTCTTGACCCTGCTCTTGTCAATGGTGTAAAGTGCTTTTGTTGTAAACACACCAGGATTGATATCAACCCTCCTCAGCACTTCAATTCTGCCATTATTTCTGTTACTGTAACATAAAACTCCATCATAGACACCTATTTTGAGTACTTCGAGTCCACAGAATGTCCTTTTTTGAACATTTAATACAAATTAAATTATTGAAGTTTTCATTGCATTTTGTGTTTTTCTGTGAAGATACTTCCTCAGTAAATCAGAGTTTGCAAGAAACCTGAATGTGGGCACAATTGCATTCATAACAGGTTCTGGTAATGAGTTTTTATGTGAATACGTCTCATTTCTGTTGTTGAGCTTACACCAATCACCTTTCGGACACTGATTGTGCATTGGTGTTTGGTCAGTGGATAGTTTGTAGAAAAAAATTGCCCATACAGCATGCCTCATTGCCTCTAAATTATGTGTGTTTCTCCTGATAGCTCCCATAAAATAACTAAAGAGAAAAGCCTGCCTTTTCCTCCTAGTGGTTTTCCATCCTCAAGTACTTCCTCTCTTTCAGCAAGCGACGAAGCCTACCACCAAACCCCTTTTGAATGTGGCCAACACATTCTAACTTTTGTATTGTTGTATTGTATGGATTTTTATCTGTTACAGCTTTGAATGAAAATGAGTCCCCATCATCAAGGTATTTAGTATGTATAACACCATACTGGTCCTCAGTTATGGAGAACATCCTCACAACTGCAGCAACCTCCATTCCCCCCACTTGAGCCACTATAATTTTTAGAGCATGCTACTGCTTGCTTTTCTTGCCACAGTTTCTCACTTTCTTTATTGTTGGACAGTTTCCTTGTTGCACACTGGTGGCAGTATTTAGACATAATTTCTACATCTAAAACTTTACCTGAGTCAATACCAACAACAGATGCAACTCCATACAGGGATGTGTCACCCCTTTTAATCCAGGTCCCATCTACAGACACGCACAGGTCAGTAACATTTGTAGGAGATTCACTGTCATGAATATCTACCCCAGGATCTATTTCTTTTTGGTTTATTTCCACCAATTCCTCCACTGCTTTCTTCATAGAAACTTTGGCAGTATCGCATATAGCATCAGACATTTCTATATTTATCTTTTCAAACCACACAAGGTGGAGGGTTGTTCAGAAAACTAGACCATAAATTACTTCCTTCCCTGCCCTGTCCAAGGCATCTCAGAGCATATGCTAACCCAAAATTGCTTTTATAGGTACCAGTGTTAGTATTTTTGGAGGAGGAAAATGAAAATTCATAGCCACACAGATTACAAATTCATATAAAATCACCGCCTATTCCCACTCTTCTTTCTTAAACAAGCATCATGCAGTCCGTATTTTTACAGCCAACACATGAACATGAAAACTTTATAGCCAGGCAGAGAAGTCTGAATCCAGTGGAATCCATATCAACATAATTCACGCACCTGTACAATTCTACTGTCCAAAGTTTCGATGCTGAAGCTGATAGCTTATGTTCTTCATTTCTAGCTGCTTCCTCTTTTTTTTTGGTAAACTGATTTCCATGATATCTCTGTTTTCTAAACATAATTTTTGCACCACCCATTTTGCATAAATCTTGACTTCCACGTAAAGGTTTGCGAATTCAACTTTCCACCTACTAATACGTGTTAGTATTGTCAAAATGTAAATAAACCACTCACAAGAAAGTTTTCAGGCAAAGATATAAATATCAGCCAAAGATATTGAAAGAAAATAGCCTTCACATTGACAAACATTCCGCTGAAGCAAGTCGTTGCCCAAATCAGGTTACCTTCCATTCGGAAAGTGGGTGCACTCAATGACTGTTATGTGGCTTATAAATTATAGAGTGCAGCAATCAGTCATCCTTTTTTTAGATTTTATTACGCAAATCCAGATTTCGGCTAGTGGCTAGCCATTCTCAATGCACTATTTTCTATTGTCTATGCATGTAAGTCCCTGTTGTTTGGGCATCAGTCACATTTCTTTGAATGTGACTGACACCCGAACAACAGGGACTTACGTGCATAGAGAATAGAAAATAGTGCTAGCCACTAGTCGAAATCTGGATTTGCATAATAAAATCTAAAAAAAGGACGACTGATTGCTGGACTCTATAAGTTTCTCAAATGTTGTAAAAGGTGGGAGAGAGCCGCAAATGCAGAGTTAATCAGTTTAATAATTTAAAGGCATTTCTAAAGCCACTATCATGATAAAATTCGCACACAACATAGATCAAGCTGTGTAGATCAAGAAAGTAATATTTTTGAAAAATGGATTTTTTTAGACCAAAATCCATTGCATTCCCCTCAATTCTTTGGCACCAAAATTATCCACATTGGTGGAGGTTAACCAGCCTCTGTCCTTTTTCTATACATGTGCAACAACGCTTTAGCTCACTTAACAACATGCTGTATCACCTAATAAATCACTACCCTCCAGCTGTTCCACTATACACAATGCACTAACTAATAAGTCAGGCTCCACACTCGCCCACAGCAACTTCCCAGTGCCGCTTGCCACACATTCGTTTGAATTAAACCTTAACATGGTGCCCATCCTCTTCTGGCCATGATCCACACATTCCAGTTTTGTGATGATTCTATCACCATAAGGGCTAGCTGCTACTACATTATTACATGTTCTTGAATCCCCATCACCTAAGAACTTGGATTAACAAACACCCTTTTCATTCATGGATTGACTAAAAATTTCCATAGCTGCGTGGGCCCCCATACCACTATTTGTTCATTCATAATTCCTATCGCAGACATATTCTGCTTGGTTCACTGGTTTATATTAATAAAAATGTTTTATCAGAATCTGTAAGTCAGTTATCTTTCCAGTACCCACACTGGTCACCGTAATAACTGACTTCTTAGAACTTCTACATTACAGAATGGATTTATTTTATGGAAAGTTAATACATTTTTTTGACAGTGCTACCAATAACAACAACTTAAGTTTGCCTTTGTATTATGACAATCCGTAGCCTTGTATATAAAAAGTTATTAACCTTGATGTCCTGCATGTAAAGTTTATAACTTCCCGTGCGAATTTACAAGTGATTTATATGCAATTTTATTATGAAAATGTCAAATTCTGTAATGAGATAAAAATCCAAAAATGTAAAAAAAGTTTTCTGTTCTAAGAATGTGTGCTATCTAATGTACAACTCTGGCCCTCTTAGCTTGCGGTTAAATGGAACTATTTATGCTGTTTTTATAATTTTCTTTTAGTGAAATGCAGTGCTTTATTTCTGTTTACTGTGGGAGATTGCAGTACAGAACCAAGAATTAAAATTGATCTTATGATGTTTAAATAGAGAGATATTTTAATTGCGAATATATCTGTTACAGGTGTAAAAGTTATGGAACAAAAATGGCAGATATGGAAATGGACCAACTGGTAAATGTTAAAAAAGAGGTGGATCCATTAGCTACTGAAGAGCAGACTGATACCCATCTGCCCAAAACGCACCATGTTTGGCTTCATGATGTGAAATTAGAACCTATTAAACAAGAACCAGAATCAGAGCCTGAAGATAGTGAAAATAATTATTGCATTAGTGATAATCCATTGGATTTTCCAATAAAAGAGGAGAGCGAGGCGAATGACTGTGAGAGTATTTGCTCCAATCCTCAACAGAGGAATACCGCAGATGGAGATTTTCCACCAGAGTATTTGTCTCTGTATGATAAAGTGAAAGTGGAAATTACTGAAGACCATATTTCACCTACGATAGAACAAAATTTACTTAATGTTGGTACAGGTTGTCTCAGTACAGATGGTGTTAATGCAGATGAAACTAATGCAAATAGTGTTGATTCAGCTGATACTGGACAAGCAGATCTACAACAATGGAAGTCTGTAGTAAGTCAAGCTGACAGTTTTTCATGTAGGGATTGTGGTGATAATTTCACAAAGCCGGAGGACTTGTCAAATCACAGGCGCAAACGTGATGAGCCCATTACTTGTGAACTGTGTGGTAAAAATTTTAAATCTGAGTGTGTTCTTGCAACACACATTCGTATTCATACAGGGGAGCGCCCTTTCCAGTGCAAAATATGTGGAAAAACATTTTTACGTATATGTTATCTTCTGAAACATCGACGCAAAAGACATGGCTGTATTCAACCAGGTATTCCTTGTAAGATTTGTGGCAAAGTTTTTTCTAATTTTGGTCTTTTGAGTGTTCATACACGTGCACATTATAATGTGCCAAAGGTTCTCTCATGTGAACAATGTGGGAAACACTTCAGACGAACAAAATACTTGAATCGCCACAAGAGATGTACTCATAGTGTTGAAAAATTGCGGTGTGAACTTTGTGGAGAAGTTCAGGAGACACGGACAGCATTGATATCCCATGTTGTTAAGCACACAGGTGCTTTGCCATTCAATTGTGCTGAGTGTGATCAGGAATTTTCATCTACATTACAGCTGGCAAGGCACAGTCGAATCCATAAAGGTGAACTGCCTTTTGCCTGCAGTGACTGTGAACTGTCTTTCATGACGGGGGAACAACTGCGTTCACACAAAAGGTACCATACGGGTGAGCGCCCATTTTGTTGTATCTTCTGTGGGAGAGCTTTCAGGAATGAACCAGATCTTATTGTTCATGTTTATTCACATACAGATCCATAGACTGATATGCTTTCCATGACAAGCTTGTTCAGTAGTGTCACTGTATGTCAGAGCATTACAACATTGCTAACTAGAACTTTGATGAATTTAGTGGCATGTGATAGTGTAGATCATCATCATGACACCTTTTCAATTTGAATCAAAACCTGTAGTTAACTTTTTCTGATTGAGGGCTGACTCCATTAAAGATTTCCATGTCACTGTATGTGGTACATTTTGTATGTCATGCAAAACATGGTTCTCTTAACACTACAAAAAGGAGAAGCCCTTTTCAGTGCTGTAATAACAGTTTTTGGATTGTGAGCTCCAAAATATTACCTTTTTTGCCATTTATGACATACGTGTAACTTTTGTAGTGAACCACTGAAAAGCAAGGAATAAATTTTTTTCTATGTGGTTTCGATGAGAGACTCAGTCATATTTGTCACAAAAGGAAATGTTTTTACATCCATATGTATGTGCAGTATTAAGATGATTAAACTCTTTTATTAGAAGTTTTCCATTAACATTTCAAACTTTGACACAAACTTCTACTCACTTTTTTTGCCACAGTATATAAGTGACAAGTACTCATTTATCACAATTTTTACTTTTGAAGCAAATCATTCACTCAAAGTAAGTCATTCACTATTTACAAAGAATATTGTCTGTAAAGTTAACTTAAGCTATACTGGTGCTTGTTGTTTAGACACAAAATGTGTGGATCAATGTTCTTAAACTGGTGTTTACATGAAAAATACATGGATATAGGCTGTAACGTTACTGGCGTTAATGATGCCCTTTGAAAGCATTTGTAGGGGAAAAGTGATTTATTTCCTCTGTTCATTGTGTGTGTAGCAGTAGCATTGTTACACGAAGTGACGTGTAATGAATTTAAAGTTAGGCTAATTTAATATTTTAATTTTTTTCTCTGTTGTTTCCTGTATATATAAAACATTTTTAATTTGTGAATTAGGTGTTTTTTTAAAAATGATATACTGTATCTGTAAGTGCTTCTGGTTGATAGTTTGATGATTTGAAACAAGCAACAAAGATAAAGTGTATGAACAAAAGCAGTTATGATCTTTGTGGAGATGGAGAGTAGATGTGTGTGCATAGTGGAAAAGAGAAGTTTGCAATATGGCTCAGTGATATACATTGGAATAAAACTTTTGGTTAAGTTCCTTTTCCAAGAAGGTATGGACTGTTGGAAATCTACTTACACATTGTTGAAAGACTATTGTTGCTTAACTAAATTTTCATTCCTCCAGTACCAGCACACTTTCTTTACCTTTTTCTATTTACAGTATTTCCTGCATAAAAAAGCAAAATTTGGTTGCTGTCCACTGTGTTCAACCCAGTTCTTTGTGTTTCAGCTTATGATAGGTAAGTACTATGAAACTGTTGCTGAAACACAACTCTGTCACATACTTTTCTGTTATTAGTAAAGCTCAGATTTTCATACACTATCAAATTTTAAAACATGCATGCGTTCATGCAGTATCATTTCACTAAATACAAAAACTGAGGCTGCAAAACAATAAATGTATGTGGTATCAAAATTAGTTATATATTTATTTCTGTTTTCTTCCAAAATGCACATAACGACCAATTTCTCTCTCATACATTTATCTGACTGAATAAATTTGTACATAGAAAGTGACCTTTCTTCATGACAAGAAACAACAGATGCATATTTCAGTGAAGAAATTTTGGACAGAGGCAGATCAAGTTGAAAGTCTTTTACATTATCACAACAACATATTATTTTTCGACTTAAACTCAGTATCAAGATATAATGTGAGAACTTTGTTCAGATTATCTTTTAGTGGAACACCCACTTCTCTGTGGGATGATTGTGATGATTTTCCAACCTTTTCAATGACTAAAGAATCCACCAGTGATAGACATGTGGCTTCCAACTTTGTTATTGCCGCAACTTAGCACTTCTTGTGGTTATACTGTAAGCACAGGGGTGTCCCACTCGATAGAGGCCCCACAAACAAACATATACTTTACACTAAAAGGCTTTATGTAAAAATCAGGAAATGAAATGAACATGCCTTACCTTGTTCATGGGGAAATAAAGGTGACTCGCAAAAGATGCTGGAAGTGACAGCTCTCGACTTGTAAATACAGCTGCAGGTTCTTCAATGTTGCTGCCAGAACCTCTGCTGTTCACTGCCTTAATTTCACAGATGATGTGATCTTATAAATCTTCCAAGTTATGTTGTTAGTTCCTATAGACCTCCCTTCTTAGGGGCCATGCCAGAGGAAAAAGTCGTGTTGTTAAATCAGGTGACCTTGGGGGAGGGGGTGGGGGAGATACAGCCCTTTCTAAATCACTCTGCTGGGGAAAAATGAGAAATGAGACGACCTCTGCCATTGTCAATCAAGACGTGGTATGTGCCGCCATCCTGTTGGTACCAGTCTAGGGTAAGTTTGTCATCCAGTAGGTTCACAAATTCTCAAAAAAATTGATGTAAACTGCACTTGTCACAGTAGATTTGAAAAAAATTGGCCCAAGCGACACTGGTATCGCACAAAACACGCCAGTCTTTTATGAATGCAGGGGTTAGCCGACCAATGCACGTGGATTTCCATTATATCACAAATGTGTATTCTTAAGAGATTACATAACAGGAGGTGGAACTGTGCCACATCACTGAACCGTCACTATGTTTACATGCAACACATCTTCCGAAAGATGATGACCAAATTTCGAAAATCATTTTCAGTGTTGTGTTTATGTGTTAAGCTATGTAGCAGATTTGCTAGCTCGGTTAAACATGATGCCTGGAGAAGAGCTTTTTATACTTTATGATTTAGTCAGCACAATCACTATTTCTCTTCAGTTAGACAAGATATAATCAGCTGTAGTCTAATATTTTTACTTATCCTTCAATGTACAAAAAGCCACACTGTCTTTATTAGCCAAAAACTTTTAAAAACAAGACAATACCTGATGGCTCCAGTACGTTTCAACACTGGTTGTGTTTACTTGGGAGCGAAAATCGATTGCGGAATTGGAAAACCAGTGACCAGAAGCGGATTTCCAGAATCTATTTTGAAGCGTTTACATGACAACACAGAAGCGGCATTTGGAAATTGGTTTATGAAATCTGATTTTGGGAGCACCGTGTAAACATGATGATTGTCCTGAACACTGACCTCCAGCCACAATGACGTGCGGACAAACACTGTTGTGTGCAGTGTTGCCAGTGGAATTGCTACACAGGTCTGCTGTTGTCTCTTCTGAATGGGACACCCAGTATATTTATTTAATCCATTAACTTATCATATTTGTGTGTGTGCGTGCTACATAACATTGATGTTGCTACTGGCAACCCTTCACACATCCTATGCTCTGAATATCTGCTGTCATTGGCTGGTGAGATCACATGACATGAACTATGACTGGCTGACAAAAGTGCATCACTATCTCGATTTCAGTGCTTCGGAAGCTACTGTGCACAAATTGGTGGAATTTGTATTTATACTTCTGTAATACAAGAACATGCAGTGTAAATATTGTTGTGCATCAAGACCTGCACTGAGTGCTCGGAAGTCTGATGCTGGTGCATAAAACCTTCACCATTCAAAGGACTTAAAAGTTTGACAACTCTGAGGGGAATTATGTCACTTATCAAGGCAGAAAATATACTTTCACCCAGGGAAAGAGTATATTTTCACCTGAGAAAAAGTATTTTTAACTGGGAAAAAAATCAGGATTTTTTTCTTGTACAAATATACACTGCCCAGATGCTAGTTTGAGGTCCTCTGATGAACACTATATGCAAGAGCAAAATCAGACCTTGTACAATGTAAAGAACTGTGACTCTCAAAATTTTAACAGCAGATTGTTACAGTATTTGTACAAAGGTTCCTAAACTTTTAATTGTTGCTCATAAATTATTCTTGGAATTGAGAGCTGGATGAAACCCGTCCAAAATATTTAGCAAGGTATGGAATGTATATTGAATGGATCGATTAAACGCTGTAGGAGGAGGTGAGTATTCATTGCTGTTAAAAATATTGTCTATTGAGTTCTAAATTGTGTCTGACTGTGAAGTTACTGGACATATCATTCAAAGTCTACACTCAGTAACACGGAAACACACCGTGTGTGCAGTATTATAGCTTTGGAGGGATGAGAACTGCGCATACTCAGCAGCAGAGTGCTGGCAAAGAAAGTCCATGTTGCCCAACTACGTTGCTGCAGACAACTGGTTCACTTGCCTGTGCTACCTGGTATTATACGTTCAAATCTATGAGAGGAATAGTAAATAATAAAACCGGTTTCCATCAGTTGACATGAGAGAAATATTAATTCACATCTTGACGTTGCGTCCACTGCTCCACAGATTTACTCCGTGGGACAGCGGGAAGCGTGAAAAGGGAATGTTTTCTTGTCTGTATTCCAGTGCTGACAACTCACGGACGTGAGTGCCTCCTACCTATCACCTCCTATGGTATAAATTTCAAACAGAAGTAACACAGATCCGAGAACATTATCGAGTGTAAGCTTCAAATTGATACATACGAGAGTTGGAACTTTAATAGTGACAACTATTTATTTACAGCTCATACAAAATAGATAAGTATTTCAAAGTTTTACTGATCTTCAAAGTAGTCATCTGTTGCCAGCAATGTGGAAGTCGTAGGATACTCTTAGCAGAGCCAGTTGTGTTGACTGTTTGAGCGGCGCGGTCTGTTGCCGAAATTGTAGCAGTTCTGAAGCGAATGCTGTGAAGTGTTTCCTTCAGTTTAGAAATCGAGTTGAGCTCACAAATGCTTAAGTCAGGGGAGTGCAGTAGGTGGTATAGCACTTAGCAGCCACATCAGTCAAATAAATCAGTTCATTTTTGGAACACAACCTACGACCAGCTGAGAGACAGAAGTGACGACACTTCCTGCAGGACCTAACCATCATTTTGCAGGGCAATGCTCAAGCACGTACAGTGCTAGCTGTTATCGATTTGTTTAACTGATGGGCCTGCTATAAGTGCTATACCACCTACTGCACTCCCCTGACTTAAGCCCTCGCGAGTTCAACTCGATTTCTAAACTGAAGGAAACACTTCAGCATTCACCTCAGAACTACTACAAATTCATCGGGCAATAGACCGCGCCGCTCGAACTGTCAACACAACTGGCACTGCTAAGAGTATCCCACGACTTCCACATTGCTGGCAATGGGTTATACACAATGCTGGTGACTACTTTGAAGGTCAGTGAAACTTTGAAACACGTATCTATTTTGTACGAGCTGTAAATAAATAGTTGCCACTATTAAAGTTCCAACCCTCGTATTTGTAGCATGGGATATGAAATAAAATTAAGGGTGTTGCAGTGCAAAGCAATGAGTATAAGAAAAATGACATTCAAAACATTTAGCAAACATTTGTGATCGTATCTCATGTTGCATATTGCCTTTAAATACAATTACTATTATTAATGAATTAATCACTCGCACGAAAGCAGAACACTTCGTCAAGCAATAACTGTGTCAAAAGTTCGGGGTCCGAGAGTGAGACAGCAGTCTAAAACAGAACAGTCAACAAGTTTTCCTAGTGGTATCGACTTTGAAGACCGATAACATCGAAAACCACTGATATCTCGACCAGTGACAGTTACTATAATTTTAGGGTCTTATCCAGTACATGCCTTGAAAATGACATGGGTTTACATGTGGAAATATCGGACTTTTGACGAATTTGTCCAGCTGCGTTCTCGCATGTTATTAGAGCATACAACATGGTGGGAGAAGCTTAACTTCTCCTAGGGCAATATGCTGAACATTAGTGTGTGCATAATCCAAAGGATAAAAAGCCCTAAACAAAAAGGCTAGGAAGTTCTTGTTAAGTACAAAACTGATATGTTGACAAACACATTTTTTAAACCGCAAGTCATCGTAATACGGTATCACTTGTCACTTCTATCTGAATCTGTTTCCGAACAATCTGATTGCAAATTTACGAAGATAGTATCAAGGCTTATATCCATCATCACTTCCCTGTCAAATTATTCTTCCTGAAGCTTTTCAGCATCCTGCACAGACTGTGGCCACTACAGCTGGGATGTCTATTGCCTCATGCACAAGCGATTCTGTGAATGCTATCTTGAATGTTTTTATACCATATAGCCTTATCCTGTGCGAAATTAATTCCATAGGACTGCAATGACACATGGGTAATAGCAAAACTGTGACCTCAGTCACGTGCAAGGAAGGTAGTTTGAATCAGAACTGGCAATGACTGACTTAGAAGCAGGGTATGACAAGAATTTTGAATCATGTCACGAAGCTGACGGCGTTCATTTCCGAATGGTAGTCACTGCTGTTTTTCTTACACGTAAATACAAGTTTACTCTCAAAAACAAAACCAGAAGAGGAGTTGGCATGCAGAATAATTAGCAGAGAACGCATTCCATGAAAACTTTAAAACCTCCCGTACCATCACTCACTTTCCAGCAGATCTTCCTGGAACGACTCTAATAGTGTTTCTTAAAGATAATACAGTGTTGAACTACCGCCTCTTGTAATGTGAACCTTTATACGGGATGTAGTACGTGCTGCACCTATGTCATTTCTTTGAGCTGAAACCTCTCTTCTCAACATATCAGGAAGCAACATCATCTTTTAAAATTCTTCGCACTGACGATACGCTTGCCACTGAAGCTGATTTTCTCCTGCATAACTGTTACACGTTTTTGTGATTAAGGTATTCATCATTCACATGGAGCACTTTAAAACATCATTGTTAAAACCATCCATTTGTTACAGATTCCTTGCGATTTCGATGCTTTCCGGTTGACACAAAACCAACTTTTTCTACGGTTCTTACAGATCTGACACTCGTTTATAATTATCTTTACAGTCTCTCGCGGACACCACATGGTTCTGGAGTCCGTTCTTGTGTCTTCAAATGTGAACGTGTGCAAAAGTTATAAATGCGGTAAATAATCTCCCTCGCCTGCTTATGGAGCACTTCATATTTATTGTCATCACCTGGATTTTTTTTTTAAATCGCACATTAAACATTTACAGATACACATTTATGTCTCCACTGCTACAAGAAAAAAAAAAAAACCAAACTGACAGCTGAATGAATAATTCGGTTGTCGCGAAGTACGTCAACAGTGCAGCATGTAGGAGCGAGTTTCTCGCTGTCTAGCTGTAACACTCTGCTAGCCGCTCGGAAGGAAAATAAATATTATTGGCTGCCAGTGGCTAGTAGAGGGGGTTGCACAGAACGGCTGAAAATTGGGCCGCCTACAAACATGACACGGACTTTAGTTGGTGGCGACTTTTACTGAGTATAGTCTGGATTGTCCATGGATTCATTGCACACACGGATTTAGAAAGCATCGCTTGTGGAAAACCCACTTTGCTCTTTTGTCATGTGCACCCTGTAAACCATGGATGGAGGGCAACAGGTAGATTCCATATTCCTAGATGTCTAGAAAGCATGCGACAGGTGCCCCACTGCAAACTGTTAATGAATGTCCAAGTACAGATTAGGTTTCCAGATATGTTTGTGGTTCGAAGACTTAGTAAGTAATAAAATCCAGTATGTTGCTGTCAACCCGATTGCTCTTCAGAGAGAAAAATACGTCAGAAGTGTCATTGGAGTGCTCTGTTCTCTATACATAAAAGACACGATGATTAGGGCGGGCAGCAATCCGTAGCTGTTTACTGTGATGTACGGGAAGATGTCAAGTGACTGTAGTAGGATAATATATTTTGAACAAAATTCCAAGTAGGTGTGATGAATGTTCGAAATGTAGGAAAATGTAACTTGTTACAGATGTGTGGGAAAAACAATTGTGTAATATCAGACTTCATTGTTAGTAGTGTGCTCCTTGACACAGACATTGCTTATACATCTAAGCGTAAAATTGCAAAGCGTTATGGAATGGAATGAGCATGTAAGAACGGTAGTAGGGAAGGTGAATGGACGATTTTGATTTATTGGAAGAATTTTAGGAAAGCGTAGTTCATCTATAAAGGAGGCTGTGTACAGAACACAAGAGAGGCTGTCACGAAATTAGACACCTCAAGGTCATACCCACTCAGTGTAGTCTGCCGGTGCCAAGCGCTGTGATTCGCTTGCCTCATAGCTTTGTTGCTGAATATTCACGAACAGTGTAGTAGGTTAGCGCCAGCCAAATATTTTGTTTCTGTGCGATATCGTATGTCCACTTATGGTTTGAGTCTTCCATTAAAAAAAAAAAAAAAAAAAACACAACTGAGCGCTATGGGACTTAACATCTATGGTCATCAGTCAACTAACCTAAGGACACCACACAACATCCAGTCATCACGAGGCAGAGAAAAATCCCTGACCCCGCCGGGAATCGAACCCGGGCGCGGGAAGCGAGAAAGTCTTCCGTTAAACAGAGCATTGACGTGTGTTTAGAGACTAGCTATATTAAGGGAGTGATAGGTTTGCTGTTGACTTCCTGGGTACTAATCGTTAAAAGTCAATACTGCAAGGAAAACTTGATGTTGACTGTTCTGTTTTAGACTGCTGTCTCCCTCTCGGACCCCAAACTTGCGACACAGTGATTGCTTGGTGAAGTGTAGTGTTGTGTTTCCGTGTGCTGGTGACTAATTCATTAATAATAGTAATTGTATTTAATGGCAATATGCAACATTAGATACGATCATAAATGTTTTCAATGTCATTTTTTTTGTACTCATTGATTTGTACTACAACAGCCTTAATTTTATTTCATATCCCTTGCTACAAATATGTATCGATTTGAAGTTTACTCTTGATAATGTGCAATTCTCGATTCTGTGTTATTCTGTTTGAAATTTATACCATAGGAGGTGGTAGGTAAGAGACACTCATGCTCATGAGTTGTCAGCACTGGAATACAAACAAGAAAACATTCCCTTATCATGTCCCTCCGCCCCGCAATGACAGATCTCGCTGCCTCTGTACCAAGTTGGAGGTGATCGGCCAACACGTCACGCGCGTACTAGAATTCCTCCAGTATATTTTTGATTCAATGAAGTAGGCAGGCACAGTCTTCAGGTGCAAATGCTAAGTATTTATTCTTTACCGAATTAGGATACAAATCAGTTATCCATATTCATAAGAGACTAGACATTAACATATGTAACAAATGGAAATGTATTTTGAAAACTGGTAAATAATAAATACTTACTATTGGCAACTGTTGGCTGTACTGACTCCTTCATCGAATTAAAAAGTACTCTGCAACTGCTAACAGCGATGCGTCATGTTTATCAAAATCCTGCAATACAAGGAATAAGAATTTTAAATCTCTGTGCTCCGGTATGACAATAATTAGATGTTGAGGGCTGTATTGCCGGCCGGAGTGGCCGAGCGGTTAAAGGCGCTACAGTCTGGAACCACACGACCGCTACGGTCGCAGGTTCGAATCCTGCCTCGGGCATGGATGTGTGTGATGTCCTTAGGTTAGTTAGGTTTAAGTAGTTCTAAGTTCTAGGGGACTTATGACCACAGCAGTTGAGTCCCATAGTGCTCAGAGCCATTTGAACCATTTTTGAGGGCTGTATTCATGGGAGTTGATAAGTGGCACGTACCGTTTTGGCAAGAATTCCATTTTTAGTTCCATACTAAGTTTACTGACCTTTTTTGCAATATGAACAAAATGCTGCGAATGCCGAGCATCATCATGATGAAGTTCAGCATAATTTTTATCATTTTGTTGTAAAAACAAAATAATTTCAGATTTCAAATGGATAAGCTGTTGCAGCAATTTTCGTTTGCTTAGCCATCTGACAGCAGTATGTAGGACATAATCACCGTAATATACTTGCAATTCCTCCAGCAGCTCTTCAGATATTTGGTGAATCAGTTCAGATGCACGAATTAAATTTATAATGTTTGTGACGGTTGTCATAACATTTGAAATTTAACAGGCCGAACTCTGATGCAGAATACATAGTAATTATGGTAAATTTAATTACTTCTTAATCAGTTCTATCAAATCAATGTTTAAGCCCGTCATTGACGGACAGCCGTCTGCAGACACCCATATTAAACTGCTCGTTGGCAAGCCACTATTTTTCTATAAAATCCATAGTTGCGTCCATAATATTACAATCTTTAGTGTGACCTCTCATGGTTATAATTGCCAGCAAGTCGTTTTCTGTTATACCGTGATTTGTACAGTAATGCACAAATAATGAAAAAAATCTTTGTTGGAACCACAATCAAGACGAAAGTATTTGCATATTTTTACCTCGTTAATTATTCCCTGAAATACATTCTATCGGCAGCAGCAGGTGGATTCAGAAAGTGCAAGCTTATTTATTTCAGCCAATATTAGTTTATTGTTTGACAAACGTACAGTAATGCACAAATAATGAAAAAAATCTTTGTTGGAACCACAATCAAGACGAAAGTATTTGCATATTTTTACCTCGTTAATTATTCCCTGAAATACATTCTATCGGCAGCAGCAGGTGGATTCAGAAAGTGCAAGCTTATTTATTTCAGCCAATATTAGTTTATTGTTTGACAAACGTTGAAACAAAGTTTGAGAAACAGGTATCTTACATTGCTTCACTACCATAGCATCAGTGAAAGTTACCTTTTTTTTATTTCAAGAATATTACATACGAGGTTTGTCCGGAAAATACGTATAGAAGTTGAATAATAACTTTATTTTACAATTATTCAGGTATTACAATATAGTCTCCTTCAAAGTACTCGCCCTGAGACGCGATATACTTCTGCCAACGCCGTTTCCACTGTTGATAACATTGCTGAAAGTCTTCAGTTGTGATGTTGTTCAGTTGCCGTGCCGTTTCCGCCTTGATTGCTTCCACATCTCCCAAGTGCCGCCCCCGAAGCACTATTTTGCATTTCTGGAACATGAAGAAGTCACACGGGGCTAAATCGGGTGAATAAGGCGGGTGGTCTGTCACGGTGATTGTGCATCGGGCCAAAAACTCGCGCACAACGAGCGACGTGTGAGCGGGCGCATTGTCGTGATGAAGGATCCACCTGCCCCCTTTTGCCAAATCCGGGGGAACTCGGGCCACACGAGCTCTGAGACGTGTCAGAATTTCAACGTAAAAATTTCCGCTCACTCTCTGGCCGGGAGGGACAAATTCCTTGTGAGCAATGCCCCTACAATCAAAGAAAACAATCAACATTGTCTTCACATTGGACCTTGATCTTCGCGACTTTTTTGTTCTCGGTTCTCCTGCTGGTTTCCATTCCTTGCTTTGAGATTTGAGTTCCAAATCGAATTCGTAAAACCAGGACTCGTCTCCAGTGATGACTCGGTTGAGAAAGTCCCCTCGTTCCTCTGCTTCCAACCAATCCTCACAGCACTCGACCCACTTTGCTTTCTGTTCTGGCGTCAAGAGCTTCGGTACGATTTTCGCACACAATTTCTTCATTTCAAGTTTTTGTGTCAGGATTTCGTGAACGATTGTTTTGGGGATTGACAGCTCGTCAGCAATCATTCTGACTGTCAATCTACGGTCTTTAAGAACACAAGCCCGAATTCGTTCAACATTTGCATCGGAACTCGATGTCGACGGGCGTCCTGGGCGAGAGTCATCGTTCACACCTTGGGCGAGAGTCATCGTTCACTTCTTCTCGGCCATCCCGGAACCTTTATAACCACTTGTTCACGGTTGGTTCCTTCAGAGAATTGTCTCCGTAAACCTGTTTCAAACACTCAAAAATCTCGCGGCCATTCTTGCCTAGCTTGATGTTGACGGGCTGTTCCTCAATCAGAGAGAGCTCCATGCCGATGGCAGGTGAAAAAGGGTAACTGTCAACAAGCTGCCGCACACTCCCACCTCCACGCAGAGTGCTCTGACTCGAACTGAGCGTTGATGGGATTGATTACAGCAGTAGTCCCACCTGGCGGTGACTACAACCTGTAACATAAAGACATTATTCAACTTTTATACGTACTTTCCGGACAAACCTCGTACTTCGTGTGATGTTTTTATGGCAGCCTCATTTTGCCCAACTACTGCCAACATAACGTTTTGTTGGCGAATTGTTCATTGGAGCTGAGTAATTTTTTCCTTTGTTTCATTTGAACCTAAAAGGGAAATTTACTATAAATGAATTATGCTTTCTTGTGTAGTGGCGAAATAAATTTCTCTCTCAATTTCAACGCAGTTTTCCGGCTGTTTATTCCAATAAAGATAATCACACCACGAACTAGTAAAAATACACGTACAACGCAACGACTGCTGAGGAGTACTGAAAGGGCGCGGCTGACACTGACATGACGAAGTTGACGGGCTGGCGCGCGGACGATGCGCCCCGCCCTTTGCGTTTCCCTTGCGCCCTTTTCCCTAGGCACGCTTGTAATGTCAACGAGACTTTATGGTAGGGTTTCGAACTCGCATCCTGTTAGTGAGCTCATGTAACGTTAAGAGTTTTCCTAACCCACGAAAAACTGTAAAAGATATCTTGCAAGTTCTTTGGTTCAAATGGCTCTGAGCACTATGCGACTTAACTTCTGAGGTCATCAGTCGCCTAGAACTTAGAACTAATTAAACCTAACTAACCGAAGGACATCACACACATCCATGCCCGAGGCAGGATTCGAACCTGCGACCGTAGCGGCCGCACGGTTCCAGACTGTAGCGCCTAGAACCGCTCGGCCACTCCGGCTGGCTGCAAGTTCTTTATTTCTTCTGTAACAATAATTATATGATGAATAAAGTTAGCATTCAGACTTCAAGATTCGAATTAGATATTTTAGATGAACAGTCAATGAAAGAAACGAAAACAGCAAGAATAAAGAAACATAACAATTCATACACATTTTAGCATTGTGTTAGATCAATGGTCGTCAAACTGTGGCCCAAATCAAATATTCGTGTGGCTTGTGATTCTTAGTCGTATTTTATAATATGCATCTAGCAACTAACAGACGTATGTAAGAACGTCAACTAACGTTAACAACCTCTTAAGAGCGTAGTTTTCCTGCCCAGTAACAAATATACTTACAGGAACAGAACATTTTAAGATGTGCTTGACTTTGATGTTGGTGAATTCGGTACTTGGCCACTTACCTCAGGGGCGGAGGGGTAAGTAGCGCGGTCACTGCGAGCCTGATGGTCTGTGAGGGGGATGTTTTATTGTTTGTCTTCCAGTACTAACAATCCACAAGCGTGCGCGACTCATACCTATCAGCCGCTATTGTATGAATTTTGCCGTAGATGTAACATGGATTCATAAAACGCATTTTACAGGGTGATTTTTTCCACCGTGTACAAACTCTAGGGACTGATCGATGAGGGGACATGGAACAAAAAAGGTCTAATGAACTTATGTCCAGAAATGCATGGTTTCCATGCTAGAGACAATTTATTCAATCCGCGCTGTATCATGCAGCCACAGTTACAGTATGCATGGTTTCCTCCTAGAGGGTTATACTGTTCCTCGTACGCCTTGCCCTAGCGCCCTCTCCTACCATAGTAATTGTTAACGTTGTGTCCAATTCACTTCTCTTACTGACTCACCTTGTAGCGGATGTGATCCAGCATTGTACGCAATGGTTCGTATTCGAATCGAGAGCTTGCCGACGTGGTGTTTACTTACGGAAAGGCAAATGGGCCGGCCGAAGTGGCCGTGCGGTTAAAGGCGCTGCAGTCTGGAACCGCAAGACCGCTACGGTCGCAGGTTCGAATCCTGCCTCGGGCATGGATGTTTGTGATGTCCTTAGGTTAGTTAGGTTTAACTAGTTCTAAGTTCTAGGGGACTAATGACCTCAGCAGTTGAGTCCCATAGTGCTCAGAGCCATTTTGAAAGGCAAATGGCAATGGGCGGCAGGCAGCATGGTTGTATCAGGAGACTTATTCCCACCGACAACTCCAGCATTCAATGTTTGCAACAGTGTTTCCCCGTTTGTCTGAGACAGGGTCGTTTCAAGAAGCAGGAAATCATGGACATACCTGAAATGTTCGAACACCAGACTTGAGGAAAATGTGATTAACACTTTGGAAGGTGACCACTGTGTCAGTACCAGGCAGTTGGCCTGCCAGAACAGGGTAAGCCAGACAACCGTGTGGGACATTCCCCATGACAGTTTTTACTACCCTTGTCACTTATTGCCGGACTTACTAGCGACAGACTTTCCACATCGGAAGCAGCTTTCCCACTGATATCTTCACCTGGCAATTGCGATTCTGGAATTTGTGTCATCCATCCTATTCAGAGATGAGGCCAACTTCATGAGGATTGTTATCTTCAACTTTCCTAACGGTCATCTGTGAGATAGTATGCAGAACCTCCATGGTATGGTGATAGCGAATCATCGGTATCGGTGCAGCTGGAATGTGTGGACCAGGATAATTGGAGACCGTATTTTGGGAAAAATCTTCCTTCCACATTGCCTAACAGGACGGTACTATCGGCGTTTCTTACAGGTGACTTTGCCTCCCCTGCTGGAAGAAATGACATTGGTGATTCGAAGTGTTATGTGGCTGCTACATGATGGTGCTCCAGACCACTACGCTATTAATGTCTGGACACATCTCAATCGTATCTTTCCTAGTCGGTGGATTGGACGAGCGGTCCAGTTGCATGGTCTGCTCGTTCACAGGATCTCAAGCTGTGCCATTTCTGGTTATGTGACCATCTCAAAAGTATCGTGTATGCAGGGCCCATTCCAGATGTGGAGACACTGGAGCAACGTATTCATGATGCATTTGACACTGTTCGGATGCAGTCTGGCCGATATGAACGTGTGAGATATAATACGCTACAGCGCGTACACGCATGCGTTGAGGCATGGAAACCATTTTCAACACATACTGTAACTGTGGCTTCATTGTACAGCGTGTATTAGACTGTAGTCTCTATAACAATGCATGATTGAATAAATGGTCTGTAGCATGGAAACCATGCATTTCCGGACGTAAGTTCATTAGACCTTTTTTGTTCCGTATCCTCTCATCAATCAATTCGTAGTTTGTACACGATGGAAAAAACCACCCTTTGCAGACGATCATCTCGCAAATGTGATTCATATTTGTATGTAGCAAGGAATATGAAAATAAATTAAGGCTGTTGTGTGACGCAAGGAGTAGAAGAAAAATGACATTCAGAACATTTAGTAAACATTTAAGATAGTGTCTCATATTGCATAATGCATTTAATTGTAAGTACAATTACTGTTATTAATCAGTTATTCATCTGCACACACAGACAACATACAGTACTTCTTCAGACAAGTACAATGTCAACTGAGGGTGACAGCAGAGGACAGTCGAAACGAAGCATCCAAATGGTGCCGACTTCTAATGAGCAGCACTCGGGAGCCCTACGGTCGCAGGTTCGAATCCTGCCTCTGGCATGGATGTGTGTGATGTCCTTAGGTTAGTTAGGTTTAAGTAGTTCTAAGTTCTAGGGGACTGATGACCTCAGATATTAAGTCCCATAGTGCTCAGAGCCATTTGAACCATTTTTACTCGGGAGCCCGCGGTCAACGTATTGCGCTCTTACTATAGCTAGTCTATTGGGGCTCACAACATACTAATTTATGTAGGTTACTAATTAATAATAAGATCAGTACACATACCATCCCACAGTGTCAGCATTGGCTCTTCATAAAAAAAAAAAAATAGTTTGACGACCGCTGCTGTATTAGATACGGTTAAAAATTGACAAAATACATTTTATAATGGGAAATGAATTTGACTTTAAATGAAAGCAGAAACAGGTGAATTTACCTGCTCGCTTTTGCAGGTATATACGGACTAATTTCAGGAACTACTGTAGGTATGTTGACACTCGCAGCGGACTGGCGGTACCACGACACCGACAAGTCAGCAGCCGCGATGTGCGGCCGACTTCGATGCATGGCTCGCATTCTTAGAGGGGTTACGCTCGAGCAGCCCGCTCATGCCTGCAGGCGCCGCTGTGCGCCGGCAAGTGGCATTTGCTGTTTAGTTTATATCAAAGTTACAATTTTCAGTTACCTAACGTTAGCAGCGCAGAGTTCTCCGAAGAAAATACCGCTACGCAGACATGTCCCCTGACATCAAATACTTAGTGATACCTATGCGAAGCCTGGGTGGATCGCTAGTACTGTTATAATGTACGCTGACAACTGCAGGCCGCATGCAGTTTGATGACCACTGGTACAGAATGTACTGAAGATTTTTTATTGATCTGGCCAACGGTGAAGAAGCCACAAATAATGTAAATGTTGCGCAAGCTCATAAAATGACAACAAAACCATATGATATTTCCGCGTTAACTAAAAAATGGTTCAAATGGCTCTGAGCACTATGGGACTTAACTGCTGTGGTCATCAGTCCCCTAGAACTTAGAACTACTTAAACCTAACTAAGCTAAGGACATCACACACATCCATGCCCGAGGCAGGATTCGAACCTCCGACCGTAGCGGTCACGCGGTTCCAGACTGTAGCGCCTAGAACCGCACGGCCACTCCGGTCGACTCCGAATTAACTGTATTCTGTATGAACAGTACAATAACATCGGCAGAATCTGTACATGTGAGCATGCGTTTTGATTCTCCAAGAGAGCGATATAAGTGAACACGGAAATTATGGAGGTCGGCGATTTTGACAAAAAAGGTAGTTTGTAGAACTGTACTTCGACACTACGACAGAGGAATATACGGCGGCGAGAAAAATACAATGATATTTCCAAAAAAAAAGTAATTATTGTGACTCAGAGACCTTCATTCTTTGTATTATTCCCTAAAGATGGACAAAAGTTTTTAATGGAATTCAGACACACTGCAGCAGCAAGAACGAAGTTTTGTGTAAAATGCATTTACTGTGTGCACCACGATAGTGGTCTTATGTTTCGATAAAACTTGGGTTCCACAAAACCGCGCGGAAAAAAAGATTTTGCTCGACCTCAACGGAAATATTGGCCTGAAAGTACCTGCAGTTACTTTTATGTAGGGTATATCGGCGATCTGGGTGATGGATGCAGTGACAAAGGGCAAGTAAGTAGCTAAAATCCTGGCAGCGGCATGCGACTACTCGTGCGTTGTTGCACACGGATTCTTTCGTGAATATAATTCGTTCATACGTAACACGATACGGTAATGATGTTCCAGGTGTTACTAAATTTAATTTCATAGTATTCTTAACCACTTTCTCGCTGGAATAGAACACGACGACATTTTTCGTTACACTGGCGAAGCAGTTCCTCACCTCTCACGGAATTTTATTTTTTGCCTCAGGATGCTGCTATCTTTCCACGAAAAAAGGTGTCTCTCATGCATCTATAAACTTTGAGAATGTTGGTACATTGTTTTCAGTCCAAATATGCCAGTGGTATTGTTTTTTCCACAGGCTGAAGTAATTTTTTTCTTCAAAATTTCTTGTAACGTTAATTTTATTTATTTATTTTCGTAGCAGCAGGTAAGAATTTCGTTTTGGAAAGTACTCCATGATATTCTAAACTGAAAATAGAGATGTATAATATTTTGTTCATAATTTTTACCAACATTTGAAATTATCACTGACGATGCTGTAGGTCGGGACGACCTTGAGATGCCTATTTTTTTGATTGCTGGCGTGCAGGGTACCCGCTCGGTCTAGGCCGCCGTGCAGGGTACCCGCGTGGTCTAAAGGCGCCTTGCCACGGTTCGCGCGGCTCCCCCCGTCGGAGATTCGAGTTCTCCCTCAGGCATGGGTGTGTGTGTTATCCTTAATGTAAGTTAGTTTAAGTTAGATTAGGTAGTGTGTAAGCCTGGGGACCGATGACCTCAGCAGTTTGGTCCCATAGGAACTTCCCAGAAATTTCAAATTTTGTTGATTGCTTCTATAGTGAGTACTGACAGCGTGGAAGGGATCCCTAGCAGGGCGGATTAAAACAAGACGTTGAAGCGCGCGCTACGCGCGTGCGCGTGTGTTTTGTTTTTGAATCTTACACTTAACACACATTAAAAAAAAGAATTTGAAGAAAAGGGTGAAAGGTTCAATACGCGAGATTAAAACAGAAGTAAAACCATGGAAGAGCTAAAAGAAAGGTACAGGAAAATGTGACTTGCTGACAACTTACAAAAGAATTGGATGAGCCAGTCACTCTGGTAACACATTAAGAAAATCTCCCTATAATTTCAGGAAACAAGTTGGACAAATCGCAAAACCTTAACTGTCACCACATTCGTTTGAACGTTACTTAAAACAGAGGAAAGATCTATCAGCAAATCTGCCGCTGCCCTCCAGTTGGAAAATAAAGCACAGTGACTTGTACGCCACAAGCACCACACATTGGAGGGTCCTCTCGCTGAAGCAAGAAGTTATTTATTCAGAGGTGGGCTGCTAGATTTGTCAGCAGTCAAGTATTTCACAAATGATTCGCGAACTCTATGAGAAAGTTAAGAGAGTTGCAGAGGCTGGCTGCAAGACGATTCTACTGTCGCGTACATTTTGCATAAGGACCATGAAGATAAGAGAAATAAGCGCTCATAATGTGGCATTTAACCGTCGTTTCTCCGTCACTCCATTTGGGAAAGGAACGCAAATGACTAGTAGTGGTATAAATTACACTCCGCCATGCACTATATGATGGATTATAGAATATGTATGTAGATGTTAACTTCAGTAAATTTGTGGGAATTTACAGGCTCTTGCTGACTTGATTTCATCAAAATTAACACAGCAAAGCGTGGCAGCATTTGTCTAGGTTCCTAATCTGGTTAAAGTAGGTTGCGATGCCAAAGCTAAATCTGGCAGTATATCTCTAAATGCGACAACATGGACAGGTGCTTTCAACAATATATTTAACACGAAAAACACGTGATTTAATTAATGCTGTCAGAATTATCAAACCTTCAGATTTGTGTGCATGTGTGTGTGTGTGCGCACGCGCGCGTGCGTGTGTGTGTGAGGGGGGGAGGGGTGCGTGCGGGGTGGGGGGGACGACGACGTTGGGTTGTTGTTATTAGGGTATTCAGATTGTCACATTTTAGATGTAGTGTTTCAGCTTTACGATGTACTGCACGAACTAAACCATTAATATGCTTCAGGTTTTGATAAAATATTTTAATTACCTTCGTGGCGTTCATCATACACGGAGAGCACTGCTTAGCAATAATAGAACTTCTTTTATTTAAATTTATTTGCCACGGTATTCCTAAAAATAAGAAACATATGATTACTTGTGCATTTTAAAACAAGCTGGGGAAAGTTTAAGCAAGCCCGGAACCCTGGGTTTGCGGGTGTAGGGTAAGATGCGTACTAGCTTTCAAAAGGTGATTTGAAGGCGGGGAGAATTCAGTGACCTCCTATATGGTTGTATGCCATTTTGGGTTTCCATCAATCCATGCAGTGCTGACAGAAGACGCTTCGTGCCAGTCATCCGCTATAGTAGAAATGTTACAAGTAACTCCAAAGTAACGTGAAATATAAAGGAATTATGCTTAAATTTTGTACTCTTTGAGGTAATGAAAATTAAATTAAGCCAGTGTGAATTCTTACAAATACTGTTGGATGACAAAGATAGGTAGTAGCCACCAAGAGCATAGACTTTTACCGATCGAAACAATGGCACCTGGGTTTACAAAATATTTATAGACTACTGAAACGTTTTTCTGTTTAAAATTGGTCACGAGTTTCTCTGTCAAAGAAATTTCCGGTTGTAGAATGATATGCTTTATGAAAAGCTTTGCAGCACACTATTAGAGGCTGTCCTGGCCTGTCCTCAATTATTCACCATGAAATTTGCAATATATCGACCTGTACAACCAGTAGTTTCATCAACAGACACAAATATGTTTGATAATTCCAAGAGTTTATGTGAAAGTTAAGCAGAGTATAAAATTAAGTATGTTCTTGATGAAGATCATTCAAACCGCCTATATTCTTTCAAGAATTTTACAAGATGAAATGCTCCAATTCACTGGTGCAGTGTCGAAAATTAATAATTTTTACATATTTTTAAATGTGTGCATGTGTTCACTGACTTTAACATTAAGTACTTTTTCAAATGATTACGTGCATGACACTTGAAGGTAATTTTTGTGTAAGGTGGTTGGATCCAGGATATCATGTTTGTGTACTTTTCTGAAAATGATTTGAAAGTGGGATTTGCCAGTTTTCAAACAGTATGTTTTCTCTTACCAAAGTATCACTTAAATCCAGAAAAAGTATGGTTTTGCATTCGCTTAGTTGGTACTGTACTAATAAATGATGGCACACTTTACACGTATGTGTCTTTCTGTAATTTCAGATTTGCATTATAACATGCAGAAGTTACATGCTGATACACTCGAAACTTTTATGAGAATTTTATCTGCAAATGAAATATAGCCTATATCACCATAACATTTTTTAACCTGTACATTTTCTAGGCATTGCAAGATTTGAACGAAATGACTTGATATGGTGTACAAGTTGTTAGGAAAAAGGTTTTTTAAAGTGCGCCACTGCCTAGTAATAATAAGATAAATACACAGCTACTTAATCCTTACTGCAACAATCACAATAAACAACAACACCATTCGCTTTCAGAAATTCCATTTCATTGATCCACTCTGACACTAGATCTCTTCTTCCAGTCCTAGTAGGATCCATAACATAACTTCAAATTTCGACACGAATTTATCCAGTAACTGCTTTAATTAGATCTCAGGCGGCAAAGAATTCACCAACTTTCATTTGTCAACGAAATCGTAAATTGTTTCGTTGTCAAATGACTTCATAATACAAATGTGGAAAGCAAATGGTTTAGTGACACGTTGCTGCCGTATTTTTCACATAGGTCTATGAAGAAATGCCCTGCTACGATTACGTAAGTTTTTCGCTTCTAAAATAATTGGTATAGTGTCTGTAAATTTCATATTGGGCTTACCTCAACGGCCATTGTTGTGGTGGGGAAAGAGGCGGCACAGGGGGGGAGTGCAGTCGTGGTAAGGAGAGAAACATTCTGAGCTGTGCTGGCAGTATACTTCTCGTGTCTGTATAGCTCGAGTACAATAATTCATAGCATTGTGCATGGACAGCAAGGACTGGCAGCAGCGAAGGCACGAAATATATTGTCTTCTACCAACATACACCAAACCGAACTAGGACGCTTCTGCTCCCTATTAAGTTTACAGACTGTCACAAAATTGCTCATGTTCTGCACTTTTGGCATAATTCCTATGAAAAAAAGGACCTCAAGGCGCTGAGAAGCAAGTTGTTATAATATGGCCGACCGGTGTGACCGAGCGGTTCTAGGCGCTAGAGTCTGGAACCGCGCGACCGCTACGGTTGCAGGTTCGAATCCTGCCTCGGGCATGGGTATGTGTGATGTCCTTAGGTTAGTTAGGTTTAAGTAGTTCTAGGTTCTAGGGGACTGATGACCTCAGACGTTAAGTCCCATAGTGCTCAGAGCCAGTTGAACCACTCTGAACAACTCGGCAAGCTCTGGCATTAAAACAAACATTCCGCTGTTCTGATATTGCTACATTACACAACACTTCACTCTGTTCTGTAACATACGTGCACTTATACAACACATATACGCAGTTCACATGGATAATATCGTAATTTTCGGCTGAGACACTAACCCCATTGAAGAACGATGCCCCAAAAATAAATTAAAATGCTTCCAACCCCCAGTTCCGACAAAGGTTTTTGGATGGTTTTCCTAGGTCGTCAGACGAATAGCGAAACTGGCAGTTTCAACAGTTTTTTTCCAGTTGGTATCTCTCTCTCTGCCCCTCTATCAGCGCCGGCCGTGGTGGCCGAGCGGTTCTAGGCGCTACAGTCTGGAACCGCGCTACCGCTACGATCGCAGGTTCGAATCCTGCCTCGGGCATGGATGTGTGTGATGTGCTTAGGTTAGTTAGGTTTAAGTAGTTCTAAGTTCTAGGGGACTGATGCCCTCAGAAGTTAAGTCCCATAGTGCTCAGAGCCATTTGAACCATTTTTGAACCCTCTATCAGCTCGTCTGGTAATTGGCTGAACAGATCAGCGGTTCTATATTGTTTGGATCTTAAACAGCTCGCTCCATTCCTTGGAGAGCAGAATGAAAAAATTTAAAAAGTAAAGAAATGCTACATATCGTTTCTACATAACAGGACACATACATATAAAATTGATTAACTTCATTCTCATGCTCGACGTTCCAGTAGCTTACTGCTCATTTTGTAAGTATTACGTAAATTCACGTTATATTGAACCTGGTGTTCAATTTCATTCTTGTAGTGATCTTAACTAAAATGACCAAATCCGCTTGTGCAGATTTCCTTTTGTCATACTTGTGAAGACTTGTACAGCATGAAGATGCACATGCTTTCCATATTTTAGCTTGCCATGACCTTAAATAAATTACCTTAATCCTTCATTTGACTGCATATAACTGACATCCTAGTTTCGTCCACAGCACTCTGCCCTGTAATCTAAGCATTACTCTGCGAAGAATTAGTACCACCTTTACTTTCAAGTTGTAGACCATAACATTTTATTTTTACTACAATGGCTTGGAGAAGGTAAGGCCTTATGGCTCAGAATAAATTTTTGATTTATGCAGCAACTCCATATTCCTTCACAGAAAATCAAATCCCATTAAGTAATACAAAAAACTCTCGGTTTTGCAGCTAATAGTCATTGCCTACGAATACCGATTTACGTTTGGATTCAGTTTTTTAAAAGTTTTGAGTGACGTATTGATAGTGAAACATTAAGTTTCTTGATGGGACAGTCAACTTCACAATTTCCTTGGCCAAACCTCACCAATTGTTTCCTTAGAAGCTGGATAACAATTATCATCCATCCCCTGTAGTAAATTTACAGTTGGTTTTACACATTTCCAGTCAGTCTCCTTATGGCTTAATTCCTCCATCTTTTATTATGATTATATGATTTTTTGTGAAAGGGAATTTTTATATCCAAAATCTGCATAACCTGAATTTCTGAATTATATTCGTTTGGTTGCAGACTTTTCAGGTATGCATACTTACCATAAGCAGTTCTTCTAGTCCGCTCTTTTAAAGAAAACATCATCTTTTAACAACCAATGCTCAAACCTCTTCTTGTCCTCCTAAGTCGCTGATAATTTTGTCCAGCTGTCGATCTTTGCTCTTCATTGATAACATTTTTACTGTCCATAACATTACTTTTGTTATATCCTCTGGTAGTCTGTATAATATGTTCGTGCATAATTAGCTGTCTTTAGTTTATTCCAATCATTTCATAAATTGTTTTGGTTTCCCGAGGAATGATTTGTGAGTTCAGCTTCTCGTAACAGTGAGTATGCCACTCCGCACTGCCATCTGTGTTTTTCCAGAGCACTATAGCACCACTCTTTTGAGTGTTTTGCAGCTCATCTACAGATCTGTTACTCAAAGTGGCCTCTCTGTAGCTTGGATTGCAGGACTACACCATATATTTTGCAGTTACTGATCATTATTTCTTTTACTGTCCCAACATTTACAGATATATTCAAACGTGATTATTGTCAGTATCTTGCTTAGTATCAAACTGTTCTAGAATATTTCATGATGCTCCCATTTGTATCCATATTTTCACAATTGACATTTCTCATGCTTTATTTGTCAGTCTAGCCTACATCTACGTTTGCATCTACGTAATTACTCTGCTATTCACCATAAAGTGCCTGGCAGAGGATTCAATGAACCACCTTCAAAGCTGTCTGTCTACCGTTCCACTCTCGAACGGCGCTCGGGAAAAACGAGCACTTAAATTTTTCTGTACGAGCCCTGATTTCTCTTATTTAATCGTGATGATCATTTCTCCCTATGTAGGTGGGTGCCAAAAGAATGTTTTCGCAATCGGAGGAGAAAAATGGTGATTGAAATTTCGTGAGAAGATCCCGTCGCAGCTAAAAACGCCTTTGTTTTAATGATTGCCACTCCAATTCACGTATCGTCTCTGTGGCATTATCTCCGCTGTTTCACGATAATGCAAAACGAGCTGCCCTTCTTTGAACTTTTTCGAAGTCATTCGTCAGTCCCACCTGATGCGTATCCCACACCGCACAACAATACTCCAGAACTGGGCGGACAAGCGTGATGTAAGCAGTCTCTTTAGTAGACCTGTTGCACCTTCTAAGTGATCTTCCAGCGAGTCGCATTCTTTGGTTTGCTCTATCCACAACATTATCTAAGTGATCGTTCCAATTTGGGTTATTTGTAATTGTAATTCATAAGTATTTAGTTGAATTTACAAATTTGTGTGACTTATCGCGTAATCGAAATTTAGCGGATTTCTTTTAGTGCTCATGTGAGTAACTTCACATTTTTCTTTATTTGGGGTCAATTGTCACTTTTCGCACCATACAGATATCTTATCTAAATCATTTTGTAATTCATTTTGGTCATCTGATAACTTTACAAGACGGTGAATGACAGCAGCATCTGCAAACAATCTAAGAGGGCTACTCAGATTGTCTCACAGGTCGTTAATATGGATCACGAACAATAGACGGCCTGTAACATTTGCGTGGCGACGCCTGGTGTTATTTTTGTTATACTCGATGACTTTCCATCTATTACTATGAACTGTGACCTTTCTGACAGGAAATCACGAATCCGGTCGCACAACTGAGGCGATATTCCATAGGCACGCAGTTTGGTTAGAAGACACTTGTGAGGATTGGCATCGAAAACCTTCTAGAGGTTATCAACCACACGGCTTCCCGTAATGGTTCTTCCAGAGTGCTTAATTTGAATAATATGTCACTCAAACTGTGTTTTTTCATACTAACTAGGTCCTAACAACTCTATTCTTTTTGGACCTTACTGACCAGTATTTATTTTTTAAGAGCTTGCACGCTTATTTTGATATTTAAATGTTTCCGAGTGAAGTATTCACTACTGGATCTCTTCACCTTGGAAATATCCTCAGTATAAATTAAAGTATATTTTTAAAACTCCCATTGGGCAATATTTCCATGTTAATGTCTATTTTATCCCCTAATGTCTGATTACTTGTGATTCTGTTTGACCTAGGTTTGTTTCTGGTTAGTATATTCTGTCTCCATATAGTAATCTCCTACTGTATCATTCCTTTTGATTTTATTTCTTTATTACTGTCCTCTAGTTCTTTAAAACCGTCCTGCATATTTTTTGTTCCCGGCATTACAATTCTGTCGAAGCATTCAGTACCTTTGAATTAGAAATCCATTAATTATAATGTTTTTGTGGGTAACCTACTGAAACACCAGTGTTATCGTCTCCCTACTAACGCAATTTGTTTAGTAAGCTACACATCTGAAAATATACCTGAAAATTTAGTCCCAGCTCTAACTTGATAAGTAAATTCAAAGGTAGGAAGAAGGCAAACAGCACGGCAGTAGTCAGACAAACCTTCAGGTTGAGAACAACTTTAGTTTTTGTACCTTCCTTTTGCACAGGAAAAAAGAGTACACTCTCTACAATAGTTTTCTATAGTCAAGACCTTTCTCAAAACACTGTATTTAGTATTGGAGGCAATAATACTGAGCGCTGGTGTATACAGGGTGGTCCATTGAGCGTGACTGGGCCAAATATCTCACGAAATAAGCGTCAAACGAAAAAACTGTAAAGAACGAAACTTGTCTAGCTTGAAGGGGGATACCAGATGGCGCTATGGTTGGCCTGCTAGATAGCGCTGCCATTGGTCAAACGGATGACAACTGCGCTTTTTTTTTTTTTTTTAAATAGGAACCCCCATTTATTATTACATGTTCGCGTAGTACGTAAGGAAATATGAATGTTTTAGTTGGACCACTTTTTTCGCTTTGTGATAGATGGCGCTGTAATAGTCACAAACATATGGCTCACAATTTTAGAGGAGCAGTTGGTAACAGGTAGGTTTTTTAAATTAAAATACAGAACGTAGGTACGTTTGAACATTTTACTTCGGTTGTTCCAATGTGATACATGTATCTTTGTGAACTTATCATTTCTGAGAACGCATGCTGTTACAGCGTTATTACCTGTAAATACCACATTAATGCAATAAATGCTCAAAATGATGTCCGTCAACATCAATGCATTTGGCAAAACGTGTAACGACATTCCTCTCAACAGCAAGTAGTTCGCCTTCCGTAATGTTCGCACATGCATTGACAATGCGCTGACGCATGTTGTCAGGCGTTGTCGGTGGATCACGATAGCAAATATCCTTCACCTTTCCCCACAGAAAGAAATCCGGGGACGTCAGATCCGGTGAACGTGCTTCGGCGACCAGTCATGAAATATGCTATTCAATACCGCTTCAACCACACGTGAGCTATGAGCCGGACATCCATCATGTTGGAAGTACATCGCCACTCTGTCATGCAGTGAAACATCTTGTAGTAACATCGGTACAACATTACGTAGGAAATCAACATACATCGCACCATCGATAAAATGGGGGCTAATTATCCTTCCTCCCATAACCCATAATGCCGCACCATACATTAACCTGTCAAGGTCGCTGATGTTCCACTTGTCGCAACCATCGTGGATTTTCCGTTGCCCAGTAGTGCATTTATGCCGGTTTACGTTACAGCTGTTGGTGAATGACGCTTCGTCGCTAAATAGAACGCGTGCAAAAAATCTGTCATCGCCCCATAATTTCTCTTGTGCCCAGTGGCAGAACTGTACACGACGTTCAAAGTCGTCGCCTTGCAATTCCTGGTGCATAGAAATATGGCACGGGTGCAACAGATGTTGATGTAGCATTCTCAACATCGACTTTTTTGAGATTCCCGATTCTCGCGCTGTTTGTCTGCTACTGATGTGCAGATTAGCCGCGACAGCAGCTAAAACACCTACTTGGGCATCATCATTTGTTGCAGGTTTTGGTTGACGTTCCACATGTGGCTGAACACTTCCTGTTTCCTTAAATAACGTAACTATCCGGTGAACGGTCCGGACACTTGGATGATGTCGTCCAGGATACCAAGCAGCATACATATTGTACGTAGGCTGCTTAGGTTTTTTTATTGGTAACGCCACGTAGCGCTCTGTATGAAAATCACTGGCTGTGCTGATAAGCTACGCTCGTCGTCATTGTTATTTCTGAGTTTACTTTGGAGCCTAGTATTACGTTTTCCACACGCCATTATTGTCACAATATTTGACACGATAACAAAGAAAAGCACAATTTGAAGAGCAAAAATAAGAGAACACATTAACATAGCACTGAAAATAATATCTAGTTAATTGCAAGCGCAGCTGCGAAATACTTGGTGCAAATCTACATGCATGCCACAACTGTTTTACTGTACAACAATGAAAGACCGCAACTACAAAGGAGATTCTCTCTACAATTACGCGCTAGCAATAAAAACTACACTAATTAAACAAACTACAAGAAAAAATCAGAAGATTCCAGTGAGGTATCCTCGGCTAAGGGTCGATATATGAAACGTCCCCTTAGAAAAATTATACATGACTGTGCTTAAACTGATACACAATATTTTTTAGCACAACGCAATCTGACTTTCAATAATCCCTACAAAAAAATGGCCCTGACTAACATTAACCTATACCTTTCACAAATCACTTACCTCACAAAAATCTTCGTTACTCGAACTACTGCAATACAGCGAGCGCCACTACTGCCAGCTAAATAAAAGATTCAAACTACGGAAGGCACTAACTGCTGATAGGCATAGTTAGCAAATGAAAGATTTTAATAGAGAACAAACAATGTATTTACCTTAATAGTCATAATATATATCGCAGTTCATGACATCCATTCTTACAAATCTACTGTTTCTGATGGACACACCTACAGATTATCCATTCTAAAAAATCCGCCATCTCACCTCCCCACATTCACCACTGCTGGCGGCTCACTTCCAACTGCGCAACGCTACGCGCTGTTCACAGCCAACTGCCCAACACTACAATAGCCAACAACAATGCAAACCAGCCACAGACTACACACAGCACAGTCAGTGATTTTCATACAGAGCGTTACGTGGCGTTAGCAATAAAAAAACCTAAACAGCCAACTTACAATATCACACACCCGTTGGGCATTTTGATCACAACAGCCATACATCAACGCGATATCGACTTTTTCCGCAATTGGTAAACGGTCCATTTTATCAAGGGTAATGAATAACGAAGCAAATACCGTCCGCGCCGGCCGCGGTGGTCTCGCGGTTCTAGGCGCGCAGTCCGGAACCGTGGGACTGCTACGGTCGCAGGTTCGAATCCTGCCTCGGGCATGGATGTGTGTGATGTCCTTAGGTTAGTTAGGTTTCTGTTCTAAGTTCTAGGGGACTGATAACCACAGCAGTTGAATCCCATAGTGCTCAGAGCCATTTGAACCATTTGAAATACCGTCCGCACTGGCGGAATGTTACGTGATACCACGTACTTATACGTTTGTGACTGTTCCAGCGCCATCTATCACCAAGCGAAAAAAAGTGGTCCAACTAAAACATTCATATTTCATTACGCACTACACGAATATGTACTAAAAATGGGGGTTCCTATTTAAAAAAACGCAGTTGTTATCCGTTTGACCCATGGCAGCGCCATCTAGCGGGCCAACCATAGCACCTTCTGGTTTCCCCCTTCAAGCTAGACGAGTTTGGTTCTTTGTAGTTTTTTCCGTTTGTGGCTTATTTCGTGAGATATTTGGCCCGGTCACTATCAATGGACCACCCTGTATATGGCAACAGGCTATTGTGGCTGTCAGGTGATGTCTCATTGCCAAAATGGAGCTGTTCAATTACTCTAAATGACATCCGTAACAGGTGAGGCCCAGTGGCTCCAGGGCTGCAACCTGACAATGACATGTAGCCCCTACTGTTAATATCTGACCTTGAGAAACTTGGGAAAGAATATCTTAACGACAGTCAGTAGCGACAGACTTGACTCTCGAGTAGAGATCAGATACAGAGCGAGTACGAGCCTAATGCTGAAGGTCATATACTTAGAAATCGAGGCGCCGCTGTTACGCCAGTACTGTTTCTGATTCCTTACTTCCTGCTGAGCCCTACAAGTATCTCGAATCTTGGAATGATAGTGCTGCGGTCACTTCCTACTCGTCGGCTTCTTGTCTTTTACTGACGTGTGTAGGAACGAAGCTAGTCATGATTTAGCGTGAAAGTTGAGTGCATGATCATGTTGTTGCAAAGCAGTACTGACAGGGTGAATTGATCAGTTGTGGGGATCCGACGGTCTCTAAAGAAACTGTGTTTCGTGAGACAATGGAGGGTACAGGACGAAAACTAACTGATGCAGTTATACAGTCTTGCTCTAATGAAGCGCATTTTTTATTTACTAAATAAATAAATAATGCCGTACATTAGAAGGAGGCTGATGGCTGGAAAAAGTACGATGCTGTTGTTTACGTTTCAGACAAAAAAACATACCAAAAAATGGTTGTATTTTTGTTTATTCCATCTCCACAATCACGAAATATATGTGCTCTGTCAAATGAGAACTGGGCGCAGAGAACGCCGGCTGCGGTGGCCGAGCGATTCTAGGCGCTACAGTCTGGAACCGCGCGACATCTATCGTCGCAGGTTCGAATCCTGCCTCGGGCATGGATGTGTGTGATGTCCTTAGATTAGTTACGTCCCATAGTTCTCAGAGCCATTTGAACCATTTGAACCCCAGAGCAATATCACTGTTATGTCCCTGCTTCCAAAAAATGCGCTGTTTGTGTTCTTTTGGTTATGGCATTTATCGCTAATATCGTGTTGTGTAGCTTGTTATTCATTTCTGTAACTTTTTGGAAGGCTGCTGTAAATTTATTTCAATAATTAATTACCATTTAGATTGCACTTGATCCTTGCCTCCTGTTTTCTTGCATTGTCTTCACAATCGTAGTCGTTGTTAAAAGTATCTGTATGTCAATGTAATTGTTAGACATTCATGAACAGAGAATAAATATTAAAATAATTTTACATCAGTTTTCGACAAAGTTTTACGTACACTATTTCCTGAAGAGGGGCAGCAGCCTTTTCAGTAGTTGCAGGGGCAACAGTCTAGATGATTGACTGATCTGGCCTTGTAACACTAACCAAAACGTCCTTGATGTGCTGGTACTGCGAACGGCTGAAAGCAAGGGGAAACTACAGCCGTAATTATTCCCGAGGGAATGCAGCTTTACTGTATGGTTAAATGATGATGGCGTCCTCTTGGGTAAAATATTCCGGAGGTAAACTAGCCCCCCATTCGGATCTGCAGGCGGGGACCAGTCAGGAGGACGTCGTTATCAGGAGAAAGAAAACTGGCGTTCTACGGATTGGAGCGTGGATTGTCAGATCCCTTAATCGAGCAGGTAGGTTAGAAACTTTAAAAAGGGAAATGGATAGGTTAAAGTTAGCTATAGTAGGAATTAGTGAAGTTCGCTTGCAGGAGGAACAAGACTTTTGGTCAGGTGAATACAGGGTTATAAATACAAAATCAAATAGGGGTAATGCAGGAGTAGGTTTAATAATGAATAAAAAAATAGGAGTGCGGGTAAGCTACTACAAACAGCATAGTGAACGCATTATTGTGGCCAAGACAGACACAAAGCCCACGCCTACCACAGTAGTACAAGTTTATATGCCAACTAGATCTGCAGATGACGAAGAAATTGAAGAAATGTATGATGAAATAAAAGAAATTATTCAGATAGTGAAGGGAGACGAAAATTTAATAGTCATGGGTGACTGGAATTCGGTAGTGGGAAAAGAGAGAGAAGGAAACGTAGTAGGTGAATATGGATTGGGGCTAAGAAATGAAAGGGGAAGCCTCCTGATAGAATTTTGCACAGAGCACAACTTAGTCATAGCTAACACTTGGTTCAAGAATCATAAAAGAAGGTTATATACATGGAAGAAGCCTGGAGATACAGACAGGTTTCAGATAGATTATATAATGGTAAGACAGAGATTTAGGAACCAGGTTTTAAATTGTAAGACATTTCCAGGGGCAGATGTGGACTCTGAGCCCAATCTATTGGTTATGAACTGTAGATTAAAACTGAAGAAACTGCGAAAAGGTGGGAATTTAAGGAGATGGGAGCTGGATAAATTGAGTAAACCAGAGGTTTACGGGGATGATCAGTTTGGATTCCGTAGAAATATTGGAACACGTGAGGCAATACTGACCCTACGGCTTATCTTAGAAGCTAGATTAAAGAAAGGCAAACCTACGTTTCTAGCATTAGTAGACTTAGAGAAAGCTTTTGACAATGTTGACTGGAATACTCTCTTTCAAATTCTGAAGTTGGCAGGGGTAAAATATAGGGAGCGAAAGGCTATTTACAATTTGTACAGAAACCAGATGACAGTTATAAGAGTCGAGGGGCATGAAAGGGAAGCAGTGGTTGGGAAGGGAGTGAGACAGGGTTGTAGCCTATCCCCGATGTTATTCAATCTGTAAATTGAGCAAGCAGTGAAGGAAAGAAAAGAAAAATTCGGAGTAGGTATTAAAATCCATGGAGAAGAAATAAAAACTTTGAGGTTTGCCGATGACAATGTAATTATGTCAGAGACAGCAAAGGACTTGGAAGAGCAGTTGAACGGAATGGACAGTGTCATGAAAGGAGGGTATAAGATGAACATCAACAAAAGCAAAACGAGGATAATGGAATGTAGTCGAATTAAGTCAGGTGATGCTGAGGGAATTAGATTAGGAAATGAGACACTTAAAGTAGTAAAGGAGTTTTGCTATCTGGGGAGCAAAATAACTGATGATGGTCGAAGTAGAGAGGATATTAAATGTAGACTGGCAATGGCAAGGAAAGCGTTTCTGAAGAAGAGGAATTTGTTAACATCGAGTATAGATTTAAGTGTCAGGAAGTCGTTCCTGAAAGTATTTGTATGGAGCGTAGCAATGTATGGAAGTGAAACATGGACGATAACTGGTTTGGACAAGAAGAGAATAGAAGCTTTCGAGATGTGGTGCTACAGAAGAATGCTGAAGATTAGATGGGTAGATCATATAACTAATGAGGAGGTATTGAATAGGATTGGGGAGAAGAGAAGTTTGTGGCACAACTTGACTAGAAGAAGGGACAGGTTGGTAGGACATGTTCTAAGGCATCAAGGGATCACCGATTTAGTATTGGAGGGCAGCGTGGAGGGTAAAAATCGTAGAGGGAGACCAAGAGATGAATACACTAAACAGATTCAGAAGGATGTAGGTTGCAGTAGGTACTGTTAGTGAAGAAGCTTGCACAGGATAGAGTAGCATGGAGAGCTGCATCAAACCCGTTTCAGGACCACAACTACAACAACGAACACTATGTGATCAAAAGTGTCCGGACACCCCTAAAACATACGTTTTTCATATTAGGTGCATTGTGCTGCCACCTACTGTCAGGTACTCCATATCAGCGACCTCAGTAGGCATTAGACATCGTGAGAGAGCAGAATGGGGCGCTCCGCGGAACTCACGGACTTCGAACGTGTTCAGGTGAGGGGTGTCACTTGTGCACACGTCTGCACGCGATATTCCCACACTCCTAAACATCCCTAGCTCCACTATTTCCGCTATGATAATGAAGTTGAAACGTGAAGGGGCACGTACAGGCCGACCTCGTCTGTTGACTGACAGAGACCGCCGACGTTGAAAAGGGTCGTAATATGTAATAGGCAGATATGTATCCAGAGCATCATACAGGAATTCCAGACTGCATCAGGATCCACTGCAAGTGCTATGACAGATAAGCGGGAGATGAGAAAACTTGGATTTCATGTTCGAGCGGCTGCACATAAGCCACACATCGCGCCTGTAAATGCCAAACGACGCCTCGCTTGGTGTAAGAACCGTAAACATTGGATGACTGAACAGTGGTAAAACGTTGTATGGTGTCACAAATCACGGTACACTACGTGGCGATCCCATGGCAGGGTATGGGTATGGCGAATGCCCGGTGAACGTCATCCGCCAGAGTGCGTAGTGCCAATAGTAAAATTCGGAGGCAGCGTTATTTTGGTGTGGTCCTGTTTTTCATGGAGGGGACTTCTTGCACCCCTCGTTGTTTTGCGTGGCACTATCACAGTACAGGCCTACATCGGTGTTTTAAGCACCTTCTTGCTTCCCACTGTTGAAGAGCAAATTCGGGGATGGCGATTGCATGTTTCAACACGATTGAGCTCCTGTTCATAATATACGGCCTGTGGCTGATTGGTTACACGACAATAACATCCATGTAATGGACTGGCCTGCCCAGAGTCCTGACCTAAATGCTATAGAACACCTTTGGGATGTTTTGGAACGCTGACCTCGTGCCACGCCTCACCAACCGACATCGATACCTCTCCTCAGTGCAGTACTCCGTGAAGAATAAGCTGCCATTTCCCAAGAAACCTTCCAGCACCTGATTGTAAGTATGCCTGCGAGAGTGGAAGCTGTCATCAAGGCTAAGGGTGGGCCAACACCATATTGAATTCCAGCATTACCGATGGAGGGTGCCATGAACTTGTAAGTCACTTGTCCGGACACTTTTGTTCACACATTGTACATCAGACTTACACACACACACACACACACACACACACACACACAGAGGGTGTCTCAGGAGGAATGGTCAGTATTCAGGGATGTGACAGGAACAATCATTCGAATCAAAAATGTCCAGTTAACATCGACTCTAAGTCCATACCTTCAGAGCTATGAACACTTGTTCACCTTCGCTACTGCGAAACACTGGTCTTCTACTTAACAACTGCTCATAGTTCTTAAGGTACGCATTTTAGAGTCCATGTTTACCAGATATTTTTACTTCGAATGGCAGTTCGTCTTATATCCCTGAATCTTGACCATACCTCCTGAGACGCCCTCTATACACAGACTAATATACAAGAGCCTTACTGGAAGTCGTGAGGAACCCATTGTTAAAATTCCAATTCCAACAAAGTAACAAACTGCCTGTTGATCTATTCTACAGACGTAACACCACGTGATGATTTACTTTGACGTCATTAGCGTCTGTAAGTCCAAAATGGCCTATATCAGTGTTTTATTTCAATGCAAGTTGTGATTGAATTCCTTGTTAAAGGGGGAAAATGTGCTGCTGGATTCACCTCAGATTTGAAAGTGCCTATGGAGATGTCTACACGGTCTCCAGCAGTGTTTGGAGGTGGGCGAAACACTGCGAAGATGGAAATATATCCAAGATGAGCCTCGTAGCGATCGCCCTCGAACTGCCCCAGGGAATGCAACAAGGAGAGAGCTGATTCCTTTTCTTGAACCTGGCCACATCATAAATGCTCCTCGCTATATCCGTGGGCCCAGGATGGAGTATTTGATTAATAATTAAAACGTCTTTGATTCTGGGTTCGAGGGCGGCCACCGAAGTCAAGCGTTCCTATGGCTTGACGACTCGCCACAATCAATCCCGTAGGGAAAAAGAAAGCTATGTTACCCTGCAAGTAGGTGATCTGCCTGAAATATCAGTGTCTAGCCATATTATTTGTATTGTACAGTCACATTTGCGACACTCGTGTAACGTCTGAGCATCAATATCAACCGACAGAACACAAAGCTTTACAGTTACGTCGTAAATGAAATGTAGAATCAAATGTGTCGTTTTTAATAGCAAAAACAGGCACACTTAGTATTTTTCCATTACAGCGCCTTCTACCACGAATAGAAAACAACGGTCTGAGTAAAGAGTACAAATTTTTGGACGAAAAATCAAAATATGCAATAAAATGCGCAGGGGGGGCAGGGGGATTAACTTAAAAACACAAAGTTGACCCCAACCACACAGAAGGGGTGATTAGGACGTGGCCAGTTGTAGCACAGACTTTACTGATATTAACTTTTTACGTAGAAAATTTTTTTCGTACGATGCGGCAGTTCCGAGATATTTAGTTGTCTCAAGTTAAAAGAAACATATCGTTTAAATTGAAGGTTGTGACAGAGAAAGGAAAGGTAAGGGAAGGAACTGTTGATGTCAGCTGCATCGGGACTTTTTGAGGAATCAGCGTCGAGGAGCAAAAATGTGTGCTGCACCGGGATTTGCTTAGTAGACGGCCGTGCTAACCACTGCACCACGCGGACACAACGTTTAGCGCTCTTGCTTCAAATGTCTCGGCATGCCTCTCGGCTGACCGATATTTATACCCAGCACTCCCTGTTCATGTCCTCCACGCTCGCTACTTTCACATTCCGTAGGAGATCGAACGAAACTGTGCAACTGCAGTGAAGGAGGTGGATTCACTGGCTATCCGAGGTGAATCCAATATATAAATCCATGGTGTCAGTTCTTTTGGAAATGTCATGAATGCAATTAAATGAATTTTTTTCGAAATTACACTTCAAAGAAGATTGGAATAAATAAGTAGCCTGATAACAGGTATTCAGCAAATAAATAAATAAACGCAAGACCGCTACGGTCGCAGGTTCGAATCCTGCCTCGGGCATGGATGTGTGTGATATCCTTAGGTTAGTTAGGTTTAAGTAGTTCTAAGTCCTAGGGGACTGATGACCTTAGAAGTTGAGTCCCATAGTGCTCAGAGCCATTTGAACCAAATAAACTCAATGGCTGTGGAGGAGCCATTTCCAGAAAAAAAAAACTGTGTACGCTTTGTGCCTTGAGTGCTGATTTCGTCTTCGCGGGAGAAATCTGGACGAGCCGCTGGATGCGAGCAGATGTGGTCTCCTTTCACGTACTTAGGGACTGCAGCACAGAGAAATGGAAACTTTCACCATTCATCCCACTTGTGCCGGAGATTGTCCAAGTTAAATTGGTAGATCCAGGTCGGCTGGAATAAGTCAGATGCAGGGCGCGCCGACGCAGCCGTGTGAGGTATGAGCCGCAGAGGCTCGGTCAGATGGGGTGCGCCCAGGCAGCCGCCGCCTGCAGCTCAGCTCGCGGGCGGCTCCCTCTTCCCCGCGGCACGCGAAATTAACTTGTTAAGCCCTCGCCTGATTAGACTGCGCCGGCTCGCAGGCTTAATAGCGGGCGCCTTCGATAAGGTTCGTCCGGAAGTCTCGTGTTATCCGCGTCTCCCTGCAAGAGGGGCCTCTTACGGAGGAGCGTCATTTCATCTGCGCACCGGTGAAACATTCAGTCTCTGTAATGTATAGGAGCTTTTAACGTAAGCTGAGCGACAGCGTCTCTCTCGAGATGCCAGATTGTAAATTTTGTCTGTACTTTCAACACGGCAAAAAAGCTCTTAGTTTACACTTCAGTCGCTAGGGAAAAAAAAAATGGTAGGGTATATCTACATCTGTAAAGTACTCCACAAACCACTGTACAGTGCATGTCGGAGGGTAGACTGTAACAATATTATCGATTTTAGTTCCTATTCCGTTCGCGTACCGAGCTAGAGAAAAATGACTATGTGCCTGTACGCGCCCTAATCTCTCTTATCTTTTTCTCACGATCCGTACGCGAGATATACACTGACGGAAAAAGAATCGCAACACCAAGAAGTTGTGCGACATAAACGAAATTTGGTAGGCGTGTTCCTACATTTGAAAGATGATTCTTCAAATTGCGCGCCATTCGAATAAGAGTGGCACTAGTAGCGCCACTACAAATCAGTTTTTCTTCAAATACGCACTGTAACGATCGTGAGCGTTAGTTACCCTTGAGATTGGACTTGGTGAGTTGATGTTAGTCAAGAATGTCTTTAAGATGACAAAGACGCAACTATCAACACATCACTGTGTTTGTACGAGGTCGTGTAACAGGGCCACGAGAAACTGGATGATCCTTCTGCGATACTGCAGAAAGACTTGGTAGGAATGTCGCCACTGTACACGACTGCTGACACAATTGGTCAGTAGAAGGTACGGTCGCAAGAAGACATGGCTCCGAATGGGCACGTGGCACTACCGAGAGGGAACACAATCAGCGTACGGTTCTGGCGCATCGTACTGCATCTGCAGCAGCAATTTGGGAAGCAGATGTCACGACAGTGACACAACTAACTGTTTCAAATCGGTTACGTCAAGGACAGATCCGAGCCAGACGCCCTGTAACGTGCTTTCCACTGGTCCCAAACCACTGCCACTTGCAACTTCAGTGGTATCAAGCGAGACCTTTTTTTTTTGGAGGGGGGGGGGGGGGGGGAGGGCCAGGTCGGAGGTCTGTTGTGTTTCCTGATGAAAACTGGTTCTACCTCGATGGTTCTACCTCGACGAAAGTGATGACCGTAAGTGGTTTGGAGGAGGCCAGCTGAGGACCTGCAACCAACATGTCTGCTTGCCAGATGCATTGGATCTCCACTAAGAGTTTGGGTCTGGGGCGCGATTTCGCATGACAGCAAGAGCATTCCTGACCACAAATTTGTACGTCGTTCTGGTGATTCGATCTGTTGCTCCGCCATTCATGAACAGCATTCCAGGGGGTGTTTCACAAAAGGATACTTTCACCCACATACCGCTGTTCTAACCCAACCTGCTCGACACAGTGTCGACATGTTGCCTGGGCCAGCTCGATCACGAGATCTGTCTCCAGTCGAACACATATGGGACAACATCGGACTACAACTCCAGCGTCATACTCAAACAGTATTAACCGTTTCTGTATTGCCTGACCAGGTGCAAAAGGCATGGAACTTCCTCCCACAAACTGACATCCGGCATCCCTACAATACAATGCATACAAGTTTGCATTCTAGTGGTGTTGTGTTAATCACTTAAATATGCTATCAAGACAAATGTATTCCCGAAATTTCATTAGTCTACATTAACTATTTATTGGTGTTGCGATTTTTTTCTGTCAGTGTACGTTGGTGGCAATCCTCTTAGAATATAAGGTACCCAACAAAATTTCGCTAGAACCACGTTGTTTTTCTCTCAACAGTTCCCATTCCCCGAGTGTTTCTGCTGCGCTATAAGCTACATACATACCTGTTAACGACCGTAGCAGCGCACCTCTGAAATCGTTCCACGTCTGCTGCCGTGCGTACCTGTTAAGGACTCCAGACACTGGAACATTATTCTCCTACTAGTCACAAAAGCGTCTACTTTGTGATTTCCTGCACAGATGAGCTACAATATCCCAGAACCCTTCAAACAACTCTAAGTCTTCTATCCCTTTTTCCTGGTACTGATTTTAAGTGTTAGGCCCACTTCATATAGCTTCTTAGTACTACCCATAACCACTTATCCGTTTTGACACACAGTCATGTACATGTTGGACGCTAGTCTGTGCACTGAGGCCACAAAAGTCGTGGGACAGCAATATACACATATGCAGATGGCGATAGTATCGCGTACACAAAGTGTAAAATGGCAGTGCCTTGGCAGATTTAAAGCACATCTACGGGAAGAGCAGTTTTTACGCACAAACTATTTGAAATGTAATAAATAAATTAATAAAGTATCTATTAAAAATTAAATACTGTGAACAGTTGTATTGACTGTAGGATACAACCGCAGAAACAAACGTGGAATTACGTCCCTCAGTTATTTTTGTGAAGGGGACGGCACCTTTCATGTTTTAGAAGCAAGCCAAGATGGACGCTTTTCTGTGATTACGGCAAATTTATACGCCACACTCCCATTATCATTTATATTTTCCTTAATATAAGTCTCACTGTAAATTTATTGTTTATGTGTGATAATTGAATATAGTGATATTACTTAATAATTGTTTCATTATATGTTGAAAGTCATCCTCAGCTATACTGTGTTTTGACATGGCAAAAGGTCTCGTGTTCATTAAAAACACGTAAATAATCCAATACAAACCATTTCTTCGGTTACTAAAATGTTTTCAAAGTCCGATAAAAGAAGTTTTCTTTTGAAGAGATATCCATGGTCGAGTAAAGAAATAAGAACGGACCTTACACAGAAAGCCATTGTCAAGCGCGCCTAACAAAAGTAAGATATTTACAAATATTATTTATTTACGAAATTACTAAATTAATTTAATAAGTGTGGCTCACTCCCTAGCATTTGTCCATGCTCGATCCCGTCAGAATTAATAATAAAAGAAAATGTAAACCTGGTACATCGTGTCTGGAGCAATTATTGTTTGAACTATATTGTGTTTAGCTGTTGCATGGACGATGCGAACATACATTAGGAGTCATTACCACTGAAAAAATTGTAACAACCAATCTGGAGAGAAATTTAATGCAAGTTATGATGAAACCTGGAATCTGCACGGAAAAACAGGATCCAAGTTAAAATACTACATTTATACTTCAGCACGCTAGTTCAAGCGCATTCCATAATTGTAGTTTTGTTCCTAGCTTCCATAAAAATTTTCCGAAACTGTAGCTATCACTTTTGCTCAAAATTGTGGATTGCAATTTATTTTGCCGAACAGCCCACTACAGCAATCGACTTACACTGTTTTACAAAATGTTCGAATTATGTCTTGTACAATGCAAAATTACAGCTAAATATTTTCCGATCAACAGCTAGTCCTGCTCAGTAAAACCATCGTTGTCACTTTACTGAATTTGACGAAATTAATTTTCACCAATTTAGTTTCTCAGGAGTTTAAGGACTTTTTCCTTCCACAATACATTACATAATAGCATTGTAATAACACGCAAAAAGTTCGCGTAAATGGAGCCCGATAGACAGCAAAAACAAACAGAATCAGACATGGGCATTCAGCAGAATGTTGACAATAACTCTTATGTTGAGCAATCAATAGTTGAAATGCCTAGTGACGGTAATTTTGTTAGCGTCCCGACCACTAGTCAATTATGAAAACCAATTCTTGACCGTGATGTCATGTCAAAAGGCGTGGCGTGGGCACAGAAATTTCAGTTGGCAAACACTGCTAATGTGCTTAATATTATAATCCAACAAATGACCGAAAATAAAATCATCTGACCAAAAATGTACAAACCCATGACCAAAACCAAAAACGACACTGACGCATCTATCGACGTAGTAATAGCAGACTTACAGAATATATAACGTTACTAAAAGACACATTATGCGAAAGGGTAGACGAAATAAACGCAAGACTGAGGGGACAAGTGATTGAACTCGACCAAAAATTTTTCGAGCTAAATTTTCAGCGACTCAAGTGAATTCTTGCCCGTCAATACACGAACCAGTAACTACGCTGATTACACAAATTCAAAAGAAAGTACACACGCTGATCAAACAATTAACAGCCAACCATTCTGCAAACATAAACGATGAATTTCAGAATTGGACTGACGAGAAGAACTAATACATCGATCAATGTATAGATAAAAAATTACCGACAGTTGTGCAAGACATCGTGACTGAATTTGTTAAAAATAATGAACACATCATAGCTGATGCAGCAAAAAGTAGCGCAGCACAGCAAAAACAATTTGCTGATTATGTGCAACCCGACTGTACTAACGTTCACAGCAAAAATGTTCAATATAGAAATGAAAATCGATACTGGTATGACACGTATCCCATAACACACCATACCACTGTTTGTCTACAAAATACACCAGCGTATACACCACCAAATCGCAATCGTGATATCAAAGGACAATTTGTTACCTTGCATTCAGCAGATGAGCAATACAAAAATTGCAGTGAAGGAAACAGGTATTACAGTGCTAAAGACGAAGAAAGCCTAATCGCACAGCGTCAACTTCAACCGTTTGTTCCTGAAAAACATTGTGAACACCCCGTGATTTTTATCAAAGAGTTCAGAAAAGCGTTCCCCAGATCTTGGAGTGACCAGAAAAGAATTTCGTATGTAGAAGGTTACATCGGGGGAGACGCAGCTGTCTGGGGATTCAACGAAACCGACAGATGCAGACCCTATCGTACTGAAAATTATAAATTCGAAAAAGCTGTCTTGGCCAAATTTTGGTCTCAAACGGTTCTCGAGCGCCTCAGAAAACAGATCTTTGAACCAGAGCCATTCAGTGTCAAATACGGTAATTTACGAAGATATTTTGACAAATACCTGAATATGACCCATTTTCTAGACGGATCCATCGCTACATGTAATATACTCTGCGCACTAAAAGCTAGACAACCATTCTATATCAAAGAGAAACTAGTGCACATTCCTGACAACGACGTGGAATATTTTTTGACAGTGCTGGATTCAGTTGATTCAGTTGTGTGTGTGTTTGTGTATGCAGCATGACTTTAGCCGCAGTGTAAATGAATTAGGTCCTGTGACTGTGCCATGCCGTTAGTAAAAATGTACTCATAGAAACACACACGCTGGGAGTAGGTCTGTTCCTATCGGACAGGCTGCTACACAGCTCCCACTCTCTGACGCTATCTCTCTGCTATCCGAAACAGGGACTTTTGGCTGCTCAGTTTCCTGCATGGTCCGGTGCACCCCTCCTTAGCTAACCTGGTTGCCCAAGACCCCTCCTCTTCAGCGGCCATATTGATGGCGATCTCAGTGCGGACTGCCAGATCAACACAGGATGCTGCGAAACAGAACTACGGCATGGCAGAGTTGCAGGACCTAATTCATTTGCACTGTGGCTAAAAGTCTGCTTCCGCAACCCTGTTTACTTCACAAAATCAGTAGACTCATTGTAACATGAATGGTAATCATATCATCATATACCGTACAATGGCCATTCTACGTGGTCCAAAATCTAGTTGCTAATTGTTTAATAGGTTTGGATATGTTATGTGAGAAGGACAGAATCACTGACTTCTCGAAATGTGTTTCATTAAACTTGGGGCGGTGAAATCACTACTGAGTTAGATACCAGGACGCTGAAATATGACAAGTATTGCTCGGGGTACGAAATGCAGTTAATACAAAAAGGTGACGACGCAAACACGCAGACACTTGCATCAGATGAAGGTTGTAATGATTTAAGAACATTGATTAGTCATAAGTTAGAAGAAAAAACTGCTCTTATTTATGATGAACTTTTTGAACTACTGTCTAAGTATGTACAGATTTTTGCAAAATGACCAGGCAACATTAAGACGTATATTTACAAAATTGAAGTCAAGCCTCACCAGATTTTCTTTCATAGGTCTTAAAACGTACTTTTATCTCAGCGACCTGCAGTGTGGCGTGAACTCAAACCGATGTTGCAATGGAACATCTTACAACCTTCTACATCTCCTTATAGTAGTCAGTTACTTGTTGTAACGAGGTCTGACGGAAACATTAGGCTGTTGTTAGATACCGGAGTTATAAATGAGAAAGAACATCACAAAAACTTGAAAAAATTCTGTACAAATTTGCACAAGCTGGTGTAACAGCAAACCTTAAGAAATCCAAGTTTGCATGTAATGAACTAAGGTATCTAGGGCACATAATTAATGCACAAGGTATACGCCCTGATTCGCATAAGTTTGATAATACTAAGAATTTTCCTAGTCCACGTACTAGAAAGCAAATGAAGTCATTTCTAGGAGTCTGTTTTTTTTCTTCCTGACGTTTCCTGCCACAACTAAACTCTTTCAATTGCCTGGGCTTTTAAAAAAAGTTTAATTGTTATGTATACGGCAAACACACGAAAATCCATACTGATCACCAAGCTCTGACATTTTTATTAATCTGTAAGTTAGTTTATTCCAGAATATCATGCTGGGCTTTGTCGTTGCAGAATTACTCATTTGAGATTGTTTATATTAAGGGAAAGGACAACAACATCGCTGACGCTTTGTCTCATCTTCGACAAGGTTTGAATGACAGTAACACTGATCTAGAAAATGAGAACGACCATAGAATACTTTGAATGCAGTGCAAACAATATTACCTTTACTACATTGATTTGTGTTAAAACATAGCAGATTTACAAAAGTCAGATCCCCACTGGAACAAGATAAGGACCTTGCTGATTAATCAACTTAATCATACACTGTCTAGCCGTTATAGGGTATCTCAAGATGTGATATTCTATGATCGATATCCAAATGACACTAACTGGTGTGTATGTATACCCAAGGACGCAGAACACAACTTAGACACACGCACTTCGTTTGGGAACATTATGGGACGAAGAAGTGCCTGGCAAAACACAACACACTTATTTTTCCCGACGTGAGGAGAGAGATTCACAACATAATTAAAACTTGTATATTTTGTTAGAAACCTAAACACAGAATTTATCATCAAAGATTTACATTCCATTCTATCCAATAAAGCTATGGAAATCGTTAGTACACACATAAGTGGACCCCATCGGACAAGTAGCGATGGTGTAAAATAGGTAGGCCTATTAGCCTTTTATGACATATTTTCTAAGCATGTTAAGCTTTACGCCATAAAATCTGTGACTTTCACGTGACTTAGTCCTCAATCTAATCCCACAGAACGGATTTTCAGGGAACTGAACGGGTTTATGAGAACATATATACCTGCACATTATTCTAATGGGCAGCCTAAGCTATTTAACTCTTTTTGAAGATGCGCAAAGTAATCTCAGTATATACGATACTAAGTATACTCCTAATGAACTAGTGTATGACCGCAAGGAATCTAATGAATGGTGCAGTATGTTACCGAAATTTCAATGTATCGGTGTCGTATAATGAAAAGACTAGGAAAGTTCTTACAACGCTGACACAGAATGCTAATGATAGAAAACGATTTCACGCTATTTCAACAAAGAAAAGGTAAGAATTCAAAGTTGGCATGCAGGTATTATCGCGTACTCACCACAAATTTTCTGCACTGAAGCAGCGCAATACGAAGGCCCATATGTAATCGTTAATATACCGCATTCTCGTGCATGCCTATTACAAAACTAGAATACAAACAAAGTCACTGGACTTTACGATCACAGATATTTGAGAGTATTTCATTCTAAGTAAAAAGCTTATGTCTATCTGTAACTGGTAAGCAAACAGAATACCAGTGAGTTACAGGAACTGCACACCTCTTCAGTAAGAAATGTAGACAGCGTAAGAAATGTTATTTTCAGTAGAACCAGCCTCCAGAAGCAAGAGGAAAGAAGAGATTATGACGATATTTACCCATAATCAATGCAAAAAGTATCAACGAGACAGTGAAATTGGCAAACTGTACCGTCTATCAATGGCAATCGATGACTGATAGAAGTGTACACTAAACGAGATGACAACCAAACACTTCAACCTTGAAGCAAATTAGGTACACGTCATGTAGAATAAACTATGATCACATCAAGCAAAGCCCATGTACACAAACTGCACAAATCCGAAACACGAAATCTTCGTGGTTTTGAATTAATATTTATTTCGAAGACATCTGTCTATTAGCAAACGTGCACTTGAGTTTGTTTGCTGCTGTTATCAAAATGTCGTATCTAATCTTTCTAGCTTTAGGTGACATCATTTGCTAATAGAAAGTTTGGATGACAAATCCACAAAATCTGTCAATATTTGTAAATGAATGTAAAGCAAAATGTAATATGATTATATATAACGCAATAATATCCAGAATTTATAATATGAATAAATGTGGATAAAAGCACAAGACTAATGTAAAAAGGAGGGTAAAGGAACCTTTTTGTACATTGCAATTGGAGTAATAGCGATGAAACATTTGTTTAAAACCGTTAAAAAAACCTTTATACATAGCAAGATATATTGTAATCGCCATGTAATAGTATATGTGAAAGTGCAATGATATTTTTTGTGTATCGCCTATCTCAATGGAACAGTATGCAAGTTATAAACGCCCTATGGTAGCGGTGCATAGGCACTGAAGACAACTCTACGTGTGGAGGTCTTTTGAATGAGATTTCGGGGAATTAAATGTTTTCGGAATGCGACGGTCTCTCACCTGGATTAATTGTGGATCCATGCCAGAATATTGCCGTCCAAGTCTCATATCCATACCTTCACGAAACAAGATATTGTGGAATGGTTATCCAATGGTCTTTATCCATGTAATGCATGACCCAAGAAAACAGTGAAGATAAATGTAAATAAGCAGTGCAACGTATGAACAAAGTGACGTATCTGATATCAAACAGTGAACAATAACGTTTATGTGCAGCAACGTTTGTGTAACAAAAAGTTCTACAAACAATGCTTACCTCTGCATTATCATTGTATATATTGTGTATATGCATATTGAAGGACGACTCGTCGCACAAAGACTGTAAATCTGCAACTAACAACATTCTAAAAGCAATAAAATTTATCCATTGAGACAATCAACCAAAACTAACTGTATATTTTTAAACAAAGATTATAGTATTAAGACTATTTCACCTATTATAGATGTAATTGCATATTTTCTTCTGAAAACTCTATGTACCGTTCTGCCACTGTGATGATTTCCGCACACACACACACATACGGAACGGATATTAAACTGTCAACACCGTGCTGCGAGAAGGACTATGAAGTAACGGTTCTTAGCCGCACTTAAGAATACATGACTGCGCATGCGCGTAGCAGTCGCTACGACCATTGAAATATGCCTGGCGCATCTGCCACAATTCAAATTCTACATCTACATCTACTCTGCAAATCACATTTAAGTTCCTGGCAGAGGGTTCACCGAACCACCTTCACAATTCTCTATTATTCCAATCTCGTACAGCGCGCGGAAAGAATGAACACCTATATCTTTCCGTACGAGCTCTGATTACCCTTATGTTAGCGTGGTGATCGTTTCTCCCTATGTCGTTCAGTGTCAACAAAATATTTTTCGCATTCGAAGGAGAAAGTTGGTGATTGGAATTTCATGAGAAGATTCCGTCGCAACAAAAAACGCCTTTGTTTCAATGATGTCCAGTCCAAATCCATTTCAGTGACACTCTCTCCCATATTTTGCGATAATACAAAACGTGCTGTCCTTCTTTGAACTTTTTCGATGTACTCCGTCAATCCTAATCTGATTAGGAACCTACACCGCGCAGCAGTATTCTAAAAGAGGACGGACAAGCTAGTGTAGGCAGTCTCCTTAGTAGATCTGTTACGTTTTCTAAGTGGCCTGCCAATAAAACGCACTCTTTGGTTAGCCTTCTCCTCAACATTTTCTATGTGTTTCTTCCAGTTTAAGTTGTCCGTAATTGTAATTCCTAAGTATGTAGTTGAATTTACGGCCTTTAGATTTCACTGATTTATCGTGTAACGGAAGTTTAACGGATTCCTTTTAGCACTCATGTGGATAACCTCACACTTTTCGTTATTTAGAGTCAACTGCCAGTGTTCGCACCATTCAGATATCTTTTCTAAATCGTTTTGCAATTTTTATGATCTTCTGATGACTTTATTAGTCGATAAACGACAGTGTCATCAGCTAAAAAACTAAGATTGTCTCCCGAATCGTTTATATAGATAAGGAACAGCAAAGGGCCTATAACACTAGCTTGGGGATCGCCAGAAATCACTTCTGCTTTACTCGATGACTTTCCATCAATTACTACGAACTCGCCATAAATCACTTCTGCTTTACTCGATGACTTTCCATCAATTACTACGAACTTTGACCTCGCTGACGGGACATCACAAATCCAGTCACATAACTGAGACGATATTCCATAAGCACGCAGTTTCACTACAAGCCGCTCGTGTGCCACAGTATCAAAAGCCTTCCGGAAATCCAGAAATACGGAATCAATCCGAAATCCCTTGTCAATAGCACTCATTGCGTACCTTGCGTTGTATGCGAAAAGACTTGTAAATATAGAATCAAATGTGCTTTAGGTTGAATTGCTCGCCTACCGGTGCGTCCTTTCGCCTCGCAATTCAGGGAGCAATTTACAGACACATCTGCGGGAGAGCGGTTTTTACTCCAAAATTTTCGAAACGTAATAAGTAAATAAAGTATCAGTTAAAAATTAAGTACCATGACCGGTTGTATTGACTGTAGGGTACAATCGCACAGAAGCAAATGTGGAATTAAGTCCCTCAGTTTTTTTTGTGAAGGGGACGGTACCTTTTCGTTTGAAGTCATCCTCAGCTGTAAGGTATCTTGACATGATGAAACCTTCCCGTCTCCTCTGTATCTCTCTTGTTCCCTTCCACAATAACCTATGAAACCTTCCCTTAGGATTTCTACCTCTTGCTTAATAATAACAAATGAAATCTTCCCTTTGAAATTAATTCTCTTTCTCAATCTTCACCTACAAATTTAAATGCTGCTTATTAAAGTTTATTGTTTGATTATTCCGACGAAACATAGAATGTGTCGTCTCGTCGTGGCCCTCAGTCGTTACCTGCAATAACCCAAAACTGTTCCTTACCTTTTTTACTGTTACTGGATCGCCATCTGACTGCTACATCGAACTGCGACATGAATATACTTACTCTGTTTTACTACACTCTATTAGCTGCTGGTGGGCTGTTATAATAAGTGGCTGTATTTATTACCAAAGTTGACGTTATTCTTTAATAGCAATGCTGACGTTATTCTTTAATTAATTTGACTTAAGTTATGTAATTCATAGTTAAACTTTTTCTTGACAACAATAAAATTTTGCGAAGTTTTACGTTGATGGATTATAATCAGTAGTGCAATATTGCTGGCAAAAAGTAATTATATTCTGAATGAAATGATTTTACAAACGCTCAAATGGGACTTACTTTTTACAATAATCTTACAACTAGCAATGCGCAAACATACCTTCAGTAGTCTTGAGTTTCTCAAAAAATTAATTCAATAATTAGTACCTCTTGTGATAATAGTTAGCTGATGTCTCTGCACGTCCGTTTATAATCTCTTGTAAATCATAGCTAGTGGCTGGCAGGCACACCGCTCCTCTCAACCTCTCGCTTCAGACGTGCTACCGACTCGCTTCACATCTCGCTTACTACTGACTTGCTACGAACGCAAAGTGCTGTCTCTCCTGCCAACAATGCTTTCTGGTGCAGACAATCCCTGCTACCATTACAAAATGTATCAATGCGCGGTCTTTCCCGCTCTTTTCTAAAAATGTATCCAAGTGCTGTCTCTCCCGCCCTTTTTAAAGTTATATCAATGTGCGGTCTCTCTTGCCAACAATACTTTGGTGCAGACATTCCCTGCTACCACAATTATTTCCAACATGCCAAATATTAATTATTCCTACTTAGTCCTACTAATAAAATATAAACATCTTTCATAAATTGTGGTTTGACAATAGACAATAGAAATATACACGTATTACAATGATAAAAGGTTCCGTGTTCATTAAATGCACATAAATAGTCCAGTACGAACCATTTCTTCAGTGAGTAAATGTTTTCAAAGTCCGATAAAAGGTTTTCATTTGAAGAGATATCCCCGATCGAGTAAAAGAATCGGAACGGACCTTACACAGAAAGTCATTGTCAAGAGCGCCTAACAAAAGTAATGTATTTACAAACCTTATTTATTTACGAAATTACTTAATTATTTTAATAAGTTGGCTCACCCCCTAGCATTTACCCACGCAGGATACCATCAGAAATTATAATAAAAGAAAATTTAAACGTAGGTTGCTTTTATACTCACGTGATACATGTGAATAGTTTTCCGACGTTATTATGGCTACACGATGGGCATTAACAGAGTTTGGGGGCGGGATGGTAGTTGGAGCCGTTCCAATTCGGAAATCGTTTGGGGATTCAATATTCACGGATCCACAATGTCAAGAGTGTCACGAGAATACCAAATTTCGGGCATTACCTCTCACCACGGACCACGCAGTGACCGCCGGCTTTCACTTCACGACCAAGGCAGCGGTCTTTTCACAACGTTGTCAGTGCTAACAGACAAGCAACACGGCGTGAAATAATCGCAGAAATCAATGTGGGACGTACGACGAACGCATCCATTAGGAGACTGCGGCGAAATTCGGCGTTAATGAGCTATGGCAGCAGACGACCGACGCTGAACCGATCACTGAGTGGAAATGGTTATTTTCAGCAATTCGGTGGCCAGTTGTAGCCGTTCATTGGCTTCACGTTCCCAAACAACGATGGAGTATTTATAGATGACAATGCGCCATGCCACAAGGCCACAATTGTTCACGACTGCTTTGAAGAACATTCTGAAAAATTCTAGCCAATGATTTGGCCACCCAGGTCGCCCAACAAGAATGCCATCCAACATTTATGGAACATAATCGAAAGGCAAGTTCGTGCACAAAATACTGCACCGGCTACACTTTCGGAATTTTTGACTGCTATAGAGGACAAATGGCTCAGTATTTCTGCGGGCGACTCCAACGACTAGTTTAGTTCATGCCACGTCGAGTTCCCGCACTACGCCTGGCAATAGACGGTCCGACACGATATTAGCAGATTCCCCATGACTTTTGTTGGCTCAGAGTACATCAGAAACGAGCTGTGTGCATATGTGCGAGACATAGGCTTAACGAAATAAGAAACATATGATTAAGACCCTTTATATTCCCGGCCAAAAGAGTGGTCAAGTACTAAGGGGTTTACATCGATCATAAGCTAATATGATCACATCACAGTAATCGTGTAGTTCAGAAATGTGAAGGTGCCATAATATCCTCCGCGCTATGACAGACGCTTGTTGGGGAGCAGATCAAGAATCTGCATTAATATACATCGCGTGCTAATGATAGCTTAAACGGATTACGAATGCATCTGTTACGGTTCAGCAATGCAAAACTGACTAGAGAAACTAGATAAGGGAGAGTATGAAGGTGTCAGAGTCTGTTTTGTAGCATTCAAATCGACTCCAACTAACACTTTGCTGGTAGAACTACACAGGAAATACATCACCGTCAAATTTCTCTTGAAATGTTTTCACTTCTTAAACAACAATTTATTAACAAAGATTAGAGGTCCCGCTACAAAGCGCTAAGCGGGTATGTATTGGATTAAGAAGAAACCCTTAGCAGAATTTCACTTCTTTCCGCGAATACGTCGCCACTTTCCAAAATATGAGCTGCTTCAGCGCGCCCTTCGCTAACACCTTAGTGAAGTTGAATATGAAGACGCAGCTTCCATTCAGTCAAGGTTCACTGAAAGAGAAAATTTTGGCTGATAACCTAGCAGAAATCCACTCAGATGGGGCTAAACAAAAAGACAAGGCAGGAAGGGCATTCGTAGATGGAAAGACTAAACGAGGAGGCAAAATCAAGCTCCCTAAAGTTGCGCCTATACCCACTGCAGAACTCATAGCGATTTTAGAGGGACTTAAATACGCAAAAGAAGCGCAACAAGAAACAATACAGTTTATGAGACTCACCTTCAGCGTTGAAGCTGTTAAAATGCTGCGATGTCAACAATACCAAAAATTATCTAGTACACCATATTACAGAAGCAGTGCAGGAGCTTTCCTGCGTAAATACGACTACTGTCGTGTTACAGTAGAATAAAGTGAAATGAAAGAGGAGTTACTGTGGACGAGGAAGCTGTATGCACTGGTGCCGTGAAAAATAATGAAGTTTCACCCGATGCAATAAAGACTATAATCAGGGTCCGATGCAATGAAAATCTCCAACAGTCTTACAAAATTAAAGGTAGTTACCGTGCCGCAGTGGTGCCTCATCTCCCAACACGTCCTTGGTAACAAAACTGCAGATACAGCAGCAGCTTTATGCTGACAATGGTACGACTTCTCTTCAGTCACGGGAGACACCGGCAACACCTCAACCGCTCCATCGTGATCACATACCCTTCACGTGAATACGACAGTGGGGAAGATGCTGATCACATTTTTTCTGCTGCCGCAGAAATGTATCAAAAAACTATTACAGCATATAATTGCCTTTGGAAATGTTTTGCCTATGAACACTAAAACGTTTTCAGCAACAGCAGACGCAGAAGTGTATAAGCTCCTAAACGATTTTATAATAGAGCCAAGTAAGAATATAGGAAAATATTTTTTTTTACACTATAATATAGTAGATTCACTGTGTGACAAAAGTTATGTGATACCTCTTCATATCGCGTCGGACCTTCTTTTACCCGGCGTAATACAGCAACTCGTGGCGGTATGGCCTCAACAAGTCGTTGAAATTCCCCTGCAGAAATATTGAGCCATGCTGCTTCTATAGGCGTCCATAACTGAGAAAGTGTTTCCGGTGCAGGATTTTGTGCACGACAGGACCTTTTGATTATGTCCCATAAGTTTTCGCTTTTATGTTTTTCGAGAAAAAGAAATAAACTTGTATGTTCTCGCATGTGCGTAAAAGAAGCTATTATTTAATACATGTTACGTAGCGTCCCTGAAGTGGTGACTCAATATTCAGAAGAACTCGCACAGCAAGAAACAAATAAGCGAGGCGACGCGACGCAAATTCGCCGATGCGTACGACAGATGACAGTAGTCCTATGACACATTTAGCACAACTGCAGAGTACGCCGCGCAGTCAAATACACGACTTACGGAATGGAACAAAACGACATGGAAACTTTTCGCCGGGACAAATTAAAGATTTGAGCGCCACAGGCTCCGCAGGCGACGAAAGTACGAGAAACGATGATTCATCTAGAGGGCGTACGAATGTGGGAATGCCTCTGTTCCTGCCCGATAAACAGAACTCTGGTTTTCGATATTAGAATTGAGTTCACTGATAATAAAGTGACAAACGATCAAGAAAAGTTCGCTATAGCAGTCAACACTCTGGACGCCACAGCAGCGGCATTAGTAGAAGACGAAATTAAGCTTCCATCAACAACACAGCAACACAGGGTCTAAAGAAGATTTTGATAAGCAGAGTTAGTAAACCGTTAGATCAACGGATACACAACGCGTTACGCAGCGAGTGACGAGATGACAGATTCCCCTCAGAGTTTTGGCTGCAGTTACGGGGGATAGTGACGGAGGAAGAATTTTCGGATGCTGCACACCGGTTACATCACAGCTTCCCACGGCAGTAAGAGCGGCGGTGGCTGCGAAGGTTGGACGCGACATGACCACTATTCTCCAGCTGGCTGACAGAGTTTATGCAACGATGGAGACATCGGGTACAATGAGCATCGTAGAAGCGTAGCGAAGTCGGGAGTATCAGGTGGCGGCGATTCACAAGGGTCAATGGGCGGATACAACCGCACAGTTTCAGACACTAGTTCGGAGGGTCCTGCAGCTTAGGAAACAGCGGACAGACGAAACCTAAACAACTATGTTGGTGTCATAAATGAATGTTCAAATGTTTGTGAATTCCTAAGGAACCAAACTGCTGCGGTCATCGGTCCCTAGTCTTACACACTACTTAAACTAAGTTAAATTAACTTATGCTAAGAACAACACATACACCCATGCCCGAGGGAGGACTCGAACCTCGGGCGGGAGGGGCAGCGCAGTCCATGTCTCATAAGCGTTACGCTGAACGAACCGCCAAGTGTATTCTACCATGTAGTTACGCATGCCGTGTCAATAACATGCAGAGTATGAGTACAGACACTTCCTTTTTGCGTTTATCACGACGACTCTGTGTACGAGATGTGAAGAGTTTATGCTATTACCTGATGGACAGCGGATTTGGCGTAAGGACGTTGTCAGTTGAGAGAGAGGAGGAGGAGGATGAGGGGGAGATAAGTATTTGACGTCCCGTCGGCAACGAAGTCATTAGAGACAGAGCACAAGCTCGGATGAGACAAGGATGGGGAAGGAAATCGGCCGTGCCCTTTCAAAGGAACCATCCCGGCATTTGCTTGAAGGGATTTAGGTAAATCACTGAAAACCTAAATCTGACTGTCCGGACGCGGGTTTGAACCATTGCCCTACCGAATGCGAGTCCTGTGTGCTAACCACTGCACCACCTCGCTCGATAGTAGAGAAAGATCAGTCAGTCAAGGACAGTTCGTTAGTTCGCCTCAAGGCAGCAGATAAACAGCCGATAATAACGCGTGGCAGATGCAACAAGGATGTGAATTTAGGTTTTCTTAATACTTGTCGTTGGACGTTTGTAATAGCGGACGTGTCAGAACCAATCTTAGGAGGGTATTTTCTGTACGCATCATCACAGACATTCGCTTAGCTCGACTCGAAAAACATAAAAGCGAATAATCAACAACACAACATTCTGACGCCACTGGACAAAGACAAAGAACAAACAGTACTCAAATAATTAACGTCTTTGTCGTCGACTCCTGGACTGTGCGTAACTGTTTATATATTTTGTCTAACTTTCTGCTCCCACACTTTCGTTGCAAAATTCTGCAACACCGTTAGTAAAGAAACAATGTTCACAACACGTAAATAAATATGAACATCTGAAGATTAGATGCCATGCGTCTTGAAATGTCATCATGGAAAAATAAAGCTAATTTGTCGGCCAAGTTGAAACACTACTGCCATTGATCAAATCGGCACATTTCGTCATGTAGTCTGTAATTTTCGTGACATTAGCGAATACTTTCAGTGTTTGCCATTTATCAGTGTGTAGCGCAGACGTTGGCCAGAAGCGTTAAAGTGTATGTGTTGTCAGCACTCATCTAGAAGCGAAAATACTTCTCCCGCATCAACTCAAGCTCAGCTGTTTCCCCCGCATGAGTGTTTGGACCATAGCTTCGTGCTCAGACTGGAAAATGTGTGTTTCTTTGTTGTTCATTCAGCGGCGGTGAAATAGCATCACGCATGCACGGTGTATGCAAAACTTTTACTGATCTGCATCATAAGCTGCAAACACGAGGCGCGCCGAGCGCCAGCGGAAATATCCGAAAATGCGTCGCAGGCCGAGTCGAGTATACTGCGAACGCCTCCCAGTCACTCCCACGGATTTCTTCCCCGGGCCGGTCTGAAACCAATCGCGGGCATCCGGCTATCCACACACGGCTTACACCAGTGGTCGTCAGACTGTGGCCCGCGGACGACATGCCGTTCCAACCAAGTATTCGTGCAGCCCGCGATTCTCACCCTCATTTTATAGTAAAATACGTCGAGCAACTAACAGCTGAATGAAAAAAAACCTTACAGACACAGTAAAATTTTAAGACGTGCTTAATTCTAATTGACATTGGTGTATTCGATGACTTACCTCAGGGGGAAAGGGGTAAGTAGCGCGGCCCCTGCGGGGCTAGAGAATGTCAAGAGAGGAATGTTTTATTGTTTGTCTTCCAGTACTAAAACGTAACGGGCGTGCGCGACTCATACTAATCAGCTGTTAAGGTATAAATTTCAAACGGAAGTAATATGGATTCTTGAATGCACAAAATAGACACGATCATCTTCAAATGCGGCACATACAAGATGATTGTGTGATGACGTTACAAAGGTTCAGAGATGACAGAGAAGGATAAATGTACCAATTTGAGGAAAGGGACCCTGGTCCAGAAACGACCGAGTCGAAAGTTATAAGCGAGAATCGTTCTTATATCATTGTTACTAAGATATTAGGATGTGCACTTATTTAATGGAGGAGATGTACTTTACAATTTTTACAGTATGCGTTTCAGAGAAGATATTTAGAGCACATATTTACTGGACATTTTGCTTCTTTTGCTCTATCTAAACCAAAAATATGGAAACCAAAGAGTTTGCTGTAGAAGCGATGTTTCATAATGTGGAATATGAACAGGTGATCGCAGCTCTTAAAATACGCATTTTAGAGCCCATGTTTGCTAGACATTTTTTCTTGTTTTGGTCTGTACTACTACATCTGCAAGTTGCCTAGCCTATAATCATAGCGACAAGCGTACCGGTACAGATATTCCACTGTCAGAGGTATCAGAACGATTTTCGCTTATAACTTTGGAATTGGTCGATTCCGGACCAGCGTCCTTTACTGCAAATTGATACATTTATCCTTCTCCATCATCCTTGAGAAAGTTTGTAATATCATCACGGGATCACGCTGTATTTAGAGCAAGGAATATAAAATTAAATTAAGGCTCTTGTAACACAAAGTAATGAGTAGAAAAAAACGACATTAAAACATTTTAAAAGTTTGTGATCGTATCTCATACTGCATATTGCATTTAAATATAATTATTGTTATTAATAAATCAATCATCCGCTCACACGGATAACACATCAGCTCTTCGCCAGACCGTTACAGTGTCACAGTTTTGGAGTCGCTGTGGTTGACAGGAATCTGACACAGAAGAGTCGAAACACAGTGGACTGATGCCGCCTTTTAACGATCAGTACCTGGGGTCCGGTGGCCAACTTATCGCTCCCTTACTGAACTTGTCTGTTGGGCGCTCATACATTACCAGTTAATAATGACATCATTAAATATGCGGCCCGAGGTGCAGCCGCATATTATCGGTATTGGCTCTTGAACAAAAATATTTGACGACCACTGGCCTAGGCCATGGAGAATATTTGTGATAAGGCGCTCGAACTCGTTAATGAGGTCACCGATCTCTTAAACTACACTTTTCCAAGAAAGTGAATGTTGTCTCTCCTTTTTCAATTAGGAATGAATCTCACTATTCTAAAGAACATTCTCTAGAGGTTCTCAGACAAGGTTCACTAATGGGTATTGATGATAGATTGTTGCCTTTCCGAAAACGTTTCATTACGTCAATAAATCTGTCTTTGGGCTTTTCTAAAGTCTAAAAGTAATGAAAATTAGTTGCATATTAACCTACTACTAAATATAGGTTGCGTGGTATTTTTTTATGCGATTACATATATTTTACGACACAAAGAAGAAAGTGCGTCTCCTCGTACTCGCCGCACCACAAGCGGTGTTTCTATGCCTGAGAACACGTCGAGAACGCGTTCGTAAGCTTCATTACAATTTTGGTGAACAGCCAATACCACAAACGCCAGAAGCTGCGAACTTTTATGAAAATTTGTTAACAGAATGCAGATGACTCAGTAACACCTGATATTCTTCCAGAAGTGGTGAATATATTGCAAGTTGTATTCCATTCAAAAGCGTATCATTTAATAAGTAATTGTGTTGTCGAGTCTGAAACGTAGGCGTTGCTTGGGAATGGGCGACGAGGTACAAGAGGACGAAAAATAGTCAGCTCGACTAAGTGAGAGGGAATCTTGGCCTGATTATGTTGTTAAAAGTCCCTTATTTCGAAAGGTAAGGCTTAGAATAAGTACTGAAATGACAAACACCACGAGTATTTTAAAATTTCTGATTTTATTCAGAAAATATTATCAATTCCTGATATACTTGCTCTGAAGGAACCATGAAGAGACCAAGTCTTCACACAGATACAGTCACTAACGAGCACCGTTCTGGCTACATAAAACGAAACTATCAGTACTAATTGAGCTCGGACCCACGACACGACACCCAGAAGTCTCTAGCTGAACGACTAAGATTCCATCAGCTGCGCTTCGGCTTCTGCAGGTACCTCTGCTTAGGCCTGCATGGCTACTCTCTTTCGCTGCCTCTGATGAAACAACTACCAACTTCCTACTCTGACTGCAGCAGACCTCTCGGAGCGTCCTGCCTCTGCGTTTTATTCAGTTTTCTCCTTCGTCCCGGACAGTCCCTGACATGGTGTGTTGTCGGAGAGTCCCCACAGTCTCATTGGCTCTAGTTGTGCACTGTTCTTCGGAGTCTGAGTGAAGGAAGGGAGCCGTCGGTCGTTGGATCATGTCTTAGGCCTGCTATAGGCTCCTCACGAAGTACAGGCGTCCCTTCCAAAAATTCGCTCCCTTTATTCCTTTCTTAACCTCACTCCTTGTCTGCAATTATATCACTCTTGTTTTTACAGCTTATCGTGCTATCGCTGTATTTGACCGGCGCTACTACGGCGCCCCTGCTCATAACTTTTCCCTGATGCGTTTAGGAGCCTCTGAGATTTTATGTAACCGCCCTCCACGGCCTGGCTGTTTTCATGGCAAGGCGACCAGTATCTCTTGTCTCGGAACGTTCCCTTCGTTATATTTCGAACTAACAAGACTTGGCCGTTTCCCACGGGTACGACATCTCCCCTGTCCATGTAATTGGCCTTACTCTTCCTAGTATCATTCGCCATTACAATCTGTTGTCTACATTTATATCCAATTGTGTTACATACGTTTACACTCTTATGTCCATTTTTCCTTTATCAAATGAAACAATTACTTTACCCTTTATATTTTCCTCTGGAATGAAACAATTGCATTTACACCTTTATAAACTGAAATAATTACATTTACATTTTACATTTCCTTTTTGATAATGTGGACTGAAAAAGTTACTTCTGTCGTCTATTTCTTAAGTGTACTGAGCCTTCTTGTCTATTTGGACTTTGTTCGCACATTACTACTTTCTCAAGAGTACTGTTCACGGGTTACGTTCTCTGGGCCTTGTGAACAGTAGAGTTTTGGTTTAGTAGTTGCAAGGGACAAACAATGGAGATTTTTGGAATTATATTGCAAATCAGTACAAGACTTATTCGCAGAGAAAAATAACTGATGTTTACATTAGTACGATAATATTAGTGAAGAATGAATTGCAGGTAATGATTAAGTTTGTTTCATTTACGGCAGCACATTGATAATCCAACATTCTTGGTTGGTCAGACATCCAGATCGGGAGTCTTTTTTCCATTTTTTGTTAAGATTTATCGATAATTGAGAGGGAAATGGATTTAAGAGGTAGATTTTGGAATTTTGTGTAAGGAGGGATTATTCATTTAAGTTCAATTTTTGTAAGTTCAGTTTTTATAGTTCTTGGATTACTGCTACGTGACTTCAGGGAAAGTATTAGATGTTATAAGTATAGGGAAATGAAATTGGAATTAAGTGCAACAGTCAATTAACTTTCAATTATTTAAAATCCATTATCAAAAAAGTATGAACCAACAGTGATAGTAATGTTTTTAGAGTATGCGTTGTACCTCTGCGTATCTTTGTAGTTAGATTTTTAAGCTTTGTTATCTGTTAACGAGAGCAGTTTGCATCTACGTAACACAAAAAGTGTATAGAACAGATTCTTTCTTTAGTTACATTCCACAAATGTTATGCTCACATGTGTAGTGATGGCATAAAACGTCAGGCATTTAGAGTTTATAATCTTTTTTTGCTGTTCAGTTATCACCTTGTCTAAGTCGTTTAATAGCTTCTCTGCTTTCTTTAATTCTTGATCTAATGGTAACTAAATTAGACAACAATATGTGTCTGTTTTCCTTATTTACTAGCAACTATCTATTTACAACTCTATTTCTGGTATTAGTCCTTTTTGTTGTATTGGTGTATATGAAAGTTCCACATCCGTCACACTTACTGTAGAAGCTTATTTTTTCCAACACCTCTTAGTACGACATCCCTTCGGGCCTGTCTCCCACATAACACTGTCAGACCTTCCTGCTTGGGAACGTTGTACAACCACTCATTGTTATTTAAATGTGTCCATATACTTTGCTGTAAAACTTTAGTTCATTTTTCACTATTATTTGGCGTTACACTTGTTGGCTGAAGCAACTTCGCTCCACACTCTTCCTGATTCAAGATTGAGAAGACTGTAAATGTCTGTCTGCAAATTTTCCTTTTCTTATTTAATTCCATACAGTCGAGTTGTTCTGTCGAAAGTATCGTGTGCTGTCTTTTTGCATTGTCTATAAGTAAAAATTCCTTTTCTCACCGAACGAAAATGTACTTCCCTTCTGACTGAGAGGGATTTATTGCTGTAAAGGGGACACTCTGTATAAGGTAACCATGTTATTATCTACTAAGGGGACAGTTATCACATATTATAACATGCTTCCTGCTATAAATACATCTATATCAATTAACCTTAACAACAGGTACCCTGACGATAAGTCTAGAGGAACAGCGAACGTCACGTCTTTGAGTTTATCTGTTGCTAGACTGAGGAACTTCACAATTTCTATTGGGTTGATTATGTGAGGCTGCAGTATGCCTTTCTGTGCCTTAACTACAGCATTTATTTTTGGATGTGAGGTCCACCAGTTATGCAAAACACCGTTTTTCTCAGTACCAAAACATGTTTCGGCACCACTGTGTCATCATCAGTGGGTGTGAACATTTTTGTTAAATGATTATAAAATTATGTGCATTTTTAGTTCGCACAACAGATCGTTTCTTTCTGTAAATACCTTTACATTTGGTGTGCATGAATTTTCTAGACCACTTTTGTGTTAATTACTACAGGTAGCTTGTCATCTGCAACCAACCGATGTTGATGAGAAAGTTTTTTGCTGGGAGTTAACCTATCTTCTAGAATGTAATTCACTTTTTCGCGATGTTTTCGTGCCTATTTTCGTATTTACTTACTTTTTCGTGTGGCAAGTACTTCCATTCTCCGCATCATGCTGAGGTGATGTGATGCATACCTAACTATAACAAGTATTTTCCACAAATAACGTAGTAAAACACTTTCACTACACCAGAGCACAGTGTGATTGTGGTTTGTTATGTGTCCCAGCCCAGTCAGTGTTCATTTGCTCACCAGAGAGTTCGGCGCCAAATTTGAATTTTGTTTGGATTTTATATTTGTGTGTGTGTGTGTATGTGCGCGTCTGTGTGTACATAACTGGCGGACCTCACATCCAAAAATTTTAAGTGCAAACACGGCCAATACAAGGAGCTGTAAATCAAAAAGATGGATACAGCATTTATCATTTTTGCATACTCAGATTCTACATCTCCAAATACATCTGCTAGTTTCAGTACTTGTTCACAAATAGTTACAAACGTTGCGACTCTTTTACATCCTATGTCTGACTACTTAACATACGACTTAAGAAATCTTTGTAGTCTTTCCATCCCAAATTTTAACGGTCTTAATTTTCTTTTCTCGCACTTACCATCGTATTTAGCCATGAAATGTGGCTCTTATCACTGCTACTTGTTCCTTGGTTAACTTCAAAAGATCTTTGGACTCTTTTTCCATTTCTTCCATGTGTTTCTCACAATACACATCATCAGCATCATCTGGCGTACCAAGTAATATCTCACTTACCTCATCGATGGAGGTTAAACAGACCTCTCCCCTTTCTTGTCTCATGCCTTGTCAAGTGGTTACCACCCTCCGTAACTCTGTCACCTTTTCTATGTGACATGTCACCTATTGGTCTAGGAAGCGACATTCTATTAAATCTTTTAGAGTGTCCTTACACATTTGTTCTGCCAGTTTCCAATCTCTTCTGAAACCGTTCAGTTATAGCATCTAGATTTACATAAATTACAAGCCTCAGTGTTGTACTGTATATTTCAACTACTTCTAAATTATCATAGTATAATCCTTAAGACTTACCTATTTTTGAAACCTCATAACCCGTTGTCAGTAGTCTTGTGTTAGCTTGTGCTGTGATTGCTAGTAGTAATACTAGCAGTAATATTCCTGTCTGTGTCATACATGAAATTTGAAGTAGTATTTTAACCTGTTTGCGTGTATCTTTGTTTCCTCCTAATTTTATGACTAAATCCCGCCTGTCTATTCTGACTACTTCAAATGGTCCTTGCCAGTGTGAGTCTGATTTCCTAGACTTGCCACATCTTATTGCTTCATTGAACAACAACGCTTTATCACCTACTATGAATTCTTTTGGATTTGGTTAAATATCACACTGTTTCTTGTTAGCCTTTTCGTGTTGTGTTATTGATTGTCTTGTTGCATTGTGTGCTTCTTGCACTCTGGCCTTCAGTCTGTTCATATATGACTCATAGTCATAATTTACCATTTCTGGTTATCATTGGTACGTTCCTGCGATGTTTACGTTTCTGTCATACGTCATTTGAAACGACGTGTACCCTGTACTACTGCATGGAGTCGTGTTAAATACAATAACTGCATACAGTACCCATTCGTCCCATGCACTTTGGTCTCCAGTCGCAAAGTGTACAGTGAATTCTCTCTAGTGCGCCCTATGGCTCTGGGTGGTATGCCATTGTGTGTATCTTGTTAATACGCAACAATTTGCAAACTCTCTTGAAAAGGTCACTTAAAGAATTTGGCCCTTGGTCAGTTAGACTCAGTGGCAGAATTTTGTATCATCAGTATCTTGTCATTCTATTGGCATAGCTAATGCGGACTTACTGAAATTGTTTTGGAATGTCAGCATGTAAATTTCACATGTTCTTGATACATTTATGGCTTACAATGTCCGTTGAACACTTTTCGAATGTACTTCCTGCTCTGTCTGTTATTTAAAACGGCGTTTTTGTCTTTGCCTGTGTAAATGCATTCTTGCATGGCGAACATACAGGAGGGTTGAATGAAAAGCAATGCCTCCACCTTCGTTAACTGGGTTTGGATGGGAATATTTTAATAAATCAAACGCAGATATAATCCTTAGAATGTGATCTTTCATTATCAATATTCACTTTTCCACATAATCGCCAGCCAATTGCATACAATTCTGCAATTCTGCCAACAATGAACAAGTGTTTTGAAGCCGTCACTGAAGAAGTCGACACTCTGTCCCCGCAACCACAGTCTCACAGTTCTCTCACCGTCTTCATCAGAAGCATAATGATGTCCCCGCAGATCGCCTTCATTATCGGGAACAGATGGAAGTCAGACGGTGCTAAATGTGGATTGTATGGAGGATGCCATACAGGGTGAGATTCAGTCTCTGAAGCTCTGCTTTGGTGGCACGCGAAGTGTGTGGTTTGGCATTGTCATGCTGCAAGAAAACATTTCCCTTTTCCTTTCGGTCCCTTGTTAGCCGTCGTTTCAGAGTCCGTAGCGTTGTGATGTAACGCTCTGAATGTATTGTTGTACCACGATCAAGGAAATCAACATGGATAACACCATCTGCGTCCCATGGTTTTCCCATCTGAGGGCTGCATCTTGAATTTCTTTTTCTGGGGCGAGTCCTTGTGTCGATATTTCAGAGACTGACGTTTCGTATCCGGGTCGTAATGGTGTACCCGCGTTTCGTTTCCTGTCACAAATGAATGGAGAAGGGCGTCACCTTCATTCTCGTAACGCGAGAGGAGTTCCTGGCAAATTTCAAGTCCGTGTACTTTCAGGAGTCGGCATCCAGCGTACCCATCGTGCACAGATCTTCTGATAGCCAAGCAAAGCAATAATGTGAACAACAAGTTCTCGTGAAATGCCGATTGTGCTTGCAGTTTCTCTCTGAATGATACGACGATCGCCCTGAAACAATCTGTCAACATTTTGCTTGTGAAACATGGTGGTTGCTGTCATAGGACGTCCGACCCTTTGTTTGTCACGCAAGTCAGGTGTTCCCGCCTCAACATCTTTAAACTTACTACCCCAACGACGCACATACTCACATCAACACAATCACAATAAACTGCTTTCATTCTGTGATGAATCTCCTTTGGGGTGAAACCTTCTGCTGTCAATAATTCAATGACCGCACGTTGCTTAAATCGCATTGACCGACCGTCTGCGCAGGGTTCCATACCTTACACTGTAACAACACAACCGTTCAATGCTAAGGCTTCCCGCCAACTGGAGCTGCAGAGAAGGGCCTACGGAACAAGCCAGTACCTGCCGCATACCACTGTTGCCAACTGTTGAAGAGTTACGAAGGTGGAGGCATTACTTTTCAGTCAAGCCTCGTATATTCGTATTTTTCTACATCATGTTAAATATCTTTCCATTGCTTATGTTGATTTATATTCTTGAACGTTTTATGCGTGCCCTGGTGCTCTCCCATTGGATTGCCATACGTTTCTTTTAGAATTCATTGCTTTTCCTCAGGACTACTCTTACTTTCTCTAACATCTGCCTCTGCGTCTAAAGGTGTCTCCTCATCACTTTCTATTTCAGTGCTCATTAGGATTTGTTGCAAATTCGCCTAATTACCCTTTTCCTTTCTTTCCAGTTGATTCCTGTCAGTATGGATATGTTAATTGGGCTGTATTCTACTGAGAGAATCTGCTTTGCTATACAGCCTGCCTGGCTTGTAGATTACTTTATAGACATATTCTTTGAGTTTAAGTATTCACTTCAGTAGTCTCTATCTATGATCCATTACACCAACATCCGTGTTTATTGTTTATGGTCTATTACCACTGTAAACTGTCATCTACATCTACGTGATCTACATCTACGTGATTACCCTGCTATTTACAATTAAGTGCCTGGCAGAGAGTTCAATGAACCACATCCAAGCTGCCTCTCTGCCGTTCCACTCTCGAACGGCGTGCGGGAAAAACGAGCACTTAAATTTTTCTGTGCGAACCCTGATTTCTCTTATTTTATCGTGATGACCATTTCTCTCTATGTAGGTGGGTGCCAACAGAATGTTTTCGTAATCGGAGGAGAAAACTGGTGATTGAAATTTCATGAGAAGATACCGTCGCAACTAAAATGCCTTTGTTTTAATGATTGCCACTCCACTTCACGTATCACGTCTGTGGCACTATCTCCCCTATTTCGCGATAACACAAAACGAGCCGCCCTTTTTGAACTTCTTCGATATCATCCGTGTGTCCCACCTGATGCGGATCCCACACCGCACAGCAGTACTCCAGAATAGGGCGTACAAGTGTAGTGTAAGTATATCTGTTGCACCTTTTAAATGTTCTGCCAATGAATCGCCGTCTTTGGTTTACTCTACCCACAACATTATCTATGTGATCGTTACAATGTAGGTTATTTGTAATTCTAATTTCTAAGTATTTAGTTGAATTTACAGCCTTCAGATTCGTGTGACTTATGGCGTAATAGAAATTTAACGGATTTATTTTATTACTCCTGTGTATAACTTCACACTTTTCTTTACTCAGGGTCAATTGCCACTTTTCGCACCATACAGTTATTTTATCTAAATAATTTTGCTATTCGTTTTGGTCTTCTGATGACTTTACAAGACGGTAAATGACAGCATCATCTGCAAATAATCTAAGAGGGCTACTCAGATTGTCTCCTAGGTCGTTAATATAGATCAAGAACAATAGAGGGCCTATAACACTTCCTTGGGGAACGCCGGAATCACTTTTGTTTTATTCAATGACTTTCCGTCTATTACTGCGAACTGTGATCTTTGACAGGAAATCACGAATCCAGTCGCACAACTGAGGCGATATTCCATAGGTACGCAGGTTGGTTAGAAGACGCTTGTGAGGAACGGTGTCGAAAGCCTTCTGGAAATCTAAAAATATGGAATCAATTTGACATCCCCTGTCTGTAGCACTCATTATTTCATGAGTATAAACAGCAAGTTGTGTTTCACAAGAACAATATTTTCTAAATTGGTGTTGACTATGTGCCAATAAATCGTTTTCTTCGAGGTAATTCATAATGTTCGAACACAGTATATGTTCCAAACCCTACTGCAAATCGACGTTAGTGATATGGGCCCGTAATCCGGCGGATTACTCCTACTTCCCGTTTTGAGTATTGGTGTGACGAGCTTTTTTCCAGTCTTCAGGTACGAATATTTCTGTGAGCGAGTGGTTGTACACAATTGCTAAATATGGAGCTATTTTATCAGCATACTCTGAGAAGAACTTGACTGGTATAAAATCTGGACCGGAGGCCTTGCCTTTCTTAAGTGATTTAAGCTGCTTTGTTACACCGAGGATTTCTACTTCTATGTTTCTCATCTTGATAGTTGTTCTTGATTGGAATTCAGGAATAATTACTTCGTCTTCTTTGGTGAGTTTCGGAAAACTGTATTTTATAACTCTCCTTTAGTGGCACTGTCATCAGTAACTTCATCGTTGTTATCGCGCAGTGACGGAATTGACTGCGTCCTGCCACTGGTGTGCTTTGGGTTTTCTGCCAGACTCCGAGACAGAGTTTCGTTGGGGAAATTATTAAAAGCATCTCGCATTGAAGCATGCGCTATATCTCGAACTTCTGCGAAACTTTGCCGATCTTGGAGATTTTGCGTCCTTTTAAATTTGGCATGCTATTTTAGTTGCTCCTGCAACAGCGATCTGACCCGTTTTGTGTAGCATTGTGGATCAGTACCATCACTTATTAATTTATGTGGTATATATCTCTCAATTGCTGTCGATACTATCTCTTTGGAATCATTCCACATCTTTTCTACACTTACGTGTCAGATCGGAAGGAGTGGAAACTGTCTCTTAGAAAGGCGTTAAGAGCACTTTTATCATCTTTTTTTAAATAGATGTACTTTGCGTTTCTTTTTGATGATTATGGGTGTTACGTTATTCAGCCTAGCAGAAACTGCCTTATGATCGCTAATCCCTGTATTCGTCATGATACTCCCTATTTACCCAGGATTATTGGTTGCTAAGAGGTCAAGTATGCTTTCGCAACCATTTACGCTTCGACTGGGCTCATGAACTAATTGTTCAAAATAATTTTCTGAGAAAACATTCGGTACCATTTCGGATGACATTTTATGCCTGCTGCCGGCTTGAAACGTATAATTTTTCCAGCATATCGAGGGTAGATTGAAGTCGCCACCGACTATAATTGTATAAGTGCGGTACCTAATTGAAACGAGAGCCAAGTTTTCTTTGAACTGTTCAGCAACTATATCTTCTGAGTTGGGGGGGGGGGGCGGTAAAACGATCCAATTAATAGTTTAGTCTGATTGTCAAGCATAGACTCTACCCATACTATTTCGCAGGAACTATCTAATTCAATTTCACTACAAGGTCTATGACTGACAGCAATAAATACTCCACCACCAGCTGTATTTAATCTATCCTTTCTGAAGACTTTTTCGGTCGTTTGAAAAAATTTCGGTTTGATTTGTTATATATATGTATGGTCAGAACTGCTTTACTGAAAATACTATAGGCAGCAATTCTTTTTCTGTGGTACTGTAATTTAATTCTACCTTGTTTAATGATCTGAAAGCGTCTGCAATGAACAAATCTTCGCCAACATCCTTCCTTGGCACAGAATTGTGCCTAGAGCTACTTTGCTCGCATCTGTAGTCATTATGAATGGCTCTGTGAAATCTGGATAATGGAGTAGTGGCGAATTAACGAATTTCTCCTTTAATTCCTTGAAAACATTGTTTTGAATTTCACCCATTCATATTTTACACCCCCATTTAGCAATTAATGGAGTGGCTTCGCAAGTTTTTGCTAAGCTTTGCAGTGATTTTTCATATTACCCAATTAGGCCTGGAGACGATTTTAATTCCTTCGTTGTTCTTTGCTGTGGAAAGAACTTAACCTTTTTCCACCTTTTCCATGTCCGGTGAGATTCCCTTGTCCGTAATGCAGCATCTCAGAGGATAACTTCTTTTCTTAAGAACTCATATGGTTATCCGACTGCAGCTTTAACTTACACTCTCATAATTGGTCAAAAATTTAATTCAGCTTCTCATTATTCTCCTGAAGGTTCCTTCTGTAACACACTGTATCGTACAGGTACCCAAAACATTTAATTCCTTGTAGACCTGCCAAAGCTGTGTTCATTAATTGTGGAAAACAAATTCCACTCAGTCCCATAGGCATTTCTTTGGATTGATAGTGTTGATGGTTTGAGCTGAACACCATCTTCTCTCTGTCCTTCTCATCCATCAATATTTGGTAGTGTCCACTTGAAAGTCAAGAGTCGAGAAGCACTTTGCTCGTCCTAATTGCTCCATATCGGAGATATTTGGTAGTGGAAACGCATCGTCTACGGTACACCCTCCCTACATGTTCCAGTGCTATCGGGATTCTGTGCATCACTGTGCTTAAACGACACAGTTTGTCACCAGCTAAATGGATTGCACCTACGTACTCTGTGAAAAATTCTCCTAATGCATTCTTTTCTCCTGCATTTAAGTGATCTTAATTGCTTTCACAAAATGCTACCACGACTTCCTGTTATTCCTATGGATTGCTCACTGCCTTTTACTTTACAAACATTTTCTAGGTGCGCTAATTCTTCCATTACTGAAGTGACCTTCTTTAACTGTACTCTGGCCTCTGACAGATTTATCATACTTACTATGCAGTCGCCATTACGCACTTACACTGATGACTCTGAATGTTCACTTCTGGTACAGTTTCCTGTTTCAGGATGACTATTTCCCTTTCAGTATTTTGTGATACTTTATCATCCACTTTATAGTGCAATATTTTTTCCTTGCATAGGTCGATTTCCCTTTCAGACTCCTGATCAGTATCAAACCCATGTTTTTATGTTTCCTCCTCCACTGTTATGGGTATATCTTTACTTTGTAATCTTAAACCTTTTTCCGCATAGTCACTGTACGTGACCGGCACTACCCTAACACATCTGCTCAGCGCTTTTCCGAGATTCGTTTAGGAGCCTGCGACAGTTTATGTAACCGTCCTCCAAGATCTGCCTGTTGTCTTGCCGAGGCGACTAATACCTCTCATCTCGTAAATTTCCCTCTTTCACTTCGTTATGTTTCGGACTAACAAGATTTAGCCATCTCCCATGAGTTTTTTTTTCTTTGCATCAGAAAGTGACGTAGTATAACCGAAAGCAGATGGGTATCATTACCTCTTTTGGAGTTCTTTTCTCTCCACTTCTGGGTTAGATAAACATAGTGTTTCAATTTGAAATAGAATTTTGTTCTTTTTATGGAAATGTAGTGGACAAACAAAACTACAAATGTTTTAACTCTCCATGCTGAATGCTGAAACAAAAGTTTACTGATGTTCATTTGACAGTTACTTTCTCTGTTCATAAGAACAAATATATTTATAAGAATTACGTATCTCAACTAAGATGCTAAGCTGGAAGCCATAAATAACCAGAATGAAAGAGAAATTAATGACTTCATATTTGTCTTGTTCATTGTGTATTAATTATAAAGTCTCTCCGATGAGTACTTATACTGAGTGGGTGTCTCTATATGTTTCCCACACCATCTTGTGTTTGTCTTTATATGTATGAGTGACTGTGTGTGCTCAATTGTGTTGAATACCTACACCGTTGGTTTGATACAGGCCGATGTGTGAAACTGCTTTCACACTACACGCTTCCGTTGTTGTAGCGATCTGCGCCAGCTGCTTTAGACGCTATATCGAAGCTGAAAGTGTTAATCAGAGTTGTGGAGAAATATTCGTCTGGGCTCTGTTGCACAGCAATCAGATTTGTTTTCAGTTCTTAGAAATGTCCAACATTGGTGGATTTAAATGATCCGTGAAATTACTCCTTTTCCGAGGGAAGCATCAAACTATTTAATTAGAACTGAACACTCCCGTCGGAAATGTTCTCGAGCTGGTATTCGTTAAAAGATCATAATTGGAGTATACCTCGAATGTGGAATAAACACGTACCTTCTTGAAATGAACAATCTGTTATTGATCTTTGTGTCAATGAAATTCTTCTCGTGGCATGAATTATCTGTTCACTGGCTTTTATACAGATATATAATACAATTTCCTTCATAATCTCGCAATAGCGTCGATTTATATTTCACAAGAATGAAAAAACTTCTTAATGAATTACTTCTTAACAAAAACAAAGACTTCTTACACCGCCACGGAGTAATAACGAATATCTTTGTCTCTCTCTTTAGCACCGTCACGTCAAGTCACGCTGTTTTCTCTCGTATTGCATGATACATCATATATGGCCCTCTTGTGGACGAACGTTTTTGGGCAAAAACAAACACGAGCGTTCACAAAACACTATGTCGATGATTGTTCATGACGCTGTATAATATTAATGTTCACTAGATAGAAATATCTGCAGTAACATTATCGTATTAGTGAATGTATTATCAATTGAAAATTGAACCTAAATTATACAGTGCGGTGCATATACTATATGAAGTACAATATTCTGCTAACAAATCTGTGCTGCTTGAAAATTGCTGAAATGCAGCTTATATGCATAGTTCTTTTAGCTTGCATTAATTCGTTTGTCGAGGATGGCATGAGATGTGATCAGAATCTATTTTTCATCATCACTCAAAGACTCTGTCACGCGTCTTGGGATGTCTCAAACTTGCAATCTAGCCATTTGGTCAAGCCCTACAAAGGGAAACCAAGGAAAATCTCGGGGTAAATTCACCATCCTCATATTTCTCATTTGCAAAAAGAAAAATAATTGACTAACAATGGATAATAGAATATATGCAATATGAATATTTTTCGAAATGAATTTAAACACTTTTCACAAAAGAAACACAGCATTGTTAATCTTCTGTGTCTTGAGGTGAACAGTCGATGCGTTGGGTTACGTCCATCCACGATTCCCGTCTATTAGTCACCTCCGGGTAACTGATTTGAAATCCATTCCCATTTCATCGTATCCTCGTGGGCATTATTTTTTCTTTATAGGGTTTACGTGAAAATAAGAGACAGTGTAAGTTTCGTGAAAAACGTGTTTGATCTGCGCTGAGCTGAAATAGAATTTAATCTAAAGTCCTTTCTAATTCTCTCTCCTGAATTCTAAATACTCAGAAGTTGTAAGATGTTCTTGATTCTTATCAATAACCATAGGATGCACTATCCACTAAACCAACTGGTGATGCCGTCTCAACTTACGCTCGTCATCTCTCAGATGCACCTTAACACTTGCTGATGTGCTTGTAACTGCTCATCATTCGCTTAGCTGGCAACTTAGCGAATAACAACTGACATAACAAAATTTACATCCACAGGTATGTTACAATAATAATACAGTTACAAAGAAAATGTCCAATACAAAAGATTGAAAGAAAGCATAAGCGGATTTTTTTGCAGAGAACGGGTTATCCCCTCCGAACAGCATGACTTCAGCTCAGCGGGTTAAAAAAGATACAAACATGTACTGACATTATCAAATTTGACAGAAGCAAAAAGTATCTTGCCATAGACCAGATTCATTTGAATCGCTAATCCATGGTCATTATGCATTGTGAGACCTGATTGAAGTTATTATTAATTAATTAAAGTTGAAAGAAATCAATCATACTATAGCTAAATTCTCTGCATCATGGATAGAAAACTTATCTCTGCATTGAAAAACAAATACATAATCAGTTATCGTGAAATTCCTTTAGTAAGTGATGAGGATACATTCCTTTCACCTTTCCATTCTTCACATCCTTCAAAACATAGGCCCCTGGGTGAGGTATTTTTGTAATCATAAATGGTCCTTGATACAATAATTGCCATTTTTTGTTCCTCCTCTGTATAAGTGAAGCCTTAGGATGAGTTTTTACTAAAATTTGGTCTTTCATTTCATATGTTTTTATTCTTCCTTGTCGATTGTTAAAATAGAATTTTCTTTTCTTCACCTTGTCCATTATATGGAGTAAGGCTTTGTGTACTGTATTTTGTAGAGACATTCTGTCAATTGCTACTTTAGGGATTGGTCGAATCCAGTCATTCTGTTCCTGTTTTCCAAACATCAGTTCATACGGAGTGCATTCTGTCGTACTGTGTGTCATTTTGTTCAAATTTCTTGAAAATCGGCAAGATAATAGATCCATTTGGTTTGCTGGTTGTGGCAATATGTTCTCATGAACCGGTTTAATTCACGAAAGATTCGATCCATAGGATTTACAGAAGGGTGGTACACTGACGTTAGAATTTGTTTTATACCACAGCTGATTAGCGTTTGTCTCCAACGAAATCCAGTGAACGTTGACTCGTTGTCAGAAAGAATAGCCTCTGGTTTGCCTACATTGACTATATAATCTTTGACCAGTTTCTTGGCAATGGATGCACCAGAAACTGATTTTAATAGATAAAGTTTGACATATTTGGTGAATATATCGAGAAAAGCTATAATATATTTGTATCATCCTCTTGATGACGGTAGAGGACCACAGACATCGACCGAACGAAATCGATAGCACTTTAGTAGGTATAATAGGATGTAAGAAATCCATCACACAAAAATTTCCTGGTTTGATTAACCTGATAAATTTTACATTCCCTTAACTGTCAGTGCACTTTCCTGCGATTATTTGGGAAGTAGCAATATGCTTGAATCTTCTTAGCTCATTTTAATACTCCAAAATGTCCCCAGGTGATGTGCTTGTACAAAATTAAGTCTTTCTCATTCTTCTTGGGAATACACACCTTCCAATTATCTGAATCAAGATGCCCTTTGAAAAATAATTGTACAATCGCTTCAGATCTTCGTTTCCGGGTTTTCATAAAGCTTCTTTTATTGAAAGCCAACGAGGAGCTTCATTTTGTAGTTTTCCCATGTTCTTACACATTTTAAGAAAATGTTTCCTATATATTTTATCAGTCATTAAGAGAACTTTGAATTCGGACGGTTTGTCCGTGATGTTGATTGTTGACAAATCACCGTCTGGCATTCTTGACAGTGCATCGGCGTTGAAATTATCCAGTCCGCTTCTGTATTTAATTTCAAATTGAAACTCTTGGAGTGAGAGCGGCCATGTTGCTAGTCTGGGATGTAATAATTTACAAGTTTGTAAAAAAATTAACGTTTTGTGGTCACAGTATACTGTTGTCTTTGCTCCGTATAAGTAATAGTGGAATTTTTTAAACGGCCAGACTATGGCCAATGATTCCTTTTCGGTAGTTGTGTACGTTCTTTCACAAGCAGTTAAGAGTCGGCTAGCGAAAGCTATTAGACAGAAAGTTAGTTTTCCATCTATCATTTTTACTTGGAAGAGGAAGGAACCGATTCCAATTTCCGAAGAATCCGCCATTAAACCGAATTCTTGGCTCATATCTGGATGATATAATATTTGTGAGTTAAGTAGGGCATGTTTTATTGCTTGAAATGCATTCTGGCATTGTTGCGTCCACACCCACGGAATATTTTTGCGCAACAAGCTGTACAACGGTTCTGCATTAATAGAATGGCCGTAAATGAAACGCCTGAAAATAGAGACAACTCCGAGGAATCCCTTTAATTGCTTTTTAGTTGTTGGAACTGCAAAGTTTTTGATTGCCTTTAATTTCTCGGAGTCCGTTAAGATTCCCTTTTCATTTATAAAATGACCCAGAAATTTAATTTTATCCCGAGCAAAATGCAACTTCTGCAGATTTACAGTTATGCCTGCTTCCTTGAACCGTTCCAACACTCTCCTCGTTAAATCGACGTGCTTCTTCCATGTGATTGTAGCGATGAGTACGTCGTCCACAAACAAAGTTAACTGCTTTGAAGTGCAGGTCTCAATGCGTAATCTAGAGTATTTATAAAAACTCCCGAGCTCACGTTTAGCCCGAAAGGTAGAACCTTAAATTGGAAGCTTCTACCTGCGTGTACAAATGCGGTGTACCTTCTTGATTTTTCGTCTAGTGTCACCTGGCAAAATGAACTCCTGTGATCAAATTCGATAAGTATTTTATCTCTTCGAACTTTTGAATTAACTCATCGATATTTTCCGGATGAGTTTGCACGGGCACGATAATCTTATTTATTTGCCGCGCGTCTAGAACGAGACGCACTTTTCCAACCTTTTTCGGAACGACATGAAGAGGACTACAGTATGGACTCTTCGGCGGTTCTATCAGCTCCCATTCAAGCATCTGTTGGATTTCCGGTTCAACCGCCTTCCGTTGATGCCACGGTACTGAATGAAAAGTACGGCAGAAAACTTCGTGTGGAATGACATCTAAATGACATGTGTATCCCTTGATTACATCAGGTTTTTCTTCAAAGACTTCAATGATATTCCTGTAGAAGATCGTATAATTGCTTTCTTTGATGGTGCTGCAAATATTCGGGTGCTTGAACTTTTTCATATACCACATCTTCAGTTTTGCAATAATTAATTTGGTATTCCCGTGCAGGTTCGCAATGTATCCATTGGATTTGCAGTTTTCGTCCATGACAATACTTTCCATGGCTACTATGTTCCCTGAGAAGATCCACCTGATGCCTTTGGCCCATTATTGTAAAACTGGCACGGCCCAGAGAAAATACAGTCCTCAACCAATTTTTCTTTTACAGGGAATGTGCATTTTACAGCTACAATTCCTGTACCTAACTGTAGTTGAGTCTGCACTTTAACCTGAGAAGAATTTGACCAGTAGGGCCTACAATCCTACTACATTGAACAGCAAAAATAGGTGGATTTACTTTCTGAAGTATTATTTGAAATAACTTCTCAGAAACGAGATTTACCGCTGCTACCATGTCTAAAGTAACTTGCACAGTAATGCCCACAATTTCCCCCTGAATTTTGGCAACAGGTTCATTGGTATGTTCCTTTTGACAAGGCATCATATCCTGCTGGAGTTCTTCTATTAGTAATCTATCATCAATATATCGGAAAAAATTGGCGCTTGAATTTTCACCCCTCAAAACTTCCTCGACTGCGCCGTCGGGGCTTCTGACAGTCGAGTCTAGTTTGACGATTGTCCATTATTCGTAGATGTTTGCTCCATTACGTCAATTATTACTGGTGGTTGGTTTCGCCATTCATTTGCATTGACATTTGGCTCCCAACCTGAAGTTTGTGGTAGGTTGTGATACTCTTGTGTTTGCTGCTGATAACGGCGTTTAATTCCCCTCTTGTTAATATCCTTTCCTCTTCTTATTATTTTTCCTCCATTTCCGTTTATATGTTTATTCATCTTGTTGGTCATGATTACTCTGTTCTGGATTTTCATCACAAGATTTCTCGTTTTTCTGGAAATAATTCACCTGTGGGTTTGGTGAAGTGTGTACAAAACGTTTGTTTCCATACCCTCTATTCTCTTTGTTTTGTTTATTATATGGTTTGTTGTTGCTATTACATTTGTTAGGTTGATAACTTAGTTGAATATACCGAACACGTGATTCTTCGAACAGGGTGTCTATTGAATCCAATGTGGCAAAAAAAATCTTCCACATGTTGGTCAGGCACATGTAGAAGTTTTCTCTTTACTTCAAGTGGAAGTTCGGCCTTTAATATTAGAATGATATCCTGTGTCGGGATTGATTCACTCCCGTATTTACTTTTATTTATGTACTTCTCGAAACATTTCCTTAAAGAATCATTTTTGAAAGAAAATAGTTGTGGTCAAAAACTTCCTTGCGTAGTCTTTCTTGCACTCCCTTATTCCAGTACTTGTGCAAGAAAGCGCTTTCAAATTGCTCATATTCGTGACACCATGCGGATGCTTCTGACGCCACATCGATCCATCCCCATGTATAAATCCTGCAACGTACGTAATTTTTTGTTGCTCAGTCCACATTCGTTGCAGTATCCCTCTGAATTGCTTGATAAAGACCGTGGGATTGATCGACTTCCTTTCGGGGTTAAATACCTGAAATTGACGATATTTAAGAATTTGCTCTTCATTCATAGTCGCAGGTGTATTCTGGTGACTATTTCGTGGTTAATGATATTCCTGATAATTTGGTTCCTGTTGATGACCTGAGTACGCACCAATACATGGATATTGTTGCATGGATTCGGTTTCACTGGTTTCGTCAGGAATAATCTCTGCTTTTGATAACTTGCAGGTAACAGGTGCCCCTCTAGTGTTAGCTAAACCTTGCTGTAATGCTTTGAGTGTATTTTCAATCTTTGCCTTCCAAGGAGGAAATTCTTCTCCTATATTCTCCTTAATCTCTTGAATTTCTGATTTAAATTGTCCTTGTGCAGTTTCGTTGTTAACTTGCGCGTTAGCAACCGTTTCTGTCAAGGTTTGGTCAACATAATTTCACACCGTCTCGGTTTCCTCTTTCGCCCAATCCTCCACGTCATTAGAAAATGCGATCTTATGTTCGTTGAAAAGTTTCTCTATATGTTTCTCACCTTCGAAACTAAGAGTGTCTATCCTTCGAGTAAGATTAATGATTGCTTGCCCGTTGTCGTGCTTAATTGTATTCACGTCCTGTGCAATGGTGTTCTGTACATGGTCAACTTCTTGCACTTGATTGTTTAGCTTATCTTGATGATATAAGATATAATTGTATTTGGTTGTTAATTCTTTGTATTGCGTAACAATGAGTTGTGCTTGACTGGCAATCAAGTGACTCTGTTTTGATTCCAAACTTTGGAATTTTTCAATAATATTATCATTTATTGCTTTTAGTTTATTGGGTTGCTCCTGAGTGAAAGTGGATTGTGCCCTTGCAAAATTAGATTGTGTGGTTTCCAATGCTTGAAATTTACGATTAATTTCATTTGCAAAAGTGGATTGTGCAGATTGCAAAATTAGATTATGCAGTCTCCAATGCTTGAATTTTATAGGTCACTACATTAATCCCTTGTGATATGACAGTCAAATTTGACATCAGCTGGGATAACAAATCAGTATTCTCAGCAATTGGCGTTAGCACTGGGTTTATTGAAGGTTTTAGCGACGCATTTTCTGGCACAGTAATTTCCTTCTCGCGCGTAGTTGAGGGCAATGCTCCCCTAGCGACTACGTCTGTATCAGAGATCAAAGTCATGTTATTTGTTGGTTGCTGAGTATTTCTTTGGATTTCGCTCGACATATGAATGTCGGAAATTGCTACAGTTTGTGTCGACGGCGTGAGCGTAGTAATTACCGTTGGTTGTTCAGACATAATCGACATTCCAATAAGTATGCATGTATGACATTCCGTGGCACTAGCAGACGATATATTGAAATTACTTAGTTGATTTTGTGCCATTGTGATTTTGTGTGCTTGCTTATTGGCTTTGTTGGCTTTGAACACAGACCTTGTTATCACCATGAAAATAAGCAACAGACAGTTTCTCTGTTGAATACTTCCCACAAGAGCTAATATTAATTTCTACACACGCAAAAAATGTTAATGTCTAATGCTGTTAATGCACAGTATACAGTGTAACAGAACACAGTACACAGATAACACATAAAATACTGTCTCAAGATATCTACTGAAATAATGAAATTCTAGTAAAAGTAATATAAAAGTAATACAGAAACTACTCATTTATGCATTAAAATCAATATGTAGAAGGTCATTACAACGCATAAATGCCCAATAAAGCTAGTATTTCAAATGTCTGGCTTTTTTTGAAGTTTCAACCTGGCTGCTAGGATGGCGTACACGTTCTCCTTACAAGATACTCCCACACGTTCAGTTAGCATGAAACATACAAGGAACCATAATGCAGTTACACCTTCTGGCTATTCATACCTGCACAAAAATGAAACATTAATTACTTAGTAAGATAATAAATATCACATAAAAATTAGAACTATGTCTATCACAAAGTATGTTACAGGTATCCGTAATCACAAATATGTTAGACTGTTAGTGTCGTGTCTGTCACCATTAAAGTGATATTAAAGTGTTATTGCAGCAAGATCGAGTCCTGTCTAACGGTAGACATTTATAAAGTCTCTGTGATGAACACTTTTATTGAGTCAGTGTCTCTCTCTATATGTTTCCCACACCACCTTGTGTTTGTCTTTATATGCATGAGTGACTGTGTGTGCTCTGTTGTGTTGAATACCTACACCGCTGGTTTCATACAGGGCGATGTGTGAAACTGCTTTCACACTACACGCTTCCGTTGTTGTAACGATCTGCTCCAGCTACTGCAGACGCTGTATTGAAATTTAAAGTGTTAATCAAAGTTGCGGAGAAATATTCGTTGTAGTGGGACGAAATTAAGCGTCACCCATCCACCAAAGTCAGCCCAGTTTGCAGGTGACTATAAGTTTAATTTAGTTTTGTTTATGTGTTTTCTTATTATTTATAATAGATGTGAATTATCTAAAAGTTTTGTATTTTTTTTATGTGTTTCATGTACGGAGAGATCGGCGCAACGAACGGGGACAGCATCTTCGTTGCCGCGACCAGAGAGGAAATTGCTGGCCGCTATACGTCGCGGGTCGACAGCCAAGGAGCAACAGAAGATCCTGGAACCGAGTTGTTGCGTCGTGCTTCTAAAAAATTAAAAATGAAGTTTTATACTCTTTTTGTACAACAATGACATCATATAGATCTTAATCTTATTGAAATGTTAGTCACTGTCTGTCAACGCTCAAGTTCACATCTGTATGTGTAGGAAGCTAATAAAATAGTGTATGTTACTAAAGGTGAAACACGTGTCTTGAAGATTTATTTATGAAGAGTTATGTGAACGGATTAATAATATATTTGACAAGATTATTGATTCAGACAGCGTTGGCCGAAACTTTGAATCTAAAAAGTTTATTTAATGTGTGATACTGATATCGATTAGATCAAGATAACGTGTGTCGATATAATTTTCTGAGGAGAAACAAACGAACTTTAAATTCGAAAAAGTTACGAAAACCAATTGGCCCAAGTGATGTAATTCTCTGCACACGACTCAACTGATGTTTTACAGTTTCGTTCAAGAACCATTCTATGACAATTTAAAAAGAATATAAATCATTTTTGAAGTGGGTTGTAACTGACGTAGGTGACGAAGTCTGCACATGGTCATACATATATCAAACGAAACCTAATACGTCGTTACACCGCACCGTGGCGACCTTAGAAACAGGACTTGTGTGCAACTAAGGCACACAGGTACGAAACAAAGCATCAAGAGTCCTTCGGAAGTCAACGCGAGTTTTCGTGGAGCCTTCACCAGCCAGCGGCGACTTCGCGGGTGTGGGCATCTGACGGAGTGCAGCCAAGCAGTACGGTCACGCAGTTGCTCCACGAGAAGGCGCGTCTGTTGGGCAGCAGCTGAACGCTGCAAAACCCGACAACCTTTTTTCTCACTAAACTAATAGGCCCAGTACGTCAGCTGCGGGGTGTTCCTCCGGCTGGTATTAGAGGTGTTGCTGAGGGCTTCGCCTGTCTACGGCGGTGCCGGGCGTGGTTGCAGCCAGCGACGTTTCCGGTGTTCGACTCAGCGTCCTGCCGGTTGCGGAAGCGGGGTCGCAGCATCTCAGCGGCTGCATCGACGGCTGTTACATCTGCAGCCCATAGCAGCACACTGATCATCGAGAACTACAAATTACAATATTAGTGTCCGGTGAGTTTGTTTCAAGTTGGAAGTGGAGTGTTGTACATAGGGAGTGTGCTTTTATAGGATTGTTGATTACAAATCTGCGTGTGTAAATAGTTAATATCTTACAATAATGTCGGGAAGTGAAATGTCAGACGAAGAGCAATCTATGTCCGATAGGAGCATGAGAGCCCTTTTTAGGGCGATCGCTAAATTAAAACAGTCTAACGAAGAATCTATGGCTAGATTAAAACAGTCTAACGAGGAATCTACTGCTAGATTAAAAGAGGAACTAAAACAGGAATTAAAACAGTCTAACGAAGAATCTACTGCTAGATTAAAACAGTCTAACGAAGAATCTATGGCTAGGTTAAAACAGTCTAACGAGGAATCTACTGCTAGATTGAAACAGGAACTAAAACAGGAATTAAAACAGTCTAACGAGGAATCTACTGCTAGACTTAAAGGGGAGCTAACAAAATCGACAGACAGGTTGCAGGAATATCTTAATGAAACCAGCCGAGAATTAAGTGATAAAATAGAGTCTTCTAAAGTTGAAATGCAGGAAAAATTAGTAGGACTTAGTAATAAGATTGCTGATAATGGTAAAAGGTTAGAAGAACATATCCAGGAATCGCGCGAGGAAAAAGCTCGCATGCGAAACGATATCACTGACTTAACCGAGAGACTAGATAGTGTCAATATCTTAGTTGTAAATGAAATACAGAAAAATAACGATATGTTACGAGATGAATTTTCTATGCAAACAGAAACGGTTCGCAGAGAATTATTGAAATCTATTAAAGAGGTCTCTACCAAACCTGTAGAGATTTCTTCAATAGATAATGTAGAATTAGAGACATTAACTCATCAAGTAGAAAAGGACCATACCGAAATCGAAAACATGAAATTTTTAATTACTGGAATATGCAGTAATCTTGAGACTGCCAAAGATAATAATATTGACGAAGGTACAGAGCGTTCACATCGTGAACACAGTGAAGAATCGATATTAGCTAATCGCGTATCCAATACAGAAATGCGGATACAGGAAATTACGAAACGGTTATCGGAATTAGATAATAACGAGAACATTTCAGGTAGCAGAGGTAATAACATAATCAGAGACAACAGTCGCATCGAATTTGCTAGCACGGATGGCAACAATATGAATAAGGCAGTCACGGCAAGCCAATCCGATGCAACTCCGTCTCTGCCAGCTAAACAAAATCCGACTATTTCTCTCGCAGAATGTCTGGATGACATAACAACAAATTCAAATGTAGCAAGTCGATTTCCTGTATTCAAACCAGGAGGCGAACTGCACCCTATAATCTTTATAAAAGCTTTTGAAACATCATTATCTCCTAAATGGAGTAATGAAAAACGCATTCAATTTGTAATAGGACATTTAGAAGCAGAAGCTGCGGAGTGGGCAGTACTGCATAGAACTGAATTCAGGGATTGGGATGATTTTGTTAAGCAGTTTAAACAAAATTATTGGTCAAGAGGAAAACAACAACACTTAACTTTAGAGTTGTTAGACCCTCCTCCATATTCTAAACGGTGGGGAGGTTATAGGAATTATTTTGAATGGCATTTAAACCGTGCTAAATTAATTGAAGAACCAATTATTGAAAGTCATTTAATACGAGTCCTAATTAGTAGGTTACCGTATTACGTAAAGGAAAGAATGATAGAAAGAGAATGGTCACAGCCGTGCGAATTGTTAGGATATTTAGAGCAGTTAGATATACTTAATAGAGAAAGGGAAGACGAGAAGTTTAGATTTGGTAGAAATGACAATCCTCGAAATAATAATAATAATTCAGAACCACGAAAAGCTAATAACAACAATCATAGCCGGTTCTGTTATATAAAACGTCAATCTAAAGATAAAGAGAGCCAACAAAATCGTGGTAATAACTCTAAAGTGCGGAAATTATACAATAACGATCATGAGATAAATCATCCTCAAGTAATTAATGAAGGTCAAGTGGTAGGTGACGTCATCATAGAACGTTCGGAAAACTAGTAAAGTCCTTTAGTACGGGTCAACTAAAGGGAACTATTGGTCAAGATTATCCAAGACCCAATTGCAATTTATCATTAAGCTGCCAAAAGGACGATGACTGGCAACAAGATTTACTTCAGGAAGACAATCAGATAAGGGAGAATGTAACATATAAACCCGTTATTAAAGGTTATATTAAAGATACCGAAGTAAATATTATAGTTGATTCGGGTAGCGAAGTAAGTATTTTATCCAAAGAATTATTTCAGCTTAAAAGAAAATATTGGAATTTCCCGACTTTACCTGTAACTGGGGTGAAAATTATAGGAGTTACTGGTAAAAGAAGTCAAAATATTACTGAGGAAGTTTATGTAACTTTTGAAATTGCTAAACAATTAATTGCTCACTCTGTACTCGTCTTAGCCAACTTAAATGTGGCCATAATTTTAGGTATAGATTGGCTGTGTAAATATAAAGCTATATTAGATTTTAAAGATTCTTCCTTAACCATCCATAAGGAGGCATGTACTTTTAAAGTGAGGTTCTCTAATAGTCAAGTACCTGAAAATTGCTACGAATCCTTACAGATTAGGTACGCACCGACCATGAATCTATTAACAGATTTTAGTGATCTTGGGTATGCAGTATACCAATGTCAGGCTAGTAATAGTATCGAAACCGAAGTGAAAGAAAAATGTTTATCTACGAATTGTCTATCCGAGCAAGAAAAGGAAGAGTTGGAATCTTTGATGTTAGAATTTAGAGCCGTCTTCTCAGATGAACCGGGGAGAATTAAAGATTACGTTTGTAAACTTAAGATTAAAGATAAAAAACCATTCTTTAAGAAACCTTATCCCATTCCAGTACAATTCAAAGAACCGGCTAGTAGAGAAATAAGTAAGATGCTAGAACAAAACATTATCGAACGATCATGTAGCGCTTTTAACAGTCCGTTGTGGGTAGTTAAGAAAGCCACTGGTGGGGTACGACTGGTTCTGGATGCCCGTGAATTAAATAAAATTATAGAGATGGAAAGAGACAGACCTATTCCTATGGAGGACGTACTTCTTAAGATCGCTGGTTCTCGTTATATGAGTAGAATGGATTTAACCGCCGGCTACCATCAAGTAACATTACACCCGGATTCACGGCAATATACGGCTTTTCTTTTTGAAGGCAGATCATATCAGTTCCAAGTTTTACCTTTTGGACTTAATATATCAGTGTCAACTTTCATTAGGGCATTAGATTCTGCTTTGGGTCAGCAATTGTTACAAAAGATTATTTTATATGTAGATGATATTTTGGTAGCTACTAAAACGTGGGAAGAACACGTAACGATATTACGGGAATTGTTTAACCGTTTAATTGACAGAGGAATTACTTTAAAATTATCTAAGTCTTACTTCGGAAAGGAGGAAGTGAGATTTTTGGGGCATATAGTGGACAGTAAAGGTATTAGGCCAGACCCAGCACGTATTGAAGCTATTGCTCGATGCCCGAGTCCTAGAAATCGGAAACAATTGAAATCATTCTTAGGAATGGTAGGATTCCTGAGAAGATTTCTTCCAGGGCAGGATATTGTTAATCCTAAATTACTAGATTTATTGAAAGAGAAGTCAGTATGGCTCTGGGGACAAGAGGAAGTTTTTAATAAGATAAAAGGAGCGTTAACCAAAGCCAAAATGTTATACCACCCAGATTTCAATCAGGACTTTTGTATGTGTACGGATGCCTCTGATTATGGTGTGTCTTGTGTAATATTCCAAGGTGATCTGACCAATGAAGAGGGATTATATCGGCCTATTGGATTCGCTAGTCGAACTTTAAATAAACATGAAAGAAATTATTTTGTATCCGAGAAGGAAGCTCTCGCAGTGGTATGGGGTTTTCAACGATTTAGAGGATTATTAATGGGAAGAAAAACAATTGTATATACTGATCATCAGGCTTTAATCTTTTTGAACAATTGCCGGTTACTTCACCGTAGGCTATTACGTTGGGTATTATACTTGCAAGAATGTCAGTACGAAATTAGGTATATAAAAGGATCTCAGAATGTAATTTCAGATGCTTTGTCAAGGCTTCCCGTAGGAATGGAGAATATTAATATTGCAGAAGAACCAGGAACAAATTATCATGTTTATTTCCTTTTAACTAAGGAGAACGAACGTAAGGTTAAACGGATAGTAACTGCTGTTAGATGCAATCAAAGAAATGACGATCAATATAGGGACCTTATACAAAACCTTAATAATGGGGACGAAACAGTTAACACCCGGGGTGTGTGGTTATATTTTAACGACTTGTTGTATTGGAAAGCACAGAGGGAACACCAGAGATGGAAAATCTGCATTCCGAAAACTGTTGTGGACGAGTTAATTACTTATATTCATGAAGGTTACGGGCATTTTGGGATTCATAAATGTATTAAACATCTAATGAAGTATTATTATTTCAAAAATATGTCCCGTATTGTGAGAAGTATTATTAGGGCTTGTGAAACCTGTCAAAAGGTTAAAGTTAATAACAAATCCAAGCGTTATAAATTATACGCTGTAATTCCTCGAGGTTTGTGGGATCTACTGTCATTAGATTTTTTCGGCCCTCTGCCTCGGAGTTCAGGAGGATTAACATATGTGTTTGTTGTAATGGAATGTTGGTCCAAACATGTGAAACTATATACTTTGAAACGAGCGAATACAGCAAGCGTTATACGCTGCCTCACCCGAAATTACTTTGTTAACTGGGGCATTCCTAAACGACTTATGTCTGACAACGGTAGTGCCTTTATTAGTCAAAGATTTCAAGATATGATAAGACAATATGGAATCAAACATATCTTAATTTCGAAATATCACCCTCAAAGTAATTTAGTAGAAAGAGTCATGAAAGAATTAGGACGATTATGTAGAACTTATTGTGCACATAAACATACTCGGTGGGCCAAACTAATGCCTGAGTTCGAAAAGATATTAAATGAATTGCCTCACCTAACGACGGGATTATCACCTATAGAAATTTTAGGCAAACGAATTATAGGTGAGCCTTTACTAGCTGCTTTACCTTGGCCACCAGTAAATGAGATACAACAATGCATTCCAGACGAAAAAGTTTGCGAACAGATTGTAAAAAATGCCGAACGGAGAATTAAAAGTTATAATCAACAGACTATAGAACCCTCATTTCAGGTAGGAGATCTTGTGTTAGTACGATCTCATCCTAAAAGTTCTAAGATCGATAAGGAATGTAGAAAATTCTTCTTTATCTTTGAAGGTCCATATGTTGTACATAAGATTGTACATCCCAAAGCATTACTTCTTATGGAACCTTCATCAGGTGTAATTAAAGGATTATATAGTGTTGATCAAATGAAACCCTTCATTCCTAAATAAGTTAATAATTAGTATATGCCACACACGGAAGAGCATTCATAGTTTATTCATGTGAAGTTTTTCGTGATAGTTACGTATTATTTTAAAGAATGAAACAGAAAGCTTAAACAAGTGTTCTACAATAATCTACTGGTACTTCAAAAAAGAGAAAGATAACCAAAAGGGGGATTTATATGGAAGAAATTTTGCTCTTAGGTCAAAAGGAATTTTGGATATTTTAAATTTACTCGGATAGTAGGAGCCAAAGGGGATGGTTAATAGTTTTAGGGACCATGGGCGTCCAGAGCTATATGGCTCACGAGAACATAGCAGAGTGCCTTTAATAGAGGTTTGTAATAGTGTTAATATAGAACACACCAAACGGGGCTCTCTCGCTTGTTTCTCCTAAATAAATGGCCATTACCCAACAAAGTGTCCGAAGGTAAAGAAAGCCGTGCCGAGATTCTAAAGAAAGTTTTGCTTGATTTCTTCTTGACCTCAGGCATAAATAAGGCATTAGGGAAGAGAATGATGTAAAGTAAATAGTACTATTAGTTATTGTGAGAAACTTATTAGTAATATACATTCTTGGAAAGAATAACTCTAGTAAATAAATGAAACTATAACTAATCTATCACAATTTGAATGCTCTGTCCTAATGTATAACGTTAAAGAACGTACTAGATTGGTATTTATTAGCAACTGTTAACTGAAGAGGAGCAATCTCCCTATATTCGGTTACGAATTACCATAATAGCACAATTAAGAGTAAATAACAAATAGTCACAACAATATCGTATTAAAAGGATTAAGTCTATCTAATAGCAAGGACTCTAGGTTACGTAAAATGTGAGGAAAATGTATTAACAGTTAAATATTGTATATTGAACAGTTTTAATTCCGGTTAAAACCTGACAAACTGAGCTTGTGGGTGGGGTATGTAGTGGGACGAAATTAAGCGTCACCCATCCACCAAAGTCAGCCCAGTTTGCAGGTGACTATAAGTTTAATTTAGTTTTGTTTATGTGTTTTCTTATTATTTATAATAGATGTGAATTATCTAAAAGTTTTGTATTTTTTTTATGTGTTTCATGTACGGAGAGATCGGCGCAACGAACGGGGACAGCATCTTCGTTGCCGCGACCAGAGAGGAAATTGCTGGCCGCTATACGTCGCGGGTCGACAGCCAAGGAGCAACAGAAGATCCTGGAACCGAGTTGTTGCGTCGTGCTTCTAAAAAATTAAAAATGAAGTTTTATACTCTTTTTGTACAACAATGACATCATATAGATCTTAATCTTATTGAAATGTTAGTCACTGTCTGTCAACGCTCAAGTTCACATCTGTATGTGTAGGAAGCTAATAAAATAGTGTATGTTACTAAAGGTGAAACACGTGTCTTGAAGATTTATTTATGAAGAGTTATGTGAACGGATTAATAATATATTTGACAAGATTATTGATTCAGACAGCGTTGGCCGAAACTTTGAATCTAAAAAGTTTATTTAATGTGTGATTCTGATATCGATTAGATCAAGATAACGTGTGTCGATATAATTTTCTGAGGAGAAACAAACGAACTTTAAATTCGAAAAAGTTACGAAAACCAATTGGCCCAAGTGATGTAATTCTCTGCACACGACTCAACTGATGTTTTACAGTTTCGTTCAAGAACCATTCTATGACAATTTAAAAAGAATATAAATCATTTTTGAAGTGGGTTGTAACTGACGTAGGTGACGAAGTCTGCACATGGTCATACATATATCAAACGAAACCTAATACGTCGTTACACCGCATCGTCTGGGCTCTGTTGCATAGCAATCAGATTTGCTTTCAGTTTTTAGAAATGTCCAACATTGGTGAATTTAAATGATCCGTGAAATTACTCCTTTTCCGAAGAAAGCATCAAACTATTTAATTAGAACTGAACACTCCCGTCGGAAATGTTCTCGTTAATAGATCATAATTGCAGTATACGTCAATTGTGAAATAAACACGTACCTTCTTGAAATGAACAATCTTTTATTGACCTTTGTGTCAATGAAGTTCTTGCCGTAACATGAATTATCTGTTCACCGGCTTTTATACAGATATATAATACAATTTCCTTCAAAATCTCGCAATGGCGTCGATTTCTACTTCACAAGAATGAAAAAACCTCTTAATGAATAAATTATTAACAAAAACAAAGACTTCCTACACTAAGAATAATTATCTGAGCGTTAACCGCCACAGAGTAATAAAGAATATCTTCGTCTCTCTCTTTAACACCGTCACGTCAAGTCATGCTGTTTTCTCTCGTATTGCATGATACATCATATAATGCAGCATTATCCGTCAATTGTAACAAATGATGAAATCTGATAACCAGATAAAAAGCTGCACATTAATGAATCCCACTGCCCCCAAACTCAGAGCACAACCCAAGATCCACAAACTTAACTTTCCAGTTAAACCGATTGTTAACTCCAAGAATACACCATCATACAAACTTTCCCAACCATAATATAATATCGCCAAGGAATTTTACACTTCTGACACCACATACCCAATAAAAAACACATGTGAGTTAACAATGCTCATCAAAAATGTAAAAATCCCCAGAGAAGCAAGATTTTCCTCATTTGATATTCTTAATCTATTTGCAAATATACCTGTCAAAGAGACAACTGAAATTATCATAAAAACCTTATCAACACAAAATATAACCATACTGGAGATTTCAGAGTTGGTCGTTCTACTTGAACTAGTACTATCCAAAAACTACCTCTCATTTAATGATAAAATCTACCAACAGAAAGAAGGCTTCGCTGTGGGTGACAAAAATCAAGCCTACTGGTTACATGAACACCAACCATTCGCAACTCAACCTGAGACAAATCAGTTCAAAAATTTCTTAGACCTCTCTGTTGTTAAGAACAGCAACAACATAATTCTTAAGCAGGTGAACTTCACCGAGAGATACGCAATGGGGCCCTATCTTGCATGAAAACTATTGAGTTCAATGCGTCTCTCTCCTGTAGAGTGGGTATGACATGCTGGTGAAGCATATCGCAGTAACGCTGGCCAGTCATACAGCGTATTTTTGGTTCTTGAGCGCCAACCTGTTCTAAAAAGTATTAGCCGATGATGAACGTAGCCGTGAAGCCACACCATATGGTGACATGTTCACCATAAAGAGGAACTTCACTCACAGCGGCAGGAGGTGAAGGTCCCCACACTCGGCAATTCTGTGTGTTCACCTCGCGCGTCAGAGAAAAATGAGCTTCGTCTGTCCATAGAATGGTCCAGGGCCAGCCCTCGTCAGCTTCAATGCTTGCGAGAAAGTGGAAGGTGAAGTCAACAAGTGGTTGTGCGTCCTGTGGTGCAGGCTGCTGTCGATATGGATGTTGTACGGATACCATATGAGAATGGTTAGAAGCACTTTCCGTACGGGCTGCGGGATGTTCAACTGTCGTAACACAGCACTGGCACTGCCTGACGATCGGGAATTGCGCGCAGCGCTGTCTACCATAGCAACAGCGATTTCATCAACCAGCTGTGGTGCAACCTGTCGTCGAACTCTTCCCCGAGCGACGCCCAGTTCTCCAGTTGATTCGAACTTCTTCATCACGCTCCGCACAGCAGGTGAAGGAAAAGGACCCTTCCGTAAATCTTTCAGCCGCGATATTCTCGGAGTGCAACTGGAGCATTACTGTTGTTTTGATAACATAGCGTCACCAATAATGCCGTGCTCCTTTTGGCCAAGCTCATGTTGACACATCAACAAGTGCACTCTGAGTGGTCAGGTGTGTGAGACTGTGAATCACGATGACTTATCACGGCACCTGGTGGCCATAATTGAAACTGGAAGGTGGCGCTGTGACGCATGGAAATCATGCACTCCATACTCTGGACATTAGTGCTACCAAGTTTGGTACTCGTACGGTAATTAGTACGTGTTATAACGTGTTAAATAGGGAAAGTTTAATTATAACCACCTGGAATATAAAATTTATTTTTCAAGTAATTATGAAGAAAACTCGCGCAGTATTGTATTGTAAATAATATTGAGGGTCGAAGAGTGTACAACGATAAACGGGAAGATTTAGACGAAATTACGTTAGAAGCATATATTGGAGTCTTATTACTTGCTGATGTTTATAAACAGGCAGATTATGTAATCCAGAATCAGGGAGAGCTATTTTTCCTGCTACTGTTTTGCTAAAGATGTTCTTTCACTTATCTTGAGTGTTATGTTTTGATGATAAGTCTGATCAAGGGGTGCAAAGAGGAACCAACAATCTAGCTCTTAAAAGAGACTTAAGAGCGCAGTGGGTCGAAATACTTGCAATGTTATACAATCTTGGATCAAATGTGACTGTTGAAGAGCAGCTGGTGGGTTATGGCGGTTTCTGTCGATTCAAAGAAAAATAACAACGTTATACTAATGAGAAAACGCATAATGATAAGGAAATAAGCAACAGAAAAGATAAAACGCAAAAATGATAGACTACAATGCCATGAAAGGTGCAGCTGACTTGCTCCATTAGCTTATTACCACATACAGACGCAATAAATAAATAAATATATAAATAAATAAATAAAAAATGAAAAAACAAATCGTTGGTCTGTAAATGTGTTTTATAATATGTTTGATACTGCTGGCTACACTGCTTTTGTACTGTGTAAAGAAATCAGTCAAAAGTGGAAAAGAAATATTCTTAACAAAAAAGAATTTTCCCTAAGGAACTTGGAAGACTTCTTGTTACTCCACACACTGAAGCAAGGAAACGGTTGTCACGAAGTTCAGAATCCATTGTTACTGTGAGAAAGATGCAAACACTGGACCAGTCTATATCAGGCTCTATACCATGCAGTAGCAGCTCCAAGGATAGCTTCAAATGTGCAACATGTAAATTTTGTTGTGACGATAAGACTCCTTTTATATATCCAGATTGTCAGAAATAGGTTTATAAAGGTCATGTTGCATATTATTGCTGAAACTATAAGAGTGAATGTATTACAGTGTTCTGTGGCCAAAATTAGCATGTCCACTATTATTTACTTGTATTTTGATGAACAATTTGCACAGAACAAACGCATTACTTGCTAGATGCACAAAAGACATACTCAGACATATATTGTTTGTTCTCTGAACATTGTCCTGTCTTCAGAACTAACCTATCTATTATCCCGTCCTTGTATTTTGTTCAATGTTTCGTGTTCAAAAGAGGCTTGCCTTTTGTTACTTTTTTGCATTTTGATTAATATTTTACGATCAAAATAAATATATTGTCATTTATTTATATTTTTATATTCTTGGTTGAAAATAAATATATCCATCACTGTTTTATTGCGTTTTTAACCATGCTATAAAGGAAAGAATACACTGATATTTGTTTATACTTTTACAAAATATATCTGTATTTGTTTATATTTTCACGAAATATTTTTGGACTTGAAAGAGAGCTGTCTATGGTTATTTGCCTGAATTTTGATCAATACCAGTATTACATCACATAATAATGCTTTATCTGGTTCAAACAAGAATTAAATTATATTAAATTTCATGTAATAGTTCCTTAATGCAATCGTCTAGAGTTTTGCCTATTAGGTCATTATGACCCAAAGTACCAAGAGTGTGTGCTGTTTTTAAGGAGAATAGCAGGGTTAAAAAGTATATTATCTTCATGTAACCGAATTTTGAAATGGCTCAAAGTACTGAAAGGAAGTCAATAAATATCTTATGAGTTTCATTTTGGTTCTCAAATGCAAGTTTTAACTTTATTAAGAAACTAATTGCAATAAATGTACCAAGCTGAATCAACAGTTTACTTTCAAAATTCGTTTGTATGTCGAGGCTGTAAATAGCAAATAGTAGCTTCAATTGTTATGAAGACTTTCTCGAGGTGAATTTAGTCACAGTTCCTGTTGTTGTGATGGATATGCTCACATATGCTCACCATTTTTGGTGGAAAACAGAAATCAAGGTAAACAGTAAGGTGCTTCAAATAATTAGTTTCTAAATACGCCGACCAAATAGTTTGCCTCCGAAACATTTTAGAACTTCGATAATCAATTTAAATTTTAAAGAGGTAAACACGCCATGAAGTTTGGTAAAAGAGTGCATTTCAGTTTAATGTAGTGTTCAAAGCGCAAATATTATTTTTTGGGATCGCGATAACGATTTTGAACACTGCATAAGACAGACAAAGTGTTGGTGAGGTCAGTATACTTCACAGATGCAACCAGACTCTTGAAAACAGTAAAATAGAGAAAACACTATATTTGAGTACAGGAAAGGGGGGTGGTTATAATTTTTTCGGATAATTTAATTCCTCTAGTAAATTATCTTTACTTTTTCGAGTATCGAATATCAGTTATTCATGGTTGTATTTTTCTGTCTTTATTTGTACTAATACTTTTCTACAGCGGTTTGCACAACTGTTTTACGACCTTTCCATCAGTTTTACACGTCAGTAATTTTCTAGTGTCGTTATTTTTTTCGCCATATGCTGTTCCAAGGCCTTCCGACGCTATCGTTTCCTTCTGTTTCTCTAGATCCCAACGTGGAAGCTGCTTTCTCTTTGGGTTGTTGGACAGCAGCAGACATTTCACTAGTATTAGATTTTTGTCACTATCACTCTCAGCACCTGGATAATCATCGAAGTCTTTAAGCTGATTTGTGACTCTTCGGTTTACCAGCTATATTTGATATGGTCTTTGAACCATCGGCACCTTTCGTGTGTACTTTTTTCCCCAGGTTTCTTGAAAAGTGTATGTGTGTCCTGTAGAGAATGCTATTAATGTTTCTCACCTCTTATTTCGATTGTCGAGACTGAACTCTATCGTTATTCTTTTGTTCCACGTTTACCGTGGACTTCATTTCAGTATTCTATTGAGATTAAATTCACGTCCCCTTTGACGTATTTTACCAGCTGATTTGTGTTATAATACACTTATTCAGTTCATTCGTAAATCATAGCAGTAAAATAGAATGATTGCAACATCACTTTCACCAACTTTGATTCCATACAGAACAGCTGTGGCAATCACATTGGTTTTTTGTTATTCTTGCATCTCCAGGTTTCAGCTATAAATAGCCATACACTGATGATGGGTGATTATAGCTGAAATCTGGATATGCAAGAAAAATAAAAAAGATCATTGGGATTGCGACTGATTGTTGTGTTCGTATCCTTCCATTCATTTTTGCCATCACGTTTTCTCTGTCACTAGTTGGCTAAAATTAATTATAGTTACAACAAAAAAGATTGCAGAAAGGTTGTTGCAAACGAAAGGAGAACGTTAAATATCATGTTTCCTTATTTTCGAATCTAGTAAAATGAGTTTAGAATGATGTGCCATCGAAAGTGTAACACGCGCTTTTGCTACAAATAGAGCACTTCTGTGTTCAAGAAGAGGGAGCTAATACACTTTCGTAGAAATGCTCACGTTTAAGCTTTATTCATCGGTGACGAATATGGCTGGTAAACAATCAATTTGTGATATTCCGTTTAACAAAGATTTCATTCAAGTGGCGCTAAAGCAGACTGTCCACTTACAGAGCAGAATTACTTTAAATTATTTCCATGTAGGTATAATAAAGGGACTTGTAAAGACGTCACAAACTTGAAGCCTAAGTCAGCCATGTTACCTGCCCTAAACATTTGCTCCTGGTACAAGTACTTTTATTCAAAATGCTAGCTTGCATCATTTACAGGTGCACTGATCATGCTGATTATAGTCTAAAGTGTAAATGTATCTTGTTTCATTCATAAGTGAACACGTTCGAGCCATATTTTCTTTTATGTAGACGAATTCTGGGTTACGCTGTTTACTTTTAATGTAGTGGTTTTAATTATTGTTATTATCTTTTAGATTTCTTTATGTCGTCCATATTGGACTGTTGTGTGGTTCCGTGCAGGATTTTATGCACTGGAGCAGACTCAAAATGAAACCATAACAGACAACTGACTGCTCTCAGCTAGCAAAACTGTAACATAATGTCATTGTTCCAACTGAAGATGAGAATGTAAACCCACGAAACGCGTCCTGGGATGAAATAAAAGCAGCGACTGACACAGATAATTGTTTATTTAAACCACTGTCCTTACGTTTCCAACCAGTCCAACTCTCTGAGAAGGAAAGAGTGGAAACCGACCAAACATAGCAAAATATATTCTCAACATTTTCGGGAAGGAGGCATAGACCGAACAAAAGTTTCGTCAGACCTTATTACGGAGATTGCTGGATTACGAAAGCAGCCTTTTCATATCAAATACTTATCGTCTTTGTTATGTATAACAAAAAGGAAGTTAGATTAACACTGGATCATATATGCATTTAAGGTTAAAATTTTTTTGAGAATGCCCTCCTAATGCTGTGTTAGCCACGGATGCACGGTAACATTTTCTGTTTAAAAAAGCTTTTGCGAGAATACGACAGAAATTTATAAAGAGAGATAATCGTAAACAGTAGTCTGCCATTATTTTGGGACATCAAACATGGCGACACCGGCTTCAAAGCAGCGTACAGCGTAAGTGTGTAGCTCCATTTCCCTCATTATACCTCCATGTTTATTTCATTTCAATATAGCGTTGTCATCATACGGTATATCTATTATGGAGTAAGTATAGACTACTACGCATGTTCTCAGCACCAAACTGGGCTTGTCACGTGATGTTGAAACGATGCTGCTTGTCGAACTTGAATATCGCACGTATTCGCCTTGTTTTATATAATTTCTACATGTTTGACTTTTAGTAACAGCCGTGGTGCAGTATTGTTGGTGCTACAGATGTAAAGAGAAATATGTGAAAGGAGAATCAGTTACTTTTCATAGGTATGTACAACAAATATATAATTGTGAATATCATATTCATATGAGGCATTTTATATGCTGAAAATTATCGAGTCTTATATTGTAGAGATAATTTCTGCGATTTTACGGTCAATTGTTTACGAGACAAGTACTAGATAAATTTGCTTGTGTGTTTAAGTAAACTACCAGTCACTGTATACATACCGGTGCTACCTTCATATGCAGTTAAAATTATACATGACTGTCTGACTAATTTCCTCCAATTTTTGCAGCTTCTCAGACTCATGTGTGTTTCTAATAATTTCTGCATGAGAGTTTCCTGTACAGTGTCATTGTAAGGTAATTAATTAGAACAGATTCGACAACATGAATGAGTACAACAGAAAACATAAAAAATATTGTTGGGAGTCACTTCTTTTATTGCTCCAAAATTGGAACTCTGATCTCGTTGTTTTCATTTTCTTGTGCACAGTGAGTGATTTTACTTTTCTGATGGGATGGCGAAAAAATGTTATAGATATTTTACTTGTATGTTAAAGCATAAGGATAAATAAAGAAAACTGAAAATAAGAATGGACGATCAGGTGGTGAAAACCGCTAATCACATTTACTGTAACAATTTCATAGTTCCAGATGTGTTGTTTTCTAGTGACCCTTCGGCGCCGTCTACAGAGTCATTGTAACGTGATAAATTGGAACAGTAATTTGACAGTATGAGTAGGTGCAACAGAAAACATAAAAAAATACTGTTGGCTGTCATTTGTTATCCCGTTTCCGAAAAGAAGTAAATAAAGTGGGATCTGAGCTACTATACTGAGGCAAAAAGACACAATACCATTACTCTTCACATCTTCAAGCCAGCTTCAGTTCCTGGCATCAGATTGTTAAGATGTTTTTAAATCGCATTTACTAAGTTTCACGGTACTTCTGACGGTGATCTATCTGTAGCAGCGAAGTAATAGCGCTCAAAATACGCTAAGCGCCATACGCATTAAAATACGCCGTCCGAAGTCATTTGACCCTTTTTTTTTAAAAAAAAAGAGAAAAAAATCTTTATTTCAATAACAATATAATAATTATACAAATTAACCCACCACCTTAGTGATTAGTGTGTCCTAATGTTAATACAATATTACATGTTATTTGCACCTATTACAGTTATTACAATTATTACAGTTAATTTGTGAGCTACAGACAGTGAGACACAGTACATGTTAATAGGCAAATTACGATTTGTTAAACTATACACTACTACCTACTTGTTAGTATTCCTAACTGCCTGCAGCATTACAGGTGTGTCAGCATAGATGTAAACCTACTTCAAGGCCTTGCTCGTCGAGCTAATCCCGATGAGCGTGGCCCTGACACTGGACCGGCCAAAAACTACTAGTCGCTGCAGGTTCCTAGTTTGGTATTTACTTTTAATCCTACTAACTACTAGCTAACCTACGTCAAATCTGGTGCTGTCACCCTAGCCCTACACGTGGCGGATTCCAACTAACAAGTCGACCTGTCCAAGCACAGGCGGTACTAGGACACGTTCAGTGGTTTGTTCTAATCGCGAAAGTCCCTCAGGTATGCATTCAGAACTTTACGTGATACCTCATTTGCCCGGTTGTTCAAGGTTTCAAAAGTCTCTTCGCGTCTTAATAAGTCGTATGTGTTGTTGTTTGGTAGTTGCTGTCTTAATATAACTGCTACATCATCGAAAAGCGGGCACTCGTAAACCACATGGTCGGGAGTACCATCCGAAGCGCCACAGTCACACTCAGGTGTAGCCCTTTTCCCAAACCGACATAGATCTACGTCTACATCTACATCTACATGATTACTCTGCAATTCACATTTAAGTGCTTGGCAGAGGGTTCATCGAACCACAATCATACTATCTCTCTACCATTCCACTCCCGAACAGCGCGCGGGAAAAACGAACACCTAAACCTTTCTGTTCGAGCTCTGATTTCTCTTATTTTATTTTGATGATCATTCCTAACCATGTAGGTTGGGCTCAACAAAATATTTTCGCATTCGGAAGAGAAAGTTGGTGACTGACATTTCGTAAATAGATCTCGCCGCGACGAAAAGCGTCTTTGCTTTCTACATCTACATCTACATCCATACTCCGCAAGCCACCTGCCGGTGTGTGGCGGAGAGTACCTTGAGTACCTCTATCGGATCTCCCTTCTATTCCAGCCTCGTATTGTTCGTGGAAAGAAGGATTTAATGACCTTCATCCCAACTCGCGTATATATGCCACACTCTCTCCTCTATTACGTGATAATACAAAACGAGCTGACCTTTTTTGCACCCTTTCGATGTCCTCCTTCAATCCCACCTGGTAAGGATCCCACACCGCGCAGCAATATTCTAACAGAGGACGAACGAGTGTAGTATAAGCTGTCTCTTTAGTGAACTTGTTGCATCTTCTAAGTGTCCTGCCAATGAAACGCAATCTTTGGCTCGCCTTCCCCACAATATTATCTATGTGGCCTTTCCAACTGAAGTTGTTCGTAATTTTAACACCCAGGTACTTAGCTGAATTGACAGCCTTGAGAATTGTACTATTTATCGAGTAATCGAATTCCAACGGATTTCTTTTGGAACTCATGTGGATCACCTCACACTTTTCGTTATTTAGCGTCAACTGCCACCTGCCACACCATACAGCAATCTTTTCTAAATCGTTTTTGCAACTGATACTGGTCTTCGGATGACCTTACTAGACGGTAAATTACAGCATCATCTGCGAACAATCCAAGAGAACTGCTCAGATTGTCACCCAGGTCTTTTATATATAGATCAGGAACAGCAGAGGTCGCAGGACGCTTCCCTGGGGAACACCTGATATCACTTCAGTTTTACTGATACGTCGGGTAGGGCTCATGACCAGTGAGAAAATGCATTAGACCCTGGGTTGGTTCGAAATACCTCATGCCTAACATTTTTTAAACATTTGTCAAGAGTCTGAAGGTTCTTCTGCCAGATTCACCCATTTCCCAAGATTCCTGCCATAAGTCCTCACCCCTTCTCCGTATCTCTCCCTTGCCCCTAGCCAGAACTCCCAGTATATTTTCTATTTTCATATCGTTCCCTTTTTTAGAAAGAAAGTCATGTGACTTGAGCTGCAGGAGACGTTGCGGAAACAACTCTCTCTCTGCGTATCCCAGTGCTCACTCCGTGCTCACTCTATGGTTGTCACGTTCCTCGGTCGTGGGAGAAGCAAATTGTGTTGTTTTGTTTAAGTGTAAAATTTGTGTACCATTGTCTCCTCATGTATTTAACATTTGTCCTGAAGCATTACGTATACATTCATGTACTCAGTTACGGCACCTGAAGCGAATACACTGGCGCCGCCATATTACGGTCGCAAAACTGCGGAATTACTAGAGGAGAGAAGGGCGAGATAACCATCGGGAAAACATAATTCTCTTTCGCAGCAAGTAGGCGTCTCTCGTGCGTGCAAAAACGCGAGTCTGCATCACTCCGGACGAATTTCCCCCGAGTGCGCGTCGCTGGCGGTCCTTGTGTTCGTTAATTCCGCTCCGCCTCCGGTGACAGAGCACGAAAGGTTAAATTTGGGTGCGCGCGCGCGAGCTGAGCGGCGGGGCAGGCGGCGGGTGTTACCGTAATTACCTGCAGGGGCCCGGCAGGTCGAAACAGGCAGTTACCGGCGGGCCAGCTGGGCAGAGGCACGCAGTTGGAAATTTAATCTGTGGCCGCGCTGCGCGGCGCCCGAGGACGCGGACTGCGCGCCCACGCAAATCACTCTCGTCAGCGCGCGGACACCTGTTCCGCCTTAATAGGATTCCATCTGCGTCCGTACCAGCGGCCTCTGTGTTTCGGAGGGTCCCGGGGCCTGCGTTAACGTCGGAATCGTTCACCGAGACAACCTCATCGCATTCGAAGCCCTCCATGTTGAAAATAGCCTACGTTTAGTGTTGTGTTTTATATTGTAGCTGCAAGAAGCTCTGACTAATATAGAATGTTAGCTTAGCGCCTGCTGCTTCTCTGGCGTTTGCGTAACAATTACACGAAAAATAATTTTATAAACATACAGGGTGTCCCAAAATAATGTGTACACTCTCTGAAACAGAATATCTCTTTAATTAAAGGAGACAGAAATACAATTTTTCTGAGTAATAATTTAGAAGGCGGTGAAAAACATAACAATGCTTTCTTTTGTTTCAGGATGGTCAGCAAACACGGCGCTACCATTTGAACAACGGAAATGGCTGCTAAAGTATTACTGGAAAACAGAGAATGTGAGAGTGGTACGATGACGTTGGAGATTTGAATCTGGAACACCACCGACAATTACAAGAATCAGAGGTAAGTTTGAAGTCGAAGGAACGGTTCACGATGTGAAGAAGGGACATAGCGGACGAAAGAGAAGTTCAACAGACAATGAGAGTGTTGATGCAGTAATCTAGACATACGCACGATCCCCGAAGAAATCTGTGAGGCAATGCTCTCGTGAGACTGGGATCTGCAGAAGCAGTGTTCATGGAATTTTGCGGTCTCAGAACTTTACGCCTTACATTCCAAGACTTCTCCGGCTCATAATGAGGATGATCCTGATAGGCGAAGCGAATTTTGTGTGTGGTTCATTAACAAATGGCTCTGAGCACTATGGACTTAACATCTGAGGTCATCAGTCCCCTAGAACTTAGAACTACTTAAACCTAACTAACCTAAGGACATCACACACATCCATGCCCGAGGCTGGATTCGAACCTGAGACCGTAGCGGTCGCGCGGCTCCAGACTGAAGCGCCTAGAACCGCTCGGCCACTCCGGTCGGCGGTTCATTAACAGATGTGAAGAAGAGCGACGTTTCCAAGATCGAATTCTTTGGTCAGATGAAGCGACGTTTACGCTTGATGGAACAATTAACCGTCATAACTGCGTGTACTGGGCCAGGGAGAATCCGTTCGCAACCGAGCAACGTCATGTTAATCTACCAAGAGTAACAGTCTGCTGTGGTCTGTCTTCTAGAGGGTTAATCGGGACGTACTTCTTCCACAACACTGTCACGGACGACTCGTACTTGGAAATGTTGAAAATGATAACTCCTGGTCAGCGTTGTGTTTGGAAATGAAGATTATTACTTTCAACAGGATGGGGCGCCACCTCACTTTCACTTGGATGTGAGGGCGTTTCTCAATCGTACATTCCCTAAGTCATGGATTTTAGAAAAGTATCACTACGTTGAACTCCTGATCTGACAGGCCTGCAACAACAAGTTTACTGTCACTCACATTCAGCTTGTACAAGATAGGGAGTAACAGTACATTCATCTTCGATGCACTGTGCAGTGGTTGTGTCCCATCGGCCTGTGCAGATGGTGAAACTCAAAGTCTGGAAACACTTCAGCGTGATGAATTGTTTTCTGCTCCAATATAAAAAGCGCTATACCCACGAGCCTCTCGGAAAACAGTTCTGCATGCTGACTGATTCATATTCCATTGTAACCTATTATTGCAATGGATAAATTCTTACAATTTTTGCTATAAAAAGATGATGTATCAGGTAATTGATTACAATTTTGTTGTAAAATGGGGCAGTTTGTTACAATTACACTGTAACAGACTGTAATTTATTACAGTTTCACTATAACAGGGAAATTTGTAACCGTTTGGCTGTGACATGGGACAGTTTGTTACAATTTCTCTGTAACTTTGTCGTATTGATACAGTTTCGCTGTATCATGCTTACTTTCTTATAGTTTTGCGTAACATATGGCAATTTTTCTACAATTTGACTATAAAATGGGGCATTTTGCTGCAATTGTGCTGTAACGGGCAGTTAGTTAAAATGTCACTGTTACATGGTTAGTTACAGTTGTGATGGAACATGGGAAATCTGTTACAATATTTCTGTAACATACGGAAAATTGTTACAGTTTCACTCTGTCATAGGTACTTTGTTACAAGTTCGCAGTTTGTTGCAGTTTTGTTGTAACATGCCAGCGTATGGGCTGAAGTGACATGTTGTCTCCACCATTGTTGTTGTGGTCTTCAGTCCTGAGACTGGTTTGATACAGCTCTCCACGCTACTCTATCCTGTGCAAGCTTCTTCACCTCCCAGTACCTACTGTAGCCTACATCCTTCTGAATCTGCTTAGTGTATTCATCTCTTGGTCTCCCTCTACGATTTTTACTCTCCACGCTACCCTCCAGTGATCCCTTGATGCCTCAGAACATGTCCTACCAACCGATCCCTTCTTCTAGTCAAGTTGTGCCACAAATATCTCTTCTCCCCAATTCTATTCAATACCTTCTCATTAGTTATGTGATCTACCCATCTAATCTTCAGCATTCTTCTGTCGCACCACATTTCGAAAGCTTCTATTCTCTTCTTGTCTAAACAATTGATCGTCCATGTTTCACTTCCATACATGGCTACACTCCATGAAAATACTTTCAGAAACGACTTCCTGACACTTAAATCTATACTCGATGTCAACAAATTTCTCTTCTTCAGAAACTCTTTCCTTGGCATTGTCAGTCTACATTTTATACCCTCTCTACTTCGGCCATCATCAGTTATTTGGCTCCCCAAATAGCAAAACTCCTTTACTACTTTAAGTGTCTCATTTCCTAATCTAATTCCCTCAGCATCACCCGACTTAATTCGACTACATTCCATTATCCTCGTTTTGCTTTTGTTGATGTTCATCTTATACCCTCCTTTCAAGACACTGTCCATTCCGTTCAACTGCTCTTCCAAGTCCTTTGCTGTCTCTGACAGAATTACAATGTCATCGGCGAACCTCAAAGTTTTTATTTCTTCTCCATGGATTTTAACACCTACTCCGAACTTTTCATTTGTTTCCTTTACTGCTTACTCAATATACAGATTGAATAGCATCGGGGAGAGGCTACAACCCTGTCTCACTCCCTTCCCAACCACTGCTTCCCTTTCATGTCCCTCGAATCTTATAACTGCCATCTGCTTTCTATACAAACTGTAAATACCCTTTCGCTCCCTGTATTTTACCCCTGCCACCTTTAGAATTTGAAAGAGAGTATTCCAGTCAACATTGTCAAAAGCTTTCTCTAAGTCTACAAATGCTAGAAACGTAGGTTTGCCTTTTCTTAATCTTTCTTCTAAGATAAATCGTAGGGTCAGTGTTGCCCCACGTGTTCCAACATTTCTACGGAATCCAAACTGATCTTCCTCGAGGTCGGCTTCTACCAGTTTTTCCGTTCGTCTGTAAAGAATTCGCGTTAGTATTTTGCAGCTGTGACTTATTAAACTGATAGTTCGGTAATTTTCACATCTGTCAACACCTGCTTTCTTTGGGATTGGAATTATGATATTCTTCTTGAAGTCTGAGGGTATTTCGCCTGTCTCATACATCTTGCTCACCAGATGGTAGAGTTTTGTCAGGACTGGCTCTCCCAAGGCTGTCGGTAGTTCTAATGGAATGTTGTCTACTCCCGGGGTCTTGTTTCGATTTAGGTCTTTCAGTGCTCTGTCAAACTCTTCACGCAGTATCATATCTCCCATTTCATCTTCATCTACCGCCTCTTCCATTTCCATAATATTGTCCTCAAGTACATCGCCCCTGTATAGACTCTCTATATACTGCTTCCACCTTTCTGCTTTCCCTTCTTTGCTTAGAACTGGGTTTCCATCTGAGCTCTTGATATTCATGCAAGTGGTTCTCTTTTCTCCAAAGGTCTCTTTAATTTTCCTGTAGGCAGTATCTATCTTACCCCTCCTGAGATAAGCCCCTACATCCTTACATTTGTCCTCTAGCCATCCCTGCTTAGCCATTTTGACTTCCTGTCGATCTCATTTGTGAGACGTTTGTATTCCTTTTTGCCTGCTTCACTTGTTGCGTTTTTGTATTTTCTCCTTTCATCAATTAAATTCAGTATCTCTTCTGTTACCCAAGGATTTATACTAGTCCTGGTCTTTTTACCTACCTGTTCCTCTGCTGCCTTCACTATTTCATTCCTCAAAGCTACCCATTCTTCTTCTACTGTATTTCTTTTCCCCATCCCTGTCAATTGTTCCCTTATGTTCGCCCTGAAACACTCTACAACCTCTGGTTCTTTCAGTTTATCCAGGTCCCATCTCCTTAAATTCCCACCTTTTTGCAGTTTCTTCAGTTTTAATCTACAGTTCATAACCAATAGATTGTGGTCAGAGTCCACATCTGCCCCTTGAAGTGTCTTACAATTTAAAATCTGGTTCCTGAATCTCTGTCTGAAACCTTCTAGTATCTCCAGGGTTCTTCCATGTATACAACCTTCTTTCATGATTCTTGAACCAAGTGTTAGCTATGATTAAGTTATGCTCTGTGCAAAATTCTACCAGGCGGCTTCCTCTTTCATTCCTTATCCCCAATCCATATTCATCTACTACGTTTCCTTCTCTTCCTTTCCCTATTGTCGAATTCCAGTCACCCATGACTATTAAATTTTCGTCTCCCTTCACTAACTGAATAATTTATTTTATCTCATCATACATTTCATCAATTTCTTCATCATCTGCATAGCTAGTTGGTATATAAACTTGTACTACTGTAGTAGGCGTGGGCTTCGTGTCTATATTGGCCACAATAATACGTTCACTATGCTGTTTGTAGTACCTTACCCGCACTCCTATTTTTTATTCATTATTAAACCTACTCCTGCATTACCCCTATTTGATTTTGTCTTTATAACCCTGTATTCACCTGACCAAAAGTCTTGTTCTCCTACCACCGAACTTCACTAATTCCCACTATATCTAACTTTAACCTATCCATTTCCCTTTTTAAATTTTCTTACCTACCTGCCCGATTAAGGGATCTGACATTCCACGCTCCGATCCGTAGATCGCCAGTTTTCTTTCTCCTGATAACGACGTCCTCTTGAGTAGTGCCCGCCCGGAGATCCGAATGGGGGACTATTTTACCTCCGGAATGTTTTATCGAAGAGGATGCCATCATCATTTAATCATACAGTAAAGCTGTACGCCCTCGGGAAAAATTACGGCTGTAGTTTCCCCTTGCTTTCAGCCGTTTGCAGTACCACAACAGCAAGGCCATTTTGGTTAGTGTCACAGGGCCAGATCAGCCAACCATCCAGACTGTTGCCCCTGCAACAGGAACCACACATTTGTCTGGCCTCTCAACAGATACCCCTCCGTTGTGGTTGCACCTACGGTACAGCTATCTGTATGGTTGAGGCACGCAAGCCTCCCCACCAACGGCAAGGTCCATGGTTCATGGGGGGGGGGGGTCTCTACCATGTTAAAGAATAAGTTAGTAGTACCGATCCACTGTATTTATTAGTTCCTCAACCTAGTCACACATTTCAAGTCACACATAGTTTAAGAGGCCACTGGTTAATGGTTGGATTGTTCAGTTTATCGCCATATTCCCACTTCACATAAAATATTCAAGTACGAATCTCGTCCAAATATTTCAGAATAGCATTCATAAAAAAATCTCCATTACCATGCATAACTCTAAGTTCGACAATTATCAGAAATATTTCAAAAACTAGCTACAGTCGAAGGTGTACCAAACTCCCACAAACTAGCAAATTTGATGAATTTCTCCAAGTCTGGCCCCTGGCCATTTCACTGCTGAGCTCCAAACATTTGCTTTACGGCTGTCTGGAAGCTTGTCCCACAAATGACTTCCTGCAAAAGCTCCCTTTCTGTGGGAACCACACCTGAATTCGACAGAAATTATTCAGAAATCCTGCAGAAACATCAGATAGCTATACTGTGTGTCTCCAATGCAAATATTCTGTTTCTGAGTTGCATTCGCCAGAAATGATTAAGAAATGTCATTTGTACAATGCAAAATACATAGTGATGCAGGAAACTTTAATTGCAAACGATGTGCAACATGATTACTCTTAGTTGTAGCTTGCAGAGTTTAAAACTGAAAAAGTAATTCCATTTCGTCCTTTTTTTAGCAAATTCAGTGGTAGGAGAGCAGGTCCAATACAAAATTACCCGATTTGTGTACAAAATTAATTGAATTTGACACTAAACTGACTGATTTTGGCGAAAAATTTAATTCAGTGCAAAATTCGATGATTTTACCACCAAACTACGTATTTCGACCCAGAACTTAAAAATAAAGTAGCATTCCCTGCTGACGCTGGAGTATGCCAGATGAAATGGATAGAGTATGCGGACTACGCCATTTCACACTGGAATTCTTCTGAAATGATTCAGAAATTCTGTGGAACCATCGAAGCTCATAAAAACAAATCCTGCTAGTGAATAAAAGTCCACTCCCCACCAATCCATTACGTCCATGAAAGCCTTTCACAGTTATAGGAATAGTCTTTCGAGGTCCATATTTAGATCTTCCACAATTCTCCATATCGCAACTCTCCCAGGACAGTCTCTGTCTCACGTCACTATGTAGACAGACTTTGCATAAAACATGAGCTTTTCGTTCGAGCGTACTCACAGAGAGGAAATCCTCCAGGAGTAGAACATTTTGGAACAACAAGAATACAGAATAAATATTTACAAATAAAAACAATTATGGTATGTTAATGTAACTCGTACAGATCTCAAGTGAAATGACCATTATTGATGTGGGAAAAGAAACAGCAATAAGCAACTTTTTAAAACATAGACATTGGTTTATTTACATTTATTTTCACTTCACATTTCCACCTCCACTCATGATACCACTTAGTTCTTTGCATTATCTTCACTTTTAGTCCTTGTAGCACCTGTGTCACTTCATACCATGGGAAGGTGACGGGAAACAGGAGGGCATTCTAATCTACTTTCTTTTTGGTGCAAAAATTTGTGACTGCCACATTCCTCTAACAATTCGAATAGAACTCTACAATATGTAGGTAACTCATACCTTACAAGTACACAAACAATATGACGCACTACCCAGCGCTGATATAAAAAACCAGGCACCCTTCTCTTTTCGTTAACCTGTACTCGTATTATCTTGTTGCTTCAGTTCTATAACTTAGCAAATGGTGAAACTGTCTGCAGGTCTATGCTAATATCTTACGATTTGTCATTATCGACTAACAAGGATAATACATATGCTGTAGAATACAGTCTTAATCTAGTTGAAACAGAACTGACCTATTCAATGAGAAATACCCTATTGTTTTGGCGATAATGACCGGCATGAACTCGGCGGTTTGTGTACTGTCCTTTTGGTTGGTGTTTTATTACCTTAAAATTCGGAATAGTTTATTTACAGCGATGAGTAATCCATTACTTCCTTAGCTTGCATTCTCAAGATATTTCGACCGGGGAATCTATCAGAAATCGCTTAAACTATTACTCTTTTCACTCTTTATTAATTCTTAAATAATTCTGAGTTAATTCCACTCACTCTGAGAGCTTTATCCATGGTCCTGCTTCAAGAGCTCTCTGATTTATTGAACTAGATACAGGCACTATACCACCCCACCAGTGCTGTACGATGGTCCTATAATTTTCGAGGTATAAGTTCTACAACATTTTTCCAGCCTAGGCTCCATGTTAGCCCCATATGTACACTGCAATAATCCTAGACTTTCCTAGTTTTTAACGCTATAACAGGCTTGTCCGTGCTGTATGATAATCCTATCATTTCCCCAGCCACATTTGTTATATCAGTCTCACCTGTACAATAATCCTATCATTCTCTACAACTACAGGTGCCGCATTAGCCCCACCTGTGTATAAATTGACGACATTATGGCCAATGACATGTTTCGCATCTGTGTGGTATCTCAGGACTTTGGCCGTTTTGAGACAATCCCGCATGATGTAAAGACAGTAAAACCTAAATAAATGTGACTCTTTATTGCAATTCTAACTTATTGGCGTTGTACCAAGACTTAAACCTATATAACAAACTAAGTAGTACGTGTTAACTATTTTCCCTGAGTGTCTTATTTTCCAGAGTACATCTCCTAATATCCTTGATGTAGTCTTGACCTTAAATCCTATACTATGCCTCTAATTGCTGATATACGTGTTACTCCTACCGTCATCACTCATCTTAAAACATTTACTCTATACAATACGCATTCCCAAAAAGCTTTAGCCTATTCTGGCTTATCATTAAGAAATTACCGAAGTTTTTGGGGTACCCAAGATTTTCAATGCCCGAGTCAGATGCACATTTTGCACTGGCTAGCGTAATGTCCTTCTTTTGGCAAACCAAACGTACTACGCGATGCGACTCAGTGCATGGGGTAGAATGCCCAGGTAAACTGCACTGGAGTCATGTTAATGGAGTTCACCCTTCAGGTCTCTTAGCAAATACTACAACAGTATCTAGAACTGACGTTACTAGAAAAGTAGAGAAAGGTCACCAAAGGATGAAGAGAAACTTACAAGTGAAAGTAAAAAAAAAGTTTATTCTGCTACTTACATTTTTTTCTGTTCCTGTTGAATCACTAGCCGGGCGTATTGGCCGAGCGGTTCTAGGCGCTACAGTCTGGAGCCGCGCGACCGCTACGGTCGCAGGTTCGAATCTTGCCTCGGGCATGGATGTGTGTGATGTCCTTAGGTTAGTTAGGTTTAAGTAGTTCTAAGTTCTAGGGGACTGATGACCTCAGAAGTAAAGTCTCATAGTGCTCAGAGCAATTTGAACCATTTGTTGAATCACTGCTTGTAGCCTTCTGCCAGCAGCATGCTGTTTGTCTTCTTGGTAGTAGTCAATGATCAGTCCCTAAACCAGTTCTGCTCCTTTCATCAAATTCTAAAGGCGCGAAAGGAGAATGTCAGTATGTGCTAGAGTCTTCTGTGGGCATTGTTGGATTCGTAGATGATTTGAGAGATAGCTGTGACGTGTGTGGAATCTGCAGGCAAACCGCCGGTGATCATACAACAATTCTTAATCAAATTATTCAGCTTAGACGGTTTCCTGAGCGCGCTCTATTCTCTGGCAAAGTCCACTCTTCCCTTGTACTATTCTTGGGATCTGGTTGCCTGCAACGCAGAGCAGCGCACAGCGGATATGCCTGGACTGGGCAGACAGGCGGAGGTTCGTAAGTTCATGGGCTGGTTGCCAGCACCGGGTGGTGACGGTGGCTGCTCTGATTGACACAGACTGAGCATCACTTAATGGCCATCTGGTCGAACCATGACGAGCTGGTTTGCACTTCTTACATACTGTTCTGACACTGTCTGTTTTGCTTATTTGATAATCTGTGAGCTCAGAACAACACATTTTGACCAAGTCGACGCTCTTCTGTGGTGGATTTCCAATCTGCCCGTTTCTTCTATTTCCTTGCTGCTCATTTAATCCAGTTAACTGCTTACTCTATACGTCTCTGACTCGCAGGTTCCATTTTGGTCGAAAATCTACCATCTCTCTTGTTGAACTGAGAGGTGGACGATTCGTCATTATAGTTTCTATTCCTTCACCATGAGGAGTTATGCTCTATCCTTGCTTGTACCATTACCTAGTTGATTTCTATGCAAAGTTTCAAGCAATTCAGTGGAATGTACACCCGAATCGCGCGCTCTTCGAACTGTATATACATTGGTATTCCGTATCTCAGTATAATTTTCCACTTCCCAGGTCTAAAAATTTTTCCGAAAATCACACTCACTGACAACAACAATATTGCTAGAAAGTTCCATTCTAGAGCATGCCTTGGCATTCAAACAATAGCCTCACCTGTCTATTTGCATCCGTATTCTGCTATCGCTTCTCTGACATTTTCTTTAATTATTTTATTTTCTTAGTTATCAGTCTTCTGATTGGTTTGATGCGACACGAAACGAGTTTCTCTCCTGTGTCAACCTCTTAATGTCAAAGTAGCACTTGCAATCATCCTCAGTTATCTGCTGGATGTATTCTAGTCTCCGTTTTCCTCTTCAGTTTTTACTCTCTACAGCTCCTTCTAGTACTATGGAAGTTATTCCGTGATGTCTAAAGAGATAACGTATCATCCTGTCCCTTCTGGTCAGCGTTTTCCATATATTCCTTTTCTCACCGATTCTGCGGAAAACCTCCTCATTTATTACCTTAACTGCCCACCTAATTTTCAACATTCTTCTGTAGCGCCACATCTCAAATGCTTCGATTCTCTTTTGTTCTGATTTTCCCACTATCCATGTTTCACTACCACACAATTATGTGCCCCAAACGTGGATTCTTAGAAATTTCTTCCTCAGTTTCAGGCCTATGTTTGATACTAGTAGACTTCTCTTGGCGAGGAATGTCCTTTTTGTCAGTGCTAGTCTGCTTTTGATATCCTTCTTGCTAAATCCGTCATGGACTGTTTTGCTGCCTAAGAAGCAGAATTCCTTAACTTCATCTACTTCGTGACCACCAATCCCGACGTTAAGTTTCTCGTTGTTCTCATTTCTACCACTTCTCATTACTTTCGTATTTCTTTTATTTACTCTCAGTCTATATTCTCTACTCATTAGACTGTTCATTCCATTCAGTAGAAATTGTAATTCTTCTTCACTTTCATTGGGGATGGCAATGCCATCAGCGAATCTTATCATTGATAGTCTTTCCACTTGAATTTTAATTCCAATTTTGAACCTTTCTTTTATTTCCGTTATTGCTTCACTGATGTGTAGATTCAACAAAAGAGCACATCGCTCTTGGTCGCCCACTGTTATTGTTATCTCTATATCTTGGTTCCTATACAAATTGTATATTACCCGTCATTACCTAAAGCTTACCCCTATTTTTCCCAGAATTTCAGACATACTGCGCCATTTCACATTATCGAACGCTTTTCTATGCCGACTAATCTTATGAATATGTCTTGATTTTCCTTCAACCTTTCTTCCATTATCTACCGCAACGTCAGAAATGCCTCTCTTGTGCCTTTACCTTTTTTAAAGCCAAACAGATCGTCATCTAATAGAGCCTCAGTTTTCTTTTCCATTCTTCTATATTTTATTCTTGTTAGCAACTTGGATGCATGAGCTGTTAAGATGATTGTGCAATAATTCTCGCACTTGCAGTCTTCGGAATTGCGCAGATTATGTTTTTTCCGAAAGTCAGGTGGTATGTTGCCAGCCTCGTATATTCTTCACACCAACGTCAACAGTCTTTTTGTTGCCATTTTCCCTCCATGATTTTAGAAATTCTGGTGGAATGCTGTCTTATTCGATATTAAATCTTCCAGACCTCTTTTAAATTCTGATGCTAATACTGGACCTGGCTTCTCTTCTATGTCGGCTCCTGTTTTTTCTTCTGTCACGTTATCAGACAAGTCTCCCCCCTCATATCGACTTTCAGAGTACTCTTTCCACTTTCCACTCAGCTGCGTTTAACAGTGCAATTCCCGTTGCACTCCTAATGTTGCCACCCTTGCTTTTAATTTCGCCGAAGGTTGTTTTGACTTTCCTATATGCTGAATCAGTCCTTCCGACCATCATTTTTTTTGCAATTTCTTCACATTTTTCATGCAACCATTCCGTCTTAGCTTCCCTGCACTTCTATTTATTTTATTCCTAAGTGACTTGTATTTCCGTATTCCTGAATTTTCCTGAACATTCTTGTACTTCCATCTTTCACCTGTCAACTGAAGTATTTCTTTTGTTACCGAATGCTCCTTCGCAGTTACCTATTTTGTACCTACGGTTTCTCTCCAGCTTCTGTGATATCCTTTTTTAGAGATGTCCATTCCTCTTCAGTTGAACTGCCTACTGAGCTGTTCGTTATCGCGCTATCTACAGCCTCAGAGAACTTCAAGCGTATCTTTTCTTTCCTTAGAATGAGGTCTGTTCAAAAAATTCCGGAACATTCGTAATTTTGCACCAATTGTGTGTTGGAGCGAAATGCGGTTGGCATCCCTGCACACCCCTGTGTTTAATGTGTAATTCATTGTTATTTGTCGGTTAGTTGTTGTTCAGTGCTATATTGAGTACGCCGCTGTGTCGCACAGTTTGCGAATTTTGAGATGGCGGAGTCAGAGGAACAACGCATCTGCATTAAATTTTGCGTGAAACTCAAGAAAATCTTTATAGAGGCACACCAAATGATGCAGGAAGCCTACGGTTATGACTGCTTAAGCTGTACTCGGTGTTACGAAAGGTTCACGCGGTTCACGCGGTTTAAAACTAGCCGGACGGAGGTTAAAGATGATCGTAGTTCAGGATGACCTTCAACGTTTACCGACAACGCCCATGTCTGGAACGCCAAAGTGCGTGCAACTCGTAGACTGACTGTCTGAGAGATTGCAGAAGAATGTTACATTTCAGTTGGAACATGTAATGGCATCCTGACATATCATCTTGGAATGCACTATGTTGCCTCCTAGTTCGTCCCATGCCTCATGAGTTAAGACCAGAAAGACTTTCGCTTTGCAATCTATGAAGAGCTTTTTGGTAGCGTAAATGAGAACGAGATGGTCCGTAAGAGAATCATAACTGCTGATAAGACGTGGGTCTATGGTTATGATATTGAGACCAAGGTTCAGTCTTCACAGTGGGTAGGGAAAGATTCTCTAAGACCAAAAAAAGGTCGTCAGGCAGGTCAAATGTCAAAGCCATGCTGGTATTTTTCTTTGACTTTGAAGGATTAGTTCGTCAAGAATTCGTGTCACAGGGACAGATTCTTAATCGATGGTATTATTAAGACGTCTTGAGATGCCTGTGAGAAAATGTGAAAGAAAACGGCCTGAAATGTGGCGAGACAATTCATGGTTCTTGCATCACGATAAGGCACCCATACATTCATTCCTGTTGGTGCGTGACTATTCAACAAAAAACGAAATCACTGCGCTCCCTCATCCCTTGCATTCTCAGATATGGCCCCTGCGGAAATTTTTTTATTTCAGAAGTTTAAAACCTCTTTGAGAGGACGAAGATTTGCAACGATAGACAAGATAAAAGAAAATTCGCAGAAGGCGCTTCGCGCGCTCCAGCAAGGGTCGTCCCAAGACTGCTTTCGGGAGTGGAAACGGCGTTGGGAGCGGTATATCAGTTGTGGACGAGAGTATTTCGGAGACCATGCGCAGTAAGTAAAAGGTAAGCGTAGAAAAATTTTGTGGACAAAGTTCCGGAATTTCTCGAACAGACCTCGTAATTTCGTACGCCACTTCTTTGCGCACTGATTCCCCTGACTATTGTCTTCAACTTCAGCCTACTCTTCATCACTGCTAAATTGCGATCTGAGTCTTTTATCTGCTCCTGGGTGCGCATTACAGCCCAGTATTTGTTTTAGGAATCTCCGCCTGACCATGACGTAATTTAACTGAAATCTTCCCGTGTTCCCGGCCTTTTCCAAGCATACCTCCGCCTCTGGTTTCTTGAGCAAAGTATTCGCTATTAATAGCTGATATTTATTCCAGAAGTCAATTAGTCTTTCTCCTCCCTAACTCCTTGTACCAAGCCCATATTCTCCCTTAACCCTTTCTTCTAATCCTTCCCCCACAACCGCATCCTGTCATCCGTGATTATGTTATTTTCATCTCCTTTCACGTACTGAATTTTTACTTTCAGTATCCTCATGTACTTTCTCTCTCTCTTGATCTTCTGCTTGCGACGTCGGCATGTATACTTTAACTATCGTTATCGGTGTTGGTTTCCTGTCATTTCTCATAAGAATAATCCTATCACTGAACTGTTCATAGTAACTTACGGTCTGCCCCAGCTTCCTATTTATAATGAATTCAACTCCCATTCTGATGCTTTTGATATTACCTATATTCATCTGACCAGAAATCCTTGTCTTCTGTCCATTTCTCTTCACTGACCCTCACTACATCTATACTGAGCCTTAGAATTTCTCTTTTCAGATGTTCTAGATTCCATACCACGTTCAAACTTCTGACACCCACGCCCCGACTTGTAGAACATTATCTTTGCGTTGGTTAGTCAATGTTTTTCTCATGGTCACTCCCCCTTGGCAATCCCCTACCGGAGATCCGAATGGGGGATTATTCCGGAGTCTTTTTTCAATGGAGAGATCATCATGACCATTTTTCAGTTACAGGCACCATGTACTGTGGATACACATTATGTGTCTTTAATGTAGTAGTTTCCATTACCTCCTGCATCCCTATGTCATTGATCATTGATGATTCTTCCACATTTAAGAGCAGTCTCATACCCCAAGGGCAAGAAGAGCCTTTAACTTCCCCTTCGCTCCTCTGCCATTTTTGACAAGGCCGTTGGCAAAATGTGGGTGACTTCTTGTGATGGAAGTCTCCGGTCACCACTGCTGATGATTTTTTATCCAAAACTTAAGCAGTAGCATGGTTCGAACCCGGAATCGAGGACATTTTGATTACTAATCAAAGACGCTACCCATAGACAACAAGTGCTATCTAGTTTTTTATAACTTCAGCATTTTCCAGTCATGTTTCACCATATACCATTCTAATGCTCCCTTTGAGATCACTGAAACTTGAATGCCGCTATCCCAATTGCATCCAAACTAATTCCCTTCGATGAAATTAGATAGCCAGGTGCAAATTATATGTTCCCATACTTTCTTTCTTCTAACAATTCATCTCGAACGTGATCATAACCTAGCCAATACACATCACCTACCTCAAAACTATCCACCAGTCTGCCTTGCTCTCTTGTTTCCGCGGAATTGTCCCATCACTGTGCAGTTAAATTTCCCGATTTCAATCATGGTGAAGATCGAGAGATCGAGTTTCGATAATTTCCACCCTTTGCCTCTCTACACCACGTGCACGTGCATGTGCTCTGTTGTTCCTGTTACCTCTAAGGTCGTCTCAATTTCTTCTGTTTCATTTCCTTCTCTCATTCTACATTTTTTGTGCCGTCGAGGCATACCATTCGGCTTCTAATCGCTGTAGTAATGACTTAAATGCCTTTTTGTTATCCTTACACCGACCTACTAGCATTTTCCGATAGTGCGATGGTAACGTCATGTAACACAATCATGTCAGCTCTACTGGTCTGAATGCTGTGTTCAAAAACTGATTATTTCTCGACATTTGAACAAAATATTATAATGAGCTGCGGGTTTCAGAGTTCAGTAGACTCTACCCCATTATTTCCTCTTTCACTCTTGCCTGCACCTTCACTGACCAACAGTTCGAAGGAAACTCGTCGCTACAGTCTCGATACGATTTACAACTCGAAGCTATCGATCGCATTTTCTCTGCCGATTCTTCTTCCAGGCAACTGCGCACGTAATCTAATTGATGGTATACTGGCAATGCTGGAGGTGCAGGAAAATCTTATTTTCCAACCCAAGAATTTGGTTGCAGATTACTAGTGTTCTCTCCAAATACCTGAATCTTTGGAACTGTTAGAAAGCGCTTGTAGCTGAATGGTTCATCCTCCGATGACTTTTTTACGCTGTTAATCACAGGTCGGAGACCGATACGTGGTCCACCCGTTGCAGTACTCCGCTCTGTTCTTTGATTGATCAATGAATAAGCCAGCTCTGCTCCTAATGTTGTCAACAAACAAATGTCTGCTGCAGACCAGAAAAGCAAAATCGTCTTCTATCCCTCACACTCACATAACTTTCACATTAAAATTCCCCAACTCGTCCGCTATTATTTCCTCTCTTCGTTTTTGTTTTCAGTTAATACTCTCCTGCTGTTCTTTAAGCTTCCGTACCTCCAGCACCTCCGCAATTTCCGAGATTGGTACTGGACGTGTTCAGGCTGATCTTTCATCTACATTCCTTATAGCTTGCGTCACGACCTCACAGCTGCTCATTTTCAGCTGTTCCATAGACTCACACACTTTCTGTTCTATTTCCTCCGGTATCTTATTCACAACTTCTTCTACCCCCCTTAATCCTCTTTTCTAACTCCACCATGTGATTATCTTGCCCCTCTCACCATCACTCTACTTCGGTAACTGCTTGACTGGAAATTGCTCCAACTGAAATCCAATTTCCAATAACTTTGCCTCTTCTCTGTCTAATACCACCCTTGTCCCTTTATTGTGTACTTCCTGGTTCTTATACCTCTCTTTAGATTCCCTCATCATATGTTGGAAAAGTCCTTGTACATATTCATTTGTATTCCCTTCTCTAACAATAGTTGTAGCCAATGTGCTTGGCTGTCTCACTTGAGATATCTCACCTGACATATTATCACCTCTCTCGACTCCACGCATGCACATTGATTCCTGCGCTACATTCTCCGCTTCCTCTCGTGCTGCTTCTGTACATTCATTGTTTATCATTCCCCATTATTGCTGTCTCAGTCTTCCAGTTCCTTTCCTCGCTATTTTCACCCATTCCGTTTCTTCCCCCTTTGAGCTGGCATAATTCTCCGAAAACTACCAATTTCCCTGCTCCGTCCACTGCCTCTTCATGCACTACCTCAATTACTTCTTCCATATTTGCACTGCTCATCTTCATCCTCTTCTAATTTCCTTAGCTAATTTTGTCACCAATCTCTCGTCAAATCCGCCTAATGCCCTGTGACTTAAAGTGAGTAAATCGCTAACGCCCTTACACACATAATCAATGCAGAAAGACAGCAAAGAGTGGACATAGCTCACAAAGATGAAATAAAAATACATGTGTCCTATCATATTATCCTTTCTTCTTCTCAGTATTCTCCACATGTTCCTCTCCTCGCGATTCTGCGGAGAGACTCGTAGTTACTTACCGGTGCACCTAATTTTCAACATCCTTTAATAACACCAGTTGAAACACTTCGATTCTCTTCTTTTGCGTTTTTACCACAATCTACGATTCCCTTACATACAATTTTGTGCTCCAAACATAAACTCTCAGTAATTTTTTCCTCGAATTAGGAACGACGTCTGATACAAGTAGATATATTTTGGCCTGGAATGCTCTCTTTGCCTATGACAATCGGCTTTTCATGTCCTCGTTCGTTAATTTTCTTCCAAGGTAGCAAAATACCTTCGATTTTGATGTTAACTTTCCCGCTAATTTACATTATGCTACTTTTCATTAATTTCGTCTTTCTTCGATTTACTCTCAGTCCTTAGTATGTTCTAATCGAGTGTTCATTCCATTAAATTGATCATGCAAATTCTTCTGAACTTTCAGTGAAGATAGCAATGTCATCGTTAAATCTAATTATTGACATTCTCTCACCCTGAAATTTTATCCCAGTCGTGAAACTTTCTGGACATCCTTTATTGCCTCTTCATATAGAAGGTGGTCAGAAACAGTCTGAAAAGCTGCAAGGGTGCTGCAGAGTGAGTTGCAGTAACAAATAATTATTAAGAAACAAATTAGATACGTTGCGCTGTTTCCGATTTAAATGGCATTGAAGTTAGCCTGCGTGCGCAAATTTAAGCAGCCTGCTGGAAACACCGCATTTTAGCGCATGCAAGTACTTGTATTTTCGTGCTCAACGTCCTGATTTGCTAATGTCAGTGTTAATTAAATCGGAAACGGTGCAAACTATCGTATTTTTCCTTAACAATTATTTCTCAGCACTGCGTATCCTGCAGCACTCTTACGAACTTTCCAGGCTGTATCAGACCGCACTGTATAGACCGAACAGTAAGAGTGAAAGTCTACATCTTTATAGCCTTCATAATCCAAGAACCTTGTCCTTGGTCTTCCAGTCTTACTGTCCCCTCTTGCTTCTTGTACGTACTGTACATTTACCTTTCTTTCATCGTAGCTTACTCCTGTTTTTCTCATCATATTGAACCATTTTACATTGTCGAATGCTTCCTTCAGGTAGAAAAATCCTATGAAAATGTCCTGATATTTCTTAAATCTTGCTTCCGTTGTCAACCACAACCTCAGAGCTGCCCCTCTTGTGCCTTCACCTTTCCTAAAGCTGAACTGATCGTCATCTAACATATCCTCAGTTTTCCTTTCCATTATTCTGAATTATGTTCTTATGTCCAACTGATCGCTAAACTGATTGTGCGATAGTTATGACACCGATCTGCCCTTGCCAATTCGGGGATTGTGTAGATGATATTTTCCTGAGAATCTGATAATACCTCTCGAGGCTCATAGATTCGAGAAACTAATTGAATAACCGTCTCCACTATCAAAAATCCTTTTAAAAATTCAGAAAGAATATTATCTCTACCTTCTGCATTATTTTATGGCAAGTTTTCTAAAGTTCTGTTAAATTCTGAGCCTAATAATAGATAACTACGTCTTCCATTTCGACTTCCATTTTTTCCTCTACCACGCTAACAGACCTCTTTCCCTAGCAGAGACCTTCAATATACTTTTTCCGCCTATCTGCTTCCTCCTCTGCGTCTAACAGTGGAATTCCTCTTTCACTAGTAACGCATTGATGACGGGCCCCGGAGATCTCCGCATTACAGCGGCCAGCAGCTGCTGACGGGGCACGGAAATTTCCGTTTCCCTGCATGGGCGCAGTTTACAGCCTGTTGCATTCCCAGCTGGATAGAGTTTGAACTACTAGCTGGCAAGGCATGGTGTAGGAAGAGTGTAGCTGTTAGGTCCAGTATATTTAACCACTTGTACGATTATGATAGCTGCGAAATCTGGATGTATAAAAATTTAATCTTAAGCGCCAGGAGTCAACGTACAAGATGGCGTGCCATTGGCAACGTGCTTTGTGTAATAACGAAATGTTTCATTATTTGTATGCAGGTTCATTATCGGATGAACCAAGTCATGCAGAGAATGACAACAGCAATAATACGAGTGACAGTGCTGCGAATTTCGGCCCTCTAAGTGAACTAAAATCCGGCAACAGGCGCGTGTGTTGGTGACGCTAGTAGTGATGGTGAGGTGGACGTTTGTATATGTGGAATGGATACAAGCAATGTCTATACTAATAACAATCCAGTCACACATGTAGAACCGCTTGAAGGTCATTCAGGCCTTAAATTTTCTCCTGATGATCCATGTAGTATTTCAGAGGCTGTACCTCGTTTTTTTGGTGACGAATTATTTGATATTTTTGTAACACGATCTAACCTATATCACAATCAGACTTTACATAAGTATGAAGCATCTTTCAGAACACTAAAGTGGACTGACATTTCAGTTGTTGAAATGAAACGGTTTTTAGCGATCTTACATGTGAGACAACAAGTCAGAAAGGACAGTTATCGGGAGTACTTGAGCACTTCAAACTCCTATAGTCGGACAACTGATGAGTCGCAATCAATGGGAACAGATATGGAATACATGGCACATTTCGAAAGTTCACGACAGAATGATCTAGTAGACCTACTCTGTAAGGACCGACCGGTTCTCTAGCATTTTGTGGATCGTTTTGAGACTGTATAAAAACCCACTCACGAGATGTCATTCGATGAGCGACATGATACCCTAGAGAGGCCGCTTTAAGTTTAGAACCAATAATCCCGGTCAGCTGGAAAAATATGGCCTTCTTCTGCGGATGGTACGTGAGGCCACAACTGGTTACATATTTTACGTGGAAATATGTAGTGGGGAAGGGAAAAGACTGGACGAAAGCGTTTTTTCTATATTGGCACCTCACTCAGATATCTGGCATCATTTCTGTTACGACAACCACTCTGACAATGTGACAATTGCAGTTAACCTGCTTCCATGGAAGGCTAGGGTCTGTGGGACAATTAGGGCTCATAGGGGACGTCCACTTGAATTTTCAACTGCTGTAAACAGTCTCAAGAAAGGGGAAAACGTGTACTGCAGGAAGGGAGTGTGGTTTTACGAGGTTGGAAGGACAAGCAGGTGATGCGAATGCTTAGAGCTATACATCCAGTAACGATGAGGAGTGTAGAAATCAAGAAAGGTGTTATGAAGAAGCCTGACTGTATCCTTCAGTATAATAAATACATGAAGGTTGTGGACAGAACAGGCCAGCATTTGTTCTACTACCCGGTCCTGAGGGAGACTGTAAAATGGAGCAAGAAGATAGTCCTCTGGTAGATCATCTTTGTCCTATTCAATGCCTTCATTGTGTCTAGAACACAGAACCCTGAAAAGAAGATGAAGTACAAATCATTCCTGTTGGAGTCAGACAATCGGTATCGACTCAGCAGCCACAAGTGAATGATCAGGAAGATGATGGAGGAGAAGATGAGGGCCCAGGAAAACTCCCACATCTCGAACACCGAAACAGGGCCATCCTCAAAGACTATCAGAGGGTATGAGTGAAAACAAACTGGAGGCAACTGCTGGATCAGGGGCAAAGCAATACCCTTCCAAACCCTTCAAAGTTTGCAGCCTACACAGGCTGAGGAAGGAAACCCAATACATCTGCTCGTTCTGCAAGACACCGCACCACAGGGGAGTGTACTGCTACGAGTTACGTATATTAAAGTACTACTAGAATATCTGGTCTGTAGGAATTCTAAGTTTGAACGTAATATGGTCAATATGGTAGAATAGTAATTAAACTCTAAATCATCGGGCCCACATGGAGGTTTAATAAGACATCTGGCTGGTGGATTATGATGATTACGTGTACATGAAGCTTACAATTACATCACAATTATAGTTTCTAAAGAGTGATGATTTTCTGCATGCATTAAAAATTTTTATTCCATAATGTGAAGAACCGTTTTCTCAAACACTGATAGCGTAAAATAAAAAGATGCATAGATGATGAGATGTAAACTGGTTTTTGGGTGGATGCAGAAATACGCCGGCCGATGTGGCCGAGCGGTTGTAGGCGCTTCAGTCTGGAACCGCGCGACCGCTACGGTCGCAGGTTCGAATCCTGCCTCGGGCATGGATGTGTGTGATGTCCTTAGGTTTAGTTATTTTTAAGTAGTTCTAAGTTCTAGGGGACTGATGATCTCAGATGTTAAGTCCCATAGTGCTCAGAGCCATTTGAACCATTTGAACAGAAATACAACAGCTAGCCGAAAAAATACTGTTTTGTAGAGACAACTGAAGGCAACGAAAGGTGATTAGAGGACCTGCAAGACAGTTGTGTTGTGCGGGCTGCAAGCAAGTCAGGCAGCACACAATACCTGGCCTCTGCGGTAAGTTCGAAATAATTATCTAGTTCTTAATGTGTTAATGATGACGCCTTTCCTTTTAATTTCACCGAGGATGTTCTGATACTCTAGATGCTGATTCAGTCTTTCAGACTACCATGTCACTTTTGACTTTTTTGCCTTTTTCCTGCAGTCATTTTGTCTTAGCTCTCCTAAACTCCTAATTATTTCATCCCTATGTGGCTTTCATCACTGTATTCTTGTTTTTACCTCATATTTTTGTATTTCCTTCTTTCATCAATCGATTGAAATACGTCTTCTACTTTCGGAGGTGTCTTCGCAATTACCTGCCTTGTACCTAAATTTGTTTATCGATTTTCAGAACTGTCTATTGTGTTAGTTATTACCGCAGTATCTACGTCCTTAGAGAGCTTCAAGCACACCTCACCATTGCTTGCTACTACAGTATCAAACTTCCATATACACTGATTCTTCCTGGTGATTCTCTTAAACATTAGTCCACCCTTTGTCATTACGAAATTGTGATGAGTCTGTTTGTGCTCCTGATATGCTTCATACTGCAATAACTGGTTTTGGAATTTCTGCCTGGCCCTGATGTAATCCAGCTATAATCTTCCAATTTCTCCAGACTTTTCCCAAGTATACCGTTTCTTGATGAGTTTTCTGAAAGGTATATTCACTATTACTAGCTGAAATTTGCTGCAGATCTCAGTTAGTCTTTCTCCTCTCTCACTCCTGCTATCGAGTCCATATTCTTGCGTAACTCCTGTCTTCTAATCTTACCCTACCATAGCATTCCAATCTCCATGATTATTAAATTTTCATCGCCGTTTACATACTGAATTACACATTCAGTATCCTCATATAGATTATCTGTCTATCATATATTTTTGACGCAGGCATACATACCTGTATTATTGTTGATGGCGATTATTATCTGTCGATCCCACGAGAATAATCCTATCATTGAACCGTGCACAGTTACTCACTCTCTGCCCTGTCTTACTGTTTAGGACGAATACTACTCCCGTTGCACAATTTTCTGTTGTTGTTGATATTGCCCTGTATTGACCTGACTCGAAATCCTTATCTCTTTTCCATTTCACTTCACTGACTCCCACACTATCTGGACCGAGCCTTTCATTTACCTTTCCAGGTTTTCTACATTCATTACCGCACTCAGATTTCTGACATTCCACACTCTGATCCAGGGGTTATTCACCCTTTTTCTTACGGTAATCTCTCCCTTACCACTCCCCGCCCGGAGAGCCGAATCGGGGACTCAACCAGGATCTTTTGGTAAGTGTGAGATCGTCATGACACTGTTTCAGTTACAGGAAAAATGTCCAATGGTTACTTATTATGGGCGTTTATTCCAGTGGTTTCCATTGCCTTCTGCATAGGTGTATAAAGGAAGCAAGTAAAAGGCAGAGGGATTAGGGTTTAACGTCCAGTCGGTTACGTGACTCGAAATGAAGCTGGGATTTTGAGAGAATAAGGAACTAATCGGACGTTAGGGGATGCTCCGCACTTTGGTGCACAGAGGTTGTACTATCTCTGACTCTGAAAGTGCGAGGGGCATTCAGTAAGTTACGTAACACATATTTAGTCGGCCAGTTTCCGTTGAAAAATTTTAGAATTTGTTGTGGGGATATCATGGAATATTCCCGCTTCAATTCCTATAGTTTCATGTAGTTCCGATAGGTAGCAGCGCTATACATAGCCTTCAGCATGGAGTCTGTAAAGGAGGTGCGTTCCAAGCAGCGAGCTGTCTTTTGACGGAAAACCATAGCATCGCACGTATTCATTGGCGCTTGCAGAATGTCGACGGAGACAAAGCAGTGAAAATAGCACGGTCAATCGCTGGACGAGGCATCTATCATCACGGCAACAAAGTCGCGTGAACCTTCCACCTATAGCCCCGATCTCGCACCTTCTGGCTTCCATATGTTTGATCCAATGAAGGATGCGCTTCGCAGGAAGCAGTATTTGAATGATGGGTTGCTTATTGATGCGGCAAGACGTTGGCGCCGATGTCGACCAGTAGAGCAATACCTCGCCGGCATACAGGCCTTCCCAACAATTTGGCAACGGTGATTATATCAAAAAATATTGTTTTGTAGCCAAAGGAGTGGGGAATAACATGGTGTACTGGCGCCCTGAATAAAAACAAACTGCTTTCAGAAAAAAATGTATTGCATTGCTTATTGAACGACTCTAGTACGTCTACTGAATTGTACCATCCAATAAACACATTTCATGAGAACGGCTGAACACGGCACAAATTGGACGAGCTTTGCGGTTTGGACTCAAAAACCTTTCAATGGATGAAGAGACAAAAGAAGTTCCACAACCGTACTAATATCTGTCGCTCGGAAATAATTTTTAAAATAAAATTGCTGGTTTCTTACATACGGAGAGAGAGAGAGAGAGAGAGAGAGAGAGAGAGAGAGAGAGTAAAGCGGTGTTTTTGACTAGCAGCTACGTCCAGGTATGAATGTGACATTTTAGGAGTATTTTATTTCCTGCAATGACGCTTGACTTCTCTAGCACCGACTGTAAAAGATCGCTGCAACGAAACACGATAGCAGCGCAGCAAGTTTGCAGTTGCAGAGCACTGCCTCGCAACTTCACCATTAGGAATCCCGTGTACTATTCTAATAAGGAGCCGAGAGAGGTAGCGCAGTGGTAAGGAACAGTGATTATTATGGGAGAACGGTCGTTCAAATCCTCGCCTGGTCAACCAGTTCTAGGTTTTTTGTGATTTCCCCAGATACGGCCGATTGTCTGTCCTGTCGTTCATCAGTTGGAGCTTGTGATTCATTTCTACTGCCCTCTATTGACGGGGCTTTGAACACCGACTTTTTCAGTACGGAATTCGCTCTTACTTCGAGCTGTTGGGACAGTCTTCCGATGGAATCGACTGAAATTAGATTGATACTTATCCTCATACATCCTCACAGAAAATTGAGTTCTCCTTGGAACCTAGTGTTTTCTTTCTTAAAATAGAGTCCTAATGCCGCTAACACTGCGCAATATGTTGTTGCTACTGCTAAGTGTTTGGTTGTGGTGTTCTTGTTTCTGGTCGTCAGCAGAAGGCGTTGTTGATTGTTAAGCGAATTTTATCCACCTGTTGTCTCTGTTCTACGGCCTGCGCTGCCAAGACCTCCGTGGATTTTAATCGCGCAGCACCAGAAATGTTGCTTTATAGTTCGGGCCTTCAAACTGACGGATTCTTCGTCTGTAGAAATTTCTTATGTCTTTGGCGATCATCGTGCCGCGCTTCCGTGAGCTCTTCAAACCAACGACGATTAGATTACTCTTTGCCCTACTTGACAAAAACAGCAAGGTTTGGGATGACTACTTTAATATTTTGTAATTTCAACAAACACGAGCGTGTTAAAAACGTTTTCACAGTTTTTATGAATACATCCGCCTGGATTGATTAGCAAAATTTCTTTATATATTACGCCGTTTCGGCTACTGCAATCATCAGATATCAAAAAGCTTACAAGTTGCTAGATGAGGTTCAGTATCAGTATGAGAAAGCCTACGCCTTATCGGTGCCCCAATATTACGGCTTAATAAACAAAGAAATTTTATGAAGCAATGTCGATGGTTTTATTCACAAAATACAATGACATCAGGCTCATAAAGAAAACGCATTTCCTTTGTCGATAATACGTATTTTCGCAGTACAGAGCTTTGTGGTAACATCTTTGTATACACCTTGTATTATCAAGGGTTATCTCTTCCTCTTCGCGAACAAGATCTGCAGAGGGTTTCCTCGTCTCGCAGATAAGCGTTTTAGTTATACTATCAAGTCAAGTTGAAAATTTGAAAGCTTTTGCTTGCTGCGGACAGTTGGCTTGGGAATGGGACGAAGGGAGCTTTGGGCTTCATTATCCAGATATTCTACACTCACTACGGAAGTCAGAGGATCAGGAAACAATATTAGAAGCTATGCCCTACACCGATTCTTCGAAACATCTCTAGCCAGTTTGATTTCGTTTGTTTTGTTACTGCTATACATAGTGCTCTTGTGCTCTTGTTTTAGCCTTACTGCTTGTAGCGAATAAGGTGGTGCATTTTGTAAAAATACTGTATTCGAAGTCAGGCCCATAGTAAATGTTGTCCACTGTGAGAAACAAGAGAATCTCGCATTGCTTTCCTGGGTAAACTCATTGTTGGAATGATCGTTTCTCGCCTTTCTCACAACTGTTCTGTTATTTGATCCGTCTTGAATAATGAGTACTTTTTATACCAACCTTCATAGCCACGGAGCATCGTTGCTGCCTCGTAAAGTGAAGATTACATGTTCGACTCCCGCCTTTGGCAAGTGGATTGGTGTGCGTTTTCAGTTCTTTTGTTACGCTAAACTGATGATGGCAGCAGTCAAAACGTCGTAACAAATGAAAATAAAGGGTAAATCACCTAAAACTTGCACCGTAAATATTGCGGGAATGGAAAGTGTTATTGATGTGCGATTTTCACTGAAGGGATTGGTAGTCAGGGGCTCGTACTGTTAGCCAAAAAAACCGATTGTAATAATACTTAGAAAGTGTGTTTTTGTTCAAAAATACACTTTTTTCAAATGGACAAGGCCTATTGACATTACCAGCATAAAAGTGGAGTAAATGAGGATGTCACTGGTTTTTGTTGTAGAATTCTCGAGCGAGATGCCGTATTTTGAAAAGTTCCCACAACGACACTTTTGCAATACCTTTGGTAGCACACACCAAAGGGTAACAAAAGTGCATACACTTGTTATGTGTTTCTGACCAGTAACGAGGCATTTGACTATCGCAGGCTGTGTTCAAAATAACCACCGGCAGCGGCAACACACACTACCAGTCAGGCATGGAACGATCGCTGCACTCGTGCTAGGATTTCAGCGGAGAAGTCCGAGAAGGCTGCAGTAATACGTCGCTGCATATCATTGTGTGTAGTTGATATGTTCTTGTAGACAGCGTCTTTCAGCTTTTTCCACAGAAAAATGTCTATGGGCGGCAAATCCGGGGACCGGGTTGGCCAAGGCACAGGTCCACTGCGTCCAATCCAATGATTTGGAAACAATTCGTGAAGACGTGCTGTAGTACCTGATGCACTACGGGCTGGATAGCCATCATGTTGGTACCACAGTTTCCTCATAGCATTCGTGGAAGATTGTTAGCAGGCTGTGATACATGTGCGCATTCAGTGCTCCGTTTATGAAAAAGAGACGTATCAGGTGGTGGTTCACTACCCCACACCACACGTTTGCACTCTATACACTCTGACAGTGCACCTGCCAAAGCCAACGGCCGTTGGCAACAGATCAATAGTACAAGCAACGGGTGTTTACCTGGCCATGATTGGCAAATGTAGTTTCACCACTAAACGAGATACATGATACATTTGGAGTTTCCTGTCTTAACGCCCATGTATAGAAGTTAACACGGTTTTTATAATCGTTTCCACGCAGCTCTTAATGGAAACAGATGTGATAGGGATGGAACCGATGTTGATGGACAATGCGTAGGACATTTGCCTGATTCATGCCACTTCCTCTTGCGATTGCGCTTTAGGTAACGCGCTGATCAACTGCAACAGCAGCAAGAACACTAATTACCCCTCTGTTGCCGTCACTTGTTTCTCTCTTTTACGTTGTCTACGTGTTACACTACTATTCTCACGTAACTGGTTGGAGAGGTTGATAAAAAATTGCCGAGATGGTTGACGTCTATTGGGATATCTTGCCCCATACACCGTACAGGAACGAACTGTATTGTACCTACGCTCTCCAAATACGAGCTTCAATGGCACAAACAAGTGTCAGTGTGGGAACTTTGCAAAATACGATGTCTCGTAAACGGCTCGCACCAGAATTCTACAACAAACACCGCAGATATTTTAATTTACCCTATTTTTAGTCTGTTAATGTCAATAGGCATTGTTCCATTAAAATGGATTACTGCAATCTGTTTATTGGCTGACTGTACGAATCCCTGACTACCAATCCATTCTGAGAAAACCGTACATCTATAGCACCATCCATTCCCGTAATATTAGCGCTGCAAGTTTTAAATGATGCACTCTGCATATTACACGATTTAGACTGCTTTATTTGCAAAAATCCGCAACGATGGCAGATTTATTTAGTGAATTTATGTTCTACGTTAATACTTTGAAAGTGCTGGTGCAGGTACAAAATATAAAACGGGAATTAATGAGATCAGTAGAGCCAAGTAAGTACTGTGTTTGTGACGAGTGTATTGGATTACTAGATTACAATACATATGTCTTATTAGGAACTAAAAGCCAAATTAAATGGAGTGTGTGATGGGTAGGCGTCGAAAGAAGAAGAGCGAGGGTGAAGCTCGGTGCGGATTAACAATGGTTTAAATGGCTCTGAGCACTATGTGACTTAACTGCTGAGGTCATCAGTCTCCTAGAACTTAGAACTACTTAAACCTAACTAACCTAAGGACATCACACACATCCATGCCCAAGGCAGGATTCGAACCTGCGACTGCAGCGATCGCGCGGTTCCAGACTGTAGCGCCTAGAACCGCTCTTCCACACCGGCCGGCGGTGCGGGCTCATAACCTATTCCTCTCTAACAGCATGAAAGATGGTTTGCCATCACTTTCCAGACAATAAAAGTTGAAGAAAATTTCTTCCGTAACTAGGATCCGAACCGACCACTCCGACTTCGACATCATTAATTACATTCATCTATTTATTTCGCTCAGTTAGTAAGTAGATCCCTTACTTGGAACACCATAATTTATAACTAATATTATTATGTCACATATAATTATAGTCTCTTGTGAATGGTGGAACCATATGTAAAGGTATTAAATGAATAGGAGGAAACAAATTAAACAGAAATTCCAATAAATATTTAAACAAACTCTGTCAGATGTTACTGCGTTGTTGTAGAGGAACACTAGTAACCAACAGCCCTTAACTTTAAAATCAAGCCACTAATCGTTCGTTACAAGGCAGCTACAGGTAAGAAAATTTTTTTCTACTACTTGGTTTCCTTTTAATGTATACACGTAGTACAACTTCTTAATCGCTTTGCAGCAGCATTTCTTACACATTGCCCTGTCACATTAATGTTACCACCTATTAAAATCCAGAATAAACACCTTCTGCAGCGCGGACCGCTGCGAGACTTGCAGGAAGAGAAGCAGTGAGCTTCTGGAAGACACCGTCGGCGATGTGGACCACCCATGCCAACTCCAGTGTAAGCGCCAGCTGCTCTAGGTTTCTCGGTTGAGGATCCAACCCGAACAACGAGGTCCTACAGATTCCCGACTGGGTTTAAATTCGAGAAGTTTGGTGGCCAGGGGAGTACGGTGAACTGATCCTGGTGCTCTTAAAACCACGCACGTACACTGCGATTTGCGTGACACTTTGTACTGTACTGCTGGTAGATGCCATCGTGCCGAAGAAAAACAGACTACCTGTATGGGTTGACATGGTCCCCAAGGACAGGCGCATGCTAGCGTTGGTCCACTGTATCTTCCATAATGATGACAGAACCAAGGGAATGCCACGAAAACATTTCCCAGACCACAATGCCTCATCCTCCGGCGTAGACCCTTCCAGCTATTGCTGCAAAGTTTGCTTCTTTCCAGGAGGGGATAAAATATGATTTATCGGAAAAGGCACTTGTCTCCCTCAATGGACGTCCAGTTGCTGCACTGGTTCGCGAATTCCAGCCTTCGTCGCCGACGAACAGCAGTCAGCATGTACCAGGAAGCTGCTGCAGAGGCCCATGTGCACCAATGCTCGTTGTAAAGTCGTTGAGGAGACACTGTTGGTAGCGTCTTGGTTCATCTGGGCGGTCAGTTGCTCAGCAGTTGCACGTCTATTCTCCCGTGCACATCTTCGCAGCTGTAGTTCAACCTATTATCGATGGTCCATTGTGTATCACAGTTGTCGCTGCACTGGTTTTGGATAATGCCATTTTGCCATGTACGGTATACTTTAACCATGGCGGCACGCTAACAGTTTACAGACTTGCCGTTTCGGAAATGCGTCCACTCTTGGTCCGAAAGGCTATTATCAGGCCCTTTTGGATGTCAGATAAATCGCTCCATTTCCGCATTACGACGGCCACTGCACTAGTTTCCGCGTCCCTCTGACACCCTTGATATATCTGCCACTGCTAGTGTTGCCACATGCCGTCTGTGAGTGGTTGTTGTACATTGATGTCGAACACAGACGGTGGTCACATCGGTATTGCTGGACAGTGTTAAAGTCAGAGACGTGCAAGCGATTCAGCTATATTATTCACCAAAGACTTCCCTGAATCGTTTAAGATATCGTAATTCTGCTTTCACCCAGATGAATTGTAGGAAAGCCCTCAGTAATGGACATATAGTTTCTTTTCATAGCTATCTTCATTAAAGAGAATACGGTATTACCTTCTATTTTTTAAATGGACCCGTAGTAATTTTTTCTGCTTTATTGTGATTCTAAAAAGACGCATTCAACGACGTTCCACTCTTCCAAATCAGTTTAGTAATTTCGGACAAATTATAAAATTTAGTACTTAGGATTTATCTATTTTGGACACCAAACCAGTTGCTATCTTACACAGGAGTTCGTGATTTCATTTCCAAATAAAGAAACACGTGACTTCGGATAAAGAGGGAACAGTGTTGCACCGCTGCGATACCGGTATAAAAGGGCACAGAGGAAATGTAGCTTTCATTCTGTGACGTCCATGCATGTAGAATGCTTTTTAGTTTGTAACAATTAATGTCCTTCACAAACCAAGAGAAACTAGATTTGCTGCTTCTTTATTGATAATGAAGAAGAATCGCGAAGAGAACAGCTGAGCTGCTTGCACAAATATATCGCAACAGACGGTGTCTAAAAAGAATGAAAATTCAGCGAACGTGCAAAAAATTGTTATTGGAAAGACACTGTAATACTACACAAAGGATAAGGAGCAAAACTGCAACGAACGGTGAGGCCATAATAGATGCTTTGGAAGCTGATGGTCCAACCCATATTTTAGCTCCAGAGATTTTGCGAATGCCTCTGGAATAAGTCAGTCCAACATTGTTGGTATATCGTGTGCTGTTCATCTGCAGATCAATCAGCGGAATTGCAGAAACGCGTGGAATTCTGTCGCTCTGTTCTAGTGCGACTTTGTAACAATATGTTCTTTCTTCAAAGAATTCTCTTTACCGATGAAGCTACCTTAACAAATTATGGAAAGCTGAATGTAAGAAATATGCATTATTGGCTTTATTGGGCCACTGACACTCAATACTAGCTGCGGCAGGATGAACATTAGTCAGTGGAGTGTGAATGTTTGGTGCACGGTTGCTAGAGACTTCGTGATTGGTCCTTCCTTCACTGAAGACACCTTTTATTTATTTATTTCTTTGAGACATCAGTCTTCTGACTTGTTTGATACGGCTCGTCACGAATTCCTATGCCGAACCAACCATTCTCATCTCAGAGCAGCGCTTACAAGTCCTTAATTATTTGCCGGCTATATTCAAATATCTGTCTTCCTCCACAATTTTTATCCTCTACAGTTCCGTGTAGTACCATGGAAGTTATTCCTAGTTGCCTTAAAGTAGGTCCTATTATCCTATCCCTTCTTCTTGTCAGTCTTTTTCATATAAACCTTTGCTTGCCGATGATGTGGAGAACCTCTTCATTCCTTGCCTTATCAGTTCACACAGTTTTCAACATTCTTCTGTTCCGGTTTTCCCACTATACATGTTTCATTACCACACAACACTGTGCTCCGAACGTACATCTTCAGAAATTTCTTACTCATATTAAGCCCTATGTTTGATGCTAGTAGATTTCTCTTGGCCAAGAATGCCTTTTTTTGCCAGTGCTCATCTGCTTTCCATGTCCTTCTCGGTCCGTCCGTCTTAGGTTATTTTGATGCTTAAGTAGCAGAATTGGTTAACTTCATCTACTTCGTGACCACCAGTCCTGACGTTAAGTTTCTCGTTGTTGCCATTTCTGCTACTTGTCATTACTTTCGTCTTTCTTCGATTTACTCTCAGTCCATATTCTCTTCTGACTGGACTGTCCATTCCATTCAACAGCTACTGTAATTCTTCTTCATTTTCACTGAGGATACCAGTGTCATCAGCGAATCTTATCATTGATATACTTTCACCTTGAATTTTAATTTCACTCTTTAAACTTTCTTTTATTTCCATCATTGCTTCTTCCGTGTATAGATTGAACAGCAGAGATGAAAGACTACAACCCCGTCTTTCACCCTTTTTAACCCAAGCTCTTCGTTCATCCTTTGAAAAGATAAGACCTTTTCAGCTGTAAGTCCTTTATCTATAGGTACGATCGGTTTTGCAGCATTTTAACTGCCTCAAGAGGTGCAATCTGTACAAGTTGATGGACAAACTCGTGTAAGGCAAGCGATCATAACTAAACCGAAAAGTGTGTACCGGATAAATGCACTCACAAAATAATTATGTTCCGACAGAGAAAAGAGAATGAGATAACCTAGCGTTCATTGTTAGTAATTTTTCTCTAAGTACCGGACATCAAAGATGAAATAACGTAGAACGCTCGCGTGATACCTAGAAATGACGAAAGCTAATAAAAAGAAATTCCTAATAAGGCTACTAGACAGGTAAAATACTGATAAATCCCACTCACCATGAATGACAGTATCTGGTGAGCTACTAGGGCTCCATATATAAAAAATAACTTCGCTCTCGCTGCTTCGCTCGCAAATACTGTATGGTCAGCACGTTTTTGTTTTCTTCAATTGAATTTTTATGTTTTTCACAAATTTCAACATCTAAACTTCGCAAGCTAATTAAGGCCATGGAACATGGTCTTTTACGAATGCATTTCTTACCAAAAAGCGATTATGGTTGCTAGAATCGGAGATCTTTGTTAATCTTGCCTTTTGAATTCTTGTGGTGGTATTTCCACAGTAATTTTCATTCCTATTTCCTTAGAAGTCAAAAACAAATTTTCATAGATTTAGCTTTCAGATGTTTTGATACAACGAATTTTTTCCGTACAATTTTCATCCCCGATTTCACTCCCTTAGGGGAAACAAGTATTTTTTATTCTGTACTGAGAAGCCAAATACAAATTTACAGAGATTTAGCTAAATAGATGCGTTCATAATGAAATACGCCCTAGAAAGTATCATCACCTGTTTACCCTCTTAGGGGTTGAATTTCCAAAATCATTGAAACACGGAATGTTTTACTTCGAACCGAGAAGTCAAATACCAATTTTCCTAGATGTAGCTTTAAAGATACTTCATTAGTACTTCAATAATGAATCAGATTAAAAAAATTCCACCCACTGTTTTACCCCTGTAGTGGTTAAATTTCCAAAAATGCTGAAACGCGTATTTGTCTATTTGTGACCAAGTACCAAATATCAATTTTCATGGTTCTGGTTTCAAATTTGCATTAACAGCGGCATATTTTCAAAAAAACTCTTACCCTCTTAGTGGCGGAATTTCGTAAAATTCCTTCTTAGTCGATGCCTACAGTATACGATCAACAGCCTCTCCAAATTTCTAGTTTCCACCATTATCAGTTTGGGCTGGGCGATGATGAGTTAATGAATCAGTCAGCCCCTATTTCACACCCTTGGGGGTTGAGTTTTTAAAAACACTGAAACAAGTTATTTTTTATTTCTAACTGAGAAGCCAAACGTCAATTTTCCTAGATTTAGGGTTAAAAATGGTTTCACAGTGAATTATTTTCATGAAACATTTCACCCCCTTAGGGGGTTAATTCCTAACAGAAGACAACACAAATTTCCATAGATACGGTTTAAAAAATGCTTACGTGACGAAATATTACCATAAAAACTTTACTACCCTATTTCACACCCATAGGGGTAGACTTTCCAAAAATGGCGAAACACATATTAATGTATTTCTAACTGAGAAATCAAATTGAAATTTTCATAGATTTAGCTTAAAAATAATTTCACAATGAAGTACTTCATAACTAATTTCATTTCCTATTTCATTCCCTTAGGGGTTGACTTTCCAAAACACAGAAACATGTATTTTTTATTCATAAGCAATATGTCAAATACTAATCTTCATAGACATAGGTTAAAGACACTTTAGTATTTCCTTAATAATGATTTATTTAAAAAAATCTCACCCACTATTTCACCCCCACTGGGCTTAATTATTCAAAAATGATGAAAAACCTGGTTCTTTATTTCTGAACTTGAAATCAAATACCGATATTCGTAGGTCTAGCTTCCAAATTGCCTTAGCAGCGTCATCTTCCAAAAAAAAAAAAAAAAAAAAAAAAGCCATTATTCCTCTATTTCAACCCATTAGCGGTGGAATTTCGAAAAATCACATCTTCACCAACGACTACAGTAAACTCTCACCAGATTTAAATTTAAATCCTTACCGATTTGTGTTGGGCGATGATGAATCAATGAGTGAGTCAGTTGGGACATTGCTTTTTATATATAGAGAAGATTGTGTTCAAATAACAGACCACACATGATCATCTACAGGATAATTGAAATCTGAGCAGCTAACAATCCCTCGTTTGCCTCAAATGGATTGACAAACATATCAGTAAGGAACCAGTTATTCAGTCTTAAATTGTAGTTCATAACCCAAAAAATTTAGAATAAAACTATTTTATATAGGTTGCATCTTACATAGAAGATAACAACAACCAGCCATTTTTACAATGCTCTTCATTTATTTGAATAGCGCCGTTAGCAGTTTCAAATTGACAGGTTCATTTTCAGACGGCTAGTTCACGTTAAGATACATTTTACATTAAATTCCACTTTTTTTTGCTCAACTAACGAAATTTTGTTGGAGTAATGGTGCCCTGCAACCAGAAAAAGATGTGAGACAATGTCTTTTTAGCATTAATTGTGCCTCACGAAGATTTTAGGTGGTGTAAACAACTATTAAAGGGAAGATGGTTTTTTTCTTATGATGAAACATCCTCACCATTACGTTCCAGTGCTGACTGCTTGTGGTCATGCAGCAGCGAAAACCGTATGATGCACTTTTTTATGTATATGTACACACATAATTTGAAGCACCACTCACACGCCAATAACTTTCACCATGTCGATGAATGTGTACAAAGATGGCGGTAATACAACCATAACAATGCAAAGTCTTCCAGTCTCACAGATACTTCGATATATATACATGTATGTGACTGGAGGCATTTATAAATTACTAATGTTCCGTTACTTACTATATATGTTAAAAAAGAACTGATTGAAACTGAGGTAAACAAATAAAGGAGTCAGTTTGTTATAAAGTGTTACTGCAGAGATATTTAGTAAATATAATGGTATACATTGGAACATAAGTAAATGATATAAATATAACAATTGTGGACATATTAGATAAATATTATGGCATACATCTGAAACATAGTAAATGACATGGGATGGATTTACATAAATAAATATTACAAGATTGGACATTTCATTGATTTTTTTAGATATAGCTAGCTGAAGGTACCCTATGACAAAGCAAGCTGTTGTATATTATTCACTATTGGATTAGTGTCTGCATGTTGTTAATGTGAAAGGGAGTAGTGTTTACTTTAAGCTGGAAAGCAGGTGAATGAAAATTTGAATAAGTCAGCATTTGGTAAATCAGACTGGTCATTGAGGAGATTTTGTCATGCTTTGCCTTTGTGTACACATATTTGAATCTCTTCAAGCAAATTCATAAAGCTACCTGTCCTGGCATGGTGCAGTACTTGTGTGTGGTTTTCGATGCTCTTTATTCCATGATTGTTAGTAGTTGTGTGCATGGTAAATGTAGATTTTGAAATGTTGTTCAAATGTATGGTATCTATATCCTCTTTGAACTGAGTTTCAATGCTTCTCCCAGGTTGTCCTATTTAGTAGGAGGGGCAACTTTGACAGCTGAGATTGTGTATGATAGTTTTCTTTTTTGTATGGAGGGCTATCATTCTTTTTAAGTTGTGAATTGCTGTCTGCTGGAGTTCATTGTTTTTGTGGAAGCTTGTTTTAATATTTGTATTTTTAAATAGATTGTTTATTTTATAGGATATGCTCCCAAAAAGAGGTGGTGCAACATATTTTTTGCTGTTTTCTACTGTGTTTTGTGTTAACTGCATGGTAGTCTGGCATGCAGCTTTGTTGTTTGAGAGTTTTTGGACTTTTTTGTGATAGTTTGTCTATAACGAGAGGGCTGTATCCATTGTTTGAAGCTATGGTTTTAATGATATTGATTTTTTTCTTTTTGAGGTTGTTCAAGTGGAATTTGATGCAGGCGATTTAATGGGGATCTAAAGCATGCAATCTTATGCTGCTTTGGATGACAAGACGAGCTCTTGATACATATGACAGTGGATGTTGGTTTTCTAAAAATATCAAAACGATGTTTAAAGTTTATGTTGATGATTTTCGTGTCCAAGCAATTGATGCTGTGGTGGTCTCTTGTTTAACAGTGAATATACTATTTTTGTCCATGCTGCTCAGATTTGTTGCTAATGTGCCTATTTTCTCACTGGTGCCATCAGAAAGTGTAACTGCACCATCAACATACCTTTTGTAGTACATTATTTTGCTGTTGATATGACTATTAGCTTAAAAAGTGTCTTTTCTAAGTGATTTATGTAAATATCTGCTAACACCCCATCTAAGCTGACGCCCATTGCTGACCTATTTGTCTGTTTGTATAGTTTGGTATTTAAACTGAAGTAATCATATGATATTACCAAGGTGAGTAACTCAATGAACTCAAATATCTTATGTTGGAGTAGATTGTTTCTGATTATGTTTATGGAGTCCTCTATAGGGAGGTTAGTATAAAGGTTTGTCATGTCAAGTGATGAAAATCTGGCTGTTGAGGACCACATACAAGTATCACACTATGTTGAGAAAGGTAGCTTTATGAATTTGCTTGATGAGATTCAAATACGTGTACATAAAAGCAAATCATCACAAAATTTCCTCAATGAACAGTCTGATTTACCCAATGCAGACTTATTCAAAATTTCATTCACCTGCTTTCCAGCTTAAAGTACAAAAAAATTCAAATGGTTCAAATGGCTCTGAGCACTATGGGACTTAACATCTGTGGTCATCAGTCCCCTAGAACTTAGAACTACTTAAACCTAACTAACCTAAGGACATCACACACATCCATGCCCGAGGCAGGATACGAACCTGCGACCATAGTAGTCGTGCGGTTCCGGACTGTGCGCCTGAACCGCTAGACCACCGCAACCGGCTTAAAGTACACACTACTCCCTTTCACATTAACAACATGCAGACACTAACCCAATAGTGAATAATATTCAACAGCTTGCTTTGTCATAGGGTACTTTCAGCTAGCTATATCTAAAAAAAATCAATGAAATGTCCAATCTTGTAATATTTATATATGTAAATACATCCCATGTCATTTACTATGCTTCCGATGTATGCCATAATATTTACATAACATGTCCACAATTGTTATATTTATTAATGTTCATCTGGCCCTTATAATTTACTTATGTTCCAATATATACCATAATATTTACTAAATGTCACTGCAGTAACCCTGTTCAATCAGTTCTTTTTTAACATAAATGGTAAGGAACGGAACATTAGTAATTTATAAATTCCTCCTGTCACATACATGTATCTATATAGAAGTATCTTTGAGATTGTAAGTCTTTGCATTGTTATGGTTGTATTACCGCCATCCTTGTATACATTCTTCCACGTGATGAAACTTATTGGTGTGTGAGTGGTGCATCAGATTGTGTGTGGACACATACATAAAAAAGTGCATCATACAGTTTTCGCTGCTGCATGATCACAAGCAGTCAGCACTGGAACGTAATGGCGCAGATTTTTTATCATAAGAATCTAAACCATCTTCCCTTACACGACCTAAAATCTTCGTGAGGCACAATTAATGCTAAAAAGACATTTTCACGTATCTTGTTTTGGTTACAGGGCAACACCACCCCAACGAAATCTCATCACTTGGGCAAACAAAAAATGAAAGTTAATGTAAAATGTATCTTAACGTGAACTGGCCGTATGAAGATGAACCTGTCGGTTCAAAACCGGTAACGGCGCTATTTAAATAAATAAAGAGAATTGTAAAAATGGCTGGTTGTAGTTATCTACTATGTAAAAGTCAATGTATATTTTGTACACAGCCATGGGCACAGAATGTATGTTTTCGACAAACAGTATAAAACTATTTTAAAAATGGGAAGACTGATGGTAAGCGACTATCTAGCCTTCCCATCAGCTCAGCTACTATTCTGTTTGTCTAGTTAGGCGTGGATGCGCATGCTCGCTCCGCATGATCCCGTCTCCTTGTCGCTATCTGGCTTTTTCACAGCAGCGGCTTGATACACCGCCTGTTAGGACACAATCCAGTGCGCGAGCTATCTGTGGGAAAGTTCAGCTTCTTGTCATGTGGCATCGAAATGCGGTGCTTTCTGCTAACTGAGCTGTTTAGGTGCTACACAGTATTCAGCCTTGTTTCATTTCATGTCGGTTTCGTGTTAAGTTTTAAAATACACTCCTGGAAATGGAAAAAAGAACACATTGACACCGGTGTGTCAGACCCACCATACTTGCTCCTGACGCTGTGAGAGGGCTGTACAAGCAATGATCACACGCACGGCACAGCGGACACACCAGGAACCGCGGTGTTGGCCGTCGAATGGCGCTAGCTGCGCAGCATTTGTGCACCGCCGCCGTCAGTGTCAGCCAGTTTGCCGTGGCATACGGAGCTCCATCGCAGTCTTTAACACTGGTAGCATGCCGCGACAGCGTGGACGTGAACCGTATGTGCAGTTGACGGACTTTGAGCGAGGGCGTATAGTGGGCATGCGGGAGGCCGGGTGGACGTACCGCCGAATTGCTCAACACGTGGGGCGTGAGGTCTCCACAGTACATCGATATTGTCGCCAGTGGTCGGCGGAAGGTGCACGTGCCCGTCGACCTGGGACCGGACCGCAGCGACGCACGGATGCACGCCAAGACCATAGGATCCTACGCAGTGCCGTAGGGGACCGCACCGCCACTTCCCAGCAAATTAGGGACACTGTTGCTCCTGGGGTATCGGCGAGGACTATTCGCAACCGTCTCCATGAAGCTGGGCTACGGTCCCGCACACCGTTAGGCCGTCTTCCGCTCACGCCCCAACATCGTGCAGCCCGCCTCCAGTGATGTCGCGACAGGCGTGAATGGAGGGACGAATGGAGACGTGTCGTCTTCAGCGATGAGAGTCGCTTCTGCCTTGGTGCCAATGATGGTCGTATGCGTGTTTGGCGCCGTGCAGGTGAGCGCCACAATCAGGACTGCATACGACCGAGGCACACAGGGCCAACACTCGGCATCATGGTGTGGGGAGCGATCTCCTACACTGGCCGTACACCACTGGTGATCGTCGAGGGGACACTGAATAGTGCACGGTACATCCAAGCCGTCATCGAACCCATCGTTCTACCATTCCTAGACCGGCAAGGGAACTTGCTGTTCCAACAGGACAATGCACGTCCGCATGTATCCCGTGCCACCCAACGTGCTCTAGAAGGTGTAAGTCAACTACCCTGGCCAGCAAGATCTCCGGATCTGTCCCCCATTGAGCATGTTTGGGACTGGATGAAGCGTCGTCTCACGCGGTCTGCACGTCCAGCACGAACGCTGGTCCAACTGAGGCGCCAGGTGGAAATGGCATGGCAAGCCGTTCCAAAGGACTACATCCAGCATCTCTACGATCGTCTCCATGGGAGAATAGCAGCCTGCATTGCTGCGAAAGGTGGATATACACTGTACTAGTGCCGACATTGTGCGTGCTCTGTTGCCTGTGTCTATGTGCCTGTGGTTCTGTCAGTGCGATCATGTGATGTATCTGACCCCGGGAATGTGTCAATAAAGTTTCCCCTTCCTGGGACAATGAATTCACGGTGTTCTTATTTCAATTTCCAGGAGTGTAGTTGCCGGCTGAGGTGGACGAGCGGTTCTAGGCGCTACAGTCTGGAACTGCGCGACCGCTACGGTAGCAGGTTCGAATCCTACCTCGGACAGGGATGTGTGTGATGTCCTTACGTTAGTCAGGTTTAATTAGTTCTAAGTTCTAGGGGACCAATGACAACAGCAGTTAAGTCCCATAGTGCTCAGAGCCATTTGATTTTAAAATAGTTTTATACTGGATTTTTTTGTGGCATTAACTACAAGTTAAGATTGAATAACTGGTTCTTTACCGGTAATCCATTTTAGGCAAACGAGGGACTGTTAACTGCTCTAATTTCACATTATCCTGTAGATGATCATAAACGGTATGTGCTTTGATCACTATATTGGTATACAGGAATCCCTCTAGCTCAGGAGATACTGTTACTCATGCTGAGTGGAATTTTTTAGTATTTTACTAACCTGATAGTCTCTTATTAGAAATTTTTTTATTAGCTTTTGTACTTTCTGGGTATCACGTGAGCGTTCCATGTTATTTTATCTTTAACTTCCGCTACGTAACGAAAAGTTGCTGGCGATGACCGGTGGGTCATCCTCGTCTCTTTTCTCGATCGGAACATATCTTGATTTTGTGAAAATGTTCATCCCACGTATACTTTCCAATTTAGTTACGTGTTCTTGCCTTACTTGTGTCTTTCTCTATACATTGTACAGAATGCACCTGATGATGGAGTTAAAATGCTGCTAGATCGGTTTTGTCCATAAATAAAGGACTTGCAGCTGAAATGGTCTTATCTTTTTAAAACGGTATACCCAGGCTGTGGCTCCCCTGACTTCAAAGTCTGCCGCGTACTTCGCCTCTTGGTTTTTGTTTATATTGGATATTACCAGGCTTTCCATATAGCTCACCCCTGTTTTTCTCAGAATTTCGAAAATCTTGTGGCATTTTACACTGTCGTACGCTTTTGCCAGATCGACAAATCCCATGAATGTGTCTTGATTTTTTCTTCAGTCTTGTTTGTTTTATCAACAGCAACCTCAGAACTTCCTCTCTGGTCTATTTAAGTTACCTAAAGCCAAACTGATCGTCATCTAACAGTTCTTCAATTTTCTTTTCCAATCTTCTGTATATTATTCTTGTCAGCAACTTGGATGTATGTGTTGTTAAGTTCATTATTCGATAATCCTCGAACCTGTCGGCACTTGCTATCTTGGGAATTGTGTGAATGATGTTTTACGAAATTCTGATGGTGTATCACCAATCTCTTACATTCTACGCACCAATGTGAATGGTGAATAGTCGTTTTATCGTAACGGAGGGGTAAAATATGCGCACAGTTTCTTATCACTGTGGAATTGCCTCTCCTATACGACGATACGACGTGCCGTTTTAATAAAGTTAGTAAATGAGCTACCAGAACGATAGGTGCCCGGCTCTCTACATTCTTGTGGCCACGAATGCGCTTCTCCAACTACACAGCGCTTATCCAGCCCTTCGTGATCGCTGGATAGTATGTGAAAGCGTTCTCAGCTCTGCTGCACAGTCACCTGACTTGACGCCGCTGGACTTTTTTGTCTGGAGTAAACTCACAAATAAATTATATGCAGAAGTTCCGACGACCGAAGAGGATTTAAAACATCGTATTGTTACAATAAGTGCAATGACATCTAAAAAAATCTATGTATCCTTAAGTCGTTGCACCAGTGACAGCAAACGTGCATTGCAGTAGACGGTGGGAGTTTCGAGCTCCTGATGACATGAGTGCAATTTTAAGTATGTATTTATAACCATATTATTTGTGATCTTTTTGTTGCTGTTCATGATGTAATCTTGAAACGAAACGACTTTAACTCATGATGAGAAGTTTATATTTAACGATCCGTATATCTCAGTCCTCTGATTTATAAATCCATTCAATTTTTGATGAGTATCTTTTTTTCTAGGTTCAGGTAGAATTAAAGGCAAAATTGTTAGCATAGTTAACTGGTTGCCTTCCAATTGTTGTGCTGGTCCAACCATCGGTATCTAAGTGTGATTAGTGTAGTTTGTAAATTAAACTTTTTGCTTTTACCCGATTTTTGTAAGTAGGCTCTGTTCGCTGTGTCAGTCTGGTGCGCTTCTTCTGCCTGACGTACTGTCTCATAAGACAGCAATCGGTTTTATGTGCAACACAGGTAAATCTTCAGTGCAATTTCTCGGAAACTAGTGATCATATTTTGAAGAATGAAATGCCGTTGAATTCGTCTATTTTAGAACTGTGATGATAAAGGAGAAGGTTACAGTAGTTACATTTGAAAAAGCGAAGTTGATAACAATCTCTGCAATTACTGTAGGTACGAAAAGAGACTATACGTCATTTAATGATGACTTTTCACAACTGATACGGCTGAAAACAGATTTACGAAGTCTTAAACGGTATGGAACATGTCAGAGGTGAAGAGTTTAGCCGAATCACGCTCGTAACTACATTGTGAGAATGAACGCTGCCCATAAGTCAGTTTAGGAGAAGGCCCTTATGCCCCATACAGTCCCTCCCTGCTGCTACTGGATTTCCGTTTAAATGGTCGAAGACTCATGAACTTGGGTAACGTTTTCAAAGTGGCAACTGGCTCATAGCATATGTTGAAAAATGATGTAATTATCAAACTCATGTGTTTTACAAACTTGAATTGTCTTGGAAACAAAGATAGCTACAATCTAGTGAATAAAACGTGGACCATATTTGATGTTTATTTTGGACCAAATCCCTCTACCTACGAAATTTCATACACTGAAACTTACCCTAGCGAGTCACAATGGATTGAGCGTTTCCTTTTCGAACGATATTTCTATTTACCTTTTCAGCGTTTGAAGCAATGTTTGGATTAAAGAATTGTAATCATCGATGTCTAACATATACTTGTTAACAGGCACACAAATTTCCCGCGAAACACTTTAGTCCAAATCTCTGCCATAACGTTCGGAATGCATCCTGTATTCTCCTATGACTAATTGGGCACGCAGGATCCCTCTATTCCGATTGAAAATTTTTTTTCAGTCGACTTCCAACAGCAGAAATGAATGTTTTGAAATGGTTGACGCACAACTGTAGTAATAATCCTTTACTACAACCAGTTTCGGTATTGTACCATCTTATCGCTATGGGTACAACCAACCTAAGCAAAACATAAAGAAAAATTATCATTTGGATACACGCAATGTATGAAGTTATAATTTAAGGAAAGGTTAATATTAATCACATTATATCATTTACCGCCAAAGAAATAATACGCAATACGTCTCAAATCTCCGCATTTATATATACACCAAGACAACAAGTCCATTAACACAGAAGATGGTGTTGTCCGTTAGAACAGCGGATACAACTGATCGCCATGAAATATACACACGTTACAGAGTAAGAAGCAAAGATGGTATTATAAGCAACTAAATAAAGCACAAATATAACTCTGATACTTCAAATACTCGATATTCACAGTTATACATTTCAGAACATTATCTGACAAAACTGTTGACAGTAAAATGAAAAATCAGTTGTAAAAATTTAAGGAAGATACAAGAAATTATGAAAAAAAACTAAGACCATCTCAGAATTTTGTAGGTGGGCACATACACACATATTTTTTAATAAGAACAGCAGTAGTATCCAAAAAATAGGTAGAGATACGATAATCGAAAAAGCCAAGCCAAATCTCTGCAAAAGTAAAGTATGACATCAACAATTTAATTATACAGCAGGCTGGAACTTCAGGGCAAAATGCACAGACACTACTTACCTCAAGATCATATTTACAGCTATTAACATCATCTGAGTTATCATTGCAACAATTGTCAACCTAGGTCATAAAATATGAAACATTATAAAAGCACAGGCTGAAAAATCACTTGTTCAAACATAAGAGTTAAAATCTGAGAATACAGGCTTATTTTATGGAAGGCTAACTCAATTATGTAAGTAGAAAACATGGTAACAACTGAAAACTATGTCGAACAGCCAGTACTGTACTTACAGCTAATAACGTGGACAAGTAAACATGTGACATATTATGTTACTAACGTAGGCAGATAAAGTTACAGGAATTAAGAAAGTAGTATAGTAAAATAACATAAGTTTTTTTTTAAACCCAACCAGTAATTCATACGTGGACAAAATATTTAAAATTTTATTTGAGAATCTGTCAGAAGAATAAAATATGTCCACGCTGAATGAAACGGATAGTAAAATGTTGCTAGATCTGAAAATCATAGTATCAAAGCAACACATCAAATATTCGTATAAGTGATGGGCCGGAATCCATATTTCTACGTTAACATTATGAGCTAAAAACGGCAACCTGCTCACCCAGTATACAGGCTAAAAACCCTACACAAAGACTGGAGGCATTAACAAAGGAAACCAAATAAAACAATAAAAGTTTGGCACAACACTACCAAGTTCTACATAAGACTTTATATCTAATGCAAATTGCACTAAGTACAACACCAGTAATAATCACTATGCCATGTACAAGATATAATACAGTCACCATCACAAATGTAAGGACAATGTCACTTAATTTCTCATAAAACGTAGGTAACAGAATATTCACGGTTATCTCTGTCAGCTAGGGAGTACTGTACTTAACAATCAGTAACAAGTATAAGTAGACACGTCAGATTACTTGTTGCGACCATAAGCGAACAACGTTACAAAAATAAAGGAAAAAAAGTATAAAGTTTTTTAAACCCATAGAATCAATATACATGTGGGCAAAAACCTATGAAATACATCAAATCGATATGTGTAAATTAAGACTATGAGTTAGAATTGGCATCCTACTCACGCGATAAGAGTTTAACGTAACATGGACTAAACTCCTGCACAAAGACTGTAAGTATTAAGCAAGGACAACGATATAACACACTGAAAATTTAGCATAACATAACCAAGCTCTGCATAAGCCTCTAGATATAATGCCAAAGCACCATACGCACCACCAGTAGTAATCATTATGCCATGTTCTGCTTAGTGGTGCCAAGCGTAAGGTGTTCTCGTGGAAGACACGAATACGATGAAATTTATATTATCGACGTCTGCTGGACCGAGGGCAGAGAAATTTATCTGAAATGTAATGAAACTTATAGCGTCGGAAGCAGGGCAATATGAGGAAACTGCTTTTGCTCTCTTCCTTGGGAGTCTTAAGGCTATATGGTGAATACGGACTAATGTTACGCATCCAGAATGTCAAGAATTCTCCGTCGCTTCAGAGGCTGCGAGGCGTATTCTCAGAAACGGTTTCTTTGTCCCGATCTTCATAGGGTTTACGACGCAGAGGAGGAAATATGTGACAGACAGCCGTAGCGTACGGCAGACCTACCGTAGATATAGCAATAGACGTAACTGCCACAGTTATTTTGCCTCGTCGAGATTGTCCTCGGTGGAAACACCTTCGCGAATGAGTTCTGCGACTAATTACGTGTTTTATGAAAGCGTTCGTTTCAGCAATGGACGTTTAATTTACTTTCTCATGTTCTCCCATTTTAGTGCACCGAATGGCCCATAAATCCACTTTATAACTATGATAAATGGAAGTGGTGTCGAAAGATACACATTAGGATCTAAATGCAAGCTTAATGACTTTCACTGGTTTCATTACTGTCTTCAGTCGCGAAAGGAAATGTCGTGTTATATACTTTGGTTGACGAAATGCGGTATATAGCTCTAATTTTTAGCTTTATCTCTCGTAAGATGCTTCCTAGAACGAACATTGCAGCCAGGCAGATTAATAGCACCTAAGAAGTCAGTTCCAGCAGCTACCCTTGTAATTATAAGAGTAATCTTCCGCGAAAGACATGTGTACGTGACAAAACGTTTTGAGATTAATGTACAAGCGATTTACATGAACCTTACGTACATTATATTTCCAATAGTCATAACAGAAAATCCTTAAGTCCATTTTATTACCTATAAGTGTAATTTATTTGTTCACAGATTACGAAAGTACGAAGCAAACTTAATAATGACGGCCAATGAATGTGTGAAATATGGGTATACAAGCGTTACGTTGAATGCTGCCAATACTATAGTATGGGCAATGTCATTATTGCTTACCTGAATTGAAGCTAAAAGCTACAGTTCTTGCGGTTATAGAAATATTGCAATTTAAGTGCAGCGGAAGGCAGCAACAAGTGAACTTTCCGAGATACTGCTCCATTTGGACAATGTCAGCAGGCTGAATATCAAAGAACATTTCAAAAACTCACCAATTTTGATTAACTAATTTATCGTGTTGCACATGCAGCATGGTTACAGATTGGAAAATATTGAAAAGTAGTAGGGTAGGCTTTACTTCAAACACGAACAGAGATACTAACAGTGACTAAGATTTCAAATTCTTGACGACGCAGAATTGACAGAATAATCAAGTTCAAAGCTTCTAGTTTGGATCAAGAATGTCGAAAGTCTATTTTTTAATGATAGTATCTGAAATGATTACCTTCTACCATGTATTTTTACTCCTACTCCTGTTGACAGAGAACAATTGAAAAAAAACGGAGGAAGAGAACACAAATTTAGAGTAAAAGAACAAAAATATTTTTCGCACCTTAGAGCGGGAAGTCGTTAGTATACATCTCGGTCTATAATCTCTGAATCAGAGCATGTGTTATGAATGACTTAGTAAAACAGGATCCAGGTCTGATTACGTGAGAGAGAAAACTTTTGACGCCTGGTGTTAGTACGGCCAGGTATGGAAGATAAAACTATAATCATGTAAATTAAATGAAATACTACGTATGACTTGTAACGTCAACAGTGTGTAACAATTATTTTATGAATTAATTTATATTTAACTCAGAAATACTTTGTTATTGTTGTGTACGACATCGTACACAACCGTAAGGAGAGATGGCTACAGAGTGGTGGGCAACTATCGTGATAGGAAAGCTAGACATGAGCAGTAAACAGAAGATTTATTTAGCTTGTATTTCTCCAAACATAATAAGACTCATTACAAGTAATGCAGCAAGAAATAGAGTCCAGGTCATACAATAGCATCAAGGAGGAGTCTCTAGCAGGCATCTGCGTAGCGTCCTGCAGCGAAGTGGCTGCGAGCGTGAGTAGGCTGTGTGGCTGCTGCCGGCCGTCCTACATCGCGGCGGCAGACGGCGCTCGCCCCACAGAGTCACTTGATGTGTGGCTCAGTGGGCGTGCGCCATTGGGTCCACCGGATCCCACACGACCGCTAACTGCGAATGTCGGAAACTTGCACTACCATTGCCAAATTCAATACGCCCATGGGGTGCTAACGATATATGCTTCCACAGTCATTATATAGTTAATTATTTGTGTATCTGACACACTCCTCTGTAGTACAAGAGTTACTTGATTCACAAGTACTGATAGTCATAAAATTACTGTGAACAGGACATGAGCGTATACTGGTCAAGAGACAATAGCCTGAGTAGTTTGTTATTAAGTTTATAGTGTATCATTGGCTTGATGCAATGTTAGGGTGAACTCTAGCACTTTTAGCAGCATGTTGATTGCTAAGCAAATAGTTTAGTGTTTATTGAGCTTAAGCGTGGACCAAAAAGAACACTCATCCAGTAAGTTAACACATACTCCAACAAACCTAAGGTGACATAAAAATTTACGAAATGCGAGAAATGACTGAAACAAAAGACCTTGGGCTTATGTAGAACTTTAAGCAGGAGGGGGCAAGATTTTAAAATTGCCATTTTGAATGTCAGATAACGTGAGAAATTCCTGTTGATTATTAAAAAAATAATGAGCGAAATGCTACTGGTTAATACCCTTCAAAGTGAAAAAAGAGGAAATAGACTTTAAAAAAAACTAGCTATAATACAAATTTCTAATAAAGTTTCCCATCGGATCAGGTTACTGTACTTTTTACATTATTTTCATGATTTCTACTTCTTGAAGTTGACTGGCATAATTAAAGTTTAACAAAGTGTGTGACCTTCCTGGGTTATTTGAGTGGTCTAACACGGGCAGAGTTTTGACGGCATGAATGTGAGAAAAACCTCCAAAACCAATCGCAAATTGCTGGGTACAATTGACTCTTAACAGTCCAGGATTGAACCAAGATGAACGCTGTGTCTCCACAGTTTGACCCATTATTGTTTAATCATGCAACTAGGCTGCTGAATTCGTTATTACATGACTCCATGCTGTGTTGTGTTGCACCACATGGAGTTTGAGAAGGTTCAATTTCTCGAAATGCAAATATTTGGAGTTCAACTTTCCACACTTTTTCCTCTATCTTCTGGAGTGGAAAATAGTATTTTCTCTTTTAGATCGATTAATTTGGCTGCATACATAAGGTGTTGGATGAACAAACATACGGGATAGCAAGACCGTGTTCGTCGGAGTCTATACAATGGCTCTGCGGTTGTAAAGCTGAATGTGGACTCAGCAAGCAGCTACGGTTCTTCTTTGATAAAAAAAATCGTGAACTTTGTTGTGATTCAGTTGCTCAGAAGGAAAAGAGGATGTCTCTGTGGGAACTGGGGGCAGATGTTGGACTGGTCTACGGCAACCATGTTATTTTGTGCCGGGAATAGGCGCCGGAATCCGCGCACCAGCGTGTAGGACTGGTACCTTTCTGCACCGCGATATGGACCGTATGAGGAAGTTTGGAGACTCTATTTTGGCAATGTTCTGTAAATTTCCGCGTCTGCCTTGACTTCTGGACATCACAGCCGCTCCAAAGAAAAGACACAATTCCCTCAGGACAGTCTGTGTTTATTTTCATAAATGTTTTCTGAATACGGTACAGAGTCATTATGTGAAAAAAAACTCTATTGGAGAAACCAACGTTTCGCCCACGATTAAAGTGGCCATTTTCTGGGTGTACTGGTGTGTTTTAGCTGTGCAGACTCACTTATATTTTGTTATTATTGCGCGCTGAGCATGGCATTACGTCACAATTTTAAAAGGTTAGTTACCGTCCGCCAGAGGAACTCAGAGCTCTTATAGGTTCAGTGAAAGATGATCTTGGTTTAACAAGGCCTGGTGTCTATAATATTCGCTGTAGCTACGGGAAGTCATACATTGGACAAACTCTTCGCAATGTGGAGGACAGATACGTCGAACATCGACGGCACACACATATGGACCAGCAGAGATATCTGCTGTGACCGAGCATTGTCTCAGTAAACGACACGGTATGGAACACAAAAGCACCGAAATTCTCTCGTCGATGTCTTCGTGATGCTACAGCATTACTGAAGAAGTAGTGGACATTTGCAACTCGACTAAGCTACTGAATAGCGACACAGCATGAAACTTCTTGGCAGATTAAAACTGTTTGCCGGACTGAGACCCGAAATCGGGAACTTTGACTTTCGTGGGGAAGTGCTCTACCGACTGACCTACCCAAGCGCGACTCACAAGCCGTCGGCACAGCCTTACTTCCGCCACTGCCTAATCTCCTACCTTCCAGAATTCACATGATCTCTCCTGCGAAACTTGCAAGATTAGCACTACTGGAAGAAAAGATATTGCGGAGACATAGCTTATCCACAATCTGGGGGATGTTTCCAGAATGAGGATTTTCACTCCGCAGCGGAGTATGCGCTGATATGAAACTTCTTGTGGGTACGTCAGGTCTCTGCAATAACATTTCTATGAGTGGTAGTCTTGCAAGTTTCGCAGGAGAGTTTGTAACACAACTACTCTGTGGGCTACCAAAATTTTTCCTTGAAATTTTGCTTTTCGGTGTATTTTTCTGTGAATCAAAGTTTGTAAATAGCTTTACTAATGTTTGTACGATGAAATCAAATGTTTCTTTTAACACTGCATTAGGATACAGTTTTTATACAAAATTTAAGCGGTGGCCAGGTCGTTTTAGTTAATAATCAAAGATGCTACTCGTAGACCGCTAAAGGCGGATGAATCAGCAATGATCAACGCATGAGGATGCTAAAAGCAATGAAAACCATAACATTAGAGACACATAATGTGTATTCACAGGACTTGGGACCTGTAATTGAAAAAGTGTCTCTGTTGGCATAAGATTCCGGAATAGTCTCCGGGAAGGACTGCCAAGGGGGAGGTGACCATGAGAAAAATACTCAATAAACAACGAAAAGATAACATTCTGCGAGCTGGGACGCGGGATGTGATAAGTATGAACGTAGTAGGGAAGCTAGAAAATCTGAAAAGAGAAATGCCGAGACTCAATACAGATACAGTTGGTGTCAGTGAAGTGAAATGGAATGCTGGGATTTCTGGTAAGATGAGTATAGGGTAATATCAACCACAGCAAAAAATAGTATAACAGATGTAGGATTCGCTACGAATAGAAACGTTGGGAAGAGAATGAGTCACTGTGAACGGTTCAGTGGTAGAGTTGCTCTCATCAGAATCGACAGCAAACCAACACCAACAACAATAGTTCAGGTGTAATGCCGACGTCGCAGAAGTGATAGAGAGTGTATGAGAATATTAAATTGGTAATTCAATACATAAAAGGAGCTGAAAATCTACTAATCATTGGGACTAGAATGCAGTTACAGGGTAAGGAGTAGAAGAAAAGGTGACGGGAGAATATGCTTTGTACTAGGAATTGGAGAGGGGAAAGGCTAATTGAGTTCTGCAATAAATTTGCCGGCAGCTGTGGCCGAGCGGTTCTAGGCGCTTCAGTCCGGAACCGCGCTGCTGCTACGGTCACAGGTTCGAACCCTGCTTGGGGCATGGATGTGTGTGATGTCCTTAGGTTAGTTAGCAGTTCTAAGTCTAGGGGACTGATGACCTCAGATGTTAAGTCCCATAGTGCTTAGAGCCAATAAATTTCAACTATTAATCACCAATACTGTGTTCAGGAATTGCAAGAAGAGGAGGCAATATTTGGAAAAGGGCGGTCGATACGGGATGATTTCAATTAGATTACATCATGATCAGGAAGAGATTTCGAAATGAGATACTGGATTGTAAGCCGTACCCAGGAGCAGATACAGACTCAGATCAGAATTTAGCACTCATGAAAGTCAGCTGAAGTTCAAGAGATTAGTCAGGAAGAATCAACACCCAAAGAAGTATGGTGCGGAAGTTTTAAGGAAAGAAGAGATACGCTTGAAATTATGTGAGACTGTAGATACTTCGATAAAGACCAGTTCAGCTGAAGACGTATGGCCATCTCTAAAAGGGGAAATCACAGAATCTGGAAAGAAGGTACAAAGAAGTAACTGCGAAGAGATAGTGCATAACAGAAGAAATACTGCAGTTGGTCGATGAATGAAGAAAGTACAGAAATGTGCAGGGAAATTGAGGAATACAGAAATACAAGCCACTTAGGAGTAAAATAAAGAGGAAATGCAGGTAAACTAAGGTGAAATGGCTGCATGAAAAATGTGAACAAATCGTAAAAGAAATGAGTGTCGGATGGACAGATTCAGCATGCAGAAAACTCAAAACAAGCCTCCGTGAAATCAAAATCAAGGGTGGTAAGATTAAGAGTGCAATAAGGATTCCACTGTTAAATGCGGAGGAGAGGGCGGACAGATGGAAAGAGTACATTGAAGGCCTCTACGACGGGAAAGATTTTTCTGATGACGTGATAGAATAAGAAACAGGAATTGACAGAGAAGATATAGAGGATCCAATATTAGAATCAGAATTTAAATAACTTGGGAAGATTTAAGATCGGATATGGCAGAAAGGATAGATAACAGTCTATCAGACTTTCTATAATCATTGGCGGAAATGGAAACAGCACATCTATTCACGCTGGTGTGTAGAACGTATGAGACTGGCGAGATACCATCTGATCTTCGGAAAAACATCATCCACAAAATTTCGAAGATTGTAGGGGCCGACAAGTGCAAGACCTATCGCAGAATCAGGTTAATAGCTCATGCATACAAATTGCTGACAAGAATCATTTACAGAGGAATGGAAAAGAGAACTGAGGATGATTTGAGTGACAATCAGTTTGGTTTTAGGAAAGATAAAGGCAACAGAAAGGCAATTCTAAGATTGCGGTTGATAATGGAGAGCAAGACTAATGAAAAATCTATAGACGTTTATCGGATTTGTCGACCTAGAAAATGCGTTCGAAAATGTCAAATGGCACAAGTTGTTCGAAATTCTGAGAAAAATGGGGGTAAGCTGGGGGAAAGACGTGTAATGTACACTGAGGTGACAAAAGTCATGAGAGAGCGATATTCACATGTACAGATGTCGGTAGAATAGCGTACACAGGATATAAAAGGACGGAGCTATCATTTGTACTCAGGTGATTATGCCAGGCACTTAAATGTGATTTGCAGAGTATCCATGTAGATGTAGATGTGAAAAAGTTGCCGACGTGATTATGGCTGCACGACAGGAATTAATAAGACTTCGAATGCGAAATGGTAGTATGGCTATAGGCATGGGACTTTCCATTACGAAAATCGTTAGGGAGTTCAAAATTCCAAGATCCACAGTGTCAAGAGTTCACCAAGAATTCTAAATTTCAGGCATTACCTTTCACGATGGACAGAGCAGTGGTCGAAGGCCTTCACTTAACGACCGAGAGCAGCGGTGTTTGTATGTTAACAAACAAGCAACACTGCCTGAAACTACTGCAGAAATCAATGTGGAACGTACGACGTATCCGTTAGAACAGTGTGGCGAAATCTGGCGTTAATGGGCTATGACAGTACACGAGCGACAGGAGTGCCTTTGCTAATAGCACAACATCATCTGCAGGACGTCTTCTGGGCCCGCGACCATTTTAATTTAATCTTAGACGACTGAAAACCATGACTTGTTCTTATGAGTCCCGATTTCAGTTGGTAAAAGCTGATGGCATGGCTCGAGTATGGCGCAGACCCCACGAACACGTGGACTCACGTTATCAACAATGCACTGTGAAACTGGTGGTGGCTCCACAATGTTGTGGGCTGTGTTTACATGGAATGAATTCGGTCATCAACTGAACCAGTCATTGACAACGGTATCATGTCACTGGGCCACAGTTGTTCTCAACTGGTTTGAAGAATATTCTGGACAAATCGAACGAATAATCTGGCCACCTAGATCACCCGACATGAGTCCCATCGAACATTTACAGGACATACTGGAAATGACTCTTCGTACTCAATATCCCGTGCCTGCAACACTTCCGCAATTATGGACGGCTATAGAGGCAGTAGGGATCAATATTTCTTCAGGGGACTTCCAACGACATGTTGGGTCCACCCCACGTCGAGTTGCTGCACTAAGCCGGGGAAAAGGAGGTCCGACACGATATTAGGAGGTACCTCATGATTTTTGTCACCTCAGTCTACAATATGTACAAACGCCAATAGGGAACAATAAGAGTGGAAGACCAAGAACTAAGTGCTCGGATAGAAAACGGTTGTAAGATAGGGACGTAGTCTTTCGCCCCTACTGTTGAATCTATAACCAAAGAAGTAAAGACGGAAATAAAAGAAAGGTTCAGAAGTTGAATTAAAAATCAAGGTGAAAGGATATCAATGATAAAATCTCTTATGACGTTGCTGTCCTCAGTGAAACAAGAAGAATTAAAGGCTCTGGTGAATGTAATGAACACGCTAATGAATACAGAATATGGACTGAGCTTAAATCGAAGAAAGATGAAAGTAATGAGAAGTAACAGAAATGAGAATAGCAAGAACTTAACATCACGATTGGTGATCACGAATTAGATGAAGTTAAGGAATTGTTGTCCACTGCGCTGTGGATCTCATGGAGCAACAGAGTTGGCTGAGTTTCGCAGGACCTCTGTTTGCGGAATCTATGTTGATTTTTATAGAGAAGATGTTCATTTTCCAAAACCGTCATAATTATTGAGCATAAAACTAGTTCCACAATTCTACAACAGATTGGTCTATAATTGTGTTGATCTGTCTTACGGCCTTTCTTAAAAACGGGAATGACCTATGCTTTTTTCCAGTCGTTAGGTACCTTTCGTTGCTCAAGCGATCTACGATAAATTACTGCTAGAAAGGGAGCAAGATCCTTCGCATAATCTTTATAGAATCTTATAGGTATCTCATCTGGTCCTGAGACCCTTCCATTACTAAGCGATTGTAGCTGCTTTTCAATTCCGCGATCGGTTTTCTCAGTATCTGCCATTTCGACGTTCGCAGGACGATTGAAAGGAGGGGCAGTGTTACAATCTTCCGCGTTGAAACAACTTCGGAAGGCCGAATTCAGTACTTCGGCCTTGTTCTGTTATCTTCCGTTTCGGTGCCGGTGTGGTCGCTGAGAGAATGAATAGAAGTTTTTGACCCACTTACTGATTTCAGTAAGACCAAAATCTCTCAGGGTTTTTACTCAGGTCGGTTGACAACGTCTTACTTTCTAAATCTTTGAACGCTTTCTTATTGCTCTCCTTACGCTCGTTTTCGCTTCGTTCAGCTTGAATATGAGATGAAGTGCTCTTTGTTTACGTAGCGCTTTTCTAACACGGCTATTAAACCTTGGTGGATCTTTCCCATCCCTTAAATCTTACTCGGAACATACTTCTCTAGGGCATATTGGACGATGCCTTTGAATTTTTTCCATTTGTTCTCCACATCTTCGTCCTCATCACCTAATATTTGATGCTGACTGCTGAGATATTCTGAAATTTTTATCCTGTCAGCCTTGCTGAGCAAATATATCTTCCTACCTTTCTTACCATTCCTTGTATGTCCCGTCGTCGTAGATGATATCACAGCCTTATGATCACTGATACCTTCCTCTACGTTAACTGACTCGATAAATTCAGTTCTGTTTGTTGCCAGGAGGTCTAAGACTTTACCCTCACGAGTTGGTTCTCTATCTGCTCATGGTAATTTTTGGACAAGACATCCAGAGCAAGGCCACCCGATTCCCTGTCTCTGGCACCAGTTTTGATGGCATAACACTCCCAATCTATACCTGGCAAGTTGAAGTTACCCCCTATTACAAAGGCGTGATCAGGAAAATTACTAATGATGTTCTGCAAGCTATGTCTGAAGCGCTCTACAACTACAGATCCTGACCCGGGTGGTCTATAAAAGCATCCGACCACCATTTTTCACCGTTCTTTGATACTCTGTTTCACCCAGATTAACTCATGTTCGGAATCCGTGATAACCTCGCTAGATTTTATCGAATTTTTCACTGCAATTAACACGCCGCCACCATTGGCGACTACCCTATCCTTACGATAAACATTCCAGTCATTGACGTCTGGCTTCAACCAGATTTCTGTTCCCAATACTATCTGTGCATTATAACCTTAATAAACGTGACTAATTCTGGGACCTCTCCTTGGATGCTCCTGCAGTTTACTAAAATCATATTAATTTTTTTATCTGTGATCTGCGAGAACCAAGAGTCTCTGAGGTAACAATGTCGGTCGGTGAGGCCTGGCACGAAGTCGGAGTTCCAAAACATCTCAAAGATGTTCTGTAAGATTCTGGTCAGGACTCTGTGCAGGCCAGTCCATTACAGGAATGTTGTTGTCGTGTAACCATTCCACCACAGGCCGTGCATTATGAACAGGCGCTCGATAGTTTTGAAAGAGGTAACTGCCATCCCCGAATTGCTCTTCAACAGTGGGAAGCAAGAAGGTGCTTAAAATATCAATGTAGGCCTATGATGTGATAGTACCACGCAAAACAACAAGGGGTGGAAGCCCCCTCCATGAAAAACACGACCACACCGTAACATCACCGCCTCCGAATTTTACTGTTGGCACTACCCACGCTGGCAGATGACGTTCACCGGGCATTCGCCATACCTACACCCTGCCATCGGATCGTCACATTGTGTACCGTGATTCGTCACTCACACAACGTTTTCCCACTGTTCAATCGTCCAGTGTTTACGCTCCTTACACCAAGCGAGGCGTCGTTTCGCATTTACCGGCGTGATGTGTGTCTTTTGAGCAGCCGATCGACCATGAAATACAAGTTTTCTCACCTCCCACCTAACTGTCATAGTACTTGCAGTGGATCCTGATGCAGTTTGGAATTCCTGTATGATGGTCTGGATAGGTGTCTATTACACATTACGACCCTCTTCAACTGTCGACGGTCTCTGTCAGTCAACAGACGAGGTCAGCCTGGACGCTTTTGTGCTGTACGTGTCCCTTCACGTTTCCACTTCACTATCACATCGTAAACAGTGGACCTAGGGATGTTCATGAGTGAAAATCTCGCGTACATACGTATTACACAAGTGACACCCAATCACCTGACCACGTTCGAAGTCCGTGAGTTCCTCGGAGCGCCCCATTCTGGTCTCTCACGATATCTAATGGCTACTGAGATCACTGATATGGAGTACCTGGCAGAAGGTGGCAGCGCAGTGCACCTAATACGAGGGACGTATGTTTTTGGGGTTGTCCGGATACTTTTGATCACATAGTGTATGATGCTACCTGATATTTTGAGGTATTTTATTGTTTGACACATGAGAGTCGTTTATTCTTTCGTCATAGATTGAAATATCTGTACATGTGATGTCTGTTCATTCGGACGTGCCCGAAAGAAAAGACACCATTTGGCGATACTGCAGTCACTACGAATCAAAACAATAAGGAATTAAAGACATTGGGTGCCAGTTGATATTGATGTATATCAATGTGGAAAGTTGAAAATTTGTGCCAGATCGCAAGTTAAACCCGGGTCTTCTGCTTACTAGGCAGATGCGCTGACCTTTATGCCATCCAGGCACAGTAGTCTGCACAAGCATATAAACTAAGCTAGTATGCCTCCCGGCAGAGCCATTAGCTTCTTTGCTCGTGGATTCTCCTCAATTCCCGTAAGAGTTCGAGCTTGGTGTACATCTGCACAGAAGCGATCATTGGCTATCATCGCTTTAATTGTATATCTGAAGTCTGTTCTTTCACACATGCCCGCCAAAAGAGACGCCATTTTGATCTTGCAACCACTATGAATCAAGACACAAAGGAATTGAAGACATTAACTGCCAGTGGGCATTGTTTTATATCCTTGTGACACTTTGAAAATTTGTGCTGGACGGGATTCGAACTTGGGTCTTACGTTTACTAGGCAGGTGTGCTGACTACTATGTCATCTGGACACAGTGGGCACCACAACTGTATGGACCACCCTAGCACGCCTCCTGTCAGACCTAAATTCTTGAGTTATTCGCAAACTACTGATGTAGTGCCCCTGCTCATAGCCTCATTACTCGCAGCTTCTCGCCAATTCCCGTAATAGATCGAGCTTGGTGTGCATCAGCGCTGAAGGGATCATTGAACATCATAATATTAATTGTGTCCTTTCAGACATGTCTGAAAGAACACCACCGCATCTATAATTAAGGCAATAATGACCAATGACGGCTTTTATGCAGATGTGACACCAAGTTCGAACTTTTACAGTAATCAGCAAGATGCCGCGACTGATGAGGTTAATGACTAAAGGCACTATATCAGTAGTGTGTGGTACTAGTTGAGAGTTGGCATGCTAGGATAGTCCGTGCAGTTACAGTGACCACTGTACCCAGATGGCATGGTGGTCAGTGCATATGGCAGATAAGCAGGGGACCCGAGTTCGAATTTCTAGCGTTAAAAGGTTTTTGCTTTTCACATTTAACCAAATATAACATTGATGACGATTTCCATTATTCGTCTTGTTGTTCTGGTACTGGTAATTACCGTTGCGATTTATCGGTGAATTACTGTATTGTTACTGTGTGTTTTGATAAATCGGATTATATCTATTCTGGCGTGGATATTTGTTATATTGTTTTCCATTATGGCGGTTGAAATTGTTATGATTGCCGTAAGGCTGAGCGTTTGGCTGTCCCGTGTTATGTTGGTACGACATTCCGTTGACGCAATTTGTTATGTGCTGCTGCGGAGCGGGCGGTCCATTATTATATTTATTCCGCGCGCTCGCACCCACATCCTCATAGATCATATCCAAATTGTCAAGAACAGAAAGAAAGGCTTCTCGGTCTTCTTCACTCACATTAACTAGTTTTTCTCTTATTGACACAGGAAGTTTTGACTTTAAGATCATGATTACATCTGTGGTTGAAATGGGCGTGTCCCAATACTGAATTTTACGTAGGTATTTTTCAAAATAACGTCTCAAACCTCCTCCTTTGGTGTTGAAAGGCTCGGCGTTGTAAACCTCCTTTCGGAGTCTTTGTTGTATACCTGAACTCCAGAATTTATTCAGAAAATGCTTTTCAAAATCTGCATAGGTGTGACATTTGTGTATTATTTCTGTACCCCAAATTGATCCTTCACCGTGTACATAGCCTAAGATGAACTGTATCCGCTGCCTGTCGTTCCATGATTCTGGAAAAGCACCTGTAAATGATTTTAGAAATACCATGGGATGTATATTTCGTTTTTCAGGTATAAAAGGCTGAAAAACTCTGTGTTTTAGCACACTCTCGTCTCGCATTAGTTCAACGAGTGTTAGTTGATCGGCATGACTACGTGACGCAGAAGTTTCGTCACGCGTATTATTTACTGTTGGTGAGAATTGTACCTGACACTCGGGATATTGACGATTATCGTGTTCTGGCGGTAGCGAAAACTCACTTTGATTGTCACCTTGCAATTCCGTAACTTGTCGTTTCAGTTGATCTATATCATTGCTTAGCTGACGTTTCCATTCCGGAAGATCGTGGCTAAATGCTCGTCTGATTTCACCTAATTCACTGGTTAAAGTGTCACCAGAAGTACCGGGAGTGGTTAACACTGCTGCTGTAGCAGATTTAACCGTGCCCTTTAGTTCAGCGTGTACCTTGCTGACAATGTACTGTTCTTTGGATTGCATCCACTCTTCAAATTCCCTGTTAAGTGTATTGCTTATACCGGTGTTGACATCTGCGATCTTTTTGTCAATATTGACATCGGATATTAGCTGAGCAAGGTCTTCAACTCGCTCGCCAACGTGGTTGACACCTTCTGTCAATTGGCTTACTCTCTTTGAAACATCGCTGTAATGTTTCAAAGAGTCACTCGCAGTTGATTTACACACATATATTTGGGCCTGCATATCTGTGAACTTGCTACCAATATTGGTCTCGGCGGATTCCACCATCGAAAGAACACTATCAATTTTTGCGTGTGCGCTTGCGTTTAACTCGCTTGCGTAATCAGTGCTAATGGCTTTAATTTTTTCCTCCATGGTGTCATTCGAATTTTTGATTTGTGCTTGGATGTCGGTAATAACAGAATTTATCTTGTTCATTCGCACTTGAGTGTCCTCTATCCTTGATTCTAAACTGTTGAACCTGCTGTCACTTTGATTTGCTAACTGACTGATTTGCGTTCCAAGATTATCCATGTTTGCTTCAAAACTGGTTTTCATATCAGCAAACAATTTTAGTATATCTGACAGCGAGCATTCACGTGACTGCGACGCGGTCTGTGGCTCCGACAGCTCACGTGTCGCTTCGTCGTCTGTTGTTCCCTCACTACGAGATTCAGGTTTGTTTACACCCGCGCGCGGTCTAAGTTGCCTTGGTTGCTCATCAGCCATCGTAAATTGAAAGTAGTTACACTGCACGAGCTAGAAAAGATAATTTTTTTTAAAATTATGATTTTCACTTGTCAGGTGCGCCAAGGATTTCGCGTCCTGATTTCTCAGATATTGCTTGCGCGTTATAAACAATTGAAACTCTGACACACGAAAATGCCAATATGGCAACGGGAGTGATAAAATAAATGAAAAACACTTATAGAGCACTGAAACTGGCACAGATAGCGGTCATTGTGATTCACTAAAATGCACAACAATGGAAATTCTTGCTAACTATTTATAACGATTGTAAGCGAAATGATGTGATAGAGGCGGATCTAATAGCAAAAGGAAACAGAAATTTGGAAATTAAATTGCTTGAGGAAAAGGAAAAAAGCGTAGAGAGTGAATGTCACGAGCCGATTGAATGCTCGGTACGCAAAGCTTCAAACGTAATAATAAATCGTACTCACATTAGTTGTCTTGCTCGCTGCTATTTATTGCTATTGTGGATTCTTACTGCGATTTTCTGCATATGCGTCCTTTTTTTTATCACTGGTTTTGGCTTCCAATTTTCTCCAGATGGTAGCATGAAAATAAAAGGAACAAATTAGTTTTTTAGTCAAGTCCCTGTTCGGGCGCCACATCTAGCGTTAAAAGGCTTTTGCTTTTCACATTTAACCAAATATAACATTGATGATGATCATTTATGGCAATGTTTGCCGACAAGATAAAGAATGCAACCTTTAACACTAGATTGCGTACTCACGGCAGTTCTCCTTGGCCGTTTTTTGGTACGACTTGGAAAGAGAGAAAAATTAATGAATGATCGCCGATGCGTCGGTTCTCGATTGTGTTCAGGAGACGTACAGATTGATTGCGCGAAAATAGTTTCTCAAATGACCTCTTAACCCGGATTGCTTTCACGCAATCAGGCTCTTCAATTAAATTACCTAAGGGACCTATTTGAATAATACAAAAAAATTGGAAATGAATGCAAAACAGTGAAATTTTGTAAAAAAAGTTGTCAGATCGGAAATTGAACACATTAATGGTCTCCCAAATACAATCGAGACACCGCGATAAAGAGCGAACCTGTACAAAGTTCATTTAAACATAAACATTATTTGTGGTTAATTTAAAGAAAAGAATAAGCATAGATTTTCTGTGCAGTGAAGCATCAATATATTCTTAAAGAACAAAGGCGTTAAACTATAAACATTAACAAATTTACAATGAATACAAAACTTACATTTTTATGTTTTTCTCATACATGGAGCAGTCCAACAATCGCTGCTTTTGTTTGTGTGATATTTTGTAAAAAATAAACGTCCTGGCGTGCGCGTAAGTATTTTTTATCGTCACAAGGTTTACAAAAGCGTTTTTTTTTCTTGGTGATAACGTGGTTTTTCACACTAAATGAAATATAACTTGTAGCGGTGCTACACAACACGTCGGCGACCAAACATCAAAGGTAATGAAGTACATGTTAACATATCGGCGACCAGAAGTACAACTAACTATAAAGACTCTAGAATTTTCCTAACCAATGATAAATTGTTCTTTCTTCTGTTTCGCAGCTTCTTGCTATCAAGCGCTGCGGCAATGATTTTAAATATCTGCGCCCAGCGAGTCATAGTGTTTAAAAGTACCTTTTAAACGCTGGCCGCGCGTCTTGGTATAGGCGCACGTTATAAACAAATTTCGTTTCCTTACTCTCGCGTTGTCACGCTTAGCATCATTACAAACTACAGCTCGATGGCTGTCCTTTTCTCATATGCAAAATGTCTGAAATCCTATAATATCACAAATTCCTGTCTGGTACAAATTTTCAACTTGTCCCATTGATATAAATCAATGTGCACTGACAGCTAATGTCTTGAATTCCTTTGTGTCTTGATACAAAGTGGCTGGAGCATCAAAATTCTGTTCTTTCAGACATCTCCAAAAGAACAGACACCGCATCTAGAAGTGAGGTGATCATAGCCAATGATCCCTTTAGTGAAGATGTACACCAACTCGAATTCTTACGAAAATAGATGAGGTGCCACGAGTAATAACACTAATATGCAGGGGAACTACATCAATAATGTGTGGCATAAGTTGAGATTTTAGGTCTGACGGAAGGCGTACTAGGGTAGTCCATGTGGTTCTGGTGACCACCGTGCCTTAATGGCATAGTGGCATAGTGCCCAGCGCAAATTTTCAATTTGCCCCATTGGTATAAATCAAGCCCACTAGCTTAACCCTTTCAGACCTGAAGTTTTTCTGGAGGCAGGGAATTTTTTTGGTAATGCTCTTACTTGATTTTTTAATGATTTTAGACGCAAGCTGTATACAAAAATATGTACCCGTTTTCAAAAGATACTAGGTCCACCTGGTTTCATTTGGTCGTTAAAGTAACTAATTGGGAAATATTCTCTATTGTAATAAATAGTAAACCGAACATTCAGCAATTACCACGAAAAATAACAATAACAATTTTCATTTGTACTGTAGCGAACCAACCACATCTTTGTATTCTGGTGATCACGAGCTGCTGCGCACTGCTACGTTGACTTGCTGATATTTTCATAGCGATGCCCAACAGCAGACAGCCCTTGAGCTTGATGAAAAAGTTGAACATTCATAAATGTGTACCTCAGGTCTCCATTGGGAAAAAATCCTTCTGTTGCAGCAAGGACACAGCAAAAGTTAATGTACAAATTGTAGCTGAGGGTCTGAGATAGTTAGTTCCTTTGTTCTTGAAATATCTGTAGTATGTCTTCGTTACATTTCTTGACAGTGTGTTGAACATTTCATATCACCAAAAAATAAAGCACTTTTTGAGTCCAGACCATGCTTAGTAGAGAGGGTCTGCCCAAAAATGAACCAGCCGCTTTGGTCGAGAGCTTCTAGGCGCTTCAGTCCCGAACCGCGCTGCTGCTACGGTCGCAGGTTCGAGTCCTGCCTCGGGCATGGATGTGTATGATTTCCTTAGGTTAGTTAGGTTTAAGTAGTTCTAAGTCTATGGAACTACGAATGGAAAAACTGGTAGAAGCCGGCCTCGGGGAAGATCAGTTTGGATTCCGTAGAAATGTTGGAACACGTGAGGCAATAGTGACCCTACGACTTATCTTAGAAAATAGATTAAGGAAAGGCAAACCTACGTTTCTAGCATTCGTAGACTTAGAGAAAGCTTTTGACAATGTTTACTGGAATACTCTCTTTCAAATTCTGAGGGTGGCAGGGGTAAAATACAGGGAGCGAAAGGCTATTTACAATTTATACAGAAACCAGATGGAAGTTTCAAGAGTCGAGGGGCATGAAAGGGAAGCAGTGGTTGGGAAGGGAGTGAGACAGGGTTGTAGCCTATCCCCGATGTTATTCAATCTGTATATTGGGCAAGCAGTAAAGGAAACAAAAGAAAAATTCGGAGTAGGATTTAAAATTCATGGAGAAGAAATAAAAACTTTGAGGTTCGCCGAAGACATTGTAATTCTGTCAGAGACAGCAAAGAACCTGGAAGAGCAGCTGAACGGAATGAACAGTGTCTTAAAAGGAGCATATAAGATGAACATCAACAATAGCAAAACGAGGATAATGGAATGTATTCGAATTAAATCTGGTGATTCTGAGGGAATTAGATTAGGAAATGAGACGCTTAGCCATCCGGTGTAGCCAAGCGGTTCTAGGCGCTTCAGTCTGGAACCGCGCGACCGCTACTGTCGCAGGTTCGAATCCTGCCTCGGGCATGGATGTGTGTGATATCCTTAGGTTAGTTACGTTAGTTCTAAGTTCTAGGGGATTGATGACCTCAGATATTAAGTCCCATAGTGCTCAGAGCCATTTGAACCATTTTTTGAGACGCTTAAAGTAGTAAATGAGTTTTACTATTTGGGGAGCAAAACAACTGATGTATGGTTGTTTACATCTTTGGGTGGGTATAGTGACATCTCTGAACAGTCAAACGGACTGTGTCTGTGACACAATGTCCACAGTCAACGTCTGTCTTCAGTATCTCTGGGAACCGGGGTGATGCAAAACTTTTTTTGATGTGTGTATGAGATCGTGCTGAAAAGTAATGCCTCGAATTTGTATGTGAAGAGTCTTAAAGCTTTTTAAGTAAAACAAACCTTGTTAACATTCTGCACATTTATTATTCGCGTCTAAATATTTATTTCTTAACGTAGTCACTCTGACACCAATCACATGTCTCCCAACGAGAGACCAGTTTGTTGATGCTGTCACTGTAGAATATTTCACTTTGTTAATGGAACCACAACCTCACCTCTGCTTGCATCGCTTCACCACTATTAAAGTGAAGTCCTCGGAGGTGTTTTTTAACTTTTGGAAACAGATGAAATTCGGATGGGGCCAAGTCGGGACTGTGTGGAGGGTAATCGATGGCAGCAAACCCAAGACGTCGGATTGTTGCAGATGTTGCAGCGTTCGTGTGTGATCTGGCACTGTCATGCTGAAGAAGAGAGTCCTCCATTTGTGTGCGAACTCTCCGAGTTCGAAACTCGATTACAGCACGCTATCTCTGCCTCACCAATATAGTCACGTTACACACCGCCATGTTAAAGCTACAATTCGGAGATCTCTAGCAGCAGAAGGCTGCAAAAATGATGACATGAAGAAAAAAATACGTAGAATATTAATTACTAAGTACGTTTGTTTTATTTAAAATACTTTAAGGGCTTTCACATAAAAAATTCGGAGGCATTACGTTTCAGCATACCATCTTATTAATATTACATAGCAATGAAAATATAAAGTTTAATAAACTGTGTTAAGCACTTCCTCGTTAGATTTTTGTAGAACGTAATGACATCTAACGGGAATCTAACAGAAAACGTGGGTCAACACTACAGAAGACAGTTGATTGGTCAAAGAAAGAACGGAAAAAGCAACGTAAAATTAGCAGATGAGATGGAAGCTACAAATTAGAAATGTAAAATAATGACCGAAGCATAGATAGTTAACGATGTAACGGAGTTAGTGATTCGCTGTTGGACGAAAGGAAAACAGCAAAACAGAAGGCAAGAAACTGTGCCTGTGATAGCAGATTAAACTTCAGTCTCTTTTCGAGTGCAGAGCGGTTTTAGATAAGATAAAGATTACAGAGTAGCTTTTTTCCAGTCACATAGCCAAAATCTTTCGTTCACATCATCCCAATGATACAGCCATTCTAGCAATTGTACCCTCGACTACAAACCCGTCCCAAAGGAAGTTTCAACTCACACTCTTCATGTCTAAGTGCAAACCCAGCTCACATCCTCGCGCCAACAAATTGTCCATCAGTTCCTTCCTGCACACACAGCTAACATAATTTTTTATGTAATACCCTTCCTAGTTCCATACCAAATCCAAAAGTCTTAGTGACAAAGAGTTGACGAGGTCCGTCAGCATCATCATTTCTTATGAGACTCAGAACAAAGCCTATCGCTACATCTCTTCAGGCGTTACATTTTCCTTTTTTAGCCAACAAAATGTATCTTTAAGAAACAAAGCAAATTACTGGAATTCCTAGTTCATTTCACAGCTAAAACTACTATCGCTGTTTTTTTTATATATTTTTTTAAGTAGTAGTGGTGATCAGGGCGAAAGGAACTTATAACTCGCAAACATAAAAAATCTCAGCTGCTGCTAAACTGATAAAAGGAAATCGGAAATGCACCTAGAATGGCGGAAGAAGTTCTAAACACACTAAAACAGTGGTTTTAATGGCCTTATATGAGTATTTTGGCAAGTGTAAGATGTGCCTGAAGTTTGCCTCTCATTCGCCTGCCACGGGACATGTTAGTGATCGAATTTAGGCTATTCAATACACATAACCCATGTTTGATATCGACAAGAATTTTGTAATTAAAAGAATGAAATGCCTTGCAGTTTGAGTAATTAGATTTCATGATATGCCTTAGAGCTCTGCATTTCGATGAAAACAACCGCTCGAGCATTTCCCACTTCGTGCCGCTGCTCGACGGCTGGGAAAGGCCCACGCTGCGATACGGCTGTGGCCGTCTAATGCACCATGTGGCCGGTTGTCCTCCACTTCTCGGTTATCGGTTGGACTGTCGAGCACTGCCGGACGCTCGAGCGTACTCACAATCTCGGCCGGTGACAGTACAACCGCCGCGCACTCTACAGTGCCGAATCGCATTAGAAACCGTGTGTAAACGCAGTTGACGACCTGGCTTTGAGCAGCGCAGACAGCGTTATGGATAAACCAAGTATAGGTCGTAAACGTTCCTTTCATGAAACGAAGAGAAGTATTATGGAGAGAATTAGGAGCGGCTCATTAGTCCTGAAGAAGAAAGACATGTCGTAAGAGGAGGCGAAAAGTGAAGCTTGGAAATCGTTTGCACTTGTAGTGGATCCTGTCACGCAGGCTTCTGCTCTTTTCGTGCAATGTACCACATGTGATACCATACTTTCGTACCAGTCAAGCACAACAGGTATGATTCGGCACTGCAAAAGTAAATGCGGAGCAGAAGTCCACCGACCACTTGCAGTACCAAGTAGCATAAAGAAAGTTGTTGGTAGGTTGGTCGATATGAGTGGAACAGATTTGCCACCGTTAAATACTTGTAGTAAGATTGGCTTCAAGAATTATTCGCAGGAGCTCATCAATGTTGACGCCACTTACGGCAAAGTCAGTATAGAAGACATTCTATACTATTTGAAGAGATCGGGTCACTCGGGGCGTCTGCGGCACTCTGTGAAGCAAGAAGCTGTAATTCGGTGAAACAGTATACTGTTAATGCTCAATTCCGTCATAAGTCAAATCGACGATATTCGAGATCTACTAGAATCCCGGGGGCAATCGACACTCTTAGAAACCTTCCAAGAAGGATGCGTAGGAGACGTTGTCGCTTTCTAACCCCCTTTAAAGAAGCGAGTTTGGATTTGGAAACTGCAAAGGTCACAACGCTGGAACGTGTGCTGCCGTGGTACAAGAGTCTGTTACATCATTGTGAACCAATAGACAGTGACAACGAGGTAAGAACACTTTCCATAGGTTACGATCCCTTATACAACTGTTGAATTATTAGAGTGCAGTTATGTATGCTGGGTTTTCTTTTCAGCTCATGGCGAAAACAGAAAGGAGAGCAGCATACTTCATCACAGAGAAGTGCAAAATTGGGGCTATCCATTACGTTGCCACGGTTCTATGGCCATCACGGCGTCATTTGAAGAAACTCACAGCAGACGAAAAGCAAGCCGCATATGCTGAAGTTCGACGATTGTACTCGGAACTGCCCGTAAATGGTAAGGTTCATTCACTGAAACCAATTAGTAAACGAATGTTTGTTTGTCTAATCTGCCATCTTTCGTTAGATCAACATTTATTACGTCTACAATGTGATATTTGGGAAAGGTTTCGCAGCTTAAACATTCCACAATGCGTTTTGATGTAATTTGTGCGATATATATAAAATGTCACCGTAAATATAGTCGTTTAGTAACCAGTAATTCTAACTACGGTGTATACATATTGGAAGGTGACAGGAATATCTTACGGATGTTTTCATTCATGTTTAGAGTCCATTCAAGCAAACAGTGACCAAGTTCTTCCCATGAAAAAGTCCAGAATGGAACGGAGTTCGGATGAGGACGACGAAGATGGACACACAGTTACTACCAATGAACTCGTCAGGTACCTTTCGCTCTCCAAATCCGACTGCAGCTGTGCCGAAGGACAAATTTTGCAGTGGTGGAAAACGCACGCGGGGCTATTTCCTAGGCTGTCGGTAGTAGCCAGAAGAGTTCTCTGTATTCCTGCCACCTGTGCTGCCAGCAAGAGAAATTGTAGCCAGGCCGGTCACCTGCTGTCCAGCAAAAGATCGTGCCTGGTTTCAGACAAGGTGGATGATCTCTTATTGATCCATCACAATTTCGTAAGTATTCACAACATACCACGTAATCACAAGGAAGGAAACATTCCTCATACTCTATAAATGTATGGTTCCACTTTCATTGACTTCACAGGAAGAAGTTCAAACCGCCAGCTGTAGTAAGAGCTCCAGGAACACAAATGACGCCTGTGTATCAGGGAGCACGAATGACGAAAAACGAATTTTATAGTCACGGTTCACTTGTAACGTTATTTACAGGTCATAATTTGTTCAGAAATTAACGTTTGTGCAACAAAATTTCGTCAGTATTACTTTTAACTCCGTCATTCCTTCCCGATACTGCATTCAATGTTAGTACAACGTATACGTGGCCGAGTTTGGAGATAGGCTACACATAGTCTACTGTGTTCCCGTTTGTCTACCTAACGCAACAAAATACTAAATAAAGACATTACAGTTTTTAACGTTACAATTACTGGAATACATGATAACCTCAAAGGCGAAACTCCAGTAGTCTGCAGCATATTAACAAACATCAAATGTAACATATACAAGTGTATTGTTTAGGTAATAGAACTGGTAGTAAACAACGAAAGACATTTGTAAAAGAAACAGGTGAGTGGTTAATGTGAAGCGGTGGCCTCTAATCTCAAGGAGTGTTATGAAGCGCCGCTCGCTGGCACTGAGTCCACCGGTTACTGGCGACCGGCCGAGCGTTTGGCGCACTCGGCCGAGCGCTGGCGATCGGCTGCCCACAGCCGGCGGAAGAGGACGCTCGGCCGCGTGCTCCCGAGAGCCAGAGGGTCGAGCGGGACACGCCGGTAAAAATCGGAGATGATGCAGACCTCTAATATGCCTTGCAGTTTGAGTAATTAGATTTCATGCACCGTTCTAAGTCATCCCACGGGTGTTCCGTTATGTTCAGGTTGGGACTCTGGGAATGTCATACCGTTTCAGGAATGTTGTTGTCCATATACCAACGCCTCACAGATGCTGGTTTAGGACAGAGTGCAATGTAACGCTGATATAAACTACACTCCTGGAAATTGAAATAAGAACACCGTGAATTCATTGTCCCAGGAAGGGGAAACTTTATTGACACATTCCTGGGGTCAGATACATCACATGATCACACAGACAGAACCACAGGCACATAGACACGGGCAACAGAGCATGCACAATGTCGGCACTAGTACAGTGTATATCCACCTTTCGCAGCAATGCAGGCTGCTATTCTCCCATGGAGACGATCGTAGAGATGCTGGATGTAGTCCTGTGGAACGGCTTGCCATGCCATTTCCACCTGGCGCCTCAGTTGGACCAGCGTTCGTGCTGGACGTGCAGACCGCGTGAGACGACGCTTCATCCAGTCCCAAACATGCTCAATGGGGGACAGATCCGGAGATCTTGCTGGCCAGGGTAGTTGACTTACACCTTCTAGAGCACGTTGGGTGGCACGGGATACATGCGGACGTGCATTGTCCTGTTGGAACAGCAAGTTCCCTTGCCGGTCTAGGAATGGTAGAACGATGGGTTCGATGACGGTTTGGATGTACCGTGCACTATTCAGTGTCCCCTCGACGATCACCAGTGGTGTACGGCCAGTGTAGGAGATCGCTCCCCACACCATGATGCCGGGTGTTGGCCCTGTGTGCCTCGGTCGTATGCAGTCCTGATTGTGGCGCTCACCTGCACGGCGCCAAACACGCATACGACCATCATTGGCACCAAGGCAGAAGCGACTCTCATCGCTGAAGACGACACGTCTCCATTCGTCCCTCCATTCACGCCTGTCGCGACAACACTGGAGGCGGGCTGCACGATGTTGGGGCGTGAGCGGAAGACGGCCTAACGGTGTGCGGGACCGTAGCCCAGCCTCATGGAGACGGTTGCGAATGGTCCTCGCCGATACCCCAGGAGCAACAGTGTACCTAATTTGCTGGGAAGTGGCGGTGCGGTCCCCTACGGCACTGCGTAGGATCCTACGGTCTTGGCGTGCATTCGTGCGTCGCTACGGTCCGGTCCCAGGTCGACGGGCACGTGCACCTTCCGCCGACCACTGGCGACAACATCGATGTACTGTGGAGACCTCACGCCCCACGTGTTGAGCAATTCGGCGGTACGCCCACCCGGCCTCCCGCATGCCCACTATACGCCCTCACTCAAAGTCCGTCAACTGCACATACGGTTCACGTCCACGCTGTCGCGGCATGCTACCAGTGTTAAAGACTGCGATGGAGCTCCGTATGCCACGGCAAACTGGTTGACACTGACGGCGGCGGTGCACAAATGCTGCGCAGCTAGCGCCATTCGACGGCCAACACCGCGGTTCCTGGTGTGTCCGCTGTGCCGTGCGTGTGATCATTGCTTGTACAGCCCTCTCGCAGTGTCCGGAGCAAGTATGGTGGGTCTGACACACCGGTGTCAATGTGTTCTTTTTTCCATTTCCAGGAGTGTATCATTGTGTGCGAACTGTTAGTCTACTGCACGTAGTATACAATGCTATAAAATGTCTTCATATCGTTCAGCATTTAGCATTTTCCTAAGCGCCAATAAGCGGACAACGCCCAAACAGCGAATAACACCCCCACACCGTTACACCACCACCTACGTATTTGACTGTTGCTACTACTCTTGGTCGCTGGTAACGTTCTCCAGGCATCCGCCATACCCAAACCCTTCCATCGGATTGTCACAGGGTACAGCGTGATCATCACCGTCATGGAATGTGCAGTAGTATCGCTCTTTACACCACCTCAAGCACCGCTTAGAACTGACTACAGGAATGTGTGACACACGAAGAACTGCTCTACCATTGTACCCAATTGTAATTTCCTAGTCACAGCCCCTGTGAAAGCTTGGAACTCACGATGATTCCTTCAATTAAATTCATGCGATTTTTACAGCCACTCTCCGCAACGCTCTACAGTCTCTCTCCATAAGTGCATGAAGACTACTTGGTTTCGGTTTAGCTGCGGTTGTTCCTTCACGTTTCGACTTCACAATCACATCACCAACAGTCGACTTTGGCACCTTTAGAAGTGCTGAAGAGTCCCTAATGGATTTGTTGCTCGGGTGACATCCAATACTTAGTCATTGTTCGAAGTCACTGAGCTGTCCTGGGAGATCCATTCCGCTGTTACTACTTCTCTATTGACACCACAACTCTCCCCAAGATGTTTCATACTTGGGGGCTGTAATATGCCACATCTAGCGATCAACTCGGCACTACACTGGAGGTGTCCAGATACTTTTAGTGTATACTTCAACAGCTGACTCAAGCAGCTGCAGAGGCAATTGCTGTCGTTCGCTTTTGGGTTCAAATAGATGGTTCAAATGGCTCTAAGCACTATGGGACTTAACAGATGAGGTCATCAGTCCCATAGACTTGTTATTGTTGTTGTGGTCTTCAGTCCAGAGACTGGTTTGATGCAGCTCTCCATGCTACTCTTTCCTGTGCAAGCTTCTTCATCTCCCAGTACCTACTACAACCTACATCCTTCTGAATCTGTTTAGTGTATTCATCTCTTGGGCTCCCTCTACGATTTTTACCCTCCACGCTGCCCTCCAATACTAAATTGGCGATCCCTTGATGCCTCAGAATATGCCCTACCAGCCGATCCCTTCTTCTAGTCAAGTTGTGCCACTAATTTCTCTTCTCTCCAATTCTATTCAATACCTCCTCATTAGTTATTGATCTACCCATCTAACCTTCAGTATTCTTCTGTAGCACCACATTGCGAAAGCTTCTATTATCCTCTTGTCTAAACTATTTATCGTCCACGTTTCACTTCCATACATGACTACACTCCATACAAATACTTTCAGAAACGACTTCCTGACACTTTATCTATACTCGATGTTAACAGATTTCTCTTCTTCAGAAACGCTTTCCTTGCCATTGCCAGTATACATTTCATATCCTCCCTACTTCGACCATCTCATACACACAAAGATGTAAACAACCATGCATGAGCAGCGCCTATTAGATGGAGGGGGTCCGTCAGCCGATCAGTTCCAGTCATTCCACCAGGAAGGAGGAACACGGTTTGTGTTGTTTGTTGTTCAACCATGTCCAGACGGTGAATACCGCGGTTCATCGCGTCCGCATTGTTACTTTGCGCCAGGAAGGGCTCTCAACAAGGGAAGTGTCCAGCGTTCCGGAGTGAACCAAAGTGATGTGTTCGGACACGGAGGAGATGCAGAGAGACAGGAACTGTCAATGACATGCTTCGCTCAGGCCACCCAAGGGCTACCACTGGAATGAATGACCGCTACCTACGGATTATGGCTCGGAGGAACCCTGGCAGCAACGCCACCTTGCTCAATAATGCTTTTCATGCAGCCACAGAACGTCGTGTTATGACTCAAACTGTGCGCAATAGGCTGCATGATGCGCAACTTTACTCCCGATTCCATGGCGAGGTCCATCTTTGCAACCACGACACCATGCAGCGCGGTACAGATGGGCCCAATAACATGCCGAATGGACCGCTCAGGATTGGCATCAAGTTCTCTTCATCGATGAGTGTCGCACATGCCTTCAACCAGACATTCGTCAGAGACGTGTTTGGAGGCAAACCGGTCGGGCTGAACCCTTTAGACACTCTGTCCAGCGAGTGCAGGAAGTTGGAGGTTCCCTGCTGTTTTGGGGTGACATTATGTGGGGCCGACGTACCCCGCTGGTGGTTATGGAAGGCGCCGTAGCGGCTATACGATACGTGAGTACCATCCTCCGACCCATAGTGCAACCATATCGGCAGCATATTGGCTAGGCACTCATCTTCATGGAGAATAATTCGCCTCCCATCGTGCACATCTTGTGAATGACTTTCTTCTGGTAACGACATTGCTCGACTAGAGGGGCCAGTATGTTCTCCAGACATGAACCCTATCGAACATACCTGGGATAGATTGTAAATGGCTGTTTATGGACGACGTGACCCACCAACCACTCTGAGGGATCTACGCCGAATCGCAGTTGACGAGTGGGACAATCTGGACCAACAGTGCGTTGATGAATTTGTGGATACTATGCCACGACGAATAGAGGCATACATCAATGCAAGAGGACGTGCTACTGGGTGTACAGCAATCTGGACCACTACTTCTGTAGGTCTCACTGTATGGTGGTACAACATGCAGTGTGTGGTTTTTATGAGCAATAAAAAGGGTGGAAATGATGTTTATGTTGATCTCTATTCCAATTTTCTGTAGAGGTTCCCGAACTCTCGGAACCTAGGTGATGCAAAACTTTTTTTAATGTGTGTGTTCTAACAGTATCACTGTGCTCGATTTTGTGTTTTAACGCTAGTGAGACATTTCCTATGGTCTGCGAGAGGTATCGGTGATAATTCGTGCAGGCTGAGATAAGTGACTTATCGTAACTGGCAGATGCGTGTTTTATGAATCCCAGGTGTTGTCAAGTGCCCACAATCATCTTTTGGCACTGCGATCAGTGTGACGAGAAATCACGGGAATCACTTTCACTGGTTTACGTAAGAGCCGCTGTAGTCGGATTTTGAAGCTCATGCATGTGGCAAGTTTCTCCAGTTTTTTCACGATTCTACTGCGATGGAGATGTCAGCGATCAACAATTTCTTTTCCCCACAATAGGGATGTCTGATGTATCGTAATGCAACATTTAATTTGTCTGAAGCTGAAATACTATGGTAATTTTGATGTTCGTTCTCTTCAACATTTTCTGATTTATTGTCCCACCAGTTCTTTCCACTGGCAGATGATAGTTTTGGCCTAAATTCCAGTGGATTATTATTATTGCTATTATTATTTTATATTTTTCAAGTTTTTTGTTCATGTAAAATACGAACTGTTATGTTCTCTCACTAGGATCTCAGGTTAGATGTGAGAAAGGGCCTGAATGCCCCATTCTTGCCAGGTGAAACAAATGCATAAATATACCGATGGAATTAGCAACACCCAAAAGTAATTAGTGTAGAGTAACGAAATTTCGGGAAAAATTCGTCTAGGTAACATATTTACGTGATTAATATTACAAGACCACAGACTGATGTAGACGCGAGAAAAGCCATTGCAAATGTAAAATACTGGTACATTAGTGACCAGTGTAACCGCCAGAATGTTGAATGCAAACGTGTATGCATTATGTAGTGCAGGTGCCGGATGTCAGTGTGGGCTGGAGTCCCACGCCTTTGGCACTTGGTCGGTCAATAAAGGGACGGTTAACGCTGTTTATAAGTGACGCAGGAGTAGTCATCAGATGATGTCCCATATGTGCTCGACTGGAGACAGATCTGGCGATCGAGCAGGCCAAGGCAACATTTCGACATTCTCCAGAGCATCTTGAGCTACAACAGGGGTATGTCCCTCCCGCCAGAGGTTCGAGTCCTCCCTCGGGCATGGGTGTGTGTATTGTTCTTAGCATAAGTTAGTTTAAGTACGGTGTAAGTCTAGGGACCGATGACCTAAGCAGTTTGGTCCCTTAGGAATTCACACACACACACACACACACACACACACGCACACACACACACACGCACACACACACACACACACACACACACACACACACACAGGGATATGTGGGCGAGCGATCCTATTGGAAAATGCCCCCTGGAATGCTGTGCATGAGTGGGACAACAACATGTCGAATGACCAAACTGACGTACAAATTTGCAGTCAGGGTGCCAGGGATAACCACAACCAGTTTTCCTGGCGTGATATGAATCCGCACTCAGACCATAATTCCAGGTGTGGATGCAGAATGTCTAGCAAGCAGACAGCCTCAACAGGCCGCAACTGGCCTCCTTCTGACCAACACACGGCCATCACTGGCACCGAGGCAGAACCAAATTTCACCAGAAAACAGAGCAGACCGCCACCCTGTTCTCCACTGAACTCTCAGTGGATACCACCACTGAAATGTGGTTCGTGATCAGTGGAATGCACGGTACAGGGCGTCTGATTCGGAGCTGACCTTGAAGTAACCGATTTGTAGCAGTTCGTTGCCTGACTGCGATGCCAGTTACTGCTGAAATTACTGCTGCAGAGGCAGTACGATGAACCAGAGCCATATGCCGAACACGAGGGTCTTCCCTGCCGTTAGTGCCACGTGGCCGTTCGGAGCCTGGTCTTCTTGCAGCCGTACATTCACCTGACCACGGCTGGCATCAATAATGTACAACAGCTACATTCCTACCAACTCTTTCTGCAACATCGCACAAGGCACATACAGTTTCTCGTAACCCTATTACACGACTTCATTCAGTATAAGTGAGGTGTTGATAATGGTGTCTTTTCATCTTTCTGATTTGCAGCTCCTTGTATTGGCCGTGTTTGTAGTTAATTTTTTTTTTGTGGACTTGAGGTCCGCCAGTTATGCAAAACACTGTTTTTCTCAATACGCAAACATGTTTCGGCACCACTGTGCCATCATCAGTGGGTTTTCGTTTTTGTTTTTCTGCAATGTGAACATTTTTGTTACATGATTATAAAATTATGTGTATTTTTAATTCAAACAACAGATCGTTTCTTTTCGAAAATACCTTTACATTTGGTGAGCATGAATTTTCTGGACCACTTTTGTGTTGATTATTAGAGGTAGCTTGTCATCTGCAACCTAACGATGTTGATGAGAAAGTTTTTTTCTTTGCTGGGAGTTAACCTATCTTCTAGAGTGTAATTTAGTTTTTCGCGGTGTTTTCGGGCCTATTTTCGTATTTCCTTACGTTATCGTGTGGCAAGCACTTCCATTATCCGCATCATGCTGAGATGTTGCGATGCATACGTAACTGTAACAAGTATTTACCACAAATAACGTGGTAAAACGCTTTTCGCTACACCAGAACACAGTGTGATTGTGGTTTGTTATCACCTGTGATCTGGTGTAGTGAAAAGCGTTTTACTACGTTATTTGTGGAAAATACTTGTTACAGTTATGTATGCATCGCAACATCTCAGCATGATGCGGATAATGGAAGTGCTTGCCACACGATAACGTAAGTAAATACGAAAATAGGCGCGAAAATATCGCAAAAAACTAAATTACACTCTAGAAGATAGGTTAACTCCCAGCAAAGAAAAAAACTTTCTCATCAACATCGTTAGGTTGCAGATGACAAGCTACCTCTAATAATCAACACAAAAGTGGTCCCAGTCCGGGACCGCGCGACTGCTACGGTCGCAGGTTCGAATCCTGCCTCGGGCAAGGATGTGTGTGATGTCCTTAGGTTCGTTAGGTTTCAGTAGTTCTCAGTTCTAGGGGACTGATGACCACAGCTGTTAAGTCCCATAGTGCTCAGAGCCATTTGAACAAAAGTGGTCCAGAAAATTCATGCTCACCAAATGTAAAGGTACGAGGGGCGTTCAGAAAGTAAGCTCCGATCGGTCGCGAAATGGAAACGACTATGAAAATCCGATAAAGCTTTGCACAGATGTGTTGGGTAGTGTCTCTAGTATAACCCCAGTTAGCATCACGTCGCTCTTCTCATTTCTGAGCTCGCAGTGAGTGCGTAAAGATGTCTAGAAAATAGTGTCTGCCGCCAAGTACGAGGGCCTGGTGAGAAATTTCGCCTGAAGCTATGCAGCTAACATTACATAACTGTCGTGCTGTTTCGTCTTCACGACAATTCTCAGCCGCATTCTGCAGGGGCAATGAAGATGCTCCTGCATCGTTTTCAAATGGAAATGTTAGATTACCCGCAATACAGTCCGCAATTGTCTCCCCCTGAGTTTCATCTCTGGTCACATGAACCGCTGTCTTTGAAGACAGCATTTTGACACAGACAACGAGGTGTAGGCCAGCGTGGAGAATTGGCGGAAAGCACTGGCGGCTGCCTTCTATGATGAGGCTATTGAAAAGTTGGTACAACGCTATGACAAAAGTCTAAGTCAGAACGGCGACTACGTAGAGAAGTAGCTGAAAGGTGTAGCTAATTGTTACAAGTAAAACATTTCTGATGTTCACTGTGGTTTCAATTTGGCAATCAATCGGAGCTTACTTTCTGAACAGGCCTCGTATTTTCAAAAAGAAACGATCTGTTGTTTGAATTAAAAATACACATAATTTTATAATCATGTAACAAAAATGTTCACATTGCAGAAAAATAAAAACGAAAACCCACTGATGATGGCACAGTGGTGCCGAAACATGTTTGCGTACTGAGAAAAACGGTGTTTTGTATAACGGGCGGACAAAAAAAAACAGGTGTCTTTGTAGCCTTAAAGGCATTCTTCACCAACATAAACCCACCAGTTTCAGTCTAAAAAAAAGTGATTTCATTCTCGTAGTCACGCTACTAGCGCCACTTTTTCTGCGTCTGGCGCGAAATTTGAATGATAATATTTCAAATTTAGAAGTACGCCTGCCAACTTTCGTTTATGTCGCACAACTCCTTGGTACTGCAAATTTTTGGGCGTCAGTGTAAACAAATCGCGTGAGAGGGAAGGAAGGTGGAACTTTGGGACTTCCTGGTATGGGATGCAGGAGGTAAGGGCGTGGGGGGGGGGGGGGGGGGAAAGAAGAAGAAGGTTGTTGTACCTGTTTAAGGAAGTGTGGTGAATTCATGAATTGATACAAGATAAGGATGGAAGAAAAGTGAGGCAGATAGCATGTAATTCAAGGGCTTTATGAGGAGCAGACATCCCTGCGAAATTTATACACGTGTATCGGGAACACGATCTTGTATTTGTGGATTACATCTGCAAGCGCATACACACACACACACACACACACACACACACAGACGCAGACGCATGAGCATGCACGAAACGTGAACATGTGAACTGCTGGGTCAAGGCGAACACTTGATGGCCGAAATTGTTGTCAGAGTTGTAATAGCTTGCCGGTTCACGCACAGCGCGAATGGAAAGCCGACATTGGCAAAGCTGGGACCGTAACTCGTTTCGGCCGCGCCGGTCAATTCATCCTCTGCGCTTTACGATTAGAGGAAGCGAAAATATGTTTGCAATTAATGCGGGGCGCATTGGCGGCTCCGAGGCAGGGCAGTAGCGCGCGGCTTAATGATGTGAGCGCTGGCCATCCATCTCCATTGGCCGCAATCGATGGCAGCCCGCGTGACACAGCGGCGATATTAATCGATGTTGGCCGGCGCTGGACGCGATATTAATCGTCGCTGTGCGAGGATCGCCGCGGTGCGGACGGCGACGCGGCGGCCCCCAGGACAGGGGCAGGCGTTTCAACACCGCTGGCTCTGCTGCAGGCGGGGGCAACTCTGTCGCCTCGAGTGGGGCGCGGCTAGAAAGCGATGGCCTGGTCTCACTGCGGTCGCCACAGACATTCGTGTCAACCCAGCCACTGGCCGACAACACTACTGCACTACGCTCCCATTGCTAGTAACTTGTGTAGGGGTTGCACCAAATAATACGAAAAAGCTGATATAAACACTCATTATACTACGAGTATATACCTACCTTTCCAAATTGTGTGTCACCTTTAAGCTGTCGTTTGTGTTACTTCGGCATTATTAAAGCTCTGGAAGACATTACGACTCTCGTTAATAGTTCTGTAGTATTTGTTTATCATACAGTGACAGAGAATATTAAGAAAAATATATACTCTGCTCCATAGGTTAGGGGAACACGATTTTCGGCGTCTGTCATACACAACTGAGCAATAATTGAGGACTGTGTATGGTCCCAAGTTATACGTATTATACGTATAGCTTTCACAAATTAAGTAAACAACAAGACGTCATTGTATCCTCAGTCGTTTGCATAAAAAGATCTCAAATGTCCAACGGGTATCGAAAACAAATTGCAAACAATCATTCATCCTGTCATCCTGGGAGCTTTTTATTGGACTTTGAGCGCTTCAGTAACGTGTATGCTCTCCGTGAGCGTTTATCACTACCTGACACCTACGTGGCATGCTCCGTGAAAGTCTGCTTAGGTCATCTTACAGTATGCGTTCCCATTGTTCAATAGGAGCCTATGAGAGTTCTTGGAGAGTCCGTGGTGAAACAGGACGACCACGAACATTTCTGTCAAGCATGTCCCACATATAGACGATGTGATTTAGGTCGGGACTCACTGCCGGCCATTCTACATCTACATCTACATTTATACTCCGCAAGTCACCCAACGGTGTGTGGCGGAGGGCAATTTCGTGCCACTGTCATTGCCTCCCTTTCCTGTTCCAGTCGCGTATGGTTCGCGGGAAGAACGACTGCCGGAAAGCCTCCGTGCGCACTCGAATCTCTCTAATTTTACATTCGTGATCTCCTCGGGAGGTATAAGTAGGGGGAAGCAATATATTCGATACTCCATCCAGAAACGCACCCTCTCAAAACCTGGACAGCAAGCTACACCGCAATGCAGAGCGCCTCTCTTGCAGAGTCTGCCACTTGAGTTTGCTAAACATTTCCGTAACGCTATCACGCTCACCAAATAACCCTGTGACGAAACGCGCCGCTCTTCTTTGGATCTTCTCTATCTCCTCCGTCAACCCGACCTGGTACGGATCCCACACTGATGAGCAATACTCAAGTATAGGTCGAACGAGTGTTTTGTAAGCCACCTCCTTTGTTGATGGACTACATTTCCTAAGGACTCTCCCAATGAATCTCAATCTGATACCCGCCTTACCAACAATTAATTTTATATGATCATTCCACTTCAAATCGTTCCGCACCCATACTCCCAGATATTTTACAGTTGTAACTGCTACCAGTCTTTGTTCCGCGATCATATAATCATGCAATAAAGGATCTTTCTTTCTATGTATTCGCCATACTTTACATTTGTCTATGTTAAGGGTCGGTTGCCACTCCCTGCACCAAGTGCCTATCCGCTGCAGATCTTCCTGCATTTCGCTCAATTTTCTAATGCTGCAACTTCTCTGTATACTACAGCATCATCCGCGAAAATCCGCATGGAACTTCCAACACTACCTACTAGGTCATTTATATATATTGTGAAAAGCAATGGTCCCTTAACCCTCCCCTGTGACACGCCAGAGGTTACTTTAACTTCTGCAGACGTCTCTCCATTGAGAACAACATGCTGTGTTCTGTTTGCTAAAAACTCTTCAATCCAGCCACACAGATGGTCTGATATTCCGTAGGCTCTTACTTTGTTTATCAGGCGACAGTGCGGAACTGTATCGAAGGAAGTCAAGGAAAATGGCATCTACCTGGGAGCCTGTATCTAATATTTTCTAGGTCTCATGAACAAATAAAGCGAGTTGGGTCTCATATGATCGCTGTTTCCGGAAACCGTGTTGATTCCTACAGAGTGGATTCTGGGTTCCCAGAAACGACGTGACACCCGAGCAAAAAACATGTTCTAAAATTCTACAACAGATCGACGTCAGAGATATAGGTCTATAGTTTTGCGCATCTGCTCGACGACTCTTCTTGAAGACTGGGACTACCTGTGCTCTTTTCCAATCATTTGGAACCTTCCGTTCCTCTAGAGACTCGCGGTACACGGCTGTTAGAAGGGGGGCAAGCTCTTTCGCGGACTCTGTGTAGAATCGAATTGGTATCCCGTCAGGTCCAGTGGACTTTCCTCTGTTGAGGGATTTCAGTTGCTTTTCTATTCCTTGGACACTTATTTCGATGTCAACCATTTTTTCGTTTGTGCGAGGATTTAGAGAAGGAACTGCAGTGCGGTCTTCCTCTGTGAAACAGCTTTGGAAAAAGGTGTTTAGTATTTCAGCTTTACGCGTGTCATCCTCTGTTTCAATGCCATTGTCATCCCAGAGTGTCTGGATATGCTGTTTCGATCCACTTACTGATTTAACGTAAGACCAGAACTTCCTAGGATTTGCTGCCAAGTCGTTACATAGAATTTTACTTTCGAATTCACTGAAAGCTTCACGCATAGCCCTCCTTACGCTAATTTTGACATCGTTCAGCTTCTGTTTGTCTGAGAGGTTTTGGCTGCGTTTAAACTTGCAGTGAAGCTCTCTTTGCTTTCGCAGTAGTTTCCCTATCTTTGTTGTTGAACCACGGTGGGTTTTTCCCGTCCCTCACAGTTTTACTCGGCAACCACCTGTCTAAAACTCATTTTGCGATTTTACGATTGCCTTGAATTTTTTCCATAAACACTCAACATTGTCTGTGTCGGAACAGAAATTTTCGTTTTGATCTGTTAGGTAGTCTGAAATCTGCCTTCTATTACTCTTGCTAAACAGATAAACCTTCCTCCCTTTTTTTTGATATTCCTATTAACTTCCATATTCAGGGATGCTGCAACGGCCTTATGATCACTGATTCCCTGTTGTGCGCTTACAGAGTCGAAGAGTTCGGGTCTGTTTGTTATCAGTAGGTCCAAGATGTTATCTCCACGAGTCGGTTCTCTGTTTAATTGCTCGAGGTAATTTTCGGATAGTGCTCTCAGTATAATGTCACTCGATGTTCTGTCCCTACCACCCGTCCTAAACATCTGAGTGTCCCAGTCTATATCTGGTAAATTGAAATCTCCACCTAAGACTATAACATGCTGAGGAAATGTATGTGAAATGTATTCCAGATTTTCTCTCAGTTGTTCTGCCACTAATGCTACTGAGTCGGGAGGTCGGTAAAAGGAGCCAATTATTAACCTAGCTCGGTTGTTATGTGTAACCTCCACCCATAATAATTCACAGGAACTATCCATTTCTGCTTCACTACATTTATCACTTTAATGTCCAGGCTTCGCAAGACATCCCTGCTTACACCCACCACGTAAGCCCCGGCATAAGAAGGAATTCAGGGGCTCCACAATGCGCAGCAACCACCACATGGGCCAATCGTATCTGTTCGATGTACTGCCTGGCGGTAAGGCGACATGGACAACGACAAGATCCATAAGGCTGTCAACACTGAAGCCTCCCCACAACATCACAGAATCTTGGAAATCAGTCGATTTTTTGGACAACATTTGGCAGCTACCGCTCACCACGGATTTTCGCACACAAACACGTCCATCAACTCGCGTCTAATTATATCTAGACTCGTTTGTGAATAATACCTATCACCAGTGACGAAGATGCCAGTTGAGATGGGTACGACAGAACTGAAAACGACTTACAAGATCTTGTGTCAAGCAGGGTACTCGAAGGGGACGTCTGGCCATAAGCTCCTTTCTCGTAACCTGTTCATTACAGTCTGATGGCTCCTGCTGCTCATGCGGCCCTTTCCAGGTCGTCTTACAGTGTTCTGGAGGTATCTGTATGGCGCTGCAACGCAGAGACAGACAGATATCGGTCTTCACGTGCGGTTTTAATGCGTCATCGACCTTGTCCAACTCACCTTGTGTGTTGACAGGTCTCCCTGTAGTGCGTCCACAACTTATAGATGACACTTGAAGAGTCATTGGCATCTGCAATCCACCCTTTTTGGGACAAACAGGCCGCCCTTACAAACTGCACTGCATTACGATGTCACAACATGCGAGGTGGCGCAGTGGTTAGCACAATGGACTTGCGTTCGGGAGGACGATTCAAACCCGCGTCCGATCATCCTTATTTAGGTTTTGCGTGATTTCCCGAAATCACTTAAGGCAAATGCCTGGATGGTTCCTTTGATAGGGCACGCCCGACTTCCTTCCCCATCCTTCCCCAATCTATGGGACCGATGAATTCGCTATGTGGTCCCCTTCCCCAAATCAACCATCCAGCCAAAATTGCATGTGCTTGGTTGAATACAGCGTCCACAAATGACAACTGCCATCAGTGTACCTTTCCAGAAAACACTGGGACAGGGGTGCTCACTTCCTTCTAAGGGCCAACTGACACTGTAAAAACTGGGTTGTTTTGGAAATCAGCCTTATGCAAACATAATTATTTTATTTTTATATTTCCCCAGACATGTTTCGACACCAATGTGTCATCTTCTATGGGCTAAATTTTTATTTCTATAAAGTACAATATCTGTAAAGTACAATATCAATTAACCCACAGAATATGACACATTGGTGTCGCAACATGTCTGGGGAAATATAAAAATAAACTAATTGTGTTTGCATAAGGCTGATTTCCAAATCAACCCAGTTTTTAAATCGCAAACACGGAAGAACGAAAAGAGCAGCTTCAAACCTTAGTAAAATGAGTATCTCAAAGCCAAACCAAACATTTGACACTGTAAAGCATAACACAGCCAATCGGCGAATGATTTTAATTGTTGCCTACATCGAAAGCAAAGATATCAACCAATGCAATAAGACCATAGGAACCGCCTGCATCAAAACATATCTAACACACCGGATGTTGCTACACATGTTCCTCTAATTGTTTTCAACAGTGACTTTGCAATTATAAATTTAGGGATTTAGACACAAAGCTAATACGTTTAAACTCTGAAAATTAATAATTTAACAATACTAACAAGAAGAGCATTGAAGCTATAAAATTAGGACTGTTAATTGAAATAGATAAATATTGATGGTGTTAGGACAGCAACCAACCACAAATTTACTTTGAGTTCCTTTATTCAAAGGAAACCGTTACCGGTTTCGAATCGTTGTGATTCATCATCAGACGGTTTACATGCTTTCTTTCTGACATTTGGTGTGTTTTTATAGATTAATTGCCCTAAAATATAAATAAAACATAATTATTAACACGCCACACACAGATGGTTGCGTTACAGATTGTCGTTGCATGTGACTTACGTGCAACGTCGGTTTCGAGTGTTTGTTTTCATGATGTTCGTCCAATCGATGTAAATGCATTCCCACTGCATCCTAGTTGTTGCACACGTAATAGTTCTCACTGTACACTTTAGATTTGTCGCTGAGATCATTTCAACCACACACCACATGTTTTGATACATACAAAGAGCGCCATGGTTACGACGGAGTGTGCAGCAATGAACTATTAACTTTAATAGGCACTCGAGTGCTGTGATGTGGATCACGTCGCGAGAAAAGCTCAGCATAGCATTACTGTGTTGCTGTTACATTACATGCAGCGAATCCACGCCCGAAGTGCGTTTCCGTCAGTTCTTCAGCAGTTAAGCTATCCATACGGCTGTGTATCTCTGTTAACCTGTTACCGCATAGCTGACATTGCCGAAAAACAAACCCGAGGCGCAACCTAGAAGTACTGAATGCAAGCTTGATGGCGATGACGAAAATGGGCGTACTGTTGTCAACAGCAAGCACTGCGAACGAATGGAACATGTTAGTTTCTAAACAAGAGACACGGTGGGTACCGTCGACATTTTCACCGTTCTGCAGATATTTTCTGTGCAATACAGATACATCGACAAATGGGAGTAAGAAACCAAACGAAATGCAACTGCTCTGAAAGGAGCCACAGCAGAACATTTGTCTATTATACCAAAATACTGAGAAAACGTCCCTGAATACCGAAATTTTGCCGTGGAGCTAGAGCTACTGTGTCTCAAGACAAGGTGTAGGAGTTACGGGAAATATTAGAAAATTTATCACAATATTGAAAGAGAAACTGAAGTTCCTGATGAAGACATGAGAAACATTAAAGGTAATTGTTACGCCTATAGGAAGTACATCGCCATGAAAGTAGCTGTCTGCTTAATATGATCATAGAAACTACTGCATCAACGGAAAAAAAACGCTCTCTCTCTTTCACAGCATTTATGCTGTCCTAAAAGGTCCACTGTTTTTCAGAATTTGCCAAATTTATTTTTATTCAACTCTGTGGCCGGATTCTCTCGCTACAGGGAAGGAAGCCGTGGGCACCATTTGACTGTGAACTGTGTAAACCGTGTGTTATTACATTTCAATTGTTTATAGTATTTTGCCATGTCGAGACTGAGGGCCAGTAGAGCGTTTGCCTAAACAAGAGCGGAGATCAGCCTGAAAACCACACTTAGACTGGTCGGGAAACCAGACCAACTATCCTTAGTCCGTCGGCCGCCCGCATTCGATTCGGGTCTGCGTCATTTCCTGTCTTGCAAACTAGATCCTTGCGCTTTGAGCTATACGCACAGATAGGGGCAATACATCAAAATATTCCAGTTGTAAATGTTATTGCCATGCCACCATATTATTATATCACGAAACTGTAAGTGCAGTTAGGCTATGGGGATCCTCACCTATTTGTTGGGGCGTAAATATCAACAAGTGGGGCACTCAAGCCCGCTCCTTATCTGTGTCATCATCATCATCATCATCATCGTCATCACATGATATGCCACAGCCTCTCCCTCCCTCTCCCCTCGAACCATTAGAATGAATGCCCCCCTCCCTTCTCCCCCTCTCCAGCCAATAACGCAGAAATATTAAAACGAGGCATTCAGTTGCGTAAAAATTGCGCCAATTTCGAAGACATATAGTAAAAATTATGTAACCTAAACCTGAAAGTCAAAGATTGCATTACTTCTGTGAAAGTCAAAGATATTTGCATACAGACACAAAACTCTGTATTAAGGTGCGTTTACACTGCCATTTGTATCGGCACATGTATGAGATACATGTATATGCGACTTTGCGACATGTATCGCGACTTGTATGAGTTGACAAGTATCAACCTCATACATGTATGAACGTGCGTTTACACTGGTTGATATGTATCACTGTGCGAGAGCTTTCGACGACGATTTGGAAGATTTCACATTTTTATGTGCTGGTACATTTGCTCTTTTGGAAGATAATAGGAAGAAAAGGCGGAGGAAGCGTAGATGGTGGCAGAGAGAGTTTCTCGCGAATTAACGCTAAAGGATGGCGCATATTTTAGAAATTATGTTAGGATGAGTATGGAGGATTTCCGCGGTTTGTTATCACTTGTGGCTCCTCTTGTGTCCAAAACCAACACAAACTTTCGGGAAGCGATTCCACCAGAGGATCAGTTGGCAGTAACACTCCGTTTTTTGGACATTAGGGATTCCTCTTGAAACGAAGATTTCATTACAAAACATTTGCACTGTCGCGCGATTGCTAATGCCAACGTCTCACACACGATTGTCGGCATCCGTTGTCAACATTATCACGCGAGGCCGCCGGAATAATAGCAAAAAATTGATATACGTGCCAAATGCACGAAAAAATTATAGAATGTATTACATACTCTGATATATATCAAACTTTTACCTTCACTTCTTGGCATAAAACTTGCACAATAGCCTCGCAAACACGAAGAATAATGTTGCATATGGCACTTTTTGATGTTCTATGCAGATACATTAACGTCGAAACGATAGTCGGCACCTCCAAAACTACCTGGTACTACGCATGCGCTAATCGTCAAAATAAGCGGCAGGCGACAAGACGACACGAAATGATAGTACTGCGCATGCGCGAGTTCTTCAAATGTCGCTCATACATGTCGCGTATACGGCCAAAAAGCGATATACAAAATGTATACGCGACATGTATGAGCTCGAGGGTCCGCATACAAGTTCCGTGAATTTTTGTGTGAGGTGATGTATCGCGACACGTCAAATTGACATGTCGCTCATACATGTCGCGATACATGTATCCCAGTGTAAACGTACCTTTACATCAGCATTGTACTAAAAATGATTTATAGATATGGTGTCACGTTCAAAGATATGCATTATTTCCATATAACATTCACTAGAGAGCCAAAGATATTTATGTAAGATATTTGCCTCTGAAATGCTTGCTCACACACCCTGACTCACACACACACACACACACACACACACACACAAACACCCACACACACACACACACAATGGTAAACTATTAAACGGTAAATGTTTAAATGGTTGAATGGTTGACAGCTGAATGGTTAAATGGTTTGTTTGGTTATGCGCTGATGTACTATTGAGGAGGTGAGGTATAGTGTTACAATCATAAATAAAGAACTAATGATATGACACAGATGTAGTAGTGTCTGCTTGGAATATTTATTGCGCGAGCTTATTATGCTGCGCATGCTGCCAGTTCTGAGCTAGGATCGGTGTGGGAGCTTTGTACAACGCTCTTTGTTGTGCTAAGAGCAAAACTGTAAAATTTCTTTGGCAGGAGAAAAGATGAAAATCGAAATACGTCAAAGAACTTCCATACATACCAGAAAGATATAATTATTGTTATCAAAGTATTATGATCAGCTTTACGTATTGGCGAACATCGCGACGACTCATGAAATTGCATTATAAATTCACGTGAACAAATTTGAAGACGTGTTGAGAATCCCTGTACTCTGCATGAAACCTATAATAAGTAACAAGCAGACGGACCGAGAAATGTCTTATGAACTGTCGAATAACTACGTATTTGTGAACTGTTAACACTCATAACACTGCGATAAGTTATTGAACAGAACACACATTTTGTTTATGCTCCTAGGAGCTTACGCAGTTTTCCAGAGAAAGTGCGAGGACCTGTATTTTTAATTACTTGTAACACTATTAGTTCACGCGTGCGCTGTATTTGTTCCGTCGTTCAGCCTATTATATGTAGCTCTCGTAAGTGGTGGCAAGGAAAATTTGCTGCGGAAGTCAGGGATCGGTGTTTCTCGCAGCTAATACTACGTGAGTTGTAACAGGGAAATGAAGAAAATATTGTTTGAATTTCGAAACGATACGACATAAATTTGCAGACACAATAAGGCGCTCTCAAGGAAAAGTTAACAGCACTCAGATTATACTCAGAAGACTGCTCAAGACGAACAGAACTGACAGGCGCACAGCTCAGGTTGTGGTTGGTGGCACGTTGCCAGATATGCTTGCTGACTGTCGCTGTTGCTTCGCCTCACATGAGCTGCTAAGCTAAAAATTAGTTGGATTTTTGCTTCAGGTTCAAAGATTCCGAACGATTTGTTGGATGTTTTAATAACATTCCATTACTTGTCAGACTCAACAATCATACCATGGATGCAGCGTAATGATTTACGAAATAATGCTTCATGTTTCTATGAACCTTATCGTTAAATGGCTTATGATTCTCTCAATGAATTTTACTCTCTGGGTGGCGTAGTATGAAACACTTGTCAATTAGACAGCAGTTTGACTGAACTCACCGACCGAACATATTGCTTGTTCTGGCACATCTCACATCGAGTTGGCTTAATATGATGTGCTTTTCGATTAGGTATTGCTAAGCCTGAATACACTGACAAAGCCTTTATGGAATCCCCAACATATCCAGACATGTCGAGTCACTGAAATCTGCAAATTATGCAGTGAAATGAATCCGTACTGACTATACATTCTGTAAGCCCCAACTTGTTGATAGTTATCGAAACATGAAACTGAAGCATTGGAAAGTCTGAATTTGCTTACTCTGCATTTTGCAAGTCTCAACTTGTTTGAACTTTTGGGAGTCAGTGATATATGCAACTGCATCAATCCACGTGCACCGATGTCACCAAGTGCAGAATTAGCTAGAAGGGAGGACTATAAAAGAGTAAGCTGTCACTCAAGGAAATCATTGGTACTGTATCACTGTAACCATCAACATAGTTTTTCTTCTTCTCAGAACAAATGAATAACTGTCCAAGAAAAAAGTAAGTCTGACACACATATTACTACTAACAATTACCCACTGCTTCGCTCGCATATATGTAGTTTTGTTATGATGAGTGATAGTGAGTAAGTAGGCTAGTAATTTTACGAGATGTCTGTGAATAGGCCATAGAGATGTAGAGAAGTACGTATAAAAATTTGTGCAGTGCCTGTATGTAGGTACATAAAAAATGTATTTCTATTTTTTCCTTGTATGTCGAATCTGAAAGCATGCATTGTATTTTCTGATTATGTTTAAAATGCTTCGCTTTATTGTATTTGTGCAAAGTAGAGCTTTTACAGGTTGCTCTCGCTCACACAGTACTGGATGTGAGATTTTTCTCCACAGCAACACGTTCAACAGTTTCTTCCTTCCATTTTAATTCATTATAGTGCCTATATTTTTCTTACATCCCCTATGATGACTAATTTATGATTACTGCCTATAAATGACGCCGTCGTTGCGAGACTTCGAGAACCTTGGAAGCTATAAGAGACACGTGACGCTCAGAGTCTAAACTCCAAGGAGCTTATGACTGTTGTGGTGTCTCTGTAGCTTTTAAGGCCTCCTGACGTTCTGCATCCGTGAGACTGCTCTGAGTTTAGTTGGATTCGAATAACTTCCGCAGCTCGAGCTCTCTTATAACAAAGCACTAAATTAGAGTTACGTTTGCGGGGTTTATAGTCACAGTTTTAAATATGGTTCTCAGGCTTAACGTCCGATGCCCATCAAAACTCTCTAGCAATGCCACATGGTGTAACAACTCAATATCATAAACCACGCACACAATAACATTGTATTTGCACTGTCACGGAATAATCTATAAACACCACGAGTCGCCAACAATCGCGCAGCTTCGTCTGCATCCCACTCAGGTATACCATATTTAAAAATGTTAAAAATATCCAAAAAGATTCAACTTTCTGAAGTAGCTTGTGCCCTTCCTCAGGGTTCAAGATATCTCTACACCATATTTCATGAGTCGGTTCAGTGGTACACAAAATTACTTTGGCAATTAATGATACAGGTATTAGTATGGGAGTATGGATTAAACACGTTGAGAACTGATCGACCATTGTATTGATTGCGTTGCATAATATTACCTAGAACATATCAACGAATAAAAGCGTTTTCACAAACATGATAAAATTAAAAATGAAAGAGTATATAGCTTTTTCAAAGAGTAAATATTTTTCCTTAGTTTCCGTGATATTCTTCGAATCAATAAATATCTTGTACTTCGCGCTTGGTAAGGTGGTTTATGTTCTTCCTCAGGGTTCAAGTCACTTCATGCCAATTTCGTGGGTATCGGTTCAGCGGTCTAGTCGTGAAAACGTATCAGACTAAATTACTTTCAAATTTATAGTATTAGTGTGAAAGCATGGATTGGCATTTGTTACACACTTTGAAGATTGCGTAAGCACTGTATTCTAGCTGTTACCTGCGGCTGAGGTCGCATATCAATAAAATGAAATGAGATGTGTAAGGCTTATTTGGCCCGTAGAACTCAGTAGGGATGTTCGGGAGCTTGAGACAAATATTTTTTTTAATTTTACGCTTCTTCGGTGACTTGCACATCGAAGATGATAAAATGATGGTGAGGACGATACACACACCCAGATGCGAGCAGGAAAAGGAAAAGGACATGGGCGGGATTCGAGCATGGAAACCCCTGATGGAAAAACAGCCACGGCAACCAAATGACCACATACTATCCACAGTAATTACAGCGCATCTAAGAAATGATACGGGACGCATGACGCTCAGCTGCTAAAATGTGACGGGGTTGTGACCGATATCAGTACGGAAGTATGGATTAAACACGTAAATGATGATATAAGCGTTGTATTCATTACGTTGAATCATTTTACGTATAACATGTCAAACAAAGCATTCTCACAGTTAATATGATAAATTTCAAAAGACAAGGAGTAAATAGCATTTACAAAGATTAATTACCGTTCCATATTTCGCATTATAGTCTTCAAATCAATAATTATCTTGTACTACACATTCTATTAGGTAGCCTATGTTCTTCCTCGGCGTTTAAGCTATCTCCATTCCAAATTTTATCAAAATCGGTTCAGTGTTTTAGTCGTGAAAGCGTAACAGACTAAATTAGTTTCATATTTATAATATTAGTATGGATACAGATTAACAATTTTACAACTTTTCTCAACGGATTACTTGCTTTAGCACTTCTCGTCCAAATACTTGAAAATATGACGTAACTTCCTACAAAGAAAGGGCCTATGTCTTCCACCTACTGATTATCCTACTTGAAACGTTCCTGCTTACATACTGCATTCAAAAAGTCTGTTACAATCCTCTCTTTTCCCCTGCAGGCACGTTTCAGACCTCGCCGTATCTACGAATGCAACTACACTATCTTTCATAAGTCATGCTTTCTGTCTTTAAAAACTGTACAATCTGCAATCAGTAGAAAATACAGGAGATCGATTGTCGCAAAATGAAGAATTTGCACTGGTTCCCAGTCGACAAAGAAGAAGGAGACTGTCGACTGAGAAGTCTCTTGGTGGGCTGAATATCGTCACTGCCACCTTTGGGACTTTACTGTATTAGCAATAATGGATGAACCAGTACCAAAAATATTAAAATTGATAATCTTGAACGGGTTGCTGTCGAGCCTGCGTTTAGATGTCGAGTATGAACAGTTGTGGTAGATAATGAGCCTAGACATTTCTTGGATTCCGTTTATCATATTTTCGAGAAAATAGTTCATCTAACCAACCAAAAACCTGTTAGTGATGATTGGTGCTCGACTAATGTTGTTGATAATCTTTCAAAGAAACTTGAAACGTAGAGCGAATTTCCTGCTGGTTACTGCAAGAAATAGTTCAACTGCATGTTAATATCAACGCAAATTTTCAAGTTTTCAATTTTATGCAGGAGTATACATAAATGTGCTGGTAAATAAACATACAATTAAAACAGTAATTCAAAAGACGATGCATGTTTTGAGTGATCAGCGTTAGCAAGTTTTTACCCTGCAAAAAAACATGCAGATTCAATGTCGAAATATTTGCCATATGCAGAAATATTAAATTTTGCCAGCGAACCATTCCCTGAAGAGCTGAAACGTTTTTTGAAGAAGAGAATACAGAAGTCTCTGTAAGCGCTACAGTATCCAATATTCAGATTATGAATGGATGAGCACTGGGAGACAAAAAAATGACAGAATACCAAGTTGTAGCACTACATATCTAGATACACCGTTACTAGAAACATATAAATCTGTTGATGTTGCATGCTGCTAATACATATGTAGGTCATTTATATTCCATAAAAAAAATCTTGTCGAGTAGTTTAATCACCGTAAGTCCGTCATGGAATGTGAACGTTGTCTGTGTATATTTTCATTCATAGGAAGAATTAGCTGTGCATTTAGTTGACTGTGTACAGTTTAAAGCAGCTAGCAGCGTCATTTCTAGTGACAAGAACCTCTTTTCAAAATTTACGTTTCAGAAACAAACTGAAGTTACGTTTTACGACTTATATCCACAAGGAATGGATATCAGCAGCAGTTACTACTTGTAGTTTAAGCTGTGACTAGTCCTCATTCCGATCATGTACATCCGCGTACACCTTTCAGCATTGCTTACCACATACACTAGCTGCTGAAGCCTGCTGTAATCCTGATTAAGACCTTACTATACAGTCCCAATTGTATTCCGTTCTTTTAGCTATTGCTACAGGTATTTCTTGATCACAAACAATTGTGAACAGGTGATGTCAGATAAGAATGAAGAAGTAGTTAAACTTAAACCCAGTCTTCTTATCCCATCTCCATCCAATATGGAAAAACAAAATCCATTTACTAAGAGCATTTCAGTAATGTATCAAGTGAAGAGATAGAACACAGATTTCATATTTATCAGTTCACCACGTTTTCTGATGTTTTCGTGAAAAGTATGTACCTTACTTGAAAACCTATGAACTCAAGATAGTAAGGGCACACTTTCTCTTCATCATGTGTTTAATTTAGTTAACCAGAATGTCGTTTTCATATGGATGCATAGGAAATGTATCATTTGTGCTGCGAGATTACTTATTCCAAACCGAAAAATTTGCCAACCGAAGAAACTGTACCAGAAGCTGAGATCCAAAGTGCTTGAATTGCGTAGAATGTATTCAAGTATAAAAAAACTAGCAGAGTAGTTCGATTTACACGTGAAAACTGATGTGCTACTGTTTGCCCATGTTTCCGAAAACTTTCGTGGTCTTTGTCTGAAAACATATGAGCTGGAATCTATCCATTACATTACTTAACCTGGCTAGGCGTGGGTGGTCTTTGAAAATTATTAAAAAGAAATTGCAGCTCATAACTGATACCATATAACTCTGGTTTGTTGGGAGCGGTGAAGAGATGGTATTGTACATGGTTATCACAGACACGTCGTTGTCAACAACAAAGTCACGGAAAATTGTGATGCCAAAATTGACGAATCTTACAATATTTATCTTGATGTGAATTGCCTATACTGCTGGGTGATGTTACATTATCTTGTGATCAGTTTAGAATAACTTTCTCCAGAAAGTGGCAAAACTTTTGACGTGAAAAATGTACCAGACGATTCCAGCACAGGGGATATTTTAGAAGTGGATCTTGAATACCCCAAGAACATTCACTATTTTAATTCAGATCTGCCATTGTGTCTGGAAAAAATATCACCACCATCCGATAGTATGAACCAAACAAATTAATTTCGACCTTAGATAAGAAGAACTATGTTATTCATTACAGAAATCTGAGACAAACGCTGAAAACGTAAACAGTTAAAAAAAATTCATGAATTTTTATCATTTAAGCAAGATTCTTGAGTGAAGCCATACATTGAGATAAACACAAAAAACGCATAGAGTGAGTGCTCAGTTCAAGAAGAACTTTCTTAAACTGTTGAACAACAGTGCATATGGAAAAATCATGCAAAATGTGCAACAGATGCTGGATACAAGACTGTTAGCATCCTGGGAAGGCAGATTTGGGGCAGCTGAATTAACTGCCGGAAAGAGCGTTACTTCTAACAAAACTTTAATCGCTATTCAAATGAACAGGAGTAATGTAATCTTTGATAAGTCCATTGAAGTAGGAATGGCTACTGTCACCATTTAGAACACACTTCTTTTCGACTTCCACGATGGATATATATTAAACGAGTTTCCCCCAAATCATGTAAAACTATGCTATGCAGATAAAAATAGCTTAATCTGTCACAACTCCAAATATACTAGGAAATCAGACGTGATGTGCATACAACGTTCGCTACTTCAGGATTCTCAGCAAATAACACACACAGCATTCCACTAGTTAATAAAAACGAGGTTGAACTTAATGGTGAACCAATTACAGAATTTGTTCGCCAATGAGAAAAAAAAATGTTGGCTCTTGGGATCGATTCGGGGCATAATGCACAAAGCAAAAGGTATGAAACAATAGCTTAGCTGTCGATGATTACATGTAATGTATGCTGGATTCAAAAGTACAAATGACTTTGGAGCGCATGATTAGGTCCAAGCAACTGATTGTTTCTATTATTACACAATATAAACTTACTTTACCTGCACAAGACGATAAATGTTCAAAACTTTTTGAAAGAAAAAATATGGTGACTTGTTGTCATTACCGCATGAAAAATGATGATCGAATTTAATGTAAATATCTCAAAAAATATAAAAAGAAAATCGTACCTATATCATGTAAAAGTCGGATAAATGTGAAAAACGTAAAATGTATGCATGTGTATGTGTATGTTTTCTGTGTGATGTGTGTGTGTGTGTGTGTGTGTGTGTGTGTGCGTGTGTGTGTGTGTGTGTGTGTATGTCACGTGTAAAAAATGTAAATTATAAACTGTAATTATAATTGTAAGTTACACTTATACTAGTAGACTGTCATATGTGGTCTGTACTGTCTTTGTGTATAATGTGATTTAATGTACTCCTTTCTAATTAACTACATTAAGTCCTAGGAATATATGTTCTCATTATCTTACGTTCAGTTGATTTCCAGAATGATGTATGCTTTCCAGTAACTCAGAAATTTATAAAATTCAGTTTGTTTGTGATAACCAAATGTCCCTTGTAACTGTCCAGATAGTGAATCTATAAAGAAAAGTGAAAGAACGTTACACAAATAGAACATCTCGTGTCATAGCTGCAATGCATGCAATAGGCTGTGTTGAACTATAAAAGCATTGAATGTTAAAAGAGAGAAAGCAAAAATATTAAATAGGAAAACATTTTATGATAATTTTAAAACTTGGTATGTGAAAAAATTGTATGAAACTTAAAAAAAACATTGAATGTAAAAACAGTGTAAGAAATTATAATAAACTTTATACTTCCAATATTTTTTGTTTGAGTATTTTCCTCCCCATTCCCTGTTTTTTATTTCTCTCGTTGTTGAGGGCAACTTGATACATTTTTGGGGAAAATCGATACATTTTTGGAGCAAGTTGACACACTTTTAGGACAAGTTGATACAGTTTGGGTCAAGTTAAACATTTTCTGGACACGTTGATATACTTTTGGGACAAGTTGATACGTGTATAATTTTAACTTGCCCTCATTTTTACACATAGTTTTAATTCTACACTGTTGAAATATATGTATGCAAGTATATTTTACATTCACAGAAATAATGCATATTTAAGCCTTTCAAGTGAAGATTACGTAATTGTTTACTATATAACTTCGACCTTGGCACCAGACTAGGGCTAATTCAATTATCTTGAATATTTTTTCCACCAGCACAATTCGTTTGAACCCACCATTTTGGATTTCGATAGACTGTTTCAATTTGAATGGCTCCTAGTGTTGGCTGTAGGGGTCACATGATGCTGCTGCTGCTGCTGGTGATGATGATGATGACAACGTCAAAGGTAAGGAGAGAGGTCTTGAGGATCGCAGTTTGTGAAGTTTGTGTTGCAATAAGTGTGACAAAATGATGACCATAGTCCAACTACTTAAAAGAATCACTTTTTGCATGGAAATTAACATTATATTAAACTTACAAAAGAGGTAACCAATGAAAACTGTATGAACAACACATCACAAGCAAGACAATGGATAAAAAGAGAGAAAATTGATACAGATGAATTGTGGTAAGATAAAATACGAGTAGCTAGATCTGTGGTGATGTTATAAACGATATGTCGATCATGTACAAATAACTGAAAAAAGAAGGGTTTTGCTGAGCGATATTTGGCTGGAAAGCTGCAGTGTAGTGACCTAACTAGACAGGCAGGCGGGTGCTGTCCAGTCGTCTAAATATTGCTGTGGGCTGAGCAAGGAGATGGTGCAGGTAACCATTTGGTCAATGAGGGGATGTAATTTTCCATGTCGGTCAGGTATATCATACCACCGCTTGCTTGAGAACGCGAAGCAAATGTGGCCAAAGTTCGACTGTGCTAAATCTAAGTGAATCAAATAATCAGTAAAAACATGTAAACTACCTCAGACTTGGCACAGAAAATCTAATGACTGCATGTAGTTCACAATAATGAGACAAAATCAATAAAATTATTGCTATGTTTATGCAATAAATACTAATAAAGTTATAAACATTTATGTGGTAAATGCTTGTAACAATGGTAACTCAAGCTAGAGACATGCTAAATTTATTTACAACACACCTTGGATAGGTCTTGAAATCAGCATTGAAATGACTGTATTTATCATAATGCGGAACAAACACACAAATGCTTCAGAAGCGACACTTTCACATACACAGCTAGCTGAGCGGATTGTTTGCGTGACAGCTCGGTGAAATGAATATTGTATCAGTTTCTGAATATGAAAATTTTTGAACAATGTGTACCAGTGTAGCTGTCAGTGACTTATGGCGAACTGATTGTAGCATATGGAGTAGCATAAACCTATTGAAAGTCAGAAATTTTGTTCAGGTTGAGGGTCTGTTGTACCGCGCAATGCTTTGGCTTACATTTATCACTGCCTGTGAACGTTCTGCTTGCTCTGCTAGGTCACTTATTTCATATCTTATTGCTTCACTGTGTTTAAATATTAGACTGGGTAAGGTCATCATTCGAAGTAACTTTTAGTTGATGTGAATAAACTGACAGTGAACTTGAATCCTGTGGTTAGGCTACATCATTATCCTGAGGGATAATTCTAGGCTTATCTCCTTTATTTAACTAACTGTTCATTTATTTAAGTGTTTTTTTAAACTATTCACTGAGTGTCCATTTGGTAGGCAATATGAATATTCGACGCTTCTTTATAGGCTTAAAGCAACAGCGCGCTAATAGATCACTATTTACACAACCAAGGTGTATACAGAGTGAAGGTTGTGTACTCATCCTCTGAAGGCTCGTCTGGCAGTTGACTGCTGTTGCAGTTCATTCCAATTTATAATTCGGGTTTGGCTGTGATTGTAAATATTGGACGTCTTAGCAATGAACTGTTGGTTTTGAGGATCTGAGCTTTAGAAATTGCAGCAGCAACAGTAATAGGAATGCAATCGTTGTTGGAGGGTACACATTTGATGTAGCAGTAGGCAGCAGTATTCGTGATCTTGCAATGTGTACACTCCGACTCTGTGGAACCACGTTTTCGTGCCGAGGTCTCTGTGTCACAAATTTCGTACCACCACTTGGTTGCCCACAGTATTCACGGATCCGCCTTATCTGTGCCACCACCTGTTCATGGTGCAGATGTTGCAGGACTGCTGTGTTCACAGCACAGCTTGCTCATTCCACACTCTTGCTGAGCCACCGATCCATGTCGCTACCTATTCATGCTGAATTATTGCAGAGCCGCCTCATTTATGCAATCACGTGGCCGTGTTTCAACTTCACTGGGTCATCACGTTGTCCCCAAACCACTGCATAACCACACTGTAGCCACTGCAGGACCATCCTGACCGTACTGACACCTGTTTCAGCAACAACATTTTCGCACTGCCAATTCTATTCCGCGTCGTCTATGCACCTCTCCTCCAAGTCACAATTTCTTTATGCTGCTGTGTACGTGTCACGTTGCCACTGCACTGTTGCCATTGTCCTGCAGATTCGCTGTGTTGTCGCCTCCGTGGCAAATCGTCTCCACGCCCTCGATTCAAAGCCATAGTGTCTCTATGTTCCAGCCTCGATGCTGTGTGACCTATGTGCCATGCCTTTGTGCCACAGCGCCTCCACACAGCTGCCTCTGAACCACAGTATTTCCATTGTCACCTCTGTGCACTGTCATTCCTGCGACACTGGTTTCATGCTGCAGTGTCACCATGTCATCACCTTCTGGCAGGCTATGTTTTCTTTGAGCTGCCTCCTTCGTGCCATGTCGCCTCTGTGCTACCGCCTCCAAGTCGCAGCGTTTCCTCACCACGGAAAGTGGTCTCAGCTGTCACCTTTCACAGTGTGCATCGCACCATAGTAGTGAGCGATAAAATTTTAAGCACTGCAGCACCTGCATTATTTCGTTTTTTTTTTTCATCACCAGTCCTGGCCGTCAAAATAAAATTTTTGAATAATTATGGGGCGTTAAGAAATGGAGGTTGTGACTCAGGCAATATTAATGTTAAAAAAATTATGATAAAATGACAGCTGTTCATAAATAAAGTAATGTCAGTGTTTTTAGCTGCTATAAAATAGATAATGGAGAAAGGATTTGCTGAAGTAAGGGTGGTAATGAAAAAAGTGTTTAAAGATTGAATACGAAGATGTGTGTACTTAGGGTGGAAACTAAATCTGAAGATGTTGGAGAGTTTAAATCGAAATGTGAAAAGGTTGTAGTCGATCAAGGGGAATTAGAAGCGGAAATTAATGAAGAAACAGTTGCAGTCAGCGACAAATTAGAGCATAGTGAGACGAAATTAATTTAAACTGCAGATAATATTGAGGGTGAAAGTAGAGTTAGAGAGACTTAACTGTTCAGAAATGGAAAATGTAAATGATGGTGATACGTAGGAAAACTGTAGTTAGTGATTTTTGGCGTATTATGGCTCAAGTACAGGAGTAAATATAAAATAAACTGCGAACAGAGCAAAATGAATTGTATGATTGTAAATGAATGCAATGGATGTATTATAGATACTAGCAAAAGGATACTGAAAAAGGGAGATGTAATTTAAGAAAAGTCATATTCAGCGAAGTAGCTGAGGAAGGAATTTTATCACTTGGGTATGCCAGGTGGCAGGTATGGTTGTACTGAGTTTTTAAATGAAGGGAAGTTACTCAATTTAAAAGAAGTAGTTCAGTACAGGGGCTGAGCAAAGAAATTTTTAATATAATTTTCAATGTGGCATGGAATGTATAGGGATGATGAGTTTTGTTCGTGAGAGAGCAAACTTTATGCTGTAAATTTCTTCATAGTTTGCTGGAAAAGCTTTATTGATGATTTAGATGATTTGTCAGCAGTAAAGAAAAATGGCGGGAGATCTGCCCACATGTGGCAGAGCTAGTCTTTTACAGGAAAATGAGAGAACTGTGGAGAGGATGAGAGAAATGTGTCCGATAAATGGAAGGGAAGTCTGCAATGTATATAGTAAAGACAAGAAAAGTAGTGTACTTTGTGTTTATTGTGATAAAATGTGTGTTACATCTAGTGAGAATAAAAGGTGGATTACTGCCATCTGGATGTTGACATCTAGTGCAGTTACTCTGATGTCTGCAATAGACACAGTGATGTTACCAGAAGTGGGAACAGGTGTAGAAATGGAGCTGAGGGGGAATTTAGATAGTAGCAGAGAAGTTATTAATGATGACTTATTGTATGTGAGATTGATCGAAGGGAACAGGTGAAGGTAAGTTCGTCGTGATGATGATATTCTACTATTATTGTGAGTAAAATAGGGCTGTTCATAGGGGGCATGTGCCTGATATTGAGGGTTTATTGGTAATATCGCAGCAAATGGTAAGAGTATTCTTTGCTTATTATTGTATGGGCCTGTTTAAATGATGTTTTATTGGTGATAATGCAGCGGAGGATGTGGTTATTCTTCAAGTTTCAAGGGTGTGCTTGTACCATTGGGTGTAATAAGTGATATTAATGATGTTAGTGTTGAATGAGTAAATGATGTGAGAAGTAAGTATTGTAATGGAAGTATTGTTAATGAAATATTCTCTGATGTAGAAGTGGAAGCACAGGTTTTTATGGAATGTGGTTATTATTTGATTATAGAGAACGATTTCAGCAGTAGTTGGACAGAAAGGAAAAGTTACGAATTGATTGAAACGCAAAAAGGATGGATAGAGATACTGGTTATGTTGGAGTGTATATTTATTTATCACGTTTCGGTATAAATGGAACTGTTTTGGCGTTATTAATAATTTTTAGAGCGTAACAGTTTCTGACTCAGAAAACATTTGAACAGCGAGTACTAGTATAGCTAACGCTGACTGAAATTTGCTATCTATATCTACACATGTACACGTAGATAGCAAATGAAGTGATAGTAACATACAGACTAGAATGAACTTACTGAACTTCTGGAATAGCATTGTGCCTTTGGCTTACATTCATTATTGCCTATGAACGTTCTGCTTGCTCTGCTTGTACAGTTATTTCATATCTTTTTACTTCACAATGTTTAGATATGAGCCTGGGTGAGGCCATCATTCGAAGTAACTTGTTCACGTGAATAAATTGATAGTGAACTTGAATCCTGTGGTTAGGCTTCGTCATTTTTCCAATTGATAATTCTTTTCTTATCTTCTTTACCTAATTAACAGGTCGTTTATTTGTGTGATTTTCTAAACTATTCCCTAAGCATCCATTTGCCAGGAAGTATGAATATTCACAAGAAATTTTAACAGCTCCAGGCAGTATCAACAGTTAAATAAATCATCTTGATGTAGCCTGTCCTACAGAGAGAAAGATCATCACCACTATTCACGCAAACAAAGCATGTATAGATTGAGGGTTGTGGTCCCGCCCCCTATTGTTAGGCAGTAAAAGACTCGTTCAAATTCACAATTTATTTCATAATATTCATGAGCTTTCATAAAACACCAGTACAGTTGCAGTTAGAGGCTCATCTGGTATACGACTGCAGTTGTAATTAATTCCATTTTATATTTCAGGATTGGAGGTCCCCATAAATTTGGAGATCATAGCAATGGGCAGTTAGTTTGGGGACTCTGAATTTTAGTCTGTGCAGCGGCAGCAGCAACAGCAGTAGTAGCAAAGCAATCATTTTGTGTGGGTGAACATTTGGTGCAGCAGCAGGCAGCAGTATATACGATACCGCTACGTGTTTATGCTGACTCTGTGAGACCACATTTTGTGTTGCAGTCTCTGTGTCACCATTTTCATGCCACCACTTGGCTGCACTATAGTATCTACAGATCTGCCTCATATGTGACACCACCTGCCCACGTTGCATCTGATGCAAGACTGCCTTGAATTATATAAATTGTTTTCTATGGTTATATTTGTACGTGTTGTCCTAAGTAATAATAATGTTGACTATTTCACCACCTCAACGTTATTATACTTGGTTTGCCACAATAAGAAGGCATAACAAAAATTGAGACCAATACAACAGGCTATGGTGTTACTTTGTGTCACTTACAGGTTGATATTGAAAGGTGGCATGCCACTCTCCACTTTAGCCAAACTGTCGGTCAGATTAACACTCATATTTTAGGTCCCCAGTACTACATTTGTTATGTGTGGTTTCGACCTTTTTGAATGAGGAAATTGTGGGCAGAACGTTCACATAACTGCCTGTACCCGAGGGACTGTAGTGCAGGCGGTGGAGAACAGGGAGAAAGATGGATTGCAGGCAGAACCGTGAAGGTGGCCAGTGGCGGAAACTAGATGGAAGAAGCCATTTGAGAGACACTACTGTAATCTGAGCTTTTGTGGAAGTGGCGGTATGGTCATAAAACTACAAGCATTCTTATATTAGATGATGGGACGATACAAACAGTGCGGCTGGTGCACGTGCTTAGTGGAGACAAGACTGTAACTCCCTGGCGCTAGGAAGTCACCAGGTTCTTTTAACGAACGGCAAAAACATATATTTCACGGGCACGACTGTTTGGGAAGCTTAACAGCCCTCTTTAAGAAATTGAAAATGGTGGGCCTGGAAAGATTAGGTCTCTCCATAAATAACGGACTATGGTCCCGTCTAGGCAGACGTTTTTTGCCAAAACATGCCCATGCTTACCGTGAGAACGACGCCTCCCTAGTCCAAAATCTTCTTTTTTCAGACGAGAGAGATTTTGAGTTGCTGATTGACTCCTTTCAGGATATACCATGCAGAGGCTTGCTCCACCGGCGTGGGAACCCTGGTGCTGTGTCTGGACTGGCTGCCAGACCAGCAGAACTGTCAAGAGGGAGATTCATTGAGTGGAAGATAGTTTGATTGGTTTGCACAATATGGAGGCGGTTTTTTTCTGCTAATTCGGCTCCCATGCCAACACTTCGTGGAAAGTGCTTGTGATTCTATGCCTTCTTCGTCTTCTGGTCCTCTACTGGTGGAAAACTTCAGGGCTTTCCCTAGTGGGTGAGACTTGTGGTCTGCAACTTGTAGTGGACTAAGAGGCCAACCGATAGAGGTGGCGCAGTGGCTAGCACACTGGACTCGCATTCGGGAGGACGTCGGTTCAATCCCGCGTCCACCCATCCTGATTAAGGTTTTCCGTGATTTCCCTAAATCAATCCAGGCAAATGCCGCGAAGGTTCCTTTGAAAGGGCACTGCCGACTTCCTTCCCCGCCATTCTCTAATCCGATGAGACCGATGACCTCGCTGTCTGGTCTCCTCTCCCAAAACAACCAACCGACTAAGAGCCAGTGGCAGTTTCCAGCTGTACCGATAGTGGAACTGCATATCATCTGGGACACATTGTGTGTCACGAGGATGAACTTTTTCGACCTGAGTCAGCTGTCAGACAGTTGACAATCCCAGCACGCGCTGTCGTGCCTGTGAGTCCAATTGGCTGGCCAGATCAGTGAACGGGTGCACCTCACACTGGAACCTGCCGGGATTTCACGGCTCCAATAAGGAAATTTCGCACGTTCTAATAATCTACATAGTTTGCAAGTCTTCGTGGATGCGTCAGAACATTACAGCTGCCGCCACTCTCAGCTCCTTGCCCACAGCGTGCAGTTTTCTGCTGCCGTCTGAATGAAGGTGAAAGAGGAAAGTATTGCTGCACCAGTGTTGAGTTGTTAAACGATATTTACAGCTTCCTGTTCTCTGTGAATCGTAATTTGTGGTGTACCTTGTAGTCGTTCATTCCATTTGAACAGAATTCGGCCTCACAGTAGATTCATGTATGGGAAGCCTGATTGTGTTGTAAAATGCAATAATTCAGGGAAGAATTTATTTGCTTTAGACCCCAATGAATGCTTTGCCAGTCAAGCACGATCCCTTTCCTGATTTATGTTTGTCATTTTTTTTGAAAGATTTATCAGCTCGATTGCAGTTATAAAAGAGAAAAAAACATTATTTTTGTAAGCTTAAATACGCCACTGTTCTCATTCATACTCCTCCAATGCAATGATACACCAGCAATTCAGAATGAAATCGCTAAATTAGTTAATTTGATGATTAATTTGAGTTCTGAAAGTGACTGCTGACATAGGCAACAAAAGTGCTATGGGTAAATTAACTAATTTCATATATAAAAATTAAGAATGTAGTTCACAATTTGAGCCGCGCGGGATTAGCCGAGTGGTCTAAGGGCGCTGCAGTCATGGACTGTGCGGCTGGTCCCAGCGGAGGTTCGAGTCCTCCCTCAGGCATGGGTGTGTGTGTTTGTCCTTAGGATAATTTAGGTTAAGTAGTGTGTAAGCTTAGGGACTGATGACCTTAGCAGTTAAATCCCATAAGATTTCACACACATCTGAACATCTGTTCACAATTTGAAGACCGTTGAGAAGAAAATACTTTTTTTTATGCCAAGATAATAACATTTAGCACCACTTGGACATATATTTATGATTAAAACAAGCGACTCCTTACAGTATGACAAAAAGTGTGCATGTGTGTGTGTGGCGGGAGGGGGGGGGGGGGGGGTGATGTTACGAGTGGGTTGTCAGCTGTGTATAAATTATTATCAAACTGCAGGTTTGGTTCAGTGATATGTGGCTGGCAAGTTGCAGAGAGTACGAGATGAGTGGCAGCTGTCCAGTGGTCTGAGTCACTGCAGTGAGCAGAACGAGGAGGTGGGGAAGGTATCCATTGGGCCACTGAGGGGATGTAACTTGGAATTTCCCATGTAGGTTAGATAGTTTGAACTACCATCTGCTTGCGAATGCCAATCTGATTACAGCATGGATATCACCATGAATACACACATTCAATAAATTTATTACAGTACTTATACTACAAATACTAACAAATTTATTACCATTTACGTGTGAATTTGTTTATAATAATAGTAAAAAAGCTACAGACACACGACGTAAGCACATGACACACCACTGATTAGTTCTAGAAGTCTGCTATAAAATGATCACGTTTATCTCAATACTGAACAGACACACAATTATTACAAATAATGTAAAAATTATGTAATAGTAGCAGTGTGCCAAGAGAAAGAACTATATGGAAATATACGATAGATTAAGATTAGTGTGACTGATTTGACCTATTGTTCCAATTTCTTTACATTTGTTTAATAAGAATTTTTATAAGTCGTTGTTTTTAAGATAGATGTTTGAGTAGTGTAGCAGGGAAACAGCAAGCTGAAGGAACTTACGAATTTGATTAGCACTTCTCGTTCTGTTTTGTGATTTATAAAATATAAACAACAGTTGAGTGTTCTACTATGTCTAACGTGTAATAAACTAATATCTGCCTGAAAATTGTCTAAACATTTATATTACACGCGTTTGATATATATAAAATTATAAAACTTGTACTCAGTAGAACGCTCAATAGGCCACAGCAGTCGGTCACGTGAGAGAAGTTTCAAATAGGGGGTAGGATGTTTTTGATATTAGTGTACGGTGCGGTATGGTTGCTAAGGTTTAAACAGGTAGTGAGCCACATATGTTTAACTGACAATTCAGTGACAGGAATATTTCGATGTGCACCTCTGCGGGACATAGTATTTTTTCAGTGTAGTAGTTTATGACTCGAAATATATTTTACCAATGAGTGTCAGTATAGCTATTAGTGACTGAACTTTGCTAAGGTGAATTGGTTGTGGTATATAGACTAGAATGAACATGCTGTACTTTAGTTGGTGCACTGCATAACGCCTTTGGCTTACACTCATCACTGCTTGCAAATGCCGGCTTGTTCGGCTATGTCAATTACTTCATATCATACTGTTTCACTGTCTTTAAGCACAAGCCTGTTTGAGTACATTATTTAAAGTAACTTGTCTTCGATCTGAATGAACTGATAGCTTGAATCCTCTGGTTATACTACATCATTATCATGAGGGAAAATTCTTTTCTTATCTCCTTTATTTAATTAACAGTTCGTTTCTTTATGTGCCTTCTTAAACTATTCACTGAGTGTCCACCTAGTGACTTGATCACTAGGTACGGCATCTTAAGTTGTTCCGTCGTAGCATTAATCTGCCATATGTGTCATCAATATTAAAGCCGTTGCGAACTATCTTTGGAATATGCAGGGGTGTGTGCTGAGAGCGAAGTTTTCCTTTACTGATGGTTGCAATTTTCAGACGAATGATATGGTTGAGCCGTGTGTGATTAAGACTTGTGTGAGCACTGTGTATGGGAGCAATATTCTGCAACAGAGAAAACAACTCCGAAGGCTGAAGTATGGAGTGTCGATGCAAAGGATTTCCATGATGTGCCATATAGTTTCTGAAAAATGTTATTTCCAGTTTTGATTTTCACAGCTGTTCTTAAAAGAAGTTGTTGTTAAATGAGCTTTCTAACGAGCGTGACCACTATATATTTTGGGTTTGTGCTGTGTTTAAGTAATCCTTCCTTCAAAAACTAGACTGTGAGTTCTTTTTTGGTCAACTTGTTGTTAAAGTGAAATGTTCCGGTGTCTGCCTTAGCGACACTTGACTGCAACCTCCATTTAGGGGAAATATTTACTAATAACTGAAAAGTAATTGGTCAGTACAGATTCGGTAACTTCACGATCTCTATGTCTCAATACAACTGCATGCCCAAACTTTCTTGAGGTGGTTTCGCATATATGTAATTTGTTCAAGCTGAACAGGGGAGGCAACTGGAAAGATTCTTCTGGCACCCTGTTGTTTAGCTTTATCTGTGAACTCATCTTGTGCCCATTAGTACTTGAAAACATCGGTTACAAAACATTTCATTGATGAAATGGTTCAAATGGCTCTGAGTACTATGGGACTTAACATCTGAGGTCATCAGTCTCCTAGAACTTAGAACTACTTAAACCTAACTAACCTAAGGACATCACATACATCCATGCCCGAAGCAGGATTCGAACACGCGACCGTAGCGGTCGCGCAGTTACAGACTGAAGCGCCTAGAACCGCTCGGCCACACCGGCCTGCTTTCATTGATGAGACTGCCAAGTTTTATTCTTGGAATTACTTGTAGAAGTTTCAATATGGCACCATGCCCCCAAACAGTATCATACGAAGATGTCATATCAATGAACACTTCTCGAAACCAGCTTCTGTGAAGGTCGTGGGAGAGATCTGTGCATTAGATCTGAATCCTGCCTGTTAGAACGTGTAATTTTCTAGTATCTTGTATTTTACTGTACATAGTTCTTTCCTGGAGATTATGTAACATGCTAAGTACAGCTACGGGTCGATAAATTTCGGGCTGATTATTTGGTTTATCTGGTTTCCGTAAGTCTGTGACTATTACTCGTTTCATTTTATGTGGTATGTTGCCGTCCGCAGGGTTAACCTTCTGATTACTCTGCACGTGTCCACTGAGTGCTGCCAAACAAGCAACAAAATACTGGGAATCAGAGAGATCTCCCGGTAAATATTAAGTCACACCGCACCATAAAAATGAGCAAAAGCAGTAAAACCGGAGGAGTGAACAGTTTACTTCTTACTTTATACTCAGTCCTCTTCCCTTTTTGCTGTCACCGTTGAACCTAGACGCTAGTTTCCCTCGGCACACTTCTTCCATCGGCTGCCACCACGACCTCGTACCTCGTGAGATGCCGCATGTTTAGTGGGAAACGTCAATAATCATCATGAAACAACGGTGACGCGAGTCAACAGTGCACTGTCCTCGTCATTTAAAATATTGTCGTCTTCACTTTTACGCAGAAATACATCAAGTTCTTGAAGTGAGTCCAATTGCTTCTGTTTTTAAAGTTCGTACAATACTTCAATATTTTGATGCAGTTCGCTCAGTAGATGCTAGTCCACATAATGCTGCTTCTGGTGGACGAAGACGATGTTCAGAAGGAAACCAGTGTGTGGGTTCGTCTGTGCAAGCAGAATATAAAGAAAACTGAAGATAAAGTAAGATTTACTACTCAATCTGGCAGTTTACTTATTTTTACGTTGTTCTAGTATTAAGCTTCTGGTAAATGATAAGATCAAAAATTTCACGACGTGTTTCGAGAACCAGCTCTCATCATCAAGTAATATATATAAATGGTTGTATCAAATTTGGTATAGGGTGTTTATAAATTAGTTATAAAAAGAAACGTTTCATTGTAAAAGGGTAAATAACGTACAGAAATGTTTGCTACAGTACTGAATGAATGTGTTTCAAGTTTTATTCCCGCCTAACACTGTTAGTTCCCGACGTTCCCGCTGAGTGGCATGCGTGAATGAGTTATTCCAACAGCCATCATGGAGGTATATAGCAATGCAGAGCGTACACAATGCTGTTTATAATTTCATGAATCCAAATCCGCTACTACAGTTCAGAGACAATTCGGAGTAAACATCGTTAAGTCACCACCTCAAAGACAAAGTGTTATTAACGGGTACAGTTGTTTGAATGAAACTGGCTGTGTATCACGTAAAACTCCAGGTCAGACGCAGGAATTGAACAAGTTCGCCAGGTCTTACATTCGTAGTCCTGATAAATCAATGAGATGTGCCAACTTAGAAATGGATGTGCCTAGTGCTACAGACATTAGTCAGGAAGAATCAATACGCAAAGAAGTGGGATACGGAAGTACTAAGGAATGACGAGATACATTTGAAGTTCTCTAACGCTATAGATACAGCAATAAGGAATAGCGCAGTAGGCAGTACAGTTGAAGAGGAATGGACATCTCTAAAAAGGGCCATCACAGAAGTTGGGAAGGAAAACATAGGTACAAAGAAGGTAGCTGCGAAGAAACCATGGGTAACAGAAGAAATACTTCAGTTGATTGATGAAAGGAGGAAGTACAAACATGTTCCGGGAAAATCAGGAATACAGAAATACAAGTCGCTGAGGAATGAAATAAATAGGAAGTGCAGGGAAGCTAAGACGAGATGGCTGCAGGAAAAATGTGAAGACATCGAAAAAGATATGATTGTCGGAAGGACAGACTCAGCATACAGGAAAGTGAAAACGACCTTTGGTGACATTAAAAGCATCGGTGGTAACATTAAGAGTGCAACGGGAAGTCCACTGTTAAATGCAGAGGAGAGAGCAGATAGGTGGAAAGAATACATTGAAAGCCTCTATGAGGGTGAAGATTCGTCTGATGTGATAGAAGAAGAAACAGGAGTCGATTTAGAAGAGATAGGGGATCCAGTATTAGAATCGGAATTTAAAAGAGCTTTGGAGGACTTACGGTTAAATAAGGCAGAAGGGATAGATAACATTCCATCAGAATTTCTAAAATCATTGGGGGAAGTGGCAACAAAACGACTATTCACGTTGGTGTGTAGAATATATGAGTTTGGCGATATATCATCTGACTTTCGGAAAAGCATCATCCACACAATTCCGAAGACGGCAAGAGCTGACAAGTGCGAGAATTATCGCACAATCAGCTTAATAGCTCATGCATCGAAGCTGCTTACAAGAATAATATACAGAAGAATGGAAAAGAAAATTGAGAATGTGCTAGGTGACGATCAGTTTGGCTTTAGGAAAAGTAAAGGGGCGAGAGAGGCAATTCTGACGTTACGGCTAATGGAAGCAAGGCTAAAGAAAAATCAAGACACTTTTATAGGATTTGTCGACCTGGAAAAAGCGTTCGACAATATAAAATGGTGCAAGCTGTTCGAGATTCTGAAAAAAGTAGGGGTAAGCTATAGGGAGAGACAGGTCATATACAATATGTACAACAACCAAGAGGGAATAATAAGAGTGGACGATCAAGAACGAAGTGCTCGTATTAAAAAGGGTGTAAGACAAGGCTGTAGCCTTTCACCCCTACTTTTCAATCTGTACATCGAGGAAGCAATGATGGAAATAAAAGAAAGGTTCAGGAGTGGAATTAAAATACAAGGTGAAAGGATATCAATGATACGATTCGCTGATGAGATGGCTACCCTGAGTGAAAGTGAAGAAGAATTAAATGATCTGCTGAACGGAATGAACATTCTAATGAGTACACAGTATGGTTTGAGAGTAAATCGGAGAAAGACGAAGGTAATGAGAAGTAGTAGAAATGAGAACAGCGAGAAACTTAACATCAGGATTGATGGTCACGAAGTCAATGAAGTTAAGGAATTCTGCTACCTAGGAAGTAAAATAACCAATGACGGACGGAGCAAGGAGGACATCAAAAGCAGACTCGCTATGGCAAAAAAGGCATTTCTGGCCAAGAGAAGTCTACTAATATCAAATACCGGCCTTAATTTGAGGAAGAAATTTCTGAGGATGTACGTCTGGAGTACAGCATTGTATGGTAGTGAAACATGGACTGTGGGAAAACCGGAACAGAAGAGAATCGAAGCATTTGAGATGTGGTGCTATAGACGAATGTTGTAAATTAGGTGGACTGATAAGGTAAGGAATAAGGAGGTTCTACGCAGAATCGGAGAGGAAAGGAATATGTGGAAAACACTGATAAGGAGAAGAGACAGGATGATAGGACATCTGCTAAGACATGAGGGAATGACTTCCATGGTACTAGAGGGAGCTGTAGAGGGCAAAAACTGTAGGGGAAGACAGAGATTGGAATACGTCAAGCAAATAATTGAGGACGTAGGTTGCAAGTGCTACTCTGAAATGGAGAGGTTAGAACAGGAAAGGAATTCGTGGCGGGCCGCATCAAACCAGTCAGTAGACTGATGACCAAAAAACAAAAGTGTTACAGTGTGGAAGCCGTTACAGAAACGTCTGTCATTCAAACGCTACAAAGTGGATCTCTTACAAGCTTTAAGGGAAAGTGACAAAGAAAAACGAGTTTAGTTTTGTGTAGAAATATTTAACAAAATGCAGGCTGAAGATCATTTTCTTAATATAATTGTGTTCAGTGATCAAGCCACCTTCGATACTTGTGGTAAAGTGAATCGGCATAATGTTCGGATACGGGGTGAACAGAAACCACCTCACGTAATCTAACATATACGGGACTCGCCAAAGGTAATTTTTTTTTGCGCTGTAAGCTGTATCAAGATTTACGGTCCTTTCTTTTTTGCCGAGTCAACTGCAGCGGATATATCGTACCTGAACGTGCATGAACATTATCTAATGCTTCAATTACAACAGCATATGGGCACGGAATTTACATTCCAGCAACATGGCGCGCCACCACATAATCATCGGGAAATTGTCGCGTATCTCAATAGGAATGTACCGCCTTGGACTGGACGTGATGGATCAATATCCTGGTCACAACAATCACCTAATTTAACCTCAAAGGACTTCTTCGTATGGGCTTACATTAAAGACAGAGTGTTTATCTCTCCGCTTCCGGGAAACCCGACGAGCTGTGTCTAAGGATAACACAAGCAGTTGCCATCATACATCAAGACTTGCTTCATAGGACCTGCCAGGGAACTGATTACAGATAGGACAGTTGTCATATTACAAAAGGTAACCTCATTAAACATTTGTAAATAAAACCTGAAGGTATACTGCCTTCAGTGCTGCATCAAAAATTTCTGTCAGTTACTTATCTATTTCACAATTAAAGTTTAGTTAGTGAATTACTTAGTCACATGTTCCATAGATTATTTGAACGATTCTTTTATCGAAATATGTGGAACGAGCCAGTTTACAGGATATGTATACGTGATTAGTGTTAACAATAATGAACACATTACCTTTTTATTCTTAATCATGTCACTACACTTAAAAACAAGTTTCTTTTCTTTTTGTGCTGGCTACCAGATTTTTAAATCGAAATTCGTCAGTGGAATTGTCCAGGAGAAATGGTTTTAAATTACATTTAAAACTTGCTTCGTTACGTGTTAGACATTTTGTGTTGTTAGACATTTTGTGTTATTGGGAAAATGATCGAAAAAATTTATTGCTGCATATTGTACTCTGAGCCACAGACAGCCTTAACAATGGGCAATAAAGGTCATTTTTCCCCTCCAGTGTTGTGTGTGTATCACTGTCCTTCTGAAATTGTTATGGGTTATTTATCACGAATTTCATCAACAAAGATATGTATTATGACGGCGGAGTTAAAATGCCTAACTTCTTGAAGAGGTGCCTACAATATGTTGTTGGGTGAACACTGTATATAATTCTTACGGCTCGCTTTTGTTCAATCAATACTTTGTTCGTAAGTGATGCATTACTCAGAAAATTTTCCATATGACACTATTGTGTGGAAATATGGAAAATATATCAGGAGGTAGAATCGTTTGTTTCCAAGATTAGTAACTATATGGAGAGCAAAAATAGCTGAACTGAACTGTTTGAAAAGTTCAATAATATGTTCCCTCCAGTCAAGTTTTTATCAATGTGTACAGCCAAAATTTTGAGGCATTCTATCCTACTTTCTGATTCCTGCTCACGTGCTACAACAATTGTTGGTATGGCTCCATTTGTTGTACAGAATTAAATGTGTTTTTCCAAAATTGATAAAGAGTCCATTTTTGGAGAACCACTTAATAATTCATTGGAACATATCATTTACTAGCTGTTCTGTTGCTTTTTCAGTGGGATTTGTTATAACATTAGTACCATCTCCAAAAAGCAATAATTTTGTTTTTTAAATGATAAGTGGAAGGAATAAGAGTGTACTCAAAATTGAACCCTGTGGGACTTCCTTTGTGACTTTTGAATAATTACTTCATAAACACCCTGCATTTTATTAATGTTTCAGAACCATGACTTCATGTCCAGTTGAAATGTAAATTATGAAAAGACGTCATAATGTGCAAGGCCGGTCATGGAACACACTCTTGACCAGCCTTAACCGATACGGTGAGACGGGTACAGTTTGTGCACTTGTCGCGGAGTGGCGTCTGCTGGTAGGTGCGGTGCGTGGGCGTCTCTCTGCAAACGGCGCAGCATTCCGCCAGTCAGCGCCGCTCTTTGTGGGAGCAGCACGTCGACAAGAGGAGCTCAACGGTGGGAGATCAGCGCCGCCGTAACCAGAGAGGGCTTGTCAGTAGCTGTTGTGTCCGGCTGCGTGGGCGGCATTCACAAAGTGACGTCAGAGCACGTCGGCCTCGCGATTGTGTTGTCCTCTGCCAGTGTGGGTGGAAGCCACGTACGAGCCTCTTGCTGGAGGCGCTTGGTTAGAAAATGGAAGGACACCAAAGTAATTAATGATCAGCATCAGTGTGTGACAGGGCTAACTAGTTGGGTACAATCGTTACAGAACCCATACCTATAAAATCCTGGCCCAGAACCCAAAGGTATGAGAAAGAAAAGCTATATGTACGGATCTTGACCATCCTGTTATGTGAATAAGCTGTGAATTTAAATTGCACATCTTTAGGAAGCGTTCATTTTGCTAACGAGATGAATTAAGCTTCCAGTTAAGGCATGTCGATCACGACGCAGGCAATCGAAATCGTAAGTAACACAGACATATGCAAGGGTAGTGGTAAAGTTATAATTACCACCTCGATTATATGGTGCCCGTGTAATATAAGGTTCCGTCTGTTTTACCATCTTGATATGGTCATAACTGACTGAAATCGTCAGTCTGAAGTCAATGTTTTGTGATTAGAAACCGGAATTAAAGAAAAAATCCCATATTTACTCGATCACTGTTTTTGTTCCTGTCTGTGTCGCTGCTTGTAATGCCACTATACATATCCTAATGGTCCAGCAAAATAATGACGGCCACAGCATAAAGACCTAGTTATAAGGTTTTCATTATGACCTCAAGAAACAGAAAGGTACATAATTATTTGTTTGTTTGTTCCCATGTACATATTTGAAGTCCTTTTCTTTCTGTTTTCTTGGAGTGATTAGTCTTGTTGATTGGTTCAATGCGTCCCACCACGAATTCCTCTCTTGTGGCTACTTCTTCATCACAGTAGCAGTCGCGTTATTTGTTGGACGCATTCTAATCTCTGAGTTCTCCCACAGTCTTTAGTCTGTATAGCTTCTTGAAGGAAGTTATTCTTGATGTTTTAATCAATTTGTTTTGGCTCATTCGAAACTGGATCGAGACCACACAATTAACTATAGTAATGAATTTTAAAAAAATTATCCAAACTCTCTGCGCTTGAGCATGGTTTTTTGTTAAAGGTCCGTTCATGTATTTTTAACCGTGTTTCTTTTCTTTGTGTTTTCACTAAATTCGGACTTCGTAATATGACAGCATCCGAAGACGACGGTGGATCGACCTGGACGACTTTTTGCTTAAAAGTACGGAACCTATTGGCATGAGAAGTCACCGAACAATCTTACAATGACTAAAGACACAAAATGAAACACACATTGGCTAGTAATTACAATGTATTCTGAAATAAAAACACAATTAAAATGAACAGTTACGCTATACAATTACGAGTGCCATTTGGTTGCAACTCGTGAATAAAATAATGAAGTAATGTAGTATTAATGGTGGTGTGTCACATACGTCCGATCCGGACAAGACCTTGAAAACAAAAGGTGACTCTTCCTCTTTCGCCAACAATATGACAATCAAAAATCTTTAAATGTTTCCAGCGGCAGCATAAAATATTTATACAGACGTGGACTATATCTATGGCTTAATTTATTTTATTTCATGATTTATAATTATGTTTCCTGCTAAGAAAAGCTCAGCATGAAAATGTGCCTTTAAACTTTCCACGACGTGTCGTCGTTCACAGTTCCATGAACCGAAAACATACGATAACTTTTTAAAGGTGAGCATTGTTTATGGCACTTAAATGTTATAGTTCGTAGTTTTGATGTAGATGTGTGTGCACGATGACTCGTAGCACAGTTTATATTTTTGCACTGGTTACACTGTTTATTTAGACTGATGTCGCTGTTTTTGTCCTAGGTCGTACATCGCCTGATAGAAGACTGATGGATTCCCATTTCACAGCATAAGTAAGTGAAGCCATGGAAGCAGGACCTCTGACGGCACGATGCTGGCGTCGATCCCCGTTTAGACCAGGTAGAGTGTCCGTTATTTCCGAGAACATATTTCTCCTTGAGGACTCGTCCAAAATTCCTCCACCCGTCGAGTGGTCTTCATCGTTTTGGAACAAAGTGACCTTAGGTGCAGTAGGGAACCAATTCTTGCTATACAGACTTGCAGAGATACAGAATGCAGCGCAGTAAATGTCAGTTTGCAATGCACTCAAAAGTGTCCGTGCACTCCACCATGACAATTTTTTCACATCTTAGTTTGTCAAGCGATATACAAATATTCGTACACAAGTAAGTGTGACGCAGAACAAATACATACATACATACATACATTTATCCTTGTTTCATAGATAATGAGTACAAACAGAATGGAATGTGTCACTTTAAAGTACTTTTTTTATACAAAAAAATATTTTTTAAAAATATTACTACATCATGTATGAGAATTCATCTATTGAGTAGAAGGAGTTGTCATTCTGAAATTCTTTTAATTTGCTTTTAAATGTTGGTTGGCTGTCTGTCAAACTTTTAATATTATTTGGCAAATGACTAAAGATTATTGTGGTAGCATAATTCACCCCTTTCTGTGCGAAAGTGAGATTTAATCCAGAATAGCGAATATCATCCTTTCTTCTAGTGTTGTAGCTATGCACATTGTGGTTATTTTTGAAATGGCATGGGTTATTAATGACAAATATCATAAGTGAATATATGTATTGCGAAGGTACTGTGAATATCTCGAGTTCCTTAAATAAATGTCTACAAGGTGATCTTGGATGGTTTCCAGGTATTATTCTGATAACACGCTTTTGTGCAAGGAATACTTTCTCTCTTAATGACGAATTGCCCCAAAATATGGCACCTTATAAAAGCCGTGAATGAGAAAAGGCATTGCAGACTAATTTACTGATATGTTTACCAATTCGCAATAATCCTAACAGCATAAGTAGCTGGACCTAACTGTTTCAGCAGATCATCGATGTGTTTCTTCCACTTCAATTTCTCATCAATGCACACACCCAGAAATTTTGAATATTCTGCCTTAGCAACAGATTTCTATTCATAGTCAGTGTTCACCAATGGTGTTATGCCATTTACTGTACAGAATTGTATATACTTTGTTTTCTCAAAATTTAGTGGGAGTCCATTTGCAGAGAACCACTTAATAAATTTCTGAAAGATATTAATTACCATTTCCCCATCTGATTCTTGTTTGCTGGGTGTGTGCTATACTTGTGTCATCAGCAAAAAGAACTAGCTTTGTATCTTTATGAATATAGAGTGGCAAGTCATTAATATATATTACGAACAATAAGGGAGCCAAGACTGAACCCTGTGGGACACCGTTCTTGATACCTCCCCAGTTAGAGGACTCTGTTGGTTTTTGTAGACTATCTGTACTGTTAATTTCAACCTTCTGCATTCTTCCAGTTAAATATGAATTAAACTATTTGTGTACTGTCCCACTCATACCACAATACTTAAGTTTATCTAGAAGAATTTCATGATTCACACAATCAAAAGCCTTTGAGAGATCACAGAATATTCCAATGGGTGATGTTCGGTTATTCAATGCATTTAATATTTGATCAGTGAAATCATATATAGTATTTTCTGTTGAAAAGCCTTTCTGAAAATAAAATTGAATTTTATTGGTATTTCATTTTTACAGATGTGTGATGCTGCTCTTGAATACATTACTTTTTCAAGAATTTTGCATAAAGCTGTCAGAAGTGAGATTGGGTGGTAGTTGTTAACATCAGATCTATCCCCTTTTTTATGCAATGACTTAACAATAGCATATTTCGGTCTATCTGGAAAAATGCCCTGTTTCAGTGAGGTACTACATATGTGGCTGAGAATCCTACTTATTTGTTGGGAACAAGCTTTTAGTACTCCGTTGGAAATGCTATCAATTCCATGTGAGCTTTTACTTTTGAGTGAATTTATTATATTCCTAATTTCAGTAGGATAGGTGAGTTGAATTTCAATTTTATCAAATTGCATAGGTACTGCCTCTTCCATATACTGCCTTGCATTTTCTAATGAATAACTGAATCCTATTTTCTCTACAACACTTAAAATGATTATTAAAAATGTTTTCTACTTCTGACTTCTTGTTAACAAACTTTTCATTGTGTTTGATAGCAATACAGTCTTCCTGTGCTCTTGGTTGCCCTGTTTCCCTTTTCACAATATTCCAAATTGTTTTAATTTTATTATCATATGTGCTAATCTCAGACATAATGCACATACTTCTGGACTTTTTAATAACTTTTCTTAATACAGTGCAGTAGTTTTTATAATGTTTCACTGTTTCGGGATCATTACTCCTCCTAGCTATAAGATACATTTCCCTTTTCTGTTTACATGACATTTTTATCCCTTTTAGTAAGCCATGCCTTTCTACATGGTTTATTACAATTATATTTAACTGTTTTCTTAGGGAGACTGTTTTCAGATATACTCACATGGGTATCACGATATAGGATAAATTTTAAATTAGCATCGGGCTCCCTGTACACCTCATCCCAGTCTAACTGTTGCTAGCTTTTCCTAAAATTTTGAATAGTTAAATCGTTAATGGAAGGCACTATTTTGGAGGACTGTTCTGCATTACTGTATGGAGCTATATCATATACTGTAAATTGCTGTGCATCATGATCAGACAGATCATTCTTAACAGGAAAACTTTTTATTTGATTAAATTTATCTTGGTCTATGAAAACGTTATCTATCAGCGTGCTGCTTTCCTGTACCACTCAAGTAGGAAAATCAATAACTGATGTCAAATTGAAAGAACCAAGTAATACTTCAAGGTCATGGTTTCCATCAGACTCTTTCAGAAACTCTACAGTGAAATCCTCACAAACAATAATTTTCTTTCCTTTGTCTGACAGGTAGGAGAACAAAGAATCCAAGTTTATCAATAATAGTTGAAAATTTCCCAATGGGTACCCATACACAGCTACAATTATAAAAGTGCCATTATTTAGTTTAAGCTCATATGCACATGCTTCTATATGTTGCTCTATCCAAAATTCTTTAGTTTCCAAATTTTTTACACTCCTCCTCTCTCCATAATGTTTCTACCTACATGTCCATTGACAAGTCTTTACCCAAACAATTCGTAACAGGTTATTTTTCAATTATACGGTTTTGCATACTAGTTTCCTCTTAGTCACATGTTCAGTGACGTATAGTATTCGTCCACAAACAGTTTCAGGTTCTGCAAGTCTCATAACGTTTCCCATATGGACACATGTAACAAGTACAGATAAAATATTCAAGAGAGCATATATCATTTAGCTTTACCTAAATATAGATAAATATATGGGAACATGTTACATATAAGTTTTTTACATAGGTACAAATACATACAAACATATTACATATTGGCTTTACTCAAACATCGAAACATATTCCTCTTGTCTACACACAAGTATGATTGGTCACATAGAAATATTTTTCATATTGCTTTACTTAAGTTTACAATATTTACAGTTCTTACAATCATTGCAAGTTTAAATCTATGTTTTTGCTTTTGCAAATGATGTCACCTGAAATAGAGGGGGATTAGACGCGACACCCAACACCAGCAATAAGACCAGGCGCCCAACTACAAATAAGCAAATAACAAAAGCAATGAACTAACTCAAACACAAAAAAATCATCGCGACACGAGTGCAAGTGTGCAGTTTAAGCACTGCCTTAGTTACCCGTAAGTGTGTTTTCAATGGTGAGATGCGTATCCAGTCAGTTTCGAGGTGAAAGGGTGTAGAATGATTAAGTATTCACGTCAATCAGTCGTTAGTAGTCGAGGACTGACGGTGCATATAGTCAATCTCGTAGGCTGAAAATCTATCTTTTTCATACCTGTATAAAATAAAATATAGAATTTGCTTTAAAATTTGAAGTGGCTGCTATAAGTATTCGGTGAAGACGAATCTCTTCTTTCCCCTTCGGCTGCTGACAAGAACAGTTAAAATAAAACTCTTATACTAGTTAGCTTCTCTGTAGCAGTACTGTGAGGTGCATGTATTTGATAGTTGTATGTAGCTTAAGCATGATCCATAGATGTGTTATCTGTTGAGCATGGTATACTCTAAGATCACAGTGTGCATGTAGTCCAAAAATTCTGTTTGTTTTAGGATGCTGCAGCAGATATGCACCAGGATGAGGAATGCTGACAATGCTATAAGGACCGTTGTGCCACTGAAGGGCAGACGACTTATGGTGAGTACACAAATGCACTAACCTATCAACTTTAAATTCCTGCTTCCTCTTGACAGTGCGCACGTAAGTTTTGTTTCTAATTTTGGCTCTCGTAGTCAGCGTCGCACAGACTTCCCTTTCCCTTTCGTCGTGTGCTGTTTGCTGAAAAGAAAGTTTTGGCTAAGGCGTTGTCCAATGGTTGTATGGCGTTTCATAAACATTGAGATTGTTGTGTACCTCTTCAAATAAAGACCAGTATGTTACCCAATTGGTATCTTTGGTAGAAATGTAGGTTCTCATAAATCTCACAGAACGTCCAGTGGGATTACACTGGGGACTATACCTTGAGATAAAAATACTCGTAATGCTATTGTCTTTGAGAAATTACGCCACTTGTACCCAGTATAGTATGTAGCACTGTCGGATAAAATAGCTTTTGGTTTTCCCACGTGAGGAAAGTAGTCACATGAGAAAGACGAATGATGGCAGTGGCAGTAGCAAATCTTATAGCTCACAGTTTAACATGCTTGCAGAACAAATGGTAAAATGCAAGAATATACTTCACACCACCATTGCTTGTGGGATGTGGACCACTTGAATCAGAACTTACAATTTATAGAGGTTTACTGGGTAGAATAGAATGCAAATCAGTCTTCGTAGATAAGTTCAGCGGTTTAGATTTTTGACAAATCAATCATGTTTTGAGTATACTGTGGATCTTACGTCTCGTTTTGCTAAAGTCCCAATAGGTACTAAGCTTTGCTTGGACCTTCTTGGTACCATAATGACCCCAAACAAAATGTGTGTGCCAAATTAGGTTGCATTCAGAATCCTTGGGAATACAAACACGCCAAGTAGTGACTTTAGGATGACGGCGATAAAATAACACATCATTATGTATCAAATATCGGTTGACAGTGGATGGTCAGGTTGATTTGTGAGTGAAATTCTTACCTTATTCCAGTGAGCATCAGATTTCTGCAAAGTTGACATATTTCTACATAAGTCGATATAATACTGGTGATATAGCATATCCTGCACGAGAAGTATTCGGTTATCATTCACATTCTCCAGGTCAGAGTTACAGTCATTCAAGCCTTGAGGCAGACGAGACAAAGCGTCGGCAGTGATATTGTTTTTACTCTTAATATATACAATTTCAAAGGAATAGTTTTGCAAAGATAAATCCCAACGTTACAATCTGGGATGTACTAGCTTACAAGTTACCAGAAATGTGAGAGCTTGGTGGTCAGTATAAATTTTAGTGTGCTGATCATATAAATAATAAATGATTTTCTTAAAGGCCCACACTATAGAGTGTGTTTCAAGTTCTGTGGTAGAGAACGTGCGTTCACATTCACTAAGTGTGCGGCCCTCAAAACTAATAATTTTCACGTGTTCTTGTTCTTCATTATTTACAACTTAAAAAAAAAGCAGCCTAAACAATAGGACGAGGCGCCACGTGTCATACAAAAATCTAAATTAAAATCAGGGTGATCCAAAATATTTGCATTAACCGAAGCATGCGTAATACTATCAAAGTCTTTCTGACACTGGTCAGACCATATCTATATCTGATTCTTTTTCAGTAGGTGCCATAGATGTTTGCTGTTTAAAAGTTGGTGTGGTAAAAATCGTCGAAAGAAAGAACAAAATCCAAGGAAAGATTTCAATTGCTTTCTAGTCCGTGGACTAGGAAAATTCCTGATTGCGTCTAACTTTTCTGGATCAGGTCGTATACCTTGAGCATTAATATGTCCAAGATACCTAATTTCACTGCAAGCAATTTCGACTTTTTGAGATTAGCTGTCACTCCAGCTTGTGCGAATTTATGTAGAAGCTTTTGCAAAGTATCAATCTGTTGAGACCAAGGGTTAATAGCTATAAGGAGGTCATCAATGTAGTGAGAAACTTATTCAACCAATTCATCACCAAGTACAGTATCCAACGCCGTGATAAACACGCCTGAACTGACGTTCAGACTGAAGGGACGGACACAAAATTGATAGGTTCGCCCTCCCTCCCACCATGAATATACTTTCTAGAAACTGGCGTGATTGGGACTTGCCAGAACGGATTGGTCAGATCTATCGTAGAAAAATACTTAGAATATAAAAATTTCTTAAGTTGCTCCTCTAAATTCTCAGGTTTCGTGCGTATAGGTAAAATAATCTCATTAATTGCACGAGCATCCAAAACAACTCGGATATTCCCGTTGTGTTTCTCTACAACAAGTAAAGGGCTGCAGTAAGGCGACGTGGAAGGTTCGATAATTGTCCACTCTAACATTTGTTTCAACCCGTGCCACACAGCAGGTCGTTGGGATAGTGGCACATTATAGGTTTTGTGGAAGAAAATCTGGTGAGGCTTAATTTCTATTTTATACACATATGTGTTGATCATCCCTGGTCGTTTGCTGAATACTTGTATATACTTGGACAAAAAATCATAAAGTTCATTACGTTCATTATGTGTGACAGTTGTTGTTTCTAATAACTTATTACTAATTAAAGTTTTTAAGTCATCAGACTCGGCATCAGGTGCGTGTGTCTCTGTGTCAACATCATCTGTGTCCTGTATTAACTGAATCTTGTACGCTGTACAATATTTATCATGCTTCGGAATCCTGGTATCCAGGTCGATTGAAATTTCGATGCCCTTATCTGCAAGTATACATTTACGTTGGTAGAAGTCAATAGTGGTGTCCTTCTCGCACAATATATCTAAACCTAAAATACAATTAGTGATCAGGTTTTGGACGACAAGGAATGGCCATTGTACGATTCCATTACCTACCTTGACTGTCACAAATACCTGTTTCTTAATCCTAGAAGACTTATTGCCTACGGCAGTTAAAATTTTACAGTTCTGTACAGGATACTTTGGTACGGGTTCAAATTCACATATTTTCTTGTAATAATCATAGGACAAGACACTAACAGCCGCTCCTGTGTCCAGAATAATAGTAGTCGAAATATAACCCACAACACCAGTAGCTGAGGCCAAAACAATTTCATTCGATGATGAATGACAACGTGTGTTCTCCGTAACAGTTCATCAGACAAGTTTTCGTCATGAATATACCTTATGAATAATAACGGTTGCATGATCATTGTGCCGTTGCAGATTTAAACAGCCGGCCGGAGTGGCCGATCGGTTCTAGGCGCTAAAATCTGGAACCGCGCGCCCGTTACGGTCGCAGGTTCGAATCCTGCCTTGGGCAAGGATGTGTGTGATGTCCTTAGGTTAGTTAGGTTTAAGTAGTTCTACGTTCTAGGGGACTGATGACCTCAGAAGTTAAATCCCATAGTTCTCAGAGCCATTTTTTTAGATTTAAACAAATAACATATTTCGATTAAAGTCGCCCCTCAATTCTTCCACAGCTGCGACTTGGGGCACAGTAGTAACTGTTTTTAGTTTGACGTCGTCACATTTGTAGTGGGTGTAGGCACAGACGGAGGTGAAGTATCACTAGTTGCTTCGATAATATTTACATTTCGATATTGTTTATTCTAGTCTCCGAACTGTGGCGGTCGTTGCGTTTTCATGTTTTGACTCACCTGCAGGTTCGTAGATGCATTCCAGTTCTGAGTTTGCATTTGCGGCGGCGGCAATTGTCACTGGCGTGTATCATTGTTTTACTGCGGGGGTGTCTGTGTTTTCACACTGTTCAGCGAAGTTGTTGTTACTCCATGTCCGTTGCTGGTTTGGTGAGTACTGATAGTTATTTTTGTTTTTCTTAATATTTCTGTTACCGTTCTGATAATTATAACTACCGTTGTGGTGGTTGTTGTTGCGCGGTCTCTTATTTGGATTATCGCCAGTAGAGCAACAAGTGTTATAATTGCTGTTTGTGCTGTGTTGAGCATGTAGGTTATGTTGTGTATATACATTAGTCATGTGAAACGGTTGATTCTTTTGTCTTGCGTGTCCGACGGCAGCTGGCGCACCTGAATTGGGTTGGCTACCCTGCGTATTTTGCGTGGCGCAGGTGTAAACATTGTACCAGGTTTTGCTGTACGGAAGGCTGGTCCTCGTAAATCATATCAACAGAATCGAGCACAGTAGTCTTCTCTTCAACGGGCGGAGGATGTCGCGCGTTGCAACCGGCTCATCAAGGAAATGTCCCATATATAAATATTTCTCGAAATACCGGCGCAAATTGCAGTGCTTAGGACTGAATGGTTCAGGATCCACAATCTGCCTACGAAGTTGTTCCTGTATAGATCGTGACCAAAATTTAGATAAAAAGGCTCTCTCAGATTGTTTGTACGTGACGCATCTGTCGGCTTCATTACACGCTCATACATCTGCGTCGCCTTGGATGTAACCGACAACATAAGATGTCCCCTTACGGTGACTCCACGTACCAGGAAATGCATTTCCGAAGGTTATAAGAAAGATGACAGGATGTACGGCTCTTTTTTCTGGTGTATATGTATGAAATTGTCTATGTTTTATGAGGCTCTCCTCTTCCTTAGCATTATAGTACTCTTTAGTTTCAGAATGATTACTGTAAGGTTCACCTGGCGAATGGCAAGGAAAATGTTGCTGATAATTACCACGGCTGTAATGCAGTGTATCAAGTCGAGATAAGTACTGTTGTTGTTGTGAGTACGTAGTGTGCAGTGTGTATGTACTTGTGTTCATTGCAAAACTGTGTGTTTTGGTTGCTACTACCGTCATTGCACACTGGTTGTACTTAATTGTCAAACTGTTTCGATTGCGCAGCGGCAGATTGTGCTGCTTGACTGATTACATGTTTGTTGTTATTTATAAATCCCGCGACAGTGTCGTGGACAACAGCAGGAAATTTTTCTTGTAAGCACTCGTCAAAATATTTGCCTGTTTGCTGTATCCAACTACGGAATTCTCTATTGGTGCATGAGAAATGGTTGCCACTGCGTGGCTGTACAGAAACCTGTTTGTCAATTGTCTCAACCTTGTTTTCGACATCGGCAATAGGCGTTTTTATATCATCATGCATTGCCGGATAAGATTTACTCTGAGTAACTACAGACTTCCATATTTTACTGAGATTGTTCAACTTGTGCTTGCATATCTGTCATATCTTTATTTGTGTTTTCTTGTTGTAATGAAAGCTCTGAAAATTTCGCGTTGAGGTAGGATACTTATCCAGTCAGTCTCTTATTTATCTTCTTAACATGGCTACACAAAGTGTCGTTTGACGTTTTAAGTGCAGCTAAATTTGATTTAATTTCATCATGTCGTGTTTTCATCTCGTCATGAGATGTTTTCAAAGTGGCGCATAAGACGTCATCTGTTGGTCATGTTGTGTCATTTGTTTCATAATAACATCGAACATTTTGGCAATACTAGTGATGTGCAACTGTTCCGCCCCCGCCACGTCAGACACCAAAATGGGTTCGGAACTAGATTTAGGCATATTACTGGTAGACGGTCTATTTTCTAAATTTACGTCACCAGAAAAGTCAATAATATGTCGCTAGTTAGTATTCGAGTCAACCGTAATGTCACTTTCATTATTTAATGGCATGTCAGGGTCGGATTGCATCTGTGTTTGTTGTATCTTCTCCATCTTTGTAAATTGTTTTCTGATCAGTACCATGCCACGCAATAAAAATGTAAACTCGTATGTGTATTCAGAATAAATGTAAAAATTAATCTCGCTGTGCGACGCTGTCTGAACAAGAAAATTAATGGTGGAATTTTGAATACTAATGGGTGCACGCCATATTACGTCGCACAGAACTTAAGTCGGCCATATTGTGAACTCATAAAACTCTATTGTTGCACTGTATGAATAATGAAAATAATGTTGGAAACCGCGATGTAGCTTAAAATCACTGCTACGGAAACGGAAAATTGTGACAGATGTACCAAGTAAGCTACGATAATATAAAGCGCTTGGGCAACATTGCTGATGTAAAGATGCGGTGTTACCTTGTATGCGCGATTGCAGCGTAATTTCCGATGACGACATACATTCCAGTAATTAGTCTTACTTCCATGTATCCCGTTTTTCGTTTAAATAAACATGTAACAAAAGGAAGACAATATAGTACATATAACAATGAGTCCAGACACGCCAATTTAATTATTTTTTTTTATTTTGGCTCATTCGTAACTGGATCGAGACCACACTATTAAATATACTAATGAATTTAAAAAAAATTTGTACAAACTCTCGGCGCTTGAGCTTGGCTTTTTTTTGTTAAATGTCCTTCATGTATTTTTAACCGTGTTTCTTTTCTTTGTGTTTTCACGAAATTCAGACTGCGTAATACGACAGCATCCGAAGACGACGGTGGATCGAGCTGGACGACTTTTTGCTTAAAAGTACCGAACCTTTCGGCATGCGAAGTCACCCAACAATCTTACAATGACTAAAGACACAAAATGAAACACACATTGGTTAGTAATTACAATGTGTTCTGAAATAAAAACACAATTAAAATGTACAGTTACGCTATACAATTACGAGTGCCGTTTGGTTGCATCTCGTGAATAAAATAATGAAGTAATGTAGTATTAATGGCCGTGTGCCACATACGTCCGATCTGGACAAGACCTAGGGAAAAAAAGGTGACTCGTTCCTCATTTCTTATATCAGTCATAAATCTACCTAATTTTTAAAATCCTTATGTGGTTCTTCAGTAGTATATGCATCAGTGCCAGTCACTTTAAACGACGTTCAGTCGAAGACATGCCACCAGACGGCGTAAGGTTGAGAAACATCTCTCCTCGGTGCTGGTTGTTACAGGATATGTGTGCAACAAGTGACACGACACTATATTATTTGGGAGCGCCATTGCTCTTTTATAGCTCGGTACTGAAGACTTTTCCATATTTTCGTCGTTTTGTTGCCATTGCTCTTTTATAGCCCTCTTCTGAAGACTCTTCCATATTTTCGTCCTTTTGTTGTCAAATTTGTAGTTCTCCCTTCAAAGCTGCAAAACAAGGCTGATCGTCTTTGTATGAACCACCACTTTGAAAAACATGATCTATATCTTTATCAAGAAAGTTTTGTAAGAGCAATTTTTCTAGAAGTCCGACTCTTCGTAGTCTTAATGATATTTCACTTAAAAAACTGATCAAAAAAGGTATAAACAATGACAAACAGTAACACTCTTCTACAGACTGTGTCTGAAAATTTGTTCTGTTTATCTGTTTAAAGCATAGCTGTACACTGTTACGTAAACAGGTTGCTACCTGCAAGCATTTCCGAAAGATCTCCCTCGATTAGTAATAGTGTCTATTTATTTACAAATTCAATTAGCTCTGCTCACGGCTTCGTTCGCTTCTCAATAGTCGTGTTCTGATGTGGAAGTATCGGAGAAGCACAGCTCGCTATGTGCGTCTCTTCCACTACCCCATCGCTCGAGATCAGGTGTTATGTATTTGTATGTCTGTGACATCAAGGCACTCACGGTACTGACACGAGTGCATCTATTTCAAAGCAAGTTTTTTTATTTATTTGAACACTAGTTTAATCAGAACTGTTGTAACTTATGTTTGATGAAAGTTTGTTCAGCGGGTTAAACGTAATCTGATAGATAAAGTAAAGAGTTTGTCGACAGCAACTCTCTATCTAAACAATAAGTGGTTCATAATTTGTTGTCACACTACAATATAAATTTCAAAAATCTTTCCAAAAAACTCCGCGAGCACATATGTTTATCTTTTATGGTTCACCCCCAATCATCTTTTTTTGTAATGTCTTTCGAATTCGCTGCGCCGGGTGCAATCAAAAGACAAAAATTAATATTGGTGAACTGTGAAAGCTAAGCGTATACTTTCGTGGACTTTTGCTTAGATCTTTTTGAGACCTACAGTTTCGTAGTTTCCAGTTTGACTTATCTCTTATCGCCTAGGCAACGTACTGTAAAACAGTGCATTCCCAACAAAAGTTTTGCTGCCTTATTCGCTATTTTCGACTATTATTACCTGTGCCTACTGTTTTTTTTTTTTTTTTTTAGTTATTGAGATTTTCATGTATACAAAGGTTTTTCTCGAACATAACAAATACCCGGAAATTATTGCATCTTCCACATGAAATCTTAATTTATCTCCTCAGGATGTCCCCCCAGGTGTATCGATCTTCTATATCTTCTTCCTCTGTGCCAATTCTTTCCACTGTTAGCTGCACATTTTTGAGCTAGGTGGTCATACGGTGTCATTTTCTCTTCTTTCCCTCCTGTTCCCATTACAGGATCGTTTTCGGTATTCTGGGTTCCTCCATTCTTCTTACATGTCCGTATCATTGTAATTTCCTTCTATCCATCACGTCATGTATTCTTTCTCTTACTTCCATTCTCTTTAGTATTTAGTCTATTCTTATGTTCTCTTTTCTAGAAATTCTTGCTGATAATCACCAGACGTTCGTTTCTACTGCTTGCAGTTTTTTTTACGTGTTTCAGATTAGTACTTCATGTCTCCACACCACGTAAAACTGTGCTTACCAGTATCGATTTATATTTGATTCTTTTGGTTCTGTTCATTATATTTCGGCTCCATAAGATTGAGTTGAGCATGACGACGACCTTCCTTCCACTGCTAATTCTTTTATTAATTTCTGCCTCTGATTTTCCCTCCATCCCAAATAACAGAAAGTATTAACTTTTTACTTCTGTGTATAAGTCGTCTGGATCATTAGTGAGATATTCCGTTTTCTGCTGCTTAATATTCAATCTCCAGCTTCTGTATTCCATTGCTGACTGATTACATATAAAATTGGCATCCTCCCCGTCTTGTGCTATAACCACTTGATTACCAGCAAATAGTAGGCGATGTAAATGAACTGCCATCTTTAATTTCTAGCCCCATCCCATTGCATTTACGAGGCCATGTCTTAAGACTTGCGTCTGTATATATTTTGAATAATGCTGGTGAGATGGGGCAGCCTTTTAACAGACTCTTGCTTGTTCTAAATTGCCGTGGACGTGTTTTAGCATTTTTCATTTGACATATGTTACCTTTCTATGTTCCTTGTGTTATTATAATTAAAAGACCCTTTATGTTCGTCTTATGAGATGCTCTCGAAACTAGTTTTCTCGGGACTGTATCATGTGCTTATTCTAAATCTATGAAAAATAATCCTACGTTTTTTGATTTTCCCTAAGTTTCTCTAAGATCTGTCGTAAAGTGAAAACATGGTCTACGCATGATCTACCAGCTGTGAAGTCACATTGTTCTTCCTAAGTTTTAAAATTTATTTTCAGCTTATTTTTAATTATTTTCCCAAACTTTTTCTATTTCCTCTGACCACCATTCTATTATACGTATTTGGTTGTTTCCCATTACGCCCAGCATCTCTGTTGCTATATTTATAACATTGGTTTTTATGTATCCGTATATTTCCTCTGTATTTCCTTCTAATGATTCTTCCAGTGTCCTTTCCAGTCTGGCAGCAAATAATGTTCGTATACTTTCATCTTGTAGACTTTCAACACTGAAGTGTAGATTTTGAGCTTTCTCAGTACAGTTCGTTTCAGTGTTGTTAATACCGTCCTTTGTATTCGTCCACGGCGAAAATCTGTTCTGCTGCCTTGCAACTACGTGTCTCTCGAATGATAGTATGATATATTATAAAACTAGGTTCTATAGTATTCTGTTGCCAAGCATATTTATTAATATCCTTATGTTTAAAAAAAGGGGTGGTAGTTGCCGGATCAAACTGTTCACAAATTTGAATCAACCGTTCTCCATTGTCATTATATTCTGTCTCTCCATGTTTTCCCACTATCGTACATGATTCTCTAGTTCCTACTCTTCCGTTCATATCCCCCACGAGAATCAGTTTCTTCCTCCTTGGGATTTTTCTATAGTCTCCCTGGGGCCTGACCAGAAAGTATATTTCTCCTGGTCTCTTGTACCATTCGTAGGTGCATATACACCAGTAATTATTAATTGTGTCATTTCTACCATAACATTAGTTCATTAATAAATTCCAAATTTGTGATTCTCTTCTTTCATGCTGATTTATCAATCGGATCCTACCGCTTTGGACACCCCACTCCAAATACGTACCTAATTACCTTTCCTCTTTGTCTCAGAGAATAATTCAACTTTTTGGAGCTACCTTGGACATTCCTGCAGCCAAATGTCATTTTCCTTTTTACTTCGCCAGTTTGAAGTCCAAGATTCTGGTTTTTCCGAGATATGTTATTAACTTTTTAGCATTTTAATTGTTTCACGTGAGGGAGGGACCAGGTAGTTTATTCTCAAGGTTTCCTTCCTTTAGTCTTTGACAAGGCAATATCAAGCTAAAAGGCAGCATCCGCTAGTTTTGGTCCAGTCCGGATATTTTATTTCTCCGGTACTCACCATATCTGGTGAGCATTCCTCTTTGCGACACCTTGAAAGGCGCCCAATGGGAGACTTACAACTTCACACAGGCTTACTGATTTAATTTTTTAAAAAAAGTCTATGTTATTTCTCACGGTTCAAGCTATCACGATACTAAACTTAATCAAATCTGATTTGGTGGTTCTGCCGTGAAGAGGTGACAGACAGGAGGAATTACTTTCAGATTTATAATATTTGTACCTTATGGATTACTCACTGTGCCTATTAACAACAAGTGAAGTGCTCTATCACGACTGAAATACGCTGGTTCCTGATAAAAACGCCAAACAAGACATAAAGTACTATTTACCAACAAGAGGATTTTGGCGAAATGTCAAGGCGCATGGAACAAGAAATGTACTGACTGTAGAAGCCTGACGATGGGAAATCTAAACGTGTAGCTTCAAATAACGCTGTTTAATGTATGAAATCGTGGCAGTACTATTTGTTACTAACTAGGACAAGAATCCAGAGGCGAAAATATCTCAATGTGTGAGCCTGAGGGCAGCTCTAGAAACGTACAAATTTTTCTCGAAGCAAAGGGCTTAACTTTACTAACAGAGCGAGTTTAACCCATACAATAGCTCACTTTCTTCAACAGAGTAAGACCGATGTTTGAGACTAGATACTTTTCTTGGCCGAAATGACCTATTTTCCTGTGCTGAACTGGTTTTTATGTCCTCCATGCTTCGTCTGTCACATGCTCTTTTACTTCCAGAGTAGCAGAATTCCGTCATTTCGTCACCAATTTCGTTGTTAAGTTTATCGCTATTTTCATTTGTGCTACTCATTACATTCGTCCTTCTTCGATGTACTCTGAATCCATATTCTCTACTCATTAGACAGATCATTCCATTCAATGAATTTTGTAATTCGTCTTCACCTTCATTGCCAAACGTCATCAGCGAATCTTATCATTGATATCGTTTCACCCTGAATTTTAATCCCTTCTAGAATTTTTCTTTTATTTCCGTCATTGATTGTTTGATGTTTAGATTAAATAATAGGGTCGAAAGAGAGCATCACTGTTTGACATACTGGTTAATCCGAGCATTCTGTTTTGTTCTTCCATTCTTATTGTTCCATCTATGTTCTTGTACATGCTGTATATCTACATATACATCTACATATACACTTCGCAAGCCACTGTACGGTGCGTGGCCCAGGCTACGGTGTACCACTATTGATCGTTTTCTTTCTTGTAAGTTGCACATGTTGCTGGGTGCGATCTGATCTTTGCTGATAAACAAGAATTTTTGCTGCTAAGATCACGAGCTGGAACTTCCTCATTGACAGGGCTAGCTGTCTAGATGATCCAAAGACGAGAACTAGATTAATTGTCGAAACAGGTCTCGACAGGCGTGGCTGTCTAGAAGATCCGAGTAGGACAGCTACGTCTGTCGAAACCGTCATTGTGGAAATAAAAACATCTCAACTTGCTATCTTAGCTTACTTATCAATTTTCTTTCTTGTTCCACTCGTAAATAGAGCGAGGGGAAAGCGACTTTTTTATGCCATGTCTAATATCTCTTCTTTCTGGTCCTTACGCGAAAGATACGCTGGAAGCACTAGAATTTTTCTGCAGTCTGCTACAAATGGCGGTTCTGTAAATTTTTTCAATAGCGTTGTTCGAAAAGAAAGTCGCCTTCTCTCCGGGGATTCCCACTTGAGTTCCTGAAACATCTCCGTAATATTTGCGTGTTGTTCGAACCTACCGGTAACAAATCTTGCAGTTCGCCTCTGAACTGCTTCGATGTCTTCCTTTATTCCGACACGGTGTGGATCCCAAACACTCGAGCAGCACTTAAGAACAGATCGCACCAGCGTTCTATACGCAGTCTCATTTACAGATGACCCACACTTTCTCAAAATTCTCCCAATAAACCGAAGATGATTATGCGCCTTCGTTGCTACTGTCCTCACATACTCGTTCCATTTCATATCGCTTTACAACTTAACGTTCATATATTTAAACGATGTGACAGCGTCAAGCAGGACACTACTAATCATCAACTTCCATTTTTCTACATTTAGTGCTAGCTGCCATTCATCAGACCAACTACAAATTTTGTCTAAATCAACTTGTATTATCCTATACTCACTCAACTTCGAAACATTCCGTACACCACAGCCTCATCAGCAAATAACCGCAGACTCCTGCCCACCCATTCCACCAGATCACGTGTGTATTTAGAAAATAATGGCGGTCCTATCGCACTTTCCTGGGGCACTGCTGACGACAACCCTGTATATAATGAACACTTTCCGTCGAGGACAACAAACTGAGTTCTATCACTTAAGACGTCTTCGAGCCACTGACATGTTTGGGGACCTATTCCATATGCTCGTACCTTCGTTAACAATCTGAAGTGGGGCACTTTGTCAGGTTCTTTTCGGAAATCTAGAAATATAGAATCTGCCTGTTGCCCTTCATCTATAGTTCACAGTATACCATACGAGAAAAGGGCAAGCTGAGTTTCGCACGAACGATGCTTTCTAAAGCCGTGCTGATTAGTGGACCTAAACTTCTCAGTCTCAAGGTAATTTATTGTATTCGAAATGAGAAAATGTTGAAGAATTCTGCAGCAAAGCGATGTTAAGGACACTGGTCTGTAATTTTGCAGGTTCCTTCTTTTACCTTTCTTATACACAGGAGTCACCTCTGCTCCTTTTCCAATGGCTTAGGACTTTGCGCTGGGCGAGGGTTTCTCGATAAATGCTAGATAACTGAAGGTCCGATGTCGAACAGCCCTGTTTGTAAAACATAATTGGTATTCCGTCCGGTCTTGACTTATTTGTTTTTAAAATTTTCAGTTCTTTCTGTACTGCCAGGGATGCTTATTACCATGTCGTCTCTTCTATGACCAAACGACTATATGTTAAACGGTTCTCCTGTGTGAACGATTTATTAAATGTGAAATTTAAAACTCCGGCTTTCGTTTTGCTGTTTTCATCTGGCACACCAGACATGTCAACGAGTAACTGGATAGAAGACTTAGACCCGATTAGAGATTTTCGTTGAAGGAAAATGTTCTCGTGTTTTCAGCCAGATTTTTTGCTAGGGTATGACGGTGGTGAATGACGTATGCTTTATGCATAGATCATTTGACGGATGCACGAATCTCTACTAACCTTCGCTTGTCGTCATATGCGCCGTCTCTTTTGAATCTAGAGTGCGACAGCCACTGCTTACTCATCATTGCCCGAATTCCGTTATTAAACCATGATTGATCGTTTCGTCCTTAATCCACTTACCAGACACATAGTTTCTAGACCACGCTGTACAATCTGTTTAAACTTTGCCCATAAATCCTTTACGTCCATCTTACTGGAACTTAGTGCTATCAATTCATTGTTTAAGTGACATGATAACAGCTGTATATCTGCTCTGTCTAGCAGAAACACAAAACTTTCGTAACTATAGTTGCAAATAGTAAATGTTACTGTGAGACAGTGTGCACTGTTGCGTTTTTTAGCCATTATATGTTCTGCATAAGGGTTAGCTGTTGTCTTGTTTGCTAGGGCAAGTTACTGTATACTATTGGGAGTAACTGTGTTAGAAGTATCAAGTGAGATTAGTTATCTTAGTTGAAGTTTATTTCCGATTTGCCATAAAATTTGATACTACATTATCTAATTAGCTGGCGACCGCATGTACTGTATTTGTAATTACAGTTAACTTTCGTATTAGTTGAATGTAATTTCCAAGCCCGTTTGCTTTGCTGTTGTTACTGTTGCATTTACTTAGTGATTACAGAATTACAGCCAGATTCTCCGTCATTAGGTACAGTCACGGTCAGGCTAAACCCTTCACCCAAGGTTAACATTATCGGCGGCTGCCAATTCCGTAAGGGCCGGTAGCGTTACAGCCTCCAACTAGTATCGCATAATATTTGCGAGCTGCTGACTATAGACTTTCTTTGAACGACTCTAGAACCGTCACAGCAGGAACGGGTGGCCGGTAAAAACATCCAAAAATTAATCTGATTTCATCTGGACCTGTTATACGCCACCAACTTCATTGTCACACCCAGCTTCGACCTCAATGGAGAGAATATTTTTGTTAATTGCAATGAACACTCCCCCTTCTATGGCGTCTAATCTGTCTTTCAGATAATCGTTCCATGACTCTCTAAATGCCCCAGAGCACTCCAGTTCTCGGTCCCAAAAACAATTTGAGACCGATAAATTTACTGGAAGGCAATAAATTCGGGAAATTTAGTGCGAAGTGTCGTTATTCTGAACGCGATCTGATTTCGCTGTCTGCTTACCGACTGATGAGCAGACTACCACCTAGCCTCAATGGCCCTGAGCACCATGGGACTTTACTTCTGAGGTCATCAGTCCCCTAGAACTTAGAAGTACTTAAACCTAACTAACCTAAGAACATCACACACATCCACGCCCGAGGCAGGATTCGAACCTGCGACCGTAGCAGTCCCGCGGTTCCGGACTTGAAGCGCCTAGAACCGCTCGGCCACCGCGGCCGGCCTACCACCCAGCCTAAAAATCCCCCATGTGCACTCCACAAATACTCTGGTTCCCGAGAAGCTGCTTCCTTTGTGTAGTGCACCTCTGACCTATCAAGGGAAGTCGTACAATTCCTCACCCGAAACGCATTCGCACTATCATCTGTAGTTTATTCCTATTTTCCTCAGAATTTCGAACGTCTTGCACTACTTTAAGTTGTCGAATGCCTTTTGTAAGTCGATAAATACTGCGTAGGTTTCTTGATTTGTCTTAAGTTATAAAGCAGAACATCAGAACTGCTGCTGTCTTTACCTTTCCGAAACCCAAACTGATCGTGACATAAGAGATCATCAATTTTCTTTCCCACTCTTGTGTAAATTATACTTATCAGCAACTTGGATGAACTGGCTGTTAAGTTGACTGTGTTGTAGCTTTCTCACTTGTCTGCTGTTACTACCTTCGTGATTTTGCGGTTGATATTTTTCTGAAAGTCTGATGGTATGTGTCCACCTTTAAAGATTTCACACACCAACTTTAATAGTCGTTTGGTAGTCAATTCCCCTATAATTTCAGGAATTCAGAAGGAATATTATCTATCCATTCTGCCCAAAGCTGTATTGAAGTCTGACTCTAATACTGGATCCCCTGTGTCTACCAAATCGACTCCAACTTCTTATTCAGTCAGGTCATCAGATAAGTTCTCCCCTCGCGCAGGCCAACAATGCACATTTTCCACATACCCACTGTCTCCTCTGCGCTTAAAAGTAGATCTTGATGCCTTGTTATTAATATCACTGAAGCTTGTTTTGACTTTTCTATACGCGGAGTAAGTCCTTCCGGTTTCTTTGCAGTTTTTGCCAGCTATTTCACTCTGGGTTCCCTGCACTGCTTCGCATTTCTAGCAGCCATTTCACTTTGCCTTCCCTGTTCTTCTTATTTATTTCATTCCTAAGTGTCTTACATTTCTGTTTTCCTGAATCGGCCTAAGCATTTTTGTACTTCCATCTTCCGTTGATCAACTGAAACATTTCTTCTGTTACTCAAAACTTCTTCGTAGTTACCTTCCTTGTTGTGCTATCGTACAGAGGTCGTTTTACCACACCAGTGTAGGCAACGCGAATCTATAGCGACGGTTCACTGCAATCCGCAAGGGCGTATGGTAGGCGCTCCTGAAGACCACGGGCCCCATATCAGCGCTTCGGCGCCATAATGTTGAGGTCAATATAGCGTCGATCATGCCAGGGTTCGCCAGTTCAAGACATTTACCAGAGCAGTAAATATCATCGAGTAAGACGGTGACAGTTAAAGTTTCTGATGAAATGTACTTCGCAAATGTTGTATTTTGTACCTAAAGGGAACAATTTGTTAATTAAGGCATGAAATGATGCTTTGCTACTCCATGACGGTTGTAAGTTATCCAGTATTTTATTCGTTGATGTAATAATGTGAACTAATACATCATATGTTCTAGTTTGATGTACCATATCCCAGAGCTTTCAAAGAAACCGCGGTTGCGGCTAGAAGAAAGTAGTTTTGCCTGGTCACAACACTTGTACCTACGTTTGTCTGTCAAGCTACTGTGATCGTCCTTTTTGGAGACGCCAGTTCGTCTTCAAATGGCCAGACAGCGCCGTGTTTATTTTCGCTGTATGTACTCGTATAGTCTCAGGGAACTTCAAACGTATTGCATCACTCCCATCATTTCTCAATGCTCTTTTGCATACTAGCATGCCTTAGAATCCAACAAATGATTTCGGAATCTCTGTACTGTTATGATGTAATCAAGGTGAAATCATCTAGAATCTCCAGGCAAGTATCCTGCGGTAAATGGTATTCTGCATTTGCAGGACAACATCACTGAAACAATCCGTGCCGATGTGATAGAAGTGTACGACAGCACTGTAATTAGGTGACGCAGACGAGCCTGAATGACGACGTGACAGAGCAGTCCTCTCTGAAGAACATGCAACAAAAATATAATTGGAGGCTCTGGTACTCGAAAACTGGTATGTCAGAATCGAAACTATAGTGAAAAAGTGAAAAATTGTTCATGAATCAAATTTCAGTTATTGCACCACATTTGAATATTTCAAAGGCTGGGACTGTTCAACTCCATTCAAAAAGGTCGTCCAACCGAGGCAGAAGGGGAAATGTTGCAAGTGTCAGGCCATTCCAGATGATTTCTTTAATCATCTAATCATCTGAACCAGAGTTGGGTGTACCACTATAGCCCTAACTCAAAGGAACAAAGTAAGCAGTGGAAACAGGTGGATTCATCGCCGCTGAAAAAGGAGAAAACCGAACAATCATCGGACAAGATCAGACTGCTATGCGGTGGTGCTAACAAGTCCGCGGCTCCCCCCGTCGGAAGTTCGAGTCCTCCCTCGGGCATGGGTGTGTGTGTTCTGTAGTGGCGTGGCAAGACAGCCAAGCCACTCGGAGGTAGCCGAAAGGCACGCGTTAAGCTCACGCAGATTGGCGTGAGGTTTGGAACAAGGTAAAGTAATTATCCTATACAGTAAAGAACGTAGTTCTTGGAATACTTAACTTTAATCCACAATTGGAGAACATCGCTCTTGTTTAGACATTATTACACTGAATATAAACTGGTAATGGCGCCTTGCTAGGTCGTAGCAAATGACGTAGCTGAAGGCTAAGCTAACTATCGTCTCGGCAAATGAGAGCGTATTGGCCAGTGTAGCTTCGTTAGCAAAGTCGGCTGTACAACTGGGGCGAGTGCTAGTAAGTCTCTCTAGACCTGCCGTGTGGTGGCGCTCGGTCTGCAATCACTGACAGTGGCGACACGCGGGTCCGGCGTATGCTAATGGACCGCGGCCGATTTAAAGGCTACCACCTAGCAAGTGTGGTGTCTGGCGGTGACACCACATGTTGTACATAGCGTAAGTTAGTTTAAGTTAGATTAAGTAGTGTGTAAGCTCAGGGACCGATGACCTAAGCAGTTTGGTCCCATAAAATCTTACCACACATTTTTTTGGTATCAAGATGTTCGTAAGAGCCGTACGATCACAGGAGCATACTACGGAAATCTCCTGACGAGGGTATGGGAGCATGTCTAAGAGCGTGTGTTTGTAAAACATGCTTCTTCTAGGACCTATCAAATTTTACCTCAGTACCTTATTCTCTACCCATTCACTTCGTCCTCTTCCACCACATGAAGAAATCATTGCGTGGTAGACTTTTCAGCAAGACAGCAGGTTGGTTCTCTAGCTGGCACCTTTACTGAACAGTCAAAACGCAACCCTCTACAGCTGAGATTCACTCCATGTCATCCATCGTGGGGAAAAATGAATCTCATTGAAGGGTGGACATGTCGAGAATGGCTACCAGTATAACCGAGTTTCATGGTGGGACTGTTATTGTCGGACGGTAGTGTCCTGGACATCTCGTGATGTAGCAGCACATGAGACACAACCGATGGCTGCTCTCAGGGGCCATTGTGTCGTCCTTTTTCTTGGACGTACTACTGCACACATTGCGCCCTATGGCGAGTAGTCGTAACAGTTCACAACCTGGTGGCTTATCTTAACAAAATAGGCAGCCACTGAAATAATTTTTACTTATTTTTCTTTTATAACTGAGTCCCTCCACCTGTCTTAGCGGGTGCAGCGGCGCTGTTATGAACTTCCTGGTAAAAAATAGTCCACTCACCTTATGGTGATCTCTTCTTCTGTAGTCCAGTCCACGGCTGTCCTGCTAGAAAACGAGTAATGTTCTTCGATTAGAGAAAGCTGTAGCGGAAACTAGCCGCACTACATGTATCTAAAGGCTACATCAGAAGAATCTCTTGTAAACGGTTTTTCTGACTATTGAATGAAAGTCTTCGGTTGAGTGTTGTAACCTCCCCACGAAAATTTAAAAGACATTATTTTATATGCTAATGCACATTGTGCTAAGTGTAAGCTCCCCAGAGAAATTTTGAAACATAATAGTTGAATGTTAACAAGAATACAACCTAACGTAACCTCCCAGCAAATAAATTCAATGACAATGACAATTAGTCAAAAATTAGCAATCTGACCCAAGTATTAGTTCCTCACAAAAAAATGAAAGTCAATTCAGTGATAAGAAAATCTCAGTGATAATGATAACTCAATTAAACCGAAATATCGGTCTTTGGCCCTGTGCAAAAAAAAATCATAATTAATTTCTTACCTCATTGAAACTGCATGTCAAATTTCTGCTCTTATTGTTGGCCACGGCTTGGAGGAACTGCATCGCAAGTAATATTTTCTTTTTTTTTTTGAAATTTAACTGAAACTTTTCTTTAAAGGAAATGGAAGGAAATCGTTCGTTCAATTAAATAGTTCTTTTGTTAAAAATATTGCTTTGAAATCAAAATTATTATTGGGGCGATTGTTGCACAAATTAGTTACAGTTAATTTACATCATTAGCTGAGCGCATTTAAAAATAATATACCTCATCCTGAATCTTGACCAGAGTGCCATGTCGACGCCCGCCGACTCCTCACACACAACTGCACTGGGCTGCTACTACCGACATACTGCACTGCTCACAGACTGCCCACTGACTACTGCTCGCACCTGTACTGCAAGACTACTACTGACAGAGAACCGCTCGCAACTCTCGCGCGGTCAAGCGCAGACTAGCCACGATAAATGGCTCTCTGGTCAGAGACTCTGCAATGCCTCACCATCGCCGCCACACAACATACGTGTTTCATAACCCTCCACTGGGCGGGGCAAAAATTTGACAGCGATGGTGAGTCATTTGGACTTGCCAAGCGCGGCAAAATTTTTCTTTAATTAATCAACTTCTAGAATTTACAGAATATTTAGATACATGAATTAAATGTTGTGCACATGCACCGAGTACAAAACATTCCAAACAAAGACAAAATGTGAGTACAAAACATAGTAGCAAATCTGAAAACTGTATATACTAATTATTTGACAGATAACAAAGTGCACACGCGCTGAAAAAATTCTTTAGCATTTTCAGAACAAATAAACAGAATGGCAAAAAATCATGTTGACAAATGACATGAGTGCACATGCACTGCAGTTGAGAACATATCAGCAAATGACGAAATGTATAAACAATGAGTAACAAATGACATAAGTGCAAACGCACTGAAGTATTGAACATACAGAATGAGTACAAATCATATTGAAAAATGAGAAAAGTGCACAGGCACTGAAGTTCAGTAGAAAACATATTAACACATAACATAAGTGCACATGCACTGTAGTTCAGAACATATCATCAAAATAAAAATGTATATACAATATAAAAGACAAGAGTGCACATATACTGTACTTCAGAACAAATCGAAAAAATGTCTTTAGCATTTTCACAACAAATAAACATAATGGCAAAAAAAATCATGTCGACAAGTGACATAAGTGTACTTGCACTGGAGTTCAGCAAATCGAAAAAAATGTATATCCCATGAACATAAATGATGTTAGCAAAAAGTGATTTTCACTATTAGTATAGGAAAGGGAAGGATTGCATCATGGTTGTAGCACTTTAGATTGCGCACAGCTGTTCTGAAAGTCCATATCTTTTCACAGAAGTACAACACCAAGTGACACAATTTGAAGTTCTTTTCCCATCAGAATTTATCAGCGTAGCCAAGACACTGAACTGTCGTAGTAATGTTCCATGTTTTCATTTTGGCAGTACATTAGGTACACCAAACAGTGGGACCATAATAACGTCTTCATCGCTCACGGTGGTGGACAGCATGTCTTGTCAACACCACGCTCTTACAAGGCACACCAACGTAGAATTAGTGCAAAAACCAAATATAGTGCTCCATGATCATGAGGATGGACAGGACAAATGGACATTGCAGTAATTCAGGGTAGTTAGCTCATAAGGTGAACGACATTAAGTCACATAATAGGCTTTATTGAGAATTACAGTAGTAGTTTGCGGCATTCATAGCCCAGTTATTGAACATTTCTGCACCAAGTATGTAGTATTACAGAATAATGTTCATAAAATTAAATTATTGGCATCAAGGGTAATCGTATTACAATAAACAGTGGCAGTCCTTGGCCAGTTACAAAATATATTTAGTATGACAGAATAATGTTCATCAGAAGTCTTAATTGAAAAGGAGAGTCAATTATTGGCCTAGCATTAACATAATACATTGAGTGATACAAATTATTGGCACTCATTGGCCATTTACCAAAACATGAAAAGTCAACATTGAAAACAAGAGCTAATTAATGGCATAATTAATAACATAATTCATTTAGTGACATTAATTATTGGCACTCATTGGCCAGTAACCAAAACATGAAAGGTCATAATTCATTTAATTAGATTAATTATTGGCACTCAGTGGGCAGTAAGTATTGAATAGTATAAAACATTGTTCATCATTCAGTATTATTCAGAACTTTCTTAAATGAGTAGCATTATTTGAAACTGGTGATACACACCATTAAGAAGTCATGATTAAAAATCAGTTAATTACAGTCATAGCATTAGTAATCATGGGCATTATAAGTAGTCTCATTACAATAAACAGTGGCAGTTATTTGCCCGTTACAAAGCATTATTTTATATATATTTTTTTGTATCATTAAGAAGTCATTACTGAAGTGACATACTATTCCGAGCTGATCAGTATTATTCAGAATTCTCTTAAACTAGTAACATTATTTGGGACTGGTAATACATTTTTTTGTTAGCAATGCATTGCTTAGGGTAATTATAGGGGAAAGCAAGAGAGAAGAATTTGCTTCTGGGTTATTGGTATAAATGAAAAATGTGTAACGTCATTCGTCATAAGTCAGCTGTGGCAAGATTATGAAACAAGTAGAGTATATGCAACCACATTCATAGATTTAATGAACAACTGCTTATAGCACATTAATCTCATAAATAATTCCTCCTGCAAAAAATATATAAAAATGGATTATTAAGCTGAAAAGAGAAATGCATTTTATGCTGAAAAGTAGTGAACTTCGAATTAACAGGTAGTGAAATGTGTATAAAAATGTGTTCTATAGCTGTCCTTTCTAAAACCTTCAGTCATTATACTGTGCAATATAACACTTGCTGTCAAAACGAACTGCAACAAATACTTAAATAACTACATAGCCTAAATATAACTTCAACATTATCCTCATCTGCAAAGAAAACTTCATTATCCATATCATCATAACACCATTATCATCATAACCTGTAAAGAAAAACTTCATTATTCATAGCAGCATATTCTTCATCATTATTCATCAGCATTCATTATCATCTGCAAAAAATCACTTCATTACTCATTACACAACTATTCCTTATCTCTAGCATATTTCACCACTAAAACTAAGACGTGTAGTTCTGTCTGACAGCCTGCATCAATCACCTTGTATTCTGAAAGAAAAAATTAGTTAAGACTGCTATTCTACGATGAGTATAGTATATTCTTGTTAATGCTTGTTAACCCTGATCCATTTACTCTTCCTCATAACGTTATTGCATCTCCTTTCGATCATTTCGTAGGTGAAATTCCCATTTCTGTTGAATTTATTTCTTACACGCATCATTTCTTTCTGAAATTGATGAACAGAGATTAATTCCTTGCATTTAAATCATATACCCATTAAATAATGACTGGTTAATGGTGACATAATTAAGTATACAGCATAACATGACAGAAAACGTAATATGTCAGAGACATTGACAGTGTTCAGATGCAAAAATGTACAGAGAAAAATACAATGCAGCAGCAAAAAATGTAAAAACAGTCACGATCTTGAGATGTCATAGGGCAAAAAGAATGTCAAAATCAACTGGTGTGTTATACCGTAACTATTTCACATTGCATATAAACAAAACATGAAAACAATCGTACATAAAAAGATAAAATGTGACGTTCGTTGTGTTCAGCTTGTATGTAGTGTAGTTAATAGAGGCGAGGATTAAAGACTTTAATGGAGAGAGAATTTGATAAAATTAGTACGTCATTACATGGAATTGCATAATTATTCATAAAATACGTAAGTTCATCTGGAAAAATATGCACGGTCTGATGTGTAACGACAAGAAAAGCGACCTGCTAACCTTACCTTGCCGGGCACTTGCCAAGAAAAATACGATAATCATCAATAATTAGTCATGTGAATATAATTGCATTAGTAAATGGCATCATAGTGTGTTGAATCATACAGTGTCTTCATTCAATAAAGGGTTTAATATTTGACCAATGGTGGTTGCCTTTCGATTTTCTGGTTCTCAAAGTTTCGACGTGTACAACATTGGGGTGAGGGATGCTGCGAATCCGATATGGACCTGCGTATAGAAGTTCAAATTTACTGCACTTACCTTTTATTCTGCTGGATAAATAGTGTGTACGTACTAATATCTTCTGTCCAACGTGAAAGTCGCGGCGTGTACAAACCTGTTTTTGCTGTCTTCTCCGGCGCTCTGCGGCACGTTTGATGTTGTTCAGGGCAATGTTAATTATTTCATGGTGACGTAGGCGACGACATTTAGGGAAGTTTACTAATTCTTTAATTTTGTTTGGTGGTTCAACGTTTTTCAGTATAACAGACGGAGATAGCATAGTGGATTCATTTGGAATGGAATTAATTACATCTTGGAATGAGAGTATGTGTGTATCCCAATCAATATGTATTTTGTGGCAGTATATTCGACACAGCTTACCAATTTCTTTCATTAATCGTTCACAGGGGTTCGAAGAAGCATGGCACTTGGATATATAAATCGGAGAAATGTTTCTAGCTCGTAACATACGTGTCCATGTAGCAGAACGAAATTGTGATCCATTGTCAGAAATTACTTTCATCACATGCCCTACATGAAATAGAAAATGTTTTACAAATGCTTTCGAAACAGTTTTAGCAGTAGCTTTGCGTAACGGAGTGAAGGTAACAAATTTTGAAGTGAGCTCAACAGCGACAAATATGTAGCAAAAACCTCTGTTAGTTCTCGGAATCGGACCAAAAATGTCTACTGCGGCCATATGTCTTAATTTAACAGGTACAATGGGATATAAAGGAGGAATATGTGAAATGGTGTCTGACTTAGCTTTCTGGCAAATTTTACAAGACGCTAAAACTCGTCGTACACGTTTCTCCATGTTGGTAGAATAACAGTTCTGTCTCAGTATAAGAAAACATTTTCTTGCTCCGTAATGTGCGTAACTTAAATGAGTGTACCAGATTAATTTGTTAACCAGTTCGTCAGGAATGCATAATAACCAATTGTTGTTGTCAGGATGAGAACGGCGAAACAGAATGTCATTGCGTACAGTGTAATGGTTTCTAATCGTAACATTATTCCTATCTTGCCAAAGGTGTTTAATTTCTTTCCACACGTTGTCTTTATTTTGCTCTTTTGCTATGTCCTGTAATGACGACGAAATAAAATTTTCAAATGCTACTTGTTGAATGTACATGACACTGAAATTTGCTTTGCAGAAGTTGGTTGCTACGTCTTGCTGATTGTTGCTCAGAGAACGCGATAGTGCGTCTGCTATAACATTTTGTGTGCCGGGAATGTGAACAATCGTAAAATTAAATTCCTGTAAATAAAGTTTCCATCTGCTCAACCTGTCGTGAGTGAATTTAGCCGAAAGTAAAAACTGTATCGCTCTGTGGTCTGTGTAGACGGTGGTATGTCTGCCATAAAGAAAGTGCCTAAATCTCGTGAAAGCCCATACAACACATAGTGTTTCCAATTCTGTAACGGAATAATTTCGTTCAGCAGGTGACAAAATGCGACTTGCAAATGCGATGTTTTTGATTACTGTAGAGCCATCTTCTTCTATTTCCTGAAAAATATGTACACCTAAAGCGGTGTTAGAACTGTCGGTGGCAATGGAAAAATTTCTAGTAAGATCTGGGTGCGACAAAAGTGGAGCATTCAACAAAGCATGTTTCAGGTTCACAAATTCAGAATGTGCTTGCTTATCCTATGACAAAATACTGTTTTTACCTGTTAATTGGCATAATCTGGGTGTCTAAAGCAGAGTGATGAATAAATTTACGAAAAAAGTTAATTAAGCCCAAAAAACTGCGTAATTGCTTTTTTGTCGTAGGAATAGTAATGTCACGTAGAGCTTGAAGTTTTTCCGGATCAGGCGCAATGCCTTCTGCTGAAATTACGTGTCCAAGAAATTTTATGGAAGTTTTGCCAAAGTGCGATTTACTGAGGTTAACTGTGAGTCCTTGTGCATGAAAAGTTTGCAACAGTTGTTCTAAAATCACATTGTGTTCAGACCAGTTAGCTTCTGCAATAAGAATGTCGTCTACGTACGTCGTGATTCTGTCTTTAATGCAAACGTGTGTCGGATGGCGTCAAAATTAATAACATTTTCGTGAACAAGATTCTGCGTGTCTAAATTATTGCTTACGTTACTGGAATATGCAACCTGTACTGTGTCTGGTCAAATTCTGTCGTACGTGCTATTATTTACGGGAGGATGCTGTGGCATTTCGACTATTTGAACTGCTCTGTTATTTCTTACTGACGTGTTACGCTATAGATGACACCCATTGCCTGGTTCATTCATGATTATTTGTTGTTGCTAATGTTCTTGCTGCTGATAAGATAGACCGTTATTAAATGTACGCTGATAATTGTGCTCATTATTTTTACGTCTGTCGTAATAGTCATTCCTATACGGTGCATTGCGATAGGAATTGAAATACTGTTTTTTCTATACGTAGTTGTTTCCTTGCTGCCGTGCGTTACTATTTGTTGGATCTGGGACTATACGTGCACGCGGCGAGACATTAAAGTTTGGTTGACCTTGTAGACTGCATTGTTGGTTAGGTATGCTAAGCGGCTGACTTTCATCTTATTGTAGTGAAAAACATCTGTTGTTACTAAAATGTGGTTGCGACTGCCGAAAATTTTGTACATGCTGATGATTACGATTTTATCTGTTGTTAAAGTTCTCGTAGTTGTCATTTCTCGAGTGCGTAATGAAAATTGTCACATTCGGTAAAAGATTTGTCATATCGGGTTTTCATTACATATTCTTAGTTCTACATAGAGCAATAGTTAAAGAGCTGTTTTGATAGGTATAAAGGATAGTAGAAGAGAAGGCAGCAGTGCAGAAAACTAAAGATGAAACAGCACTACTACAGCTCGGGGCCCTATGCACGCTACGGCACATATTCATTAAAGCGTAATGAATCCCCTGAGGTCTTTTACGCACTGCAAATAAATTTTAGCTTTTGCGTTGTAAGCAATAGCGGTAAAATTCCAAAAGTAAATCGCTGTATTCTTGCTAATCCCAGTTTCTGCATAATAGGTAATGCTGATGAAAATACAATAGCAAATTGTCGCCTCAGGTTCAAAGCTAGTTTCTCCATTACAGGTAATAGCGGTGAAAGTACAAAAATAAATTGTCGTATACAGTGCAAATCGTGTACCTGTGTTCTGCCATTATTAAATTCCTTACATTTTCTTACAAATGCAAATTGCTTATAATCAACGTTCTCGTCACTAAATTTGATAACACGTTCAGGTTTGTGTGTGAATCTGTTCGTCTGTGTCATTTCGGATTTCAAGTTGCGTAGCTTTTCAGATTTTAAGTCGCGTGACTTTTCGGATTTTAAGTCGCGTAGTTGCTGTAAATTGCTCAAATTATACGCACTGCGTAAGTCTGACAAATGTTCACTAAGTGGCGTCTGCTGTGATGTGTTATTAACTGAAATATTTTTCATCTCTGTCACCTCCTGCTGCAAATTTGTCAATTTTCCATGTAAGGTGTTATTAGACGAATCGATCTCACTAATCGTCTGCCGTAAATTTTGAAATTCAGGTGTTCGATTAAATGAAACCGGTGAAGTATCGTCTGACTTATTGTCATTAGTATTTTCGATAACATCAATACGACTGGCCAATTCATCATATTTTTCAGTCAGTATTTTTACCTGCTCATCAGATTTAGTGTCAGAGGCATTAACCTGTTTTTGCAATTTACGTGTTGTTTCGTTTAGTTTTTTAACGTCAGTTTTGACGACATCTGAATCCTGTGTTAGTTCTAATTGTTCGAGTCTGTCGGTCACTGTTTGAAAATCTGTAGTGTATGTATCTGTTTTTGTTTTAAGGTCAGAAATCTCATCATGTAATTCAGTGTTCAACTGTTCGATGGTATTAATTTTGTCCGATACTGTAGCAATATTGTTGTCTACATATGTTTTTGCCTTCGCAAACATTTTACGTTTGTCTTCCTGTTTCTGTGCAGTGATCGTTTCCATGACTTGACGTTTGACTTTATTTTGATCCTGAATAAATTTGCGGGAACGCGTATCACTGTTTTGTATGTGAACACTAAGACGTTCGTTAATTTGAGAGTTCTGTTGCTCGAATTTCGCGTCAATCTTTTCATCCATCGTGCGCGAAAGTTCTGCTGTCATTGTTTTAAACTCGTCGCGTAATTGTGTAGCTTTTTCCGAGCATTGTTTAGCGACTGTACTAATTTCCGCTCTAAGTGTTTCTGTTGCGGCTGTTTGCATTTCCCTTAATTCTTGAGCAACAGATCTAATTTCTTTACTACTTTTTTTTGAACAAGCCTCAATTTCCTCGTGTAACTGTTCCTTAGTGTCATGGCACTGCGCGGCAACGGCTCTAATTTGTTCACCAAGCTGTCTGGAATTGTTATCTAATTTTTCATTCTGTTGTCTGACCTGTTCACTAAGTTGTTTGAGATTTTCACTCTGTTGTTTGTTACCCTCACTAAGGTTGTCTTGTTTTTCAATAATTTGGTTAACTCGTTGCAGCAATAGTGCCATAATTTGATCCGAGCCAAAATTAGCATTTCTATTCTCAGTGCTGTTTAGTGGTGTACCCGCAATTGTCGCGCTTTGTGTGACCATTTGGTCATTCTGCAATTTACAAAAAGGATTATCAGTCGGATGTACACTGTCAGACACTATTTCGGAATTAAATAAATCCGTCGTACTTTGTGTATCCTGTTCATTTTCATTAGACAAATTTGTGTGTTCATCACATAAATTTAGTAAACCGGTTGTGTTAGGCTGGGCAGCGCTCATTACAATAGAGCGTCCCGCGTCATCAATTGTCGTCAAATCAACAGAGGACACAACCGAGTTCATTTGTTCATCATTAAGACAAAAATCATCATTAGTGGTTGGAATGCACTGATTGTCAGTGAACGCAGGATTGTCACAATTACTATCGGTCACGTTGTTTAAGTCGGTAATTTCGTTCATAATACCTCGCGATACACTATTCACAGTCTTTCGCAGCATTTTTGCAATAGTCACAATTATTCACAAAATAAATAAGCACAATGCAAAAGCAACACACAAATACAACAGAGCAACGAATTGCCGTTGACCTGTGGAAAGAAAGTCACAAGATTAGTAAAAGCGTTGCGCCAAATCCTAATTATATCTAAGCAAATAAGAGCAGATATATGACTGTTTTTCAAAAGACTCTCAACGAAATTCGATCCTGGACTGGATGTCGCCAAGTGTAACCTCCCCACGAAAATTTAAAAGACATTATTTTATATGCTAATGCACATTGTGCTAAGTGTAAGCTCCCCAGAGAAATTTTGAAACACAATAGTTGAATGTTAACAAGAATACAACCTAACGTAACCTCCCAGCAAATAAATTCAATGACAATGACAATTAGACAAAAATTAGCAATCTGACTCAAGTATTAGTTCCTCACAAAAAAATGAAAGTCAATTCAGTGATAAGAAAATCTCAGTGATAATGATAACTCAATTAAACCGAAATATCGGTCTTTGGCCCTGTGCAAAAAAAATCATAATTAATTTCTTACCTCATTGAAACTGCATGTCAAATTTCTGCTCTTATTGTTGGCCACGGCTTGGAGGAACTGCATCGCAAGTAATATTGTTTTTTTTTTTTTTTTTTTTTTTTTGAAATTTAACTGAAACTTTTCTTTAAAGGAAATGGAAGGAAATCGTTCGTTCAATTAAATAGTTCTTTTGTTAAAAATATTGCTTTGAAATCAAAATTATTATTGGGGCGATTGTTGCACAAATTAGTTACAGTTAATTTACATCATTAGCTGAGCGCATTTAAAAATAATATACCTCATCCTGAATCTTGACCAGAGTGCCATGTCGACGCCCGCCGACTCCTCACACACAACTGCACTGGGCTGCTACTACCGACATACTGCACTGCTCACAGACTGCCCACTGACTACTGCTCGCACCTGTACAGCACGACTACTACTGACAGAGAACCGCTCGCAACTCTCGCGCGGTCAAGCGCAGACTAGCCACGATAAATGGCTCTCTGGTCAGAGACTCTGCAATGCCTCGCCATCGCCGCCACACAACATGCGTGTTTCAGTGTTACTATTGGATGAGAGAAAATCTTCGAATGAATATTACTTTATTGTCACTTCTTTGATAGAAGTTAACCACCAAGTTTTTGTTAATCTGCAGTTACAGTTTCATCACTCACACGCAGTCACATTCACTCGTAATTGTAGCCATGTTATGGTATTAAGCCGAACCTGTTACCAGAAAGTTAAGGAGTGGATTTTTAATGAAATTAAACTGCTCGCTTTATGTTACATTAATCAGTCATTTTGCGCCTTCATTTCTCGGTCACGACCCATATAACATGCGACGCGGATTTTAGTTATTCATAAAGTCACAATTCGTACAGAAAATATGGAATTTCGCGCGTTCGTCTTTCTCGTTTGCCGGTAAACACTTTTGAACATTACGCGACCAGTCGTCATGGTGGTGAGCTTCGATTCCATCCTAGACGTCACCAAGCAGTTCTCAAACCCACAAAATTCGTGCGAATGTACTCTCTTCCGACTGGCGGAGGAACATAATAACCAGTGATCTACTAGAATTCAACCGCAATATTCCACGTCTTTTGCTCTGTCGTAAGAGCAATTTATCAAATAAAACATTTAGATAACCCACAACTAGCAGATATTTCCCTCATTAAGTAAATGAATTATCTGTGTTCCTTATTTCTCCGATGCTATAAACTGAGTAAATAAACTTAATAAATTTCCTCTTACGATATGACTCACTCTCACTGTCCAGATATAGTTCTCACACTACCATATACACAGTTAATATTCATCTATCATATTATTTGGCATTCACACATTATTGGTAGCAGATAACAATTATTTATTAAAGTAAATTCGTCTGACAACTTCTGCTTTTAATTATCAGTATGACAGCGTCATCGTTTGCCCGCAGCCTTAACACCTTGGAATTCATAAGTGTAAAGAGCACATCTCTGCATGAAGCTCTCTACTATCGTCTGCCCTTTATAGGCATGATGCAAGGCGCTGCACCTCACGGGGAGGTTCACATTCTGCTGCATGTTGTCTTCCACACGGGTTTGAGGCTGCTGTCTCCTGGTGAAGTTGCTATTCGATTTTCTAAATGTGTATCAGTTACCTTTTTTAGTTTCAAGAACTCTTTTGTAGAGTGTAACAATACTTGATATGTCATCTGTTACTGAAGATGAGTTTTATCTTCGTGCAAGACACACTGAATACCATCTCTGTAATTGGAAGTATTTGAATTTACGTTCTTTGAAGGTAACAATTTTCATGCGTAGGCAGGTTCGTCTTGAAATAACAACTTTATTTCATTATTTAGTGATTGGCTTCCCCCTTTGGCGATATCAAGCTACTATCTCAGAAGTGAAATCCATGTGTAAAAAGGAAAAAGAACAGTATGCGGTCCTTACGCGGACTATTTAAAATGAAACGAACACTGAGTGGTTAGCGTCATAAAATTAAACAGAGTGCATGTCATCGAACTCCATTTAATTTTAAGACGCTGGCTAGACCATACGTATTTTCCTTTTAAATAAGCTACTAAAATATTTTAATATGAAATAAGTTGACACAGTGACAAAACCTACGTAAGGATCGTTTTCTTCCTTTTTATATATAGATTTCACGTCTGAGATATTATATTGATAATGTACAAGAAGGCCAAATTAGCTAGTCGCTAAATAATGAAATTAAGCGGTTATTTCGAAATAAAACAGCTGACGCAGGAAAACAACTTCCCTCTAGAAATTCACTGTGGCCGTAGACCCATACATATAAAAGACTTAATTTGCATTCGTAGATCAGTTCGGGAGTGGATGTTCTATCCACAGTCACGTCAAGAAATTACTTATGAAGGGACTTAAGTATCCAGTGAAAGATACTGCAGGTACGAAGAAAGTAACGCATAAAAATGATCTAGTGAATGACGTTGGAAGTTCCATGAGGCTTATCGCCGATGATGCTATTGTATACCGAGAAATCGCAGCCCTACAAAATTGTAGTGAAATGCTGGAAGATCTGCTGAGGATCGATACTTCGGGCAGAAAATGAAAACTGACCCTCAGCATAAACAAATGTTCAAATGGTTCAAATGGCTCTGAGCACTATGGGACTCAACTTCTGTGGTCATCAGTCCCCTAGAACTTAGAACTACTTAACCCTAACCAACCTAAGGACATCACACACAGCCATGCCCGAGGCAGGATTCGAACCTGCGACCGTAGCAGTCCCGCGGTTCCGGACTGCGCGCCTAGAACCACTAGACCACCGCGGCCGGCAACAAATGAAACTTATTGAGCTTAAATAGCCAGAAAGTCCCATTATTATGTGATTACAGGACTGCAGAACAATAACTGGAAACAGTTACATCAATAAAATATCCAGGAGTATGTGCACGGTGCGATTTAAAGTCGAACGACCGCATGAAACTAATCACCGGTAATGCATATGCCGGACTGGGATTCACTGGAATAATTTTCAGCATATGTAATCCACGCACAAAGGCGGTAGCTTGCAAAACCCTCGTCGAACAACACATGGATACTGCTCGTCAGTCTGGGATCCGAACCCGATAGGATTGATAGAACACACAAGATCCAAAGAAGAGCAGTTTGTTCCATCACAGGTTCGATTAGTAAGCGTGAAAGTCAGTCAGCTTAGCCCGGAAGTTTTAATTACTGAAGACGCCGGCCGTGAAAGCCTACACGCTATGATAAGCGTGAAAGTGTCACGGAGAACTCAGGCAGTTCCAGCAGTAGACGCTGCAAGAGAGGCGTTTTGCATCACGGTGAGCTTTAATGTTAGAGTGACGAGAGAGTATGTTCCTATAAGAGTCAACCAATATACTGATTACTCCTAAGCATACCTTATTGAGAGAGCGTGAAAGTAAAATTAGAATATCCGAGTTCACTCTGAGGCTTACCAGCAATTGCTCTTCCCGCGGATCACTCGCGACTGCAACGGGAATGGTCGGAAGTGACACTGGAACACAAAGTACAGGTCGCTTGAGGGGTATAGATGTAGATGTAGATTTAAAAATATCAAGTTGACGAGGCAGCCACTAAAGAGAAGGAACATAAAACGTTTAATTCTTCGTGAGAAGATGCAAATAAAATTTTTAAAAAGAAACAATGTAAAATAATAAAAGTACAAGGTAAACAAAATAGAATCTTATGTTAAATACGCTGTATATTTCATTAGTGAAGATTCAAGGTAGAATAGTTACTCACTAAAGAGACAAAATATACAAGCATTCGAAAATTTATTTTAATTTGTGTATAGTTCAGAGATGAATCAGACACAGTTAACTCATAGTGGATAGAATGACATTTAGCTAGTAATACCAGATGAGATGTGTAAGACGTTCGAGGTATAAAGAAAGAAATCAATGAGATGATTGACTGAGTACGGGCGCCAAGTGTCCATTTCTAAGTTGTGCTTGGGAGTGAAGTCAACATTTCGTCACAGTATTGGGGCGGTTTCGTGGCAGATTTCACTGTCAATTGTGTCTTGAAAATAGGTGCTTAATATCTGAAACCGATCGTTGAACTACATAAACTTTTCTGTGCAAGTGAGACCGTGGTGTATACCACATCAATATTCTCTTTTCAGTGACTTAGGTTGGATTAGTGTGTTACTTATATTTTTTTCATTTCATATGTCTGCATTTCTTATTCAGTTAGTGCAACTTACATTCGATTTGACTCTCCTCATAATCTTGGGGGAATCTCTGATGCTGTGTTAAATCTCACGTTTTTAAACAAGGTGAGGCTGGTATTAATACAAGAACTCATGTTTCCCTTCATACACAATGCTCAGCTATAGTACCTGCATGTAATATTTCGCAAATAGGCTACTTTGCAAGCCTCATTACAATGCACAGTGAACGGTATTTCTTGCGACTTTCTGTTTTATTCCATTCATCTATGACTTGACGGGAAACTACAAGTCTTGCACATGTCTGAAATGTGTTTGACTTACTCTCATAATTCCTACACAATATATACGCTGGGGCAGCAGAATTCTTTCACTGTCTAACTAGAATACCTATTGCCTAAACTTATGTAACAGAGTTTCAAAAAGAACATTGTCGTTTTTCTTTCGGTGAACCACATTTAAGTCCCTTGAGAACTTATGCAACAATTTTGGATTGGCTGTACTCGTTATCTACATATACAAATAAAAATGTAAATGTTGAGAAACATGTATCCCCGAAAGTTCTTCACTGATTAAACGTTTAAAGTCACGTATTTTACTTTTGTATTCTTGAGAATTGTCAGAAAATCGATGAATAGCACTGGGCGCAGTACTTTGCTGGATATTGCAAATATCATCCGAATTTTCTGCCACTTCATGCAGGTGTTGCTCGATCGAGGTACCTAGTATAAATGCCAAGTCGCGTCCCAGGATGCTGGGTGTCCTAAGAGGGATGGGGTTTGGAGGGTGGGGGGAGGAGGGACAGATGGTGGGGGACCAATAGGAACACACTGCACGAGTAAAAGAGGGAGAACACCTTTCTTGGGTATTAAATTACGATAGTTAAGATTACAGTTATCATTTTAGGTTAAAGGCATTAAGTACCAACTATTTTCACATGAGTGTAAGTGCGCTACTTTGCGGCCATCTGGGCCATAAATTAGGGTAATTATAATGACAGTTATAGCCCATTAATTATTTCCTAAATAAACAAAAGAACAGTCGAAGTGAGCAAAAGGAAGGTTTGTTTATATAAGGAGAACAATAAGCCCTTTGTCGTAGAATTCTTATACCTGCACTGTCTACCAGACTTCCAAATTTTTCTCAGAGTATCATATCTCACGAATTGCCTTCTTTTACTTCCCCTCCCCTGATATTAATATTGTCTACAAGTCATGTTTTTTATATAACCCTTCCAAATATCCTTTCCACCTTTCAGGTGTCCCTTCTTTGCTTAATACTGGGATGCCATCTGTGCTCTTGATGCCCTACTGCTACTTCCCTTTCCTCCCTCTTTTCCTAATGATGACACATATATCTTTCTCCTAGATTTGTATGCTTCTGTGCCCTTGCATTTCTTGCCTGGCCACTACTGTTGTGCTTTTTTGCACTTCCTGTCATTCTTCCTTTCTAGATGGCAGTGTTCCCTTTAGTCTGCTTTAGTCTGCTTCATTTACTTTATTTCTGTTTTTTTCTGCTTTCTTCAGTTGGATTCAGTAGCTCGTGTTTTATTTAAAGATTTCTACAAGGCTTCTTCTTTCCGCCTATTTGACCGTCTGTTGCCTACAATAAAAGCTGCTCACTTGTCTTCTATTGTTTTCCTTTACCCTGTTTCAGTCAATCGTTGCCTAATACTCTCTCAGAAATTCTCAACAGTCTCTAGTTCTTTCGACTTAGCCTGGTTCTGTTTTCTTAATGTTCCATATTTCTAAAATTTCTTCAGTGTTAATCTGAAATTCTTAGTCATTAGATTACGGTCGGAGACCATAAAAGCTGGTTTCGTAATCCCTGTCTTACAATGATGTAATCTATTAGACATCTTCCTGTGTCTCCTGGTCATTTCATCATACGCAACATTCTTTCATGATTTTTAAACGAAGCATTAGCAATGATATATTCTATGAAAGATCCTACTAGAAGGCTTCCTCTTTCACTCTTTTCCCTTAGTCCATGTTCTACTACTATTTTTCTTTCACTACTATCGGAATCCAGTCCCCCGTCACAATTAAATTTTCGTCTCCCTTAACTAACTGAACAATTGCTTTTATCTCATCGTCTAGTCTTTCAATCTCTTCATCGCCTGCAGAGCTAGTTCGCTTGTCCTAACGTACGCTGTATGCTCCTATCGTATCTGTTTGCCGACAGTGGTCGTTATCTTTGAATGAGTGCCATGCTAGTGTTACCAGAGGGCGTGTGAGGAGAGCTGTGTGGGGTATGTGGTCGGACAGTCTCGGACCGGCCAGCAGGATGGTCGTGGACTGATGGCTGTGCTAGGCCCCAGGAAGTGAGCCTTCATACCGAGTGCAAGTATGGCGAGCCAGGACGTGTAGCCGTGGGAGCGGACTTTGGGCCGTTAGTTGCCACAGATCGTATACAGAACCACTTGCATGTCACTGGGAAGTGTCAAGTGGCTCTGGTCAGTGTAAAGCCTTGCTCTGAGTTACAAGCACGTTCATGTCAATTGCTTGTACCAAGGATGTACCTCTCCATTTTCTCAAGACTACAACTTCTGTCGTTTGTCTACTGTGGCGCTCCAGTACTTATGTGGTATGCAGCCTTTGACTCAGTTTTTAGATTGATTGTAAATTGTTCAGAAGTATATTTTTCAGTTGTATTAAGAGGTACTATAAATTAAAATAGCAATTAAGTCTACTCGTAATCATACAATGTAGGCTTTCACGGCCGGTGTTGTCTTCAGTTGAAACTTCCCGGCTGAGAGACCGTGGTCGATATATAAAATTTCCACCTAACGTTTCGTCTCCATCTGCAGGAGACATCTTCTGAGGCAGTAGCCGGACGACCTCAGAAGATGTCTCCCGCAGATGGAGACGAAACGTTAGGTGGAAATTTTATGCATGGACCACGGCCTCTCAGTCCGAAAGTTTCATCTGAAGAGTAAGTCTACTCGTATTTGCACTCTAGTGGAAGCTATCGGTTTGGGTAAATGCAACACAAGACAAATGCATGGTAGCCTTCATGTGTTTAGTATGTTGTAGCCCACGCTTGAATATCACTTGAGGTCAAGTTGCTGAGCGAACTTTCTTAATTTTTATTTTCAGATTTCATGTATTTAATAAAATCAGTCAAAATCTAATGGCCTGTACCATTTTGGAAAGCAAAACTGTTTGAACCTTTGGTTGTCGTTAATTTTAAGAATTGTGTAGTTCCTCTTACCATGTTGGATTTATATTTAAGTTACGTCATTTTTAGTTACTTGTAATACGTTCATTATTACCAGTATCGCTCAAACTAGAGTCCTCCTGGATTACACTGGAATTTTTAAAGCGATTAAGTTTTTAAAAATTCCAAGGTTTAAATTATTTATGGCCGTTTACGTGAGGCAGGGTTCAGAAAATTAAAATATTCTAATGTTACCTGACTTTTCTACTGTGACATGGTATAACACGTCAAAGTATTTCACATGAAAGTGGTGCATGGGGGTTAATTATTTTTTATGCAAATAATTTTAATTTTAGTAGCTGTATGTGCGATTACGAGTCTCGCAACCGGTTGGCCCCGACTGGCATTTGTACGCAATCAGACTGCATAGAACAACAAAGAATAAAATGAAATTTCCGCTAACACAATTAATTAATCAAGTCCCCAGCAACCACGAAAGCTACGAAACAACAAGGCACAAGCGTCGCTGCTCCGCGTTTGGAAGTGTGACTCAACGCACACACCTGGCACGGCTCCTCCTCAACAAGACCAGATACTTCAAACACCATTTATACTGAAGCAATTAAAAAAAAACCAGAAATACCATAATTGCACATAGAAACCAGAAACACAGTCTAACACAAGAACACGACCCAGATGCCTTGTTGACCGAACCCGCGACCAAGAGGCATTATTGTTTAAGACATTGAAACAAACAAAAAAACGGAATTTTTTCACCTTCACACAGACTGACGAAAAGCACACTCCGATCACCACAGCATCCCCAATCCAACAACATCCGGTGTCCAGCCCATCAAAACAACACTACTAATTCCAAACAAGCACTCACCTCCGCAACCTCTCAACCACGACTCGCCACCGCTACATCTCAACAAGCACCGCCCACTGCCACCCCCCAACAAGTACCCTCCACCACGACCTCTCGACAAGAACTGCCAGTGGAGGCGGCTGAATAATACTCTTTGGCGCAATCTCTGGCGCTGTGGCTCAGTGTAGCCACCTCTCATATGCCCCTCCTCCACGGGCCAGAATTTGATGGTATTTTTGCCAGCATTGGTGGTGAAAATACCACCAAATTCGTCCAAAAAAAATACAGACAAAAATAAAATATAATATTAATAAGTAAATATCACTTCACTAAATAAATTTTGGCTTTGCACTGACCGTTCCATAACCTAATATATAAAATACAGTAAGGAATACAAATGCTTTCATACATGTGATTTTACATAATAGTTTACACAAGTACCGTTCAATCAATGGCACCAGCAATTTCAAATAGGTGTAGGTAAGAGTCTCATAACATTTCACAAACAGTAACACAAAAAAATCAGTTTATACAAATATTCACATAAAATGCTTTCCATAGTTCAATAAACAAGTAGTTGACAGTTCCAGCAGTAGCACCCAGCAATGGTCAACAGGTGCAGATACCAACGAGTGACATTATTTCAGTAGAAGCAGTTCCAGCAGTGGCACCCAGTAATGTTGAACAGGTGCAGACAGCAACAAGTAACATTATTTCAGTAGAAGCAGTTCCATCAGTGGCACCCAGCAATGTTGAACAGGTGCATAACACCAACAAGTGACATAATGTCAGTAGAAGCAGTTCCATCAGTGGCACCCAGCAATGTTGAACACGTGCAAGCACCAACAAGTGACATTATTTCAGCAGAAGCAGTCCATCAGTGGCACCCAGTAATTGTTGAACAGGTGCAGACACCAACAAGTGACATCATTTCAGTAGAAGCAGTCCATCAGTAGCACCCAGTAATGTTGAACAGGTGCAGACACCAACAAGTGACATCATTTCAGTAGAAGCAGTCCCATCAGTGGCACCCAGTAACGTTGAGCAGGTGCAGACAGCAAGAAGTGACATCTCATCACTGGTTGAGCAGTTCCAACAGTGGCACCCAGCAATGTTAAACAGGTGCAGACAGCAAGAAGTAACATCATTTCAGTAGAAACAGTTCTAACAGCGGCACCCAGTAATGTTGAACAGGTGCAAACACCAACAAGTGACATTATGTCAGTAGAAACAGTTCCATCAGTGGCACCCAGCAATGTTGAACAGGTGCAGACAGCAAGAAGTAACATCATTTCAGTAGAAGCAGTTCCAACAGTGGCACCCAGTAATGTTGAACAGGTGCAGACAGCAACAAGTAACATTATTTCAGTAGAAGCAGTTCCATCAGTGGCACCCAGCAATGTTGAACAGGTGCAGACACCAACAAGTGACATAATGTCAGTAGAAGCAGTTCCATCAGTGGCACCCAGCAATGTTGAACACGTGCAAGCACCAACAAGTGACATTATTTCAGCAGAAGCAGTCCATCAGTGGCACCCAGTAATTGTTGAACAGGTGCAGACACCAACAAGTGACATCATTTCAGTAGAAGCAGTCCATCAGTAGCACCCAGTAATGTTGAACAGGTGCAGACACCAACAAGTGACATTATGTCAGTAGAAGCAGTCCATCAGTTGCACCCAGCAATGTTGAGCAGGTGCAGACAGCAACAAGTGACATCTCATCACTGGTTGAGCAGTTCCAACAGTGGCACCCAGCAATGTTGAGCAGGTGCAAACAGCAACAAGTGACATCATTTCAGTAGAAGCAGTTCCATCAGTGGCACCCAGTAATGTTAACAGGTGCAGACACCAACAAGAGTTTGAAGGCACACACAATTGCTTTTACAAAATTATTCTCAATGTTCTTAGACTAAACATACAAATTATAATAAACACACAAATGATGTCAGATAATTGTCATATTAACTATTACAAATACACAAATACCAGTAAACCTATAATAATTATGGGTGTCAGTGCAAGCCACAACAAACAAGTAAAATAATATTTAGGAGATAGGTCGGTACCAATTATTTGGGATTAGGAAAGGAAATCACACAAAACACACTCACTCATCTTTCATCCACATTAAGTACTACTATGTAATTGAATAGTGTTAACTGTGTAAATGCAATTCTGTCCAAAATTTTATGTTCAACTTGTGCATCAAGTAGTAGTGGCAGCAATGTATAACAGTCAATAATAGTTAGTCAACGTCATAGTCATCATGTCAAGACCAATGTTTGCCAAGCCAAATCAAAATGTACGGTTGCTGAACAACTGTCAATGTGCCAAGATATGCAAATGCTTCCTCTCTCCAAAAAAAAAATATATACTGCTTAGTGATTTGACAAAGTGTGTGTGTAGACAATCTTCTTACCACTTGAGTGTTCTAGTCTGCCATCTTCATCCTCCTTGTTCCATATAAACCAACAAAAAAAATATGCTCCTCACTTACTTTACCTCTTATCCAGTAAAACTTCAATAATCATCAGCATCACATAATCTTAATACTTCAATAATACCTCTTACGTCGATACATATAAACCTTATCATCAGTATCATTTACCTTACCTCTTGTCCACCAAAACTTCAATAATCATCAACTTCACACAATCTCAATACCTCAATAATACCTCTTCTATATAAACCTTATCGCCAATACCATTTCACTTCCATAACAACTCTTTCCTCTAGTCAGTCTCCTCGAACAAGTACAGATAAAATCCTAGTGCAAACTTCAATTCATCATCCCATGCAATCCGAAGACACAATGTCCACACACAACCTCTGTGTAGTCCACCTGAGCCAAATCTTCTACTCATTATGAATTATAAAATACATTTTGGTTACATTGTCCATCATAAAATAAAAGAAATGCATACATGACCTCTAACAGCCTTCAATTTGAATAACTTTCAGTAAGTAGGTGCGAGTACGTAGTATGAAAGATCAGATAAGACTTTGAGTGAATAAATCGTAATATTCCACAGTGTGTACACCACTTCAAGAATCATGGCAAAACAGAAGCAAAAATGTGGAGTATTTTTTGTGTCAGGTGTCACTTGCTATTTCAATTGCTCACGAAGAATGCAGTGTAATAACTGTCAATGGTCTAAACCTAGTGTTGGTGTGTCATGTCGTTAGCTTCCTTCCTAGTAACATAAATTTATACAGCTTCCATAAAACCTCCAGCTCATGTGACTTCTATGAAGTTTCTTGTACTAATGTCGTTCGTCGAATTATAGCAGTTCATTTTCTTATCTTAAAAATATAAGGCACTGAGCGTAAGCAAAACATGCAATAGAGAGTAAATATACCAGTGGAGAACAGAATGTCAACAAGTGGATGCAGCACAATCCCTATAACGAGGCTCTGCCAAGCGAACAATCTATAATTAATACCATAGTGTGACCTAAACTCTATGTTTGTACACAGTATATCAGCATTTCTATATACCAAATTAAAGAGTAGTTATGACAACAAAACAGAAATGTGTAAATATGCAATTCATACGCAAAGCAGCAAATATATATCTTACATAATAAGCAGGTCATTAGCATCATATCAGCATAAGCAAATAAATGTTCATATGTCATCTTAATAAGTAAACATGAAGGCGCAAGCAGATACATCACAAAGTATAACCTACATACATAACCATATCAGCACGATTAATCATGTGACAATTATAATTTAAATAAATAAGCACAGCAGGCACATAAAAAAAATATGACGTCAGTGAAAAAGCATAGCAGCCAAGCGATGCATAATATACACAAGTAACAACCCTGTTCATTAATCAATCATTGTCAAAATCAGTTAACACAAAGTATGAATCACGAAATCGCGAGCAGCAAATTACGTCTAAAGTAGGTACCAAGTGGAAATACGTTACCTGAAAAATAAACTCAATTAATAGTTACCTTTTTAGTTTATTACTTTCTTCTTCGAATATACATTCTTCCTGAAATTTTCTCGATAGCAAGTCCTCTTAATGTCGGACACACACAGAATTTACCTGAAGTTCTTAAATATTTTATACAACCGTATCCTGAAAAATACTGAACGTTAATAACATAATGTATCAAGTCACTATAGCTTTATACTGAATTTATTCGGAGAAATTAGACTGTGTATTTGTTTACGGCTGTCAGTGCATTCGCACTGAGCACTCGATCAGCTGAGGTACGCGTGACGTAGGAAGTAATTGTTTGCGGTCAACGACTGCCTTGTGCGGCGCGCAGACTTGACTGTTGCTTTGAATATGTTCCGCCGCCGGAACACGGCGCGGTATCCTTGTATTCTCTGCGTGTTTACATGTAACTGTTAGTCTCTCAAAAGTATGTCATTCCACAAAAATTTTAACGTTCGATATATGATGTATTCCTTTAGAGCGTCGAGATTTAAGAGTTTCTACTTCGACAGTGTTATCATGAATAATTTTGCGAACTCTATATGGACCGTTATAAAGCAGAAAAAATTTGCGACACAAGCCTTTTCCTTTGTGAGACAAACGGTGAGACTTAATTAGCACCTTTTGACCAACTGACAAGGTTTTTAAACGACCAGGACGTTTAGCTGATTTCTCTCTTCTAGCAGCCGCAGATGCAATATTTTGCAGAGCCAGGTTCACAACTTCCGAATGCCGCAGTTTCCGTGAAGGCGGAAAAGGAACGATTTCAGAAATGCGATTTGTCGGTGCTTTATTTTTTAGCATCAATATAGGCGGTAAAGAAGTTGAATCATTAGGGAGTTCATTCAGAATGTTTTGAAAAATATGAAGATACTGATCCCACGATCTGTGATTCTGATGACAATAAAGTCGACACAATTTATTGATTTCCTTCATCCATCTCTCTGAAGCGTTAGATTGAGGGTGAAAAAGTGAAATGAATATTGGTTTAATCTTACGACGCCGTAGAGTACGAAGCCAAATTTTAGAGCGAAACTGTGATCGATTATCTGATATAACCTTATCAACATGACCCACTTCTTTAAGAAAATGTTTGATGAAAGCATTAGATACTGAACGAGCTGTTGCTTTGCGTAAAGGTGTAAAACACACATATTTTGATGTCAATTCCACTGCTACTAAAATGTACGCAAACCATTAGTAGAACGAACCACTGGACCGAACAAATCGACTGCAGCCATCTCCTTTAATTTCGCTGGAATGATAGTAAACAACGGTGCTCTGTGAGAAATAGTTGGCGGCTTAGCCTTTTGACATAATTTGCATTTGGCAAGAACAGATCGGCAATAGTTTTCTGCACTACAACGCTGTCTTCTTCTATCTCTTGAAATAAGTGTGCACCTAGGCCTTTGTATGATGAGTCCGTCGCCAAACAAAAATCTTTAGATAAATTCGGATGTGAAAGAAGTGGAGCAGCAACTAAAGCATCACGAAGTTGTTCAAATTCTGATTGAGCTTCCTCATCCCAACACCAATTAGAATTCTTTCCAGATAGTTCACATAAACGAGGTGTGGCCAAATTATCCAATCTAACAAAGCGTCTAAGAAAATTACAGACACCAAGTAAACTACGAACATCACGTTTTGTAGTAGGTACAGCATAATTACGAATAGCGTCTAGTTTCTCTGGATCAGGAAGAATACCTTCTGTAGAAATAATATGACCAAGAAATTTCACCTGAGAACGACCAAATTCAGATTTTTCCAAGTTCACTGTAATGCCAACTCTTGCAAAAATACGTAATGATGAATCCAAAATTTTGTTGCGCTCCCTCCAAGAACGTTTAGCAATAAGAATATCGTCAACATATGACGTAATATTGTTACGAAGATAAACAGGTAAAATTTCGTTTAAACTGCGAATGAATGCTGCTGAAGATACAGTAAGTCCAAACGGTAATTTCCGAAATTGGTAACAGTTACCAAAGGCTAAAAAGGCAGTGTATTTTCTACAATCAGGGTGGAGTTCTATTTGCCAAAAACTTGCGCGCATATCAATCGTGGATAGAACTTTAATTCCATGGAAATGTTGAAGAAGTTCATCTAAATTTTGTGGACGGTCAGTTTCAGGAATGATGATATTATTTATCTGTCTGGAATCCAGAACCAAACGAATTGATCCATCCTTTTTAAGAACGACATGTAATGGGCTGGTATAAGGACTGACTGCTGGCTCAATAATGCCTTGATCTAACATGTATTGAAGTTCACTCTTAACCTTGTCTCTGTACGCCAAAAGAATAGCGTACGTTTTCCCGCGAAATGGTGTGTGTTCTTTTACTTTAAACAAATATTGTAAGCCTTGTATAGTTCCTGTGTGATGACTAAATACTGTAGCATGTGAAGTCAAAATTTGGTGCAGTTCTTCTCTTGCAACGTCATCTGTCGCTTCAGCTTTCTTAACCTTTTCATTAATTAATTCTTCGCTATTAATTATATCATCCATCGCGTCTCTATATCTATTGTCATTGTCATGAATGAACACATTGTCGTCATAATGCTCAGCGAAAACATCAGAAGTAAGAAACCTTAAACATTTTGTGTCTGATTCAGATTTTGTTAAACACTCGAAAAATTTCAAACTTTTCGGCATTCCGGCAACAGTCAAATTCACACTTCTTTCTTTAAAGTTTAAAATTGCCTTATGTGCGTTAAGAAACTCTATACCTAATATAATTTGTGTACTGAGTAATGGAACAATAATAAAATTAGCAGAAAATTCGTATCCTTGACAAATGAAATTTAAGTTGGTCTGTTGTTTGACTTCCACACTTTTTCCAGAAATAGCGCCTCGAATTGTAGTTTTAGAAACAGGTAACACAGGACAAGCAATAGTTCTTACACATATACGAAAAACTGATTCACTAATGACATTCAATGGGCTCCCAGAATCTAAAACTGCAGTGAACTTATTCTTACCCACACATACTTCAATAACAGGATGTAAAAATGCGTCTACATTATTTTCCTTTTCGTCTAGCAAAATGTCTCTCATGTCTTCCAGGCGTACATAGTGTAAAGTCGTAGTGTCATTACTTTCTGAACCGTCTATATTGCTGCCAGAAGCCGAAGCTACAAGTCATTGTCGATTGTTTGCGTCCCGTCTTTGATTATTCGCGTCATTTCGCGGATCTATTTCTATGATTTGCACTTGTCTCTCTGAAGTTCTGTCACGTGGAGGATGCCAATTAGGTCCCTCCTGTCTGTTAGATGCAAATTCTTGGTTGTGTCTGTTATTAAAATTTCTATTTTCCTGTCTATCTGCATGACTGCTTCTTGCGTAATTTCGACTGTCACTTCTGAAATTATTGTTGTATCTACTACCCTAGTTATTTCTGTAGTAAGAATTTCTATTACTGTATGAATAATTTCTGTCTTGATGATACCGATTACTGTTTCCGTATGATTGATCATTCCGGTAGGAATTACCGTTATTATAATTGTCTGTGTAATTTCTGTTAGAACGTCTGTTATTGTCATAAGGCTGGTATCTATTGTCCTGTCTGTTTCGTCTGTCATTCTCAAAATTACCCATATAACGCCCGTTCCAATCACTATCCCTTTTCTCTGAAAATCTATTGTAATTACTGTTACTGAAAAAATTACAAGAAGTCCCGTCGTCGTTGTCATACTCAAGTTCTTGTAGCAAGGTCTTAAAAATCTCAATATCGTCTTTACATCTTCCGGCTAAAGCAATTTGTCTTATGGATTGTGGCAGCTTAGTTAAACAAATGCGAATTAATTCAGTCGGGCTATAGGGGTTGGACAGGAATTGATTCTTTCGAATCATGTCTTCAAAGTATTCTGCTGGCGTGCGGAACTCGAGACTGTTTAAAATTACGCTGCATAATAAGACTGTGTTTGACTCTGTCTTGCGTGTTTTCGGACCAATATGCCGATAGAAATGGATGATAAAAATCATTTAAATTATTACAATCTCTAATAAGTGCGCGCATCCGCGTCGCCGGTTCGTTTTCTAAATATCCACGCATAAATTCCAGTTTGTGACTTAGTGGCCAATTTGGTGGAAGTGCGTACATAAATTGATCTAACCATGAACATGGATGTATGTCATTCTTAGAATTGCGAAAGATCTTAAATTTCCGAACAGTCAAAAAGTGTTTATAGTCAAAGTTTTCTCCTCGTGGCGACAAAGACCTACCGCGACTGTTCCAGTCCGAATGTTGATTATTGTCAAGTTCACGCGCCTGGCGCTCTCTTGTTGCATCCCGTAAATGAAACATATTATTTTCTTCAAAGCCCTCTGCTATCTGTGATTCTAGATTTCTTCTGCTGTCTTTTCCTACGATTTCGCCTTCAATTTGTTTGACTTGCTTTCGTAATGCCTCAACTTCCCTTTTAACGCGTTCATTAAATTTTCCCTGATTTTCAACATGTTTATTTATATTCTGGTACTCTTCAGCTTCTGCAAATGGTAATGGAGCTATATCATCCGAATCTCTGTCCCCATTTTAGCTAAGACTTGTCAATTTATCTGAAATCTTCTCAACTCTTTCCGATAAGTCACCTAATTGTTCTTTCTGTTTATTTATGTCCTCCGTAAGTGTCGCGACTCGGGTTTCAGTATTAACACATTTAGTAGTTAACTGTTCATACTGTTGTGTTAGGTTATTTAATCTGTCATTTGGTACGGATTCCTCGATTCTTTCAAATATTTCTTCCTTATCGTGTGCACGTTGTAAATTTAACTCTGAAAATTTTTGTACTATCACGCGATCTCTTTCTTCCTGTTCTCTATCCTGTTCCTTTTGTCTGATTTCTATTGAAATTAATCTATTATTGTGAGCATTCAAAATCGGTTGTACTTCTTCTCTAATTTCTTTCTTTAATTCATCTTTCATATTTTTGAAACGTGCCCCTATTCGTGAGTCTAACCGTGTTTCCATTGTTCCCATATCATTTTCTAACCGTGTTGCCAAAGTTCCCATCTCTGTTTTTAATTCAGATCCTAACTGTGATCCCAGTGAGCCTAACCGTGTTTCCATTATTCTCATATCAGTTTTAATTGTTCCTATCTCTGTTCTAATTGTTCCTATTTGTGAGTCTAACCGTGTTTCCATTCGTGATCCCAAATTTAATATTGCACCCATCAACTGCTCCATATTAACTGGTTCGAAACTCTTTTCACCCCTAACATTTCCCGCAAAACCAACTTCTTTCGCCATAGCTGTAAAGCTATCCGTGTTCGATACTATTTCAGAATCTTCTATCGTTAATGTCGTATTCTGTGAATTTTTTGATTGAGAAAAATTTTGAACTGGTTCCGGACTATTTTCCCGACTTATTAAATTGTTTTCAACTTCATTAATCATCATCCTGTTCTCCTGTGTTGGCGAGTTCGCCATGTTAACAATTTCGTCATTCCCACTATTCATCATTTTTGCCTTTTTCATCGATCGCGTAATCATTTACAAAACATACAAAACTCGTCACTATACGAAAATTACACACAATGACACTTTATCACAAACAATATCATTCACACGAAATGATTCCCTCAAACAAGATTAACGAACAATTGAAATCTTCATAATTGCACAAAATTGTCAAACCCGTATACAAGACAACAAAAATTAAATTCTGCAAAAAATACCATTAGAAGAATGACAATTACCAAATCTACACATGCAATATAGACTACAATTACTAAACTACGAATTACTACAACAATACTACTGTCTGCTATTTACACAATCAGAAGAATTCCAAGGGACGATCCGAAGCAGCGGTCGCCACGTGCATGGGGGCTTAATTATATATTTAATGCAAATAATTTTAATTTTAGTAGCTGTATGTGCGATTACGAGTCTCGCAACCGGTTGGCCCCGACTGGCATTTGTACGCAATCCGACTGCATAGAACAACAAAGAATAAAACGAAATTTCCGCTAACACAATTAATTAATCAAGTCCCCAGCAACCATGAAAGCTACGAAACAACAAGGCACAAGCGTCGCTGCTCCGCGTTTGGAAGTGTGACTCAACGCACACACCTGGCACGGCTCCTCCTCAACAAGACCAGATACTTCAAACACCATTTATACTGAAGCAATTAAAAAAAAACCAGAAATACCATAATTGCACATAGAAACCAGAAACACAGTCTAGCAACAAGAACACGACCCAGATGCCTTGTTGACCGAACCCGCGACCAAGAGGCATTATTGTTTAAGACATTGAAACAAACAAAAAAACGGAATTTTTTCACCTTCACACACACTGACGAAAAGCACACTCCGATCACCACAGCATCCCCAATCCAACAACATCCGGTGTCCAGCCCATCAAAACAACACTACAAATTCCGAACAAGCACTCACCACCGCAACCTCTCAACCACGACTCGCCACCGCTACATCTCAACAAGCACCGCTCACTGCCACCCCCCAACAAGCACCCTCCACCACGACCTCTCGACAAGAACTGCCAGTGGAGGCGGCTGCATAATACTCTTTGGCGCAATCTCTGGCGCTGTGGCTCAGTGTAGCCACCTTTCAGTGGCGAGATTGGACTGAGCAAAGTTTGGGGATCTGTACTTCGCTGATAACCACGCAGTTGAGCGCACCACAAACCAAACATCATCATCATCATCAAAGTATTTCAGTTTTCTAGTACCAAGAAAAAAGGAAATTTTTTTAGTATTTATATACTTGAAGTCTATTCTTACGTATTAATGTATTGCAGTGATTTGATTGTAACTACACAGCCGGTCGTCGTGACCGAGTGGTTCTAGGCGCTTCAGTCCGGAACCGCGCGACCTCTAAGGTCGCAGGTTCGAATCCTGCCTCGGGCATGGATGTGTGTGATGTCCTTAGGTTAGTTAGGTTTAAGTAGTTCTAAGTTATAGGGGACTGATGACCTCAGATGTTAAGTCCCATTGTGCTCAGAGCCATTTGAACCATTTTTTGTAACTGCCCATCTTCCCATGTGTGTGGGCCCTGTTGGGTCATCCTGGTACGGTGGCTAGTCTGTCTGATGGGGCCTATTTAATAATTCCTGTTGTGCGAATTTGATATTTTATTCTTTTTGAAAATATTTACAGTTAAGGCGCAAGTAATTTGACTACAAGTCAAATGGAGAATGACGTTTCAAAATAAATGTTTGTTGGAATTTATTATTTAATTGTGAACGGTGTTCGAAAAATTACCTTCTTTAACGCTGTATGAAAAATTACTTTCTTTTACTTGTTGTGGCTTGGCTATCCCACATAACACCAAATTGTGCTGCCGCCTAAAAACCTGCCAATGGTAATTGCAGAGAGTGGTTATTTACTGGGTAGGGCTACTTAATTGTTTAGAAAACCTCATTCGCAGTTGAAAAAATTGTTTTCTTTTTGACTTGTGTTTTTACTGAGTGGAGAGACTACCATTCTTCCAGTGTTTCAGAATAATCGTGCAGATGTTATGGAGCAAAGAGGTCGTCTGGATGTAATAAGCCTCAAGTGGGAGGAGCCTCTTTATGAACTAATAACTGACCGCCAGTGGGGAAACGGAAGCTTTGCGGAACTTGGCGACCTCTTTCGCACTGTTGGACTGCCTATTACATGTTACCACCGTCAATATAGGCGAGGTACGTTCAGCTCTTGACGTATGCACTGCGGTTCTCTAGTGGGCGTGAGAACATTAACCTCTTGGATGGCAGTAATTCCAACCCCTGTTTTTCTGAGTCACCAGTCTTCTTATTCGTTTCATGAGACCCGCAACGGATTTCTCTCCTATGTTAAGCTTTTCATCTGAGTAGCACTGGCAACCTACGTCCTCAATTATTTGCCGAATGTTTTACAATCTGTCTTTCTGTACAGTCTGTACCCTCTACAGCTCCCTCTAGAACAATGGAAATTACTCCTTGATGTCTTAACTGATGTCCTATCGTACTATCCCTTCTTCTTGTCAATGTTTTCCACACGCTTCTTTACGATTCTGCACAGAACCTTCTCATTCATTACCTAATCTGTCCACCTAATTTTCAACATTCGTTTGTAGCACCACATCTCAAATGCTTCGTTTCTCTTCTGATCAAGTATTCCCACAGTCCATATTTCACTATTATACAATGCTGCGTCCAAACGTACACTCTCAGAAATTTCTTCCTCAAGTTAAGACCTATGTTTGATACCAGTAGACTTCCCTTGGCCAGGAATGCCCTTTTTGCTAGTGCTAGTCTACTTTTGATGTTCTCCTTGCTCCGTCCGTCTTTCTTGAAAGTGTCTTGCCCTGTGTCAGCGCTTAAATACGATATTGTCGTGCGAATACAATTAATGTATTTCATAAAGGCTGTAGTCATCGCAGTGCCTGCATGTCCAAAGGAACTTAGCATCGTAATTCAGAATGACACAGGCACTGTAATATCCGCTGACACCTGGCAAGCGACTTTCAAGTAAAATGCATTATGTGAATTCGCAATGGTGAATAAGGACAAACATCAGCTGTAGAACAGAATGACAATAGTGAAAATTTGTGCCTGACCGGGACAGGAACCTATCCGCCCACGAACCGCGGACACACCCAAACTTCTATATGTCGTCAACCATGCGTCTGCATGCATGTCCAAAGGAACTTTTCATACTAATCAGAATAACACAGGCGTTGCATTATAATATTTATCCGCTGATAACTGGCAAGCGTATTTCAATTACAACGTCTGACCTGTACGGGAATATACATAATGAATGTAGGAGTGGAGGTCCTAGACGGATGGTTGACGACATATGGAAGTTTGTGGGTGGTCGTAGGTCGTGGACGGATAGCAAAATATTTAGACGACCGCTCGCAATAAGTGGGAAATCCGGGGTCGAGTCCCGGTCCGGCAGAAGTTTTCATTGTCGTCATTCCATTCCACGGCTGATCGTTGTGCTTATTGGCAGCTGCGTATTCATTTAATGTATTTTACTTGAAAGTCGCTTGCCCGATGTCGGCGGGTAAGTACGATATTGTAGTGCCTCTGTTATTCTCAATTACGATGCCAAGTTCCTTTGGACACGCCTGCATCTACAAAGGAACTGGCACTGCGATGGCTACAGCCGTTATGAAATACATTAAATGTATTTGCTCTACAATATCGTATTTATCCGTCAACACCAGGCAAGCCACTTTCGAACAGTCTCACCTATATGGGAATATACTCAGTGGATGTACGAGTACAGCTAGTAGGCGCATTGTTGACGACATGTGGAAGTTCGGATCGGGCGGCGAGTCGTGCACGGATCGCCGAATGGTAAGGCGACCGCTCGTAAAAAGCGGGAAATCCGGGTTCCAGTCACCGTCCGGCACAAATTTTCGTCGTCATTCCATTCCACAGCTGTTGGTTGTCCATATTCGCAGTTGCGAATACAATTAATATATTTCATAACGACTGTAGTCGCCGCAGCGCCTCTTCCTTTCAACATGCGTGCATGTCCAAAGACAACTTAATTCAGAATAACCCAGGGGCTCAATATGTACAGTTGTTTCGGTGAGCATTCCCGTTGCTTGTGTACTGTGGCGCTCCAGTAGTTACGTATGTGGTGTACAACTTGTGACTCAGATTTTAGATTGGTGGTTTAACGCCTGTTGCGTTAAGTAGTTTAATCCACAAATGGCAGCTTGGTGCTGAGAGATTCTTATACGGCATTTGTCATTGAATTATTGTTAACAAATTCAGTACAATTTTTTACTGCATAGATGGCCAATGCTGTTCTGAATTCCCGATATTTATTAAACCTCGAAGAGGTATTTATGCGTAAGTTAGGTCATTTTTAGTAATGTATAATATATTATTACCAGTATCATTGAAACTAGTCTTCCTGGAATTCTCTTTGATTAAGTTTTGAAAATTTGAAGGTTTAAATTATTTATGGCCGTTGTGCCGAGCTCAGTAAATTCGAATATTTTAATGTGTACATGACTATTCTACGTTGCCACAGTTTAACTTCATAGCGCTTGTTTTCTAAATAAAAACAAATGAAGGCAATTTTTTTGGTCTGTTTATGTTTGAAAACTAATCTTAGTTTTTAGTCGGTTGCAGTGATCTGATTACAATAGCCGTTCTACCCGTGCCTTTGGGTCCTCTTGGGTCATTCTGTTGCGGCAGCTAAGACCGTCTGTGATGGCGACTATTTATTCTTGTTATGAATCTGATATTGTACTCCTTTTGCAAACGTTTACAATCACTGTGCAAAGAATTTCATAACAAGTTAAGTTGAAATCAAACGTTCGTGGAAATTTGATATTTAATTGTGAATGCCATTTGAAAAATTGCTTCCTTTTACTTTTTGCGACCTGTCCCTCCCACCCAGCAGCCAACGTGGCGTAGCATACCGTGTGTACTATTGTTGTGAATGTTGGCTTCGAGTCCTCCTTTGCTACGATAATGCGTTCACTGTGCTGTCCATTGTAGCTTAACCACATTTCTCTTTTCAGATTTATTATTAGACCTATTTCTGCCTTACCCCTTCTTGATTTTGTATTTACAATAGTGTAGCCTCCTGACCAAAAGTTCTGTTCTTCCAGCTACCATATATGGATAAATATTACTTCATCTACCTTCAGTGTATCCACTTCCCTTTCCTAAATGTGTAGCCTACCTACGCGATTAAGGGATTTCACATTCCACGCAGTGACCCATAGAATGCCAGTTTCTCATATTGACTACATCATCATGTGTAGTCTCTGTCCGGAGATCCGAATTGAGCGATATTTGATCATACCATTGGGTAAATAACGATGTAGTTTCCCGTTATTTTCGGCCGTTTGTAGTGTCAGAGTAGCAAGGTCATGCTGGCTAATGTTACATGTTCAGAACAATCATCCAGACTGTTGTCCCTGCTACTACAGAAAAGGATACTGGCCCTCTTGAGGTATCACAAGCTAATCTGGTCCCTCCACAGAGCCGGCCGCGGTGGTCTAGCGGTTCTAGGCGCTCAGTCCGGAACCGAGGGACTGCTGCGGTCGCAGGTTCGAATCCTGCCTTGGGCAGGGCATGGATGTGTGTGATGTGCTTAGGTTAGTTAGGTTTAAGTAGTTCTAAGTTCTAGGGGACTGATGACCACAGATGTTAAGTCCCATAGTGCTCAGAGCCATTTTTGAACCCTCCACAGATATCCCTCCATGGTGGTAGTACCCACGATACGGCTGTCTTTATCGCTGGGGCATGCAAGCCACCATGTATTGGCAAGATTAATGGCTCATAAAGTGCAAGTAACTGTAAGAGACACGAAGATATCAAAGAACAGTGCACATACGGAACAACGTAATAAGAAATGCTGTTAACCACACTGCCGTTAAAAACTATGCTTAAATGACGACAGTAATTTTTGCGCGATGTGTCACTGCAAAGCAACATAGCTCGATGAGAATTGGGTGATACATACTTCATGCTGAAGGTAACTTAAAGAAATGTGGAATGAGACTAACAGAAATGATACTTTTATTCTAAGGTAGTAATTATATTGAAATCACCACGATTAATGAGGGTCCACTGGACGTTGTAAAAGAAGTTACGAGATATTTAGTAGGGTCGTGGACGGCAGTGTATGCTCTGCACCGGACTCCCATGCTGGCCACATGGCTGGTAAAGAGTTTTTAAGGTAAGGAGTTCCAGTTCTCCACCAGTATGGTTGACAACAGCTGGACGTGCCCTTGATATGGCGAGATGACAGAAAACGCAATGCAACTGGGAACGTTGACGAACATAATCGTTTTAGTGATAGAGGCGTTATGGTGTGGGGAAGGAGAATGTTGTATGGGTGCATTGACCTCAAAATCTTTGAACACTGTACACTCACGGGTCAGCGTTATTGTGACAATGCGTTCCTTTGGAATGTGCGTCTTTTCATGGGTGTGTTCCGCCCTGACTTCATTTTAGTGGATGACAATACGCGATCGCAGAGAACATCGCGCTTTACAATTGCTGAATGGTCACTGGTGCATATGGACGTGTTGCAGTACGTCTGCCCAGTGCATCGTACACGTGCTCTATTGGTTTTAAGTCGAAGGAACGGGCAGGTAAGTCCCTTCACCGAATGGTCCTCCACCTGCGCTGTTTGATGCAGTCTTGCAGTGCCATTCTTAAAAATGAAGTCGGGGCGAAACGCACCCCTGAGAAGACGAAGGTGGGGAAGAAGAATAATGTCACAATAACGTTGGTCGGTGAGTGTTCTATGTTCAAAGATTTGAAGGTCAGTACGCTCATGTAGCATTATGCCTCCCCATACCACAGAATCTCGACCGCGAAACGATCATGTTCGACAAAGTTCCTGGCTGTATTACGTGTTCTTAACTCTCGCTATATGAGGGTACGTCTAGCAGTTGCAAACCGCGCTGGTGCAGCAATGGAACGCTCTATCAACCTTATGACAAGCATCAGAGCACGCTCCAGAGCATGCATTTTCATCCGTGGCCATCACACAGCATGTTCCGCCTTTTGTAATGCCCAGGGGGCCATCGTAAATAGTGGCGATTTCAGGGTAATTATTGTCTTCGGATAAAAGTTTTATTTTCGTTCGACTCATGACGTATTTCTTTCAGTTACATTCTGTACTACGCTGTAGAAGTTCTATTTGTAGGCCAAGTTTCGCTGAGCTTTGTTACCTGGTTATGACACATCATTCAAAAATTACTTTCATCCTTGTTTTGTGCACCAATGTGTTTCCGTCCTCAGAAAATAGTTCCAGGAAGCGGGTAGCTGAATGGAGTGGCGTTAAAAGCTGTCCGAACAGCAAACGTTTCCAAACGAGAATTGTGGCTGACGTCAAAGGGCGAGGCGCACCTGTAATGATTAGTCGCCTCGTGCTGCTGCCCACGCGGCGGAGGCTCACCACTGACGTCACGACCATGAGGCGGCGCTGCTGCAGTCGGTCGCCACACAACAAGTGTCTCTGGGTAGGCACCGGTAGCTGCCAACAGCATCATTCCGCGCGAGACCTGCAGGAAGTTGTTGTTTTGTCTGTTGAAATGCATGTCAACTGCCCGCTCTCTCTTTGTGTGTGTGTGTGTGGGGGGGGGGGGGGGGGGGGAGAGAGAGAGAAAGAGTAAATTAAATCTGAGAGTCCAGTTAGATGTATTTCGCCTCTCGTTTGGGACACAGGCTGTTCGTTGTCTGGACTGTGCTCCGGTGCTTGTCATAAGGTTGGTAGAGCGTTACATTCTTGCACCAGCGCGGTTTGGGCAAAACACACACACACGCACACACACACACACACACACACACACACACACACACACACACACACACACACATACACAAACAAACAAGAAACAAAAAAAGTGGCCGCACTGTTGTTACATGCGAAATACTTCTGTAATCTGTATTTGGTATAAATTTTTGCCGTTCCTAATCTCAAGCAATTATGAATTCTCCCGTGTTTTGGACACCTTCAAATAATTAAACCGTTCCTTATTGCTATACACATAAATGAGACTTAAGCAATGGTATGGCACTTGTTCGACTTAAGATAAATGTTCTGTGGAAAACAAATGGATTTTACATGTAGAAAGCAACTAACAGAAAATGAAAGGATACTTCAATTAGGAGTTTGCATGAACTACGGTAATAAGAGAGAAATGCCCTTAACCTCTGAGAAGGTATTTTGTCTATTCTGTATCAGGAAAGCCACTGAATAAGGGCTACAAGAGGAAAATGTATATGTAAACTTCAAAATGTCAGCAGCAACTTAGAGATTTTTTTTTTTGTCAAGATTAGTGACTATCATAAATGGAGTCGAAGAACACAAATCATACTAAAAGAAACCATTAAAAGTATTTTGTGATATTAGTGTCTAATGAGTTTTAAAAGCTTATACGCACAAAGGCTTGCTGAAAGTAAAAAAGATTTGTCATTCAGAACCATTGTTACAGTTTACAAATTTTTGAGAAGTTTCTGAATTAAGGGTTAAAAACTTAGGTAAAAAAGAGATGTTTTAATTTTTTTTTGGCTTTGATGAAGTTTTGTAAACAGTCTGAATACTTTTATTGGCGTCTGTCAGTTTTGGAACTTTTACGTCATACAAGCATCCAAGTAACTGATGGGCTCTGTAATACTTGAACCTCCCTTTTGATAAACTGTTATGACTGTTTCGTTTCATGTTGAAGTAATACAATTTTTATCTAGTTGTCTGTGAATGCAGCATTTACGCTGAGCTATATGAATGCAGCATTTACTCTGAGCTATATGAATGCAGCCTGCGCAATTGGACGCAATGTCCGTTTAATTGTCTGGGAAGTAGCCAGCTGGCATAATATTGTTCAGCAGTTATGTCGTTTACTTATTTTCTAGACAAGTGTACTCAGGGACATTTTCGGAAGGACAATAGTTTGATCAGTCATAGTGTGCACTAAATATCACATTACGAGGTATTGACACGTGATAGAAAAGAGGTGAAGCTTCGAAGGAAAGGCGATCAAAATCATATTTTCTCTGAAAAGGGTTATTTTAATTTGAGCCTTAAAAACGATAATGGAACTGGTAAGGAATACTTGCCCTTTGTATTGATAAACAATTATTGTTGAAGAACGTTCAAATGATACGCTACAGCTGCTAGGTTTAAACAGATTTTCAATAGCGTGACTACCAACTCTGAAACACTATATACACGGATGGCACGTCCATTCAACATCGGTACTAAGAGGTTACAGACTCAGCTAGACGACTAAGAATTGCCTTTGGGAACGACCTAAATTGGAACTATCACACGGAAAAAGTGAAGGCGAACCATAAACTGAGTTTTATTGCCAGAACACTCAAAGTAGCGATAAACTCACAAAAGAAGACTTACACTACATTTGTCAGTCCTGTTCTAAGAGTACCGCTGGACGTAATAGGATCCTAGTAAGGTATGATTGGCAAGACGTCAATCAAGTTCAATAAAGGGCGGTTGGTTTTGCATTATCACAAAACAGAAGAGAGTATCACGGACATATTAAAACATGGACATTTTTCATCAAGGTGAATTATCTTCACGAAATTTCAATCAACGTTCTCTTTCCAATGTAAAAATATTTTTATTATTTTGATGACTCCCACTTACATACCGGGGGAATAAAAAGCCTGATAAAGCGAAGCTTTTCAGACGTACTATTTGAGAGTAGAGTAGAGTAGAGCAGTAGACATACTCGTAGCTTGACAGTCGTGTTTTGCACCCTTTGCCCACTTAAGAGTAAAAAGAGTAACCCTCTATGTGTAAAAGTATGTGAAGAAAACTACACAAAGCTTTTAGATGAATGAAATTTTTGAATTTCATTTTTGATGTAACTTTTAAAGTGGTAATTGAATTTAGTTTTGGAAATTGCTCATCATTCCCCTCTTCATTTGTAGGACGAATTTTCGTTATGGTGCTGTAGAACGTCTGCGCTGCTTTACTCTAACATCATTTCTGAACCTCTAGTTCCTCAAATTTGGCCGTAGGCACTGGTAGGAGAGTTCTACGAGGGTAAGTCAATTATTATCCGCAATGTAGTTATAAAATTTTATTGTAATCAAATAGGAAACTTACAAGAACATCACTTTTCGACAGAGTCTACTTGCGTTACAACGCACTTGGTCCATCGTTGTACAACCTGATGCCCTCATAAAAGAAGGTTCTCGGGTGAGCTGCGAGGCAGGAATGCAGCGCTTCTTTCACTGCTTCGTCCGAGGCAAATCGCCGGCCCCTTAATGCCAGTTTGAGTGGACCAAACAAGCGATAGACAGAGGGGACAATATCGGGACTATATGGAGGATGATCCAGTACTTGAAATCTGTTTCTGGAGCGTTTCAGGAGTGTGGGCAGCAGTATGCGGACGGGCATTGTCGTGCAACAACACAACACCTTTTGACAGAAATCCTAGGCGTTTGCTTCGAATTGCAGGCTTTAGCCTAGCAGTAAGCATCTTACTGTAACGTACACTGTTTATTGTTGTGCCCCTTTCCCCATAATGTTCCAGTACTGGACCTTGTGCGTCCCAAAAAACCGTAAGCATCAGTTTTCCTGCGGGCGGTTGGGTCTTGAACTTTTTCTTGAACTGCGAATTTGGATATTTCCATTCCATGCTCTGCCGTTTACTCTCCGGCTCGTAATGATGGATCCATGTTTCGTCACCAGTAATGATCCTGTCTAAGAAGTTGTCCTTAGTTTCCATAGCGATTCAAATGTTTTTGCATATGTCCAATCGCGTTTGTTTATGCAACTGCGTGAGTTGATTTTTGGACCCATATTGCACAAACTTTATGAAACCCAAGTCTGTTGTGGATGATTCCGTAGCGAGAACCGTGACCAATTTGCAGACGATGTGCCACTTCGTCAATAGTTAATCGTCTGTGTAAGAGAATCATTTCATGTGAACGTTCAATGGATTCTTCATTTGTGGCGGTAAACGGCCTTCCAGCTTCACCGTGCGTAACACTTGTGCGACCATTTCAGAAATTTTCAATCCATTCGTAGACACTCCGTTGTGGCAAAACACTGTTCCCGTACTGTACCGAAAGTCTTCGACGAATTTCGGCCCCTGATACGCCTTCCGACCACAAAAAACGGATCACTGGACGTTGCTCTTCTTTGGTGCTAATAGACAGCGGGGCAGCCATGATTAACAGCACGACAGCGTTAACGAAACTAACCTAGCAGCTTGAAAATTGCAAAGATATAACAAAAAATAAACAAAGCATACGTCATCAACGTAAAACGACCGTATTACCAAAATAAACAAAAATATAATTAATTTGCGGATAATAATTGACTTACCCTCGTATATACCAATTGTGAAAAAGTACCAAACCACCTCTAACAAAAAACTTTGGCCACGATTACGTAACTTTGCCGTTGTCCACAGCAACAGTTCAATACCAGCGTTCTAGGTTGTTATTGAGAGAAATTGATGATCACCATTGGACGAGTCTGGAATGACGTATTAATGTGAGACATTCAGTCAAGCAAAGTTTTACTGAACAGTCTCAAGTGTCGTGTTCTTGTTAGAACTCATCAACTATGATAAGCGTTGGATGTATAGGAGAATGTAAAATGGTGGGCTTTGTGGAGGGCCCCAGAGTGATTTTACTAAATTTCCCTGAGTTTTTTGGGTTAAAGACACACTGAGGCTCGTTATAAGAGCAGACAGGACGAAGATGGATGAATTCTCAACAAAGACTCTGTTGTCTCTTTTACACACAAAGTTCGGCCTCATAAAGCCGTTTGTTAGAGGTCTGAATAAGGATTCTGCAGCGCTCAAATATTGGCTAGACTGTTTACCCAAACTGTCAGAGACAAAGGTCAATGACATCTGTGTGGTCACACACAAAGAAGGTAATGCAATGCAAGGAATTTCCGAAGACTTTGACTAAGAAGGAGAAAATGGTTTGGAAATGTATTCTAAGGCCAAAAACTAAGTCCAGCTCGTCGAGGATATGGTGAAGATCTTCGGCGTAAGGTACACATACTTGATACTCATCTAGAGAAGTTTGAAGAGAACACTTCAAAGAATATCTAACAACGAAATTTTTTTCTTGGTATAAGTTGCGTGGATAAATTCCCTATTTGATTCTCATGTCTAGCTTATAAACATTCTTGGTGCAAGTCGGTAAGATTTCTGTAATCAGTGGTTGTCGTGTAATATGGAGAAACGTCTATCAGCGCGAGTCCGAACTCGCCTTCAGAACATACTCAAAATCAAGCAGGATTTAGTGGCATAATATGACTAATTGGAGTCACGGACGACGGCGGTCGAGATTCGGCATGTTCTACACGTGTCCAAAGAGATATACAGGTCCTGTGCGTGTGTAACACACGTGACGCTACAGTCTTCAGAGTGGACCGAGTTGCTATAATTCATAACTGCGTGCTTAAATACCTGAAAACTCTCGCTAACACGCGATAAAGTTAGCACATTTAGTCAGTACCTTTTCGTTGGCATTTTGATGGAGCCGAGCATTCGCGAAGTATACTGAGGAACTAATGTGAGGTCACAAGTTCGTTGTGGGTCCTTATTGCTCATGGGCCCCGGTTCTATTTCCTTGACGTCACGCATTCGCGACAGCTAGTGAGTGTTAAGTAGTGTTCTAGCGCTCTGCCGTGAACTTTGTAGCTATCGCGCGCATTAAACCTCATCGTAGCGAGTTATTTAGTGAAGTTTTATTCCATTTGTTGCGAGTTGTCATGGCGGATGATGATGGAAAGCGAGAGACATAATTTGCTGGATGCACGCTTTCTTCAAGCGCAAGGCGCTTCTAGGCGTGTATCGAACTGTCGCTCGTAACTGGTAACAATGCAATACCCGTACCTGCCTCGACCTACGCGGGCGACCAAAGTTTGTCATATGGGTCCACCACCTGTAGCGGTGGTATGGAATGGCGTTGGGGACACAAAACGATCACCTCCCACTTGCATAGTCAGTCATATGGACCGCAAGGGTTACATTTCTGACAAGGTCTGTGGCTCCACCCGCTCTCAAAGGTTTCTTGTCGCACTTTCAGACCTCTCACCCAATGAAAAATATGGTTATGGGTCGCCGAGAGACAGGAAAGCCACCCCTGGTTAACCACTATGATTTTTGAACTGAGGCCTGGAGATGAAACACCGTGGAATGACGGACCCACATGTCATTCAAGCTCCGATCGATTCGATTTCTAGTCGAGTTAGAGCAACTGCTCTTGACAGAGATGCGTGGCAGCTCTATGTACTAAATTTCGCACCATAAGCCCTCTCAAATCACCTTCAGATGTTGCCATTTATTCTTTCTACGATATTGTTGACGCACAATAAATGGAATTTTATTATTTAATGTTGTGGTTGGCAGAAGAGCCAACTTCGTGTTACTATTGGAGGCCGAAATGCACGCATTTTAGCTCACGCAGGCTGGCGTGAGGAGGGAAGGACTATACTGACGTGAGGTCTGGAACATGACAAGGAATTAGAATTTAGAAAGCGGACGAAAATAGTTGATACTTAACTTTAATCCATTAATGATGAACGTCGCTCTTGACGGTACATGATTCACAATATTATCTGTTCAGAATAGTAACTGAATATGGCACCTTGCTGGGTCGTAGCAAATGACGTAGCTGAAGGCTATGCTAAACTGTCGTCTCTGCAAATGAGAGCGTACGTAGGCAGTGAACCATCGCTAGAAAAGTCGGCTGTAACTGGGGCGAGTGCTAGGGAGTCTCTCTAGACTAGACCTGCCGTGTGGCGGTGCTCGGTCTGCAATCACTGATAGTGGCGACACGCGGGTACGACGTATACTAACGGACCGGGGCCGATTTAAAGGCTACCACCTAGCAAGTGTGGTGTCTGGCGGTGACACCACATTTACTATCAAATACAATTTCATTATTTACTATCATTCCTGGTGTTTCAGTTTTTATGGCGAGCAGTGTACTTGTTACTCGACGTAGTCCCCTTTTACGTTAGTGTTCTTTGTCTACTGTTTCTCTAGTGAGTAGTCGTCATCTTCGATGGACAAAACTTGACCTGAAAAATGCTCATTTGCTGTCACCATATTTCCTTGTTCGGACTCAAGATGTGTTCAAACCAATATTTTCTTTAGAGAAGGGTATGAGAGTATTTAGAATCTTGTGAGTAGGGTAGCTGTTCCAACAATTCGTTACAAACATCCTCAGTGCTCTTGTTGTTAAGTCATCTTTGTCAGTTGGTACTTTGTTTTGATGACATGGTGACAGTTTATTTTATTTCTTCTAATCTAGGTCATTTCACACACAATACACACTCAAAAACAAAAAAAGTTAAGACAGCATAATATTCTAGTTTATCCAGTTATACGAATACGAATAGCTATAGTACGATAGGCAATTATATCTTTATCATAATATGCCTCTAATCCTTGAAGAAGTGAATCTCCTCTTCGTACTAGAGCAATAGTCAACCATGCATTACCACTAACTACCTCGTTAGTAGTACAAGAAAAATTTACCTTACATCCTACAAAAGATATAGGTCCTGTTAGTAATTCTTGTTGAGCAACTTGATTTGGAGTCATCTTGAAGCTATCAACAGTCTTATAAATTGTCATCCTACTCCTCCTTGTATAGTATAACTACAATAGGACTACTTGAAGAAGCTGTACAGGCAAGACTATTCCACAGATAAAGGTAACGCCTCACTTCCACCACTGCAATATGTAGCAACAGAATTTCACTTACATGAAACGATGTCTTTGTGCCAGTGGGCCATTGATTGTCACCTTGCACTCGTACTTAAAAACTAGAAATTCAGAACACAAAACCTTTTGATCTAAGAAACAACTCATTTTCATTACTGTTAAACCAATAATTTGACGAAATTAGAAGCAGTGTACTGGAAGTTGTGCCTGCTGCAGCCCCCAGCACACTTCAGATTTCATCGCCCCCTCTCTTCGTACGACATTGCGTCGCAGCTGTGCCGTCGCCTCTGACGTCATGCAGTGTTTGCACGCTTCCGTAATAGAGTCCTCTTCTGAGAAAAATCGTGCTCGCTCCTCGCAGAGAACGCTGACGGTAACCTTTATGACATAATTATGAAAGCACTGTGCTAAAAATATTCCATCCTTCCTGTAAAGATAACCCCAGACTTCTCCGCAGGCGTGTGAAGTCACAAAAAGCTCACCAACCTCTTGGAATGGGTAATACCGAAAAATTGTTTTGCAATCTTTGCTATTCACTTTTTTCAAAATATCATTCTTTTGTTGAAAGAAACAATTAGATATACTGAATGGCCGAGCGGTTCTAGGTGCTTCAGTCTGGAACCGCGCGACCGCTACGGTCGCAGGTTCGAATTCTGCCTCGGGCATGGATGTGTGTGATGTCCTTAGGTTAGTTAGGTTTAAGTAGTTCTAAGTTATAGGGGACTAATGACCTCAGATGTTAAGTCCCATAGTGGCCAGAGCCATTTAGATATACTGAATGTTTGTTTTGTTGATTCTTTTAATGTGTTTGGAGATAATTTAATAGATAACAATGTGCTTTAGTACATTACGATACAGGTTTAATATAAAATTACTAAGCGTGATCTAAGAAAACACAAAGTGTTAAACTGTTTGTCAAAAATTGAGATAACCATTAAACACATGTTTAAATCCACTTCTTAACTGGTCTACTTTCAGCTCTAAAGGACCTGTATGCTGCAGTCACTTTATGTGCGTTTTAGCAACTCACTAAGTGTTGTAAGCGCATGCTTCATCTGTTTTTATTTTCCGATACTCGCCGCGGAGAGGATGCATAAGATAGTGATCGAAACTTAGATGTCAGTTCTCTGTAGCGCACATGGTAAAATAGCTCTGCTCCATGAGTATTCATTGGCACAAAGTAAAAGTATTTCTATTGTCTTGATGGATACAATTGGTATAAAAGGAATGTACAAGGGTGAAGTAGAATATGTACACGCTTGAACATTCTTCATGCTTGTATATATGTGCGGTACATTAGGACTTAGGTGTAGGAACACTTTTCAAGTTAATATCTGTGGATTTTCGTAGACCAAGGGTGGTAATGTAAGACCTATATGGGCTTTGAACCATCTACCGTGGAACTGACAGTAGTTCGTAGTTAGGAAATATCTGTTTCAGTCATTCTTGATCTTAAGATTGCTTTCTTTGTGCCATATGACGTCTGCTTCACGTATTATGATGTAGATGTAGTACATGGCGAGACTTTACCTTTGAAAATAAACAGTAATGTCCTACATCTTCAATAAGTATAAAAAGTTTCTGTCACTTCTCTGCGCAGTGCTAGCAATTGTCGACATAGACGACAAGTCTAGTATATAAAGAATAAACTGTAATTTCTCACTCACCTTATTCAAGTCTGTAGTGAAATGTGTTCTCATCCGTGATCCAGTCAGTGACCTCAACTCCAGACGAGTTTCATGAACTCTTATGTAAGCAAATGCGCACAGGATCACTGTGAGCGAAAGGTAAACAGCCACTTTGTCTGGGCTCGCTGCAAGGACGATACTATCTGTGCCGTACCCGCTTGTCGAAGTGGAACGCTGGACGTATAAGCATTATTGACTTCAACTGTGCTGAACGAATTTTTACACTTAGCCTTACAAAGACATGCACCCAGTGCATGTAGTGGACGCTGACAAATACGACACTTATTCGCGAAACATATTACAGATCGCGAATAACAGACAATAATTAAATAAATATACAAAGAATGTGGGTTAATCTATAGTGAACAGACCTGCAGGCCTCAACGAAAACAAAGATGGATTTCCAACAAAACCATAGATCTGTTTAATGTATTCAAATATTAACAAGTTGTTTATGTTATTACGTAAATTTTATGTATTTGATAGTAAGATTTTTATTTCAGAACAACATAATGTAAGTCTTACGTGTTATTGATACAAATATACAGCTGTTTCACGTTATCCATATCTGACGATCTGCCTCGCTTCTCCTTGAAATGAAGCCCACTTATCCTGAGGCCAGTAACTGTTGTGTCACCGCCAGACACCACACTTGCTAGGTGGTAGCCTTTAAATCGGCCGCGGTCCATTAGTATACGTCGGACCCGCGTGTCGCCACTATCAGTGATTGCAGACCGAGCGCCGCCACACGGCAGGTCTAGAGAGACTTCCTAGCACTCGCCCCAGTTGTACAGCCGACTTTGCTAGCGATGGTTCACTGACAAAATACGCTCTCATTTGCCGAGACGATAGTTAGCATAGCCTTCAGCTACGTCATTTGCTACGACCTAGCAAGACGCCATTATCAGTTGCTATTGATCTTGTTAATCATGTACCGTCAGACCGACGTTCATCATTAATGGATTAAAGTTAAGTATTCCACGAGCTACGTACGTTTTTTCTAAAGTCTAATTTCCTTGTCCTGTTCCAGACCTCACGCCAGCCTGCGTGAGCTAAAACGCGTGCCTTTCGGCTTCCTCTAGTATTCCTGGGTTGGCTCTCCTGCCAATCCAGAACAGTAACCACCGCTCACTTGATCGGCCTGGGTGTGCAGATCCCTACCCTTCTACAATGGGCCCTGTCGTTGACGACCGACACTTCCTTCCTACACAGGGCCCAGTTCATCTCCATAACGGAAGATCATATGTCGACAGCTACCATCTAAAATGTCCAAACTTCTCAAACCAATTCTTCTGACATACATACTGATGTGTGCAGCTCTTTTACACACGATGACAAGAGTGCATGATTCTTGTAAAAACGTAGTTTATCTTTTCTATGAACGAAGAACGTTTTTCCTTTTAGAATGTGTGCACACTTAAAGGTTTCGTGAAAACTCTTATGATTTAACGACCTCCAAAGAATTTAGTTGTTTGTTCATAGACAAATCTTATTGTACACAACTGTAGGTTGTTGTCTATAAAGGGAGTTCAATAATTTGTTGGGCGTTATATTGTTCGCATTTTCTGTACTTTTACTAATCTTGTTTGAGACACAGGAACTTTATCTAAAAACCATATACTTATACTGGTTTTCAAAATCCTTAAGCTCATTATCAATTTATGTACGATAAATTTCAAACTTTGTGTGGCATACAAACTCCCGGTCTATATATAACCACGAATAATGCTACTGAGCGAAGCGGCACAGTGGTTAGCACACTGGCCTCGCATTCGGGAGGACGACGGTTCAAACCCACGTCTGGTCATCCATGTTTAGGTTTTCCTTGATTTACCCCTACATCGTTCCAGACAAATAGCAAATGGCGGGATGGTTCCTTTGAAAGGGCACGACCAATTTCCTCCCCACTCATGACACAATCAGAGTTTCTGCCCTGTCTCTAATGGCCACGATATCAATGGAACGTTAAACCCAATACTCCTTCGTTCTTTTACGAATAATGCTGAAATCTGAAGGCCCCGACCCGGTTTTTAGTTCAGGTTTCTTGTGGATTTCTCCTGAATATGTGAGGCAATATGTTAAATATAATCCCGAGAATTGATTAACTAATCCAAACTTTAAACTTCCCTATGATCATTAATTATCTAGTGTAGACATGGAAAGATCTTAATTAATTAATGAGGTGAATACCATGCCACGGAAGGACTCTAATAACAATAATAATGACAATAATAATAATGTTTGTTACGAAAAACTATTAGAATGACAACCAATGTTGTTCATTTAAATAAATCTCTTATGGCAAACACTACGTAATCAATTACAATAGCCAAGTGATTAATATTTATTGCACTTTTCTAGAATTATTCGTTAACAACTGAAGGGAATAATACGCAGCAGAGTGGTGGAAGCCAGATTATAGTAATGAACACTACCTTCACCATTCAAGGGGGCTGTGTACCATACCTTTTGATAAAAATGCAAAGATGATCTCTTGTGCGTGATTGAACAACTCTGAAGGAAAATTATAATAATAATGACAAGTGATATTCCTGATTTTGGACTGCCACCTGCCAAGCCGTAAAATGATTTCACTTAAAAGTCTTGAAATTATGGCAACTACATTGAATGAGCAGTAAAAAAAAAAAAAAAAAAAAAAAAAAAAAAAAAAAAAAAAAAAAAAAAAAAAAAAAAAAAAGCTATTTCCTTTGGTTGTACTTATGAAAAAGCAGTCTTCGGAAAATTAACATCTGTAACCCCTGATATTATGCCAGTCTTTGTTCTACGAAGTTGTAATTATTCTAGCTATGAAAGAAGCGACATTTTATTGTTCCTTTCTGCCTTTTCTGGCGTCGTCCCGATATGGATGTATGTGTATTCACTTTAACTTTCGCTAATAATAACTGGAGTATTACATTTGAAATATATTTAATTTTGTAAAACGATGAAGCTCTCAATTGTTTTGTTTTGATCAAACCACGTAATTAACTTCTGGCCTTTTAAATTAAGTTAAAAGCGACCTGTATGACGACGCAACGGTCGAGTGCCTTAAGCACTAAGTCGTTAATTTTTTGTTATTGGAAAAGTGAATCTCATCTTCATTCGAAGTCCGATTAAATTTTTACAAAATAATTTATAGTGTCTGAGATTAACTACATACAGAGTCATTCGAGATGAAACTTACCTGTAACCAACAATGACCTTTTGACCTGAAACTAAATTTCGTACATTCTATCCAAGTTCGATAAATACGATCCATTTTAGAGTAAAAATTACAGCGTCCCCTGGTGCAGGGTGGGGCGGCTATCGGCCAAAATGGTGCAAGTGGGTACCACTACGTTCAGGGAGGGACTTAGTGTGCAAAGCTGTTGCCCTGCCATGGCCTGGAACTGTGACATCCGCTGGTGCGTGAAAGTGGCGTCCTCGTTCAGAGCAGGCCCGTCATCCTTGTTAGGCCAAGAGACTCAGAATAAGTTTATTACAAAAATGACGAGTAGTAGCGGCACGCTTGTCGTGCATTTGCACCACTAGCCGTCACACAACTTAAACACTACTGTCACCGTCAGTGTGGAGATCTGCCTTGCCCTTTGCTGCAGCATTTGGTACAGCACTGCCGAGTTAGCTATTCCGTCAAGCTAACCTGCATAGCAAGATTGCACTAACTTTGTTGAATTACTGCAGTGACAACATCACGCACTTACCCGCCGCCAGTGTTTCTGCACTACACTGCTCTCACACTAATATGCCTGTATATGGTCGTCACATCTCCAAAATTCAGTGTATATACATACATATACACATACATTAATACTTGTTCCATAGATCATAAATACACTGCTGGCCACCGTAAATGCAACACCCTGAAGGAAGCATCCGAATCAAGTGAAATTTACACCACGGGTTTGCAGCGATGAGATATGCAACTGATTAGAATTTCAGCGCAGACGCACATCACGCGCGCCTGTGGCGCCACCTCATAGCGCCATTTAAGGCTTGGCGATTTCGACGAGTGTACGTTCGGCACGTGTGTTTAACTTGTGGTTGTTTCACAAGACGATCAGTTATGCCTCGTAGACAACAGCGAACATCTTTTGATCAAGTATCCGAGTTTGACAGAGGAAGGATAGTGGCTTACCGAGATTGTGGATTATCATACAGAGAAGTCGCTAGTCGTGTTGGACGAAACGAAACAACTGTAATGCGGATATGTGACCGTTGGATGCAGGAGGGTACGACGGACCGACGTGGTCGATCGCATTCACCTCGGTGCACCACTGCACGTGCTGATAGGCAAATTGTGCGCATGGCAGTGACGGATCGCTCAGTGACATCCCGAACCATAGCACAGCACATTGCGTCTGTAACGCATCATCCAGTGTCTGCGCGAACCATTCGACGCCGTTTACAGCAGAGTGGTCTGTCCGCAAGACGTACATTGCTTCGTCTACCATTGACGCAGAACCACAGACGTCTCCGTCCCCAATGGTGTGATGACAGACGGATGTGGACGGCAGAATGGAATGACGTTGTCTTTACTGACGAGGCACGTTTCTGTCTGCAGCACCACGATGGTCGGATTCGAGTGTGGAGACACCGTGGAGAGAGGATACTGGACAGCTGCATTATGCACCGCCACACTGGTCTTGCACTGGGTATTATGGTATGGGGCGGTATTGGATATTACTCTCGCACGCCTCTAGTACGCATTGCCGGTACTTTAAATAGCCGGCGCTACATATCCGAGATGCTGGAGCCAGTTGTCCTTCCTTACTTTCAGGGCTCGGCCACAGTCATATTTCAACAGGATAATGCGCGACCACACGTGGCACGCATTGTCCAAAGGTTCTTCTTCAATAACCAGATTGAATGGCTTCCCTGGCCGGCTCGCTCTCCGGATCTTTCGCCGATAGAAAACATATGGTCCATGGTTGCTCAACGAGTGACCCAGATTAGATCCCCAGCTGCACACCAGATGATCTTTGGCAACGTGTGGAAGCTGCTTGGGCTGCTGTACCCCAGGAACACATCCAACGTCTCTTTGACTCAATGCCGAGACGTGTGGCAGCGGTGATCTCCAACAATGGCGGCTACTGTGGCTACTGATTCTGGCAGGAACCACATGTCACAGACGTCTGTAAACGTAATCATTTGATACTTGGTCAACATGTTATCTACAAAATAATTCTTGTTGTGCTACCTCTTGTCTTTCTTGGTGTTGCATTTACGGTGGCTAGCAGTGTACTTCATTTCGTAATGATCTGGTACGTGTCACTTTAATGTACGTTTTCTTTACACATAATAAATAATTTTTTTGCAGTTACAACTTCGTATCTAATAATTCATCAGTTGAGTAGAAGGAGTTGTCATTCAGAAATTCTTTTAATTTTTTTTAAATGTTGGTTGTCTATCTGCCAGATTTTTCATGCAATTTTGGCAAATGCCCAAAGAGTCTTGTGGCAGCATACTTCACCCTTTTCTGTGCCAATGTCAAATTTAACCCAGAATGGTGAAGATCGTCCTTTCTTCTAGTGTTGTAGCTATGGACCTCGCTGTTATTTATGAATTGGGATGGGTTATTAATAACAAATTTTTCATAACTAAATATATGTATTGTGAAGGTACTGTGTATATACCCTGAATTCCTTAAATAAATGTCTGCAAGGTGATCTAGGGTGGGTTCCAGCTATTATTTTGATTACACGCTTTTGTGCAATGAATACTTCTTCTCTTAACGATGAATTACCCCAAAATATCACGCCATAAGAAAGCAGTGAATGAAAATAGGCACAATAGGCTAATTTACTGATATGTTTATCACCAACATTTGCAAGAACTGTGATAGCATAAGTTGCTGAACCTAACCATTTCAGCAGATCATCGATGTGCTTCGTCCAATTCAATTTCTCATCAATGCACACACCCATAAATTTTGAATATTCTGCCTTAGCAACAGATTTCTGTTCACAGTCAATATTTATCAATAGTGTTACGCCATTTACTGTACAGAATTGTATATACTTTGTTTTCTCAGAATTTAGTGAGAGTATATTTGCAGAGAACCACTTAATTTTCTGAAATTAAATGAAACAACAAGTTTACTGTTACCAGTCACCGTTTTATTTATTTCCACGACGCGTTTCAAAGGTTTAACCCTCCATCATCGGATGGATTTACATTAGTTAGTATGACATTTGTGTGTGTGTTGTGTTACGATTTTTTGGAGGAACTTGTGGCAATGTCTAGTGGAGAAACAAGACACTATTTCAGAACATGCTTTTGGGTTTCTTCTCACAAAAATTGAATTGATATCTAACGGTAAACATAAAATAAGTAAAATAGAGTACCTCCAGTGGTCACAGGTTCCTTTCGCTGTCGTAACACATCACATGTGTACTGTCATATTTGTGAACAAATATAGCGTCTTGAATCTGCTGCGTTCAAGGATAGTATATCAGAAGAGAAGACATAATCGCAAAACACAAAGAATATACATCGTAACAACATTATTACAGAAATAATTATTTAAAGGATTTGGAGGTGTTTGTTTAGAGGTGACGAATACATGTGTGTGTACTTCAGGTGGCATATAACTCCGATTTTGACAAATTAAAACAGTTTGAACTTCATACTCGTTTATACAGTCAGGTGAAATGTTAAAATGGCTTAAAATTCATACTTGTTAATGACAATCAGGTGAAATGTTACAGACTTTGAGTATAATAATCATATTGGCTACAGCAGTAAAATTATACATAACTGACAATATTTGATTGGGATTAATAGACAGATGTGGCAGGCTGGACGCAAAAGGAGAGGAAGAGGGAGAAAAAGTTAATGAGTGAGAGAGAGAGAGAGAGAGAGAGAGGGTGGAAAGAGTGATTGTATGAGAGCAAACTTTACATGGCAAGGGGTCTTACGATTGCATGCTACATATATTAGCAGCCTAAAGGTTGGGGTAATACATTGGTCAGTGCTTTAAAACATGCAGACAGATATACAATTTCTGCTAATAGTTGATGTACATATATAGTTTCAAGCTGACAAGGGGGTACAAGCTGTTGGTGTAATGAATTATCTGTAAATTAGGTCAATATCTTGTACTCTTGGCAGCTGTCAATATTTATGGTAAATATTAAGGTGTGTGTGCACGTGTGTTAGTGTTTGTGTTTGTGTGTGTGTATGTGTTTGTGTGTGTGTGTGTGTGTGTGTGTGTGTGTGTGTGTGTGTCTGCATTTTTAATGATGTAGCCAGTAGCTCAAAACAGAGATGATACTATTGTAAATATTGGCATTTAAGAGGGATTCAGGTTGTTTTATTTCGTGTTTGTGTATTTGGAGTGTTTCAAGGATGTCTAGTTATCTGCCTTTTGGTAGATTGTGTACGATGCTGATACTTCTGTTGTTAACGTGGTGTTTTGTTTCATGCAAGTGGGTGGCCATTGCTGATATGTGGTATTTTTTGTTTTTTAGTGCTGCCATGTGTTCCTTGAATCTAATCTCAAATGGAACCTACTTGCTTTTTCCGTTACGTGGACGACACGTTCGTCATCTGGCCACATGGTATGGATAAACTCCTTGACTTCCTTACACATCTAAACTCCATACACCCCAACATCAATGGGTACTCAGAGTGGCAGATTCAACGTGCTCTCCGCCCAACCACTACAGCACAACCTGTTGAGATGGATGAAGTCACGAGGGAGGAGGTAGGCACTGCATTTATTCCATACACAGGCGCACTCTCGGGGAAAATCGCCCGCATTCTGAAGAAACACCGGGTCGGAACTGTGTTTTGTCCTCCAAATAAAACTCGTGCACTGGTGGGGAGCGCCAAAGATGACCTCGGTTTGAGGAAGGCCGGCGTGTACCAGATTCCGTGTCAATGTGGCAAGTCGTATATTGGTCAGACGATGCGTACCGTCGAGGATCGATGCCGTGAACACCAGAGGCACACTCGACTGATGTATCCGAGCAAGTCAGCGGTCGCTGAACATTGTTTGTCGGAAAATCACGCCATGGAGTATGACCGCACGAGGATTCTGGTACAGACGTCGAGATACTGGGACAGCGTTGTTAGAGAGGCCATCGAAATTAGCACCAATGACGACCACATAAACCGTGACTGTGGCTATAATCTTAGCAAGGCTTGGGAACCAGCGATCGGGTTAATCAAAAGTAAATCGAGTAGACGTATAGTTGTGACGACCACGGCGGACAGAGCCATCACACCGACGTCATCTCAGACGCCGTCGCAATCTGTTCCACCGCGCGACCGTGGCGCTGGGCGCGGACGGCGGAGGGAGCGCGCCGCGAGCGGAGGGTATTTAAATCGGCCGCCGCCGCGACCGAACCTAGTTCCCTCTGAGCAGCCATAGCGTACGGATCTCCGTGCCGGCACGTTCACAGGAGCTCAGTCCGTCAGTTCACCTGATGATGGCGACATGTTTGATCGCCGAAATATTGTGCCCGTTGGACACTATAGACCGGCAGCATACCCGTGGATATTTTGATTATCAAATACGCCGGGAGAAACTCAAGAATCACATCATACACCTTTACGGGGAGGAGATGTATCGCAGCATGAAGAAATTTGAAAAGTTGCGCCACCGTAGATGTCGTTTGCTAAGTACTCTTGCCTTTCTAAAGCGATGTCGTTCCGATAATGTTGTTCCAAATTTTGCTAAGGTTATGCATCACATCGATTCTGCAGCAGCTAAGAGGATCAAGAAACGAGCCAGCCTCGCATTGGTACGTGAGAGAGTGCAATTCACCCGCCGGAGCCTTGAGTTTATCTCACAGGAATTACTCAAACTACATTTGCAACTGGCTAGTAAGTTCACTTCTTGTTCCTGGGATTGGATTGATGGTGTCACCTGGGTGTCAGCTGATTCCGCCCATAAGAAGGCTACAGGACGTCAAACAGCTAAGTTCTCACGTCTCCTTGACAAACCATCCCTGCAGGTTCCGTGCAAGACTGTCATCAATTTGAGTGGCATGGTGTTGAGTGATGATGCGGTCTCGGTTTTGCAGAGAGGTCTCAACTTCGCTCTCACCCCCAAGTTCACTCCGGTCGCAGAAATTGTTAGTGCTGTTGAACAGGTTGCAGCTCGACTTCCGCCAGAATCAGCCGAGGAAATACGTCGTGAAACTTGTCGTGCGTTGACGAAATCCAAGCCGATGAAGTCAAATATCAGCAGTAAAGAGAGGGCGGCCATTCGTGATCTGAGGGAGCGCTCTGAAATTGTTGTCTTACCGGCTGACAAAGGCAATGCTACAGTTGTTGTCTCCCATAAGGACTACACTGATAAGATGCAGAGCCTGCTAAATGACGATTCCTACCGGAAGATCAGCGTTGACCCTACAAAGAAGGTGGAGAACAAGACGAGGGCGCTTCTCAAGGACGCAGATTTACCGGAGGGTGACACTAAGAAATTGTTACCCCAAGGTCCGGTACCGCCTAGACTATATGGACTCCCGAAGGTTCACAAAGAGGGGGTACCATTACGCCCCATTTTCAGCAACATCAGGGCACCTACATATTTGTTGGCCAAATACCTGACGGGAATATTAAGTCCTTATGTGGGTAAATGCCCTCATCACATCCGTAATTCCGTGGATTTTGTTAAACGCCTTGATAGCTTCAGGTTGGATGAGTCAGATATCATGGTGAGTTTTGACGTCGTTTCCTTGTTTACGAGGGTACCCCTGCGAGAGTCACTAGAATTGATTAGTCAGAAGTTTGACGAGAAAACCACTGAACGTTTTAGGCATGTCTTGACTTCCACGTATTTTCTTTTTAATGGAGAATACTACGAACAAACGGAGGGAGTCGCCATGGGTAGCCCACTCTCACCGGTGGTAGCGAATTTGTACATGGAGAACTTCGAGGAGGAGGCCCTGTCGTCATCCGTATGGAAACCTACTTGCTTTTTCCGTTACGTGGACGACACGTTCGTCATCTGGCCACATGGTATGGATAAACTCCTTGACTTCCTTACACATCTAAACTCCATACACCCCAACATCAATTCACTATGGAGACTGAAACGGAGGGTAAATTACCTTTCCTTGACGTCTTGGTCAAGAGAAGGGCTGACGGCACCCTAGGTCATGGGGTGTATCGGAAGGCTACGCACACTGATCTGTATTTGCATGCAGACAGCTGCCACCACCCTTCACAGAGGAATGGGGTACTTAAAACTCTAGTACATAGGGCGCGCACTATCTCTGACGCAGAGAGTCTACCCCAGGAATTGGAACATCTGAGAACTGTATTTCGAAAAAATGGGTACTCAGAGTGGCAGATTCAACGTGCTCTCCGCCCAACCACTACAGCACAACCTGTTGAGATGGATGAAGTCACGAGGGAGGAGGTAGGCACTGCATTTATTCCATACACAGGCGCACTCTCGGGGAAAATCGCCCGCATTCTGAAGAAACACCGGGTCGGAACTGTGTTTTGTCCTCCAAATAAAACTCGTGCACTGGTGGGGAGCGCCAAAGATGACCTCGGTTTGAGGAAGGCCGGCGTGTACCAGATTCCGTGTCAATGTGGCAAGTCGTATATTGGTCAGACGATGCGTACCGTCGAGGATCGATGCCGTGAACACCAGAGGCACACTCGACTGATGTATCCGAGCAAGTCAGCGGTCGCTGAACATTGTTTGTCGGAAAATCACGCCATGGAGTATGACCGCACGAGGATTCTGGTACAGACGTCGAGATACTGGGACAGCGTTGTTAGAGAGGCCATCGAAATTCGCACCAATGACGACCTCATAAACCGTGACTGTGGCTATAATCTTAGCAAGGCTTGGGAACCAGCGATCGGGTTAATCAAGAGTAAATCGAGTAGACGTATAGTTGTGACGACCACGGCGGACAGAGCCATCACACCGACGTCATCTCAGACGCCGTCGCAATCTGTTCCACCGCGCGACCGTGGCGCTGGGCGCGGACGGCGGAGGGAGCGCGCCGCGGGCGGAGGGTATTTAAATCGGCCGCCGCCGCGACCGAACCCAGTTCCCTCTGAGCAGCCATAGCGTACGGATCTCCGTGCCGGCACGTTCACAGGAGCTCAGTCCGTCAGTTCACCTGATGATGGCGACATGTTTGATCGCCGAAATATTGTGCCCGTTGGACACTATAGACCGGCAGCATACCCGTGGATATTTTGATAATCTCAAATGATCTACTTGTCTGGCCTATGTAGAAACAGTCACAGTCCAAACATTCAATTTTGTACACAACTGTGTGATGAAGTGGGTTTCGTGTGCCACTGTTGTGGGATAACTTCTGTCCAATCTTGTTGTCTGTTGTATAGGATATGCTTATGCCTTTTCGTTTGAAGACATTGGCAATCTGATATGAAATGTTACATAGAAAGGGGATTGTATGGAAGATGTTATTTTCTTTTTGTTTTTTGTGTTGTGATTGCTTTGCCATTATTGAGTTTTTTAAGGTGTCTACTACGGAGCTTTTATAACCATTCTCAATAGCTGTTTGTTTTATTATTTCAATTTCTTAATCACATTTCTCTTCAGAGAGTGGTAGTTGCATAGCTCTACTGATCATGTACCGGAATGCTGCCATTTTGTGTGTTGTTTCGTTTCGTTCTTTGTAGTTTTTTCGTTTGATGCTTGTTTCGTGATATATTTGGCCCGGTCAGTATCAGTAGACCTCCCTGTATATTAAGAACAATAAGGGAGCCAAGACAGAACCCTGTAGAAAACCATTATTGATACACCAGTTAGAGGACTCTGCTGATTTTCGCAGGCTATCTGTACTGTTAATTTCAAACTTCTGCATTCTTCCAGTTAAATATGAATTAAACGATTTGTGCACTGTCCCACTCATGCCACAATACTTAAGCTTATATAGGAGAAATTCATGATTCATACAATCAAAAACCCTTTGAGAGATCCCAAAGTATCCCAATGGGTCATGTTCGCTTACTCAATGCATTTAAAATTTGATCAGTGAACACATATGTAGAATTTTCTGTTGAAAAGCCTTTCTGTAATCAAAATTGACGTTTTGTTAGTACTTCACTTTTACAAATATGCGAAGTTGCTCTTGCATACATTGCTTTTTTAGGAATTTTGGATAAAGCTGTCAGAAGTGAGATTGGGTGGTAGTTGCTAGTATCATAACTACCCCATTTTTAAGCAACGGTTTAATAGTAGCGTATTTGAGTCTATCTGGACAAATGCCCTGTTTCAGTGAGTTACTCCATATGTGGCTGAGAATCCTACTTATCTGTTGGGAACAACCTTATCGTACTCTGTTGGAAATTTGAGCAGCTTTTACCTTTGAGTGAATTTATTATTTTCCTAATTTCAGTAGGAGAGGTGGATTGAAATGTGGATTGAATTTCAATTTTATCAAACTGCATAGGTATTGCCTCTTCTATATACTGCCTCGCATTTTCTGATGAATAGCTGGAACCTATTTTCTGTACAACACTTAAAAAATGATTATTAAAATGTTTTCAACTTCTGACTTCTTGTTAACAAACTTTTCATTGAGTTTGATAGAAATACAATCTTCCAGTGCTCTCAGTTGCTGTGTTTCCCTTTTAAAAATATTCCAAATTTAATGCATGTACTTCTGGACTGTTTAATAACATTTCTTAATACATTGCAGTAGTTTTCATAATGTTTCACTGTTTCTGGATCATTACTCCTCCTACCTACAAGATACATTTCTCTTTTCTATTTAAAAGATATTTTTATCCCTTTAGTAAACCGTGGCTTTTTAGACGGTTTTTTGCAATTATATTTCATTGTTTTCTTAGGGAAGCTGTTTTCAAATATACTCGCAAAGGTATCATGAAAGAGGATAAATTTTAAGTTAGTATCGGGTTCCCTGAACACCTCATCCCAGTCTAACTGTTGCAAACTTTCCCTAAACTTTTCGATTGTTAAATCGTACATTGAATGCATTATTTTAGAGGACTGTTTGCATTACTGTATGGATCTAAGTCATATAATGTAACTAGCTGTGCATCATGATCAGTCAGACTATTCTTAAGAGGAAAAGTTTTTATTTGATTAAATTTTTCTTGGTGTATAAATCATTGTCTATCAGTGAGCTGTTTTCCTGTACCACTCGAGTAGGAAAATCAATATCTGACGTCAAATTGAAAGAACCAAGTAATACTCCAAGGTCAAGCTTTCTATCAGACTCTTTCAGAAACTCTACATTGAACTCCTCACAAACTATAATTTTCTTCTCTTTGTCTGACAGATAGCACAACAAAAAATCGAGGTTTTTCAAAAATAGCTGGAAATTTCCCAATGGGTACCTATACATGGCTACAATTATAAAAGTACCATTGTTTGGTTTAAGCTCACACGCGCATGCTTCTGTATGTTGCTCTACACACAATTCTTTAGTTCCAAATTTTTCATCCTATGACAGACTTTAAAATACATGGCGACTCTGTCCATAGTGTCTCTACTTACATGTGCTGAAAGCTTATATCCACCTACATTTACCGTTTCCATACATGTGACTATAAGATGTTCAGACAGGTGTAGTACATCTGTTCCACCCTCAGTTTCTGAATCTCCTAAACAAACAAGAAGCTCATCTATTTTGTTTTCAATCCACATACCAATATTATTTTTCTCTGTACTGTTATGAGACTCTTGTGTTTGGATGAAATTCACTTTCAAAGGAAAATAGATGCACTCTCGCCCTTTTTAAACGCCTTTGAAGTTGATCCTTTTGTCTGAAACTTAATGATACTTATAATCTGGAGACTTAATGAGTTTATATGAAAGGAATTACTTCATTACCAGCTACTTTTCGTTCGCTTCTCTCGTTGCAGGCGTCTTCTTCACTTAGTAAGGATTTTCTCACAATTCGTCTGGCTGACAACAGAATTATGATATCTTGAAAAGTGTTATGTGAGCAACGTGGTTTAGTGGCCCCACAAATGCACGTTGTAGTGGAGGTCGTTGGGCATAGCCGAAACACGAATATACAGGAATTTGTTTCTCGACAATGGAATGGCGAACAATATTAAATCATTAGAAGAAAAATCATGATTTACAGGTAAGACATGCTGATAAAATTTCTTTACTGGACTACCTGTTTCGTTCCACACACCAACATGTTCATGAAAGCATCTACAGCATCATACTAGGTGATTTTATAATGTGGTTTTAATTGATTTTATGAAACAGATGATGGTCCGTTCAAGAAAAATATTTTGTCAGCAGCTGTTGACGGTACATCATGACATTCTTCAGATATTTATGAGCTCTGAGACACATACTTCTGAAGATATTAAACCAGCCCGAAAGACTATGACCATCTGCTCAGAGACCAGGGGTTATATGTTACTTTCGTAAAGAGCCATGCCCACAGTTATAAAATTAAATCCTCACCAATGCTGTATCCTAAGCACTTCCATGTCAGGATAAAAATACTTTCAGCTGACCTCAACTGCAAAACAAGCCCGCTACACAGCAGTGGGGTGGTAAGCCCTTGGTACGGGTATAGCGACAGCGATTCGTGAGAAAAATATCCTCGGGGTAACGGGGAGCATTCTGCAGCGTCTCGCTGGCAGGTCGAAAGGGGACCGGGAAGAGCCGACGGAAGGAGGGCGGCTCTTAGCGGGCCACGCTGCTGACTTATTCAGCAGCTCGGACCGGCGGTAAGCGCACCTAACGGTCACTCACTTATTCAGAGAGAGCCAGGGCCACGCAGCAAACACCCACAACACGTTCAAGGTGCAGGGATCATCGCACTCTGTCACCTCGAGCTATGAAGGCTCAGCCTGCACCCTTGCTGGATGGACGGCTGCATCTAAAACACGTCTGGAACAGCCATTCATACTATGTTGAAGTCTTCTCTGATTTCAACTGAGAGTCTAGTATAAATCGTAAAGAAGTAGTTACGTGTTGACTTATTTACGCATGTAAGCACTGCCTGATAAGAGTTAAGCAGCCATTTAGTGATATTGTAAGCTACCGCTTCTGTTTTGCTCTTTTCTGCTGATGGTTAAGCCTGAGAGCCGAACGTATAAGTGAAAAATTTTGCACAACGGATTTTATAACGCTAATTTGTCGCCCTGACACTTATACGCTCTCCAGAAAGGTAAGCTTATCCTTTGCTCTATATGTGACGTTAACTAGTCGTATGCAAATCTGATTAGTTTCTAACCATATCCTCAGTATACTCTAGAATGTTCAGATGTGCTGACCTACAAACACTGCCTCCACCAGGTGGTTGCAAACATGAAATACACAAATAAGGACATAATAAAATGACAAAGGAAAGTACTAGCTATGAAATGATACACTCAGTAGTGTTAAATTCTTTACTTTTCTGCAATTCACTCTATTCAAGATTACACAGTACGAGCAACATTTTAGTTCTGCCTATTCACATTTGGTAATCGCTCTGTCTGGCACTGTCCTGTGATATATAATTGCGTTCGTTAATTCAAGCGCGGAATACTGACATCAGCTATGGCAATTGCAATTATATTTAGAACTACACTCGCGACTAGCAATGTGAAGCCTCAGCACAGAACGAAAAAGACACGTGATCAGCAATTTACTTTACTTCCCTAACCGCCGTTGCGAACGCACGACCACTACAGTGATCTGACGCTTATCGCTGCAAAGGTTCTCGGCTCAGCGATATAACGTAAATTCTACTTCACCAAAAGCTTCCGTGGGCACCTCCATGGCTGCCGTGGAACACCAGACGATCCTCAGGTTCTCGCTACAAGTACTCTGTCCCAGTAACGAGGTCGCACACCTCGCCAGGACCAACCTCTCTCCTCGACGCTTCAGGAACAAGTGTTTCTCAGTCGCTACGCTTTTTCGTAACTCCTGTTCTTTTTTCTTCCCCCTTTTAATGTGTGTGGCCAATCAAGTTGCTGGAAGGCGTTCGTTTCCGAGCGCCGACCAATCTCATTTTTGCAACCGGCCGAAGCTTCTAGAAGCTTCCAGACTGTTCCAGAAGCTTCCGCTCCGGCCGTTGGGAAACCACCTACACGCCGCCACGCGTTTTGTGAGCGAGCCCCTGTCTTCTCCTTGTCCTCGGCCACGTGGCTCCCGCTAAGCCGCGGTCCACCCGCCCGGGGTTTCCAGAGTAGCTTACGGGCGCTGTTGTCTTCAGCTCTCAGGCCGGCCTGCCACGCTTGTGTCTTTCCCGTTCTCCTGCCAGCCTCCGTCTCCGTCCGCTTCACATTCGCCCAACGTGCAGATATTCTGCTACAAATTAAGATCCCTAGCCGCTGTCAGTATCGTTAATGGTTTCCTGTCTCGATGTTTATACTTCCGGAGTGGTAGTTGTAATGTCGCTCAAAATGATGCCACCTTACAATATTACCAGCCTTAATTGGGTGTATAAGGGGTGTGAACAGCATCAGATGTTGAATGATAACTGTGAAGGATACATAAATGCTGCATACACATGTGAGATAGTGTACTCATCAGATGACAGTTTGGAAGGGGTCACATCTGGATCTCCATTTGGCCTGCTGGTCGAATCGTGCAATGTCCAACTTTGTAGCATTCGGATTAGACACTGGCCTGATACTGGACTGTGTGGGAACGAGACATCGGGCATACTCTTCGTCAAGGTTCTCGTTGACTGTACCTGACCACCACAAGGAAGTATCTTCATACTGTGCACCAAGCTCATCGTAGCCCCTTCACATCTGCGCTTACCATCCGAGAAAAAGTTATGGATTCCATGCAACATTACATATCATCCCGCACCTTCAGTCGGAGACTAGCAGCAGCTAGACTAGGGAATTATCTTCCCTTGTGTAGATTGCTGCTGACACCACAACACAAATGGTTGCCACTGGAATGCTGCCATGACTGGGAAGCACAAACAGCTGATGAATGGCGTAATGTTCGCATCTGTTAACAGTTATTCTGCACTACATGGATGACCTTCATCAGGAAGAACGGTGGCTAGCTGGGGTAAAGTCCCACTTTCTATGTTTTGGAGGGGCACAGCGGTGTTATTGCAGGCATCTTGGTGTCCGTAGCGACTGAGTGTGACCTCTTGTCATGGCTAGTAGTGACTGAGGAAACTCTGACAGCACAACTATATGTCACAAACATCCTGTATCATCAAGCCTTAACTCTCATATGGTAGTACGGTGGTGCCACTTATTAACATCACAATGCTTGTCCACCACGCAGAATGTGCCTCTATGAACTGCCTGCGTGATACTGAGGTATTCCTGTAGCCACAAAGATTCCCGGATCGGTCCCAACGGAAAATGTGTGGGATCAGCTCTCACTCAACTCCATCTCACTGCCAGTATCCAGGATACCATGGATCAGTTTCAACAGTCCTGGGGCATCTTGCCTCAAGATAGGATACTACGGCTTTATGAAACCGTTCACAATCGCATCAGTGCATGTATCCCAGTCTGCAGCGATAGAAATGAAGTAGCTGGTAGAAAGGTGCAAGAATAGGGCATTTTGATGTTATTAACTGGCATATAATGAGCTTGTGTGATGTGTGGGTGTTGATGCTATATACTTACTGTTGAGTGTTTCTTTCACAGGTAGAAATTAAGTCCAGGCTACAATCCAATGTAGAAGCGGTGTGGTGTCACTAATCATCAGCATATGGATAGTACCCACAGATACTGAAACCATGTGTCCATCTATGCTGGAGCATTAAAATTCGGTGATTCTCGTATGAACATTCTGGTAGTCTAGAGCGCTGTTCATATGAAGCCATCATGGACTACGCAAATAAGTCTGCACCGACTGTGAAACATCATGCTCAGCATGGCGAACCTATCGTTATTTCAGGTTCTTTCGGTCTTTAGCGCACTGCAAGCTAAAAAGCTCTTCAACATGATGTTACTCACTTTTAGTGGAAAAACACCTGTAGCAGTTATGTTATAATCATTATGAGTAGATGTCGTACTTTCCATATTTACAGACTGAATGACAGTTTTGGTTTAAGAATGACTTATTGTAAACATTATTGTGTACTTTTTGTGTTCTGCGTTACGACAACTGCTTCTCCTTTCCTGTTTGCAAGCTGGAATCGAACTTGTGCTGCACACACTCACTGGTGTCATTTTCTTCGCAGCTTTTAAGTTCACTATTCGGTCGTTATTTATTTGGAAACTTATGTTATTCACAGTTTATGAAGTCTCTCCTTGGACGTGCACATTTTGAAATCAGTGCTGCGTTGCCTTTTTATTTGTGGTCTCTGTTTTACAGATAGTGCCAGTAACAGCACTGTTAAGAATAATATTTTCTAAGACTACAACGGTCACATAACGTGTTGCCTACTCATAATGTTTTCAGTATAAATAATAGAGGTGCTATACATTAGCTTTTCAGTTTTCTGTACAGAAAAACAAAAATAAGTGCTATAGTTATTGATTCTCGAAGTGTTGTGTGGAGTCGGTGCAACTGAAACTACGCTCTAGTCCGTAAACTTATTTACAAAAATAGGAAGAAGGCTCATTGACATATGCTTTTGGTATTTGGGTCCTTGGTGACCATGTCTTTCAAATGCAAGCTGTAGTCGTTTCCACATAGAACACATCAGCTGGTGAGACAAATAATTCATGCTGCCATTATAGGTGAAACTTGGCAGTAACATAAGATATGTTTGACAACTGTGTGACTGTCGAATTACTTAATGGATGGCACAGAAATATCCTGCTAAATTCAGTTGATATTTACTTGTCGTTTTCATGATATAATCTGAGTAATTTTCACTTAAGGAGTGACATTGGGTCACCAATTTATGGCTTGGGTTCCAAGGAGGTTGTTCCATGTGGAAACTACAACTAATATCGTCTTTTATGTTGCAATTTAACTGTCTTGAATACCACTGGGCCAATATGGGAGCGATGAATGCCTCAGCTCTCCTCTAGCAATTGAGTAATGTGATCACATTATAAAGTAAATGCTGTGTTTGGTTTCCATTCCAGTCTTCATTTTCTTCGAACATTTTTCTGCACAAACTGCCTCCAAACTTGATGGGTATATCAGATTAAACTAGCTTGACAGGCAGTGGGAATACACATTCACAAAGAATCAGATTCCGCATTATGTCTATAGAATAATACGTTATTCTGGATTCACAGCGTTGTGACAATGTATCTGTGGGCTTTTGTAGTAATAACTATTTAATCTTTTCCATACATGGCCAGCATTGTGGAGAGTCTCCATTCTGTTATACGTCTATGTAATATCGCCTAGAAGTGGTGACCTCTATAAGTAATCAGTCTGTAGTCTGAAAATTGTTTGACTAATTGTGAAAATTCTGGAAACCTTTGGGGAAGACTGCCGCCACATTACCTTTCCCACTAACAGGAATTATTTAAAAGTCATGTAAGAGTCTGCAACTTAGAGAAAACTCGAAGCTTGATATCACAATAAACTTTAACATGTTTACCATAAATGCTATAAGGAAATTTTTTTAAGGCCAGAACAAATGCTAAAGTTTCTCTGTGGAAGAATACACTCGTTCACGTCCAGAAAAAATACCGCTGGCAAATCCTATGACACAAATGTTAGATTTGTCCTCATATTAATTGATTTTGAATAAACAAGCTCCCAAGTCATAGGAGGAAACATCTGTTACAGAACAGAAGTCCTTTAACATATCAAGCAGTTGCAATAATTAAGAATTATTGCTTGCTTCATAAAACCAAAAGTGATTTGACAATCTTTTGACCAGTAGCACTTTGTATCATTTCTTAATGAATTCAGGAATGCTTCATTATTCAGTAATCGATTAGGTACAAAAGAGGCTAAGCCATATTTAGATTTCTGAAGATTTTAAAAAATTCCTGCCTCTAAAAACTTCTTTGATACTCTATTAAACTAAGGTGTTCCTCTGGATTACTTTATCTAACGGTTCAGGTTCTAGCACAGTGTCTTGGGCGGTAACAAAGACCTGTGGACTGACATTAAAAAAAAAGGCAAATACAATGTGTCTCATAAAGAGGTCACACTATTTGATCTTGAAGAACTAAGGAGGTGTTAATGATAACCTGATCCAATTGTGATTACATGGTACTGTCATGACATGTGTGTGCTTGTAGCCACTGATTTGTTTTCCTTTTGTTTATGCCCAGTTGCCAGTAACTACAAAGTGTTACTGAAAATGTGAATATATGAAAGAAGTGCGGAGACTATGGCAGGCAGAATTTGATGCTGCGACATCGTCATGTGTAACAGTAACGAATTTGCGCGACAAATTTGAGAGAGAAGGAAGTGTGCATGACCTGAAGAAGAGCTGGTGTCATAGGAATAAATCAGTAGTGGATTAAAGAGGGGTGGACGCACTGATACCAGTTTTCGTAAGATATCCGAGCCGCATGCTGCACGTGAGGTGTTTGCAACCATATGAAGTATTCACCACATTTTAAAGCATGCAGCGTAGAAATCCTGCGTTTCTAGGCTGCTTCACGTGGTGAATGAGGACGATCCAGGCAGGCGCTTCGAATTTTATGAATGGATTTGTGATAGTAAAACAGTTGACAGACGTCATTGATTGGTCTAATGAGGTAACGTTTAAAACGAATGAAACTATCAATCGTCATAACTGTCTGTATTGGGAAAGAGACAATCCCCATGTTACAGAAGAACAAGCTGTTAATCTTTTTGGGCTATCAGTGCAGTGTATGTCTGTCAGAGGACTTGTAGGGCCACTATTTTTTGAAGTAACTGTGTCAGGAACATGTGCAGGAACGAATTGTACCAGATGCTTGCCAACTGTACTGAGATGAAGACTGTTTTCTTCCTACAACAGGACAGTGCACCATTACATTACCATTGTGATGTGCAGCAGTTCCTGGATGAAACATTTGTTCAGAGGTAGATGAGCCAACGATGAAGTGTTGAGTTTCCACTAAGATCACCTGATCTAATGCCGTTAGACTCCTTTCTATGGGCAATTCTGAAGGACACTGTCTGTGCTACAAGCCCATGTAGTCTGGATGACATCAGAAAGATGATCATGTGGGCCTGTTTCACAGTGTTCCAGATGCTGTATTGATGCTGATAGGGAACATTTTGTACATCTTCCACAGTAAAACAACATCAGTAATATCGTGACTGTCTATGCAACCTAAAAATTCACTGTGTTCGTTATTTTTTTTAGAGTTATTAGAATCCAAACTGCGTAAACCTCTCTGTGCCACCCTCTTGGTAAATCGAGTGCATCTGCAAAATTTGTCTGTTAATAGGACCTGCCAATAGGAGCAACTCAGATCAAATCTTGTCAAAAATTTTAAATAATGAAACTTTTGCATTTATCCAACCATATTCTCATGCCTAGTATAGATGAGAACAGTAAACTGATTAATCACTATAGCGTTAAGCACAAGACGAACGTTATCACTGGATTTAGCCATTACTAAAGTGGACTACAACACAGTGATAATGATGGTTGAATGATCTTCCAGGGTAGCATTTTAATATTTCTTTGGCAACAGCCTCTCACTTGGACCATGGGATGGAGTAAGATGTATGACAATAGGTTTTGTGAGAAATTCCCCCTATATGGTATTCATAGTCTCGGATGATGCCTGGTTTTTCTGCAAATACATCTACATACTTTAATAAGAAAGAAACTGGTTTGTTGTTGCGAATTACGATACTTGAATTCTAATACTTTGTCACTAATATGACCATATGATCTTTATTAAGAGTTAATATTCATGCAGTGAGATTGTTTGAATGGATTTGACTTTTACATCTTGACAGCACTTGCCATATTTGGCTTTTATGTTCAATAAATCTATAATGATATTCTTTTCCTCAACACACAGATAGCATTTACCATTAGAGAGTTCAAAGTTTGTGTCCCTCTCTCGTAAAAAATCAATATCAAGAATGTGATTCACAATTGAATCTTCTACAATTAGGAAAGTGCATTTAATGGCTCCTTTTGCTAGGAATGCAGGCAGTTGTGTTTGCGCCTTGACATTGCACGATCTAGTACCGACCGCACCGATAATTTTTAGTTCTGATCTGGCAAGGCAGGACATCACACCGACAGCATTAACAGCAGCCTGAAATATATTTTAATTTTGTTCATTATACATGTTAAGATCGGAACACAACTTCTGTAACATACATTCCATCATTGTAGTAAAACAAGTTAAGGCAACTTGCATCGCTGCTTTCACTTCATCCTGTGACTGACATAGGATGGCATAATGAGGTGCTACAGAAGAATGCTGAAGATTAGATGGGTAGACCATGTAACTAATGAGAAGGTATTGAATAGAATTGGAGAGAAGAGAAATTTGTGGCACAACTTGACTAGAAGAAGGCATAGGTTGGTAGGACATGTTCTGAGGCATCAAGGGATCACCAATCTAATATTGAAGGGCAGCGTGGAGGGTAAAAATCGTAGAGGGAGACCAAGAGATGAATACACTAAGCAGATTCAGAAGGATGTAGGCTGCAGTACGTACTGGGAGATGAAGCAGCTTGCACAGTAGAGTAGCATGGAGAGCTGCATCAAACCAGTCTCAGGACTGAAGACCACAACAACGACAACAATGAGGTTGCTTATAGTTTATTTAATTTGGCATAGAAGGATGGCCATCTTCCACCACTCCAACCACACTAACTGTTGAATTCTGAGTGTGCCATTTTATTTTGAAAGTATGGTTTTACACTTGACTATTACCCTTGTCAATATTATTTGTGTTTGTCTAATCATGCTTGCTTAAATTAGTATTCCACCTACTGTGATGATTATTACGCCAATCATTTCCCCTGTTAACAAAGTATTCAGAATATTCAGAATTATACCTAGTGTCATGTCTTCCTCTTTTAATTAGGTTTGTTGGACTCTGATTTCCTTGCATATAGTTGTCCATCAGAGGCCCTACTGGCGGCACAACACAGCTGTCATGGCAATTGTTTGTTCTTCGTTGATTATTGATACGGTTACATGGCGGAGTGGGATGGCCAGTGCCATTGAATTTTTCTCAGTAATACAGGTAGTTAAGCTTTAAGAATCCACAACACATCTCAATGTGAGATCAGTTCATCCTTGTATTGTGTTTTGTTCAAATATTTTTCGAAGTTTTTATGTAAACTACCTTATCGGCTATGGAAGTGCTCTGGATTAAAATCTTCCCTGAATCTTTCCTGAACACAGGTGACTAGTATTCAGACAAGAAAGCTTTTTCGAATGGTTCATATGACTGACGATACTTGACAGTTTCTGCCGCCAATAGTACTACTTCGCCCTGTATAAATGATGTAGTGAACTGTATCATCGATAAAAACGATTTTATTGAAATGAGTGGGTGCATGTTAATATCGCCGGATGAAAAGATTTGGAACTGCCTATGCTTTAGCAAATTTTCCTCTAAAAGACAGATGACAAAGTAGGTGCTGTCCCTCTCTCATATGATGCATGGTTAGGCAAAAAGCTACTATAGTGTACTTCATGCCTATGTATCCTATCAAACTGACTTGGAACGTTATAAGCATTTCGTAAACTCAAAACAAAAATTTCCGCTCTGTTATCAGATAGTCCTTTTAATTTTACCTCTTGTTCCGCAGCTAAACTTAGCTGGTTAGTTGCTGAACAGTTCCCTTTAGGCTGGACTGTTCTGATTGTGTCGAACACACTCCGCCTGTTAATCTTTTTATAGCATCAGGAATGCCCTAGTAAGCAAACTTCAATGTGTAAATTTCAGATCTTAGTGCATCCTGTGTGGACTGAATGGCGTCCAGTTAGGATTGAAAAGCATTCTCTTTGGACTGAAAAGTGTCCTGTTTTGACGATAAGCAATAGAAATTTGCCTTCAGATTTGTTTTCATCATTTATCCTATTCTTTTATACAACTCCACAAAAGGGTCTACAGTGTGGCTAGTTTGTGGAATAAATTCCTCATCTTCAGCTTATGGTTGTAGTTCGTGAGCTGTTCTTCATTATGAATTACTGGAGTAGCAAATTCGCTGCCATCGGCTTATGATACATGATCACCGATTTTTATCATGCCACAGACAACAAATTGTTTTAATAAAAATTTTATATCTGGCTTTAAACAGAAATTTAGAGGTAATATGGAATGCAAAGTGCAAATTTTCAACAAGAAATTATCTACCTGGAAAAACAAGATAGTAGCGCTATTCCGTAGTGTTCACGCTGTGCACAAAGTCAACCATCTTCTTGACGCTAAGTTCATGAATAACGTAATTAATTAACAAGTTTGAACAACAGATTTGAGATTAAAATATGAACCATCCACCCGATTGACAAATTTTATAATATGCATAGGTAGAGAAATAAACAAGAATATGTCGTATGTGTGAGGCTTATTTCATATAGTCGGCAAAATATTTCCGAATCGGAAAATTTTACTGTCAGTTTTATGAATTTTGTTTTTAAGTTTCAGATCCTTGAGTAAAAATGAAAAACAAGAAAACAACGTGTGGTTACATGATGACAAAATTTCTATATGCACGAAGTGAAAAATATTCCTTTGAAGTCCTGATCAACGGTCACCACTTGAAGTGTTTCCTTTCGTATCAATAGATCAAGTTCCCAGATAAAAGCTATCATAAAGTCTGAAACAAAAGGATCCACTTCAAAGGCGAGAAAAAAATTGGGGCATGCAACTATTCACGTTTCCAATCGAAACTGTTGTAAATATTTATTTTTACTCTAAGAGGAATTGTGTTCATTGACTTTGGTAGTATGACAGAAATTTAGTTTTACGCCAAAAAGGTATTGTTATTTAACGGCACGTTTTGTGACGAATGTCCCTGTATGTAGTTAATGCTCATACGAAAAATTATTTTGTAAACGTTTTATCGGAATTCGAATGGACATGCAGGTTTGCTTTTCTAATAATAAAATAAATAACGATTGAACACTTTAAGGCGCTCGATCGTTGCATCAACAAACAAGCCCTTTCCAACTTAATTTAAACGGCCGAAAGTTAATTACATGGTTTGATAGTAACAGGAGAATTAAGAGGTTTATCAGTTTACCAAATGAAACAGGTTTTAAATATAATACTCTAATTATTATTAGCGAAAGTGAAAGCAATTACACTTACATACGTATCATGGCCACAGCAGAAAAGGAAGAAGGAAGCCATCTAATGTCGCTTATTTCATCGATAGAATAGTTATAGCTTCGTAGATCAAAGATTGGCAGGATATGAGGTGTTGATGTTAGTTTTCCGAAGAATTTGCTATTTCATAAGCACAACCAAAGAAAATAAATTTTTACTGTTCATTCAATGTGGGTGCCATAATTCCGCAAACATTTTAACTGAAATAATATTGAAAATGATGGATGACAGTCCAAAAGCAGGAAAATCACGTGACATTGTTATTATCATGTCACTTCATGACTATTGAATCAGGCACAATGGTTCACCTTTGCGGTTTTACCAAAAGATATGTTGTAGCAGTTGTTGCTGATAATCTGTATGGTTAACTGCAAAGAAATTACAAGTGCCTGTAGAATAAGTTACGCCGAGAATCATCACACGCTGAACGCAGAGGCTGTGGAGAAACGTTAACTGGTGAAAGATACGCACAGATTTTTAGCCAAATGCTCTCGGTTTTCCTGGAGCAGGTACCACTCGTAATATGTAGAAGTATGTTGTACCAACTCGGTGGGTGTACGGCTCGCTACAGTCTTGGTGCTAGAACTATGCTCATCCAGCTTTTTCCTTGTCGCTGGATTGCTGCCTACGTCAGCTGGCTTGTAAGCTGTCTTGATTTCACGTCACTAGGCGCTTTCTCTGGGATAGGCTCAAAGTTGAAGTCCATGCACAAGTTCCGAGGACTTAGAACGTCGCATTGTCGCAACAAGTGCGATGATATCGGAGGAATCTGTTCAGTCTGTTCAGAAGTCCTTGCAACAGCAACTGCAAATGTGGCTTGTAGAAGGCGGTGGGCATTTTGAGCACTGGGTGACATAAATGGAATTTGAAGGATGTATTTTTAACATATTTTTCTTTTTCTGATGTTTTTTAGCAATGACATTAAACTCATGACGCGAAGGTATTATTTAACAATCTTGATACTTCAGTTCTCTATTTTACAAATCCAGTCAGTACTTGGTGTGCACCTTTCCTTCAAGATTCTAAATGAAACAAGAGCAGAGCTGTTATCATAGATAACTGGTGAACCGCCCTTATATGTAAGCTGGTGTTTCGGTCCAACCACATGTAACCAAGAGTGACTAGCTTCAGTTTTAAATTAAAGTTTTCCCCATTATTCCGCATTTTTAAGTAGACGGCGTCATGATGGACCGCTCCATTAACCTGAGGTGGTAGTTCCGACAACGCAAATTTCTGTGTGAGACTGCATTTCTCATAACAGATAGATCCTGACTTCTAAATCTTTTAATATCTCTCAAACTACTAATCGGATTTTGAAAAGTGAACGTCTTTGAATTCTTCTCTTTTGGAAATATGAGTTTAGCAGCAGAAATTATTACAGTTTTATTAAAAGTGTAAGTTGATACCTATATCTCTCTAATTAATACAACTGTGAAAAGTAACTAAAAGTCATTTAGTGAACTCCTTTTCAAAATGCCTTTTGGTGTAAACAGAATTGAATGTTTCACACGGTTCAGGAAATGTCAGAGGCGAAACGATTTGCTGAGACAGCCTGTACATGCCATTAGCTGGGAGTGACACAAGTAGTTCTTTTTATAAGAACGGTGTATCAGAGTTGTAACGTCTGTATAGGCATTATAACGATAACTACAGACAGGGTGATTTTTCAATGCGGACAGAAACATAGCCTGCACAAAATATACGTAATTTTCAAACAGAAAATTTTCTGCCGATTCCGAAGATCAATCGGTGAAAACGGAACCGTTATAGGATCGCTTTGTTGGCCGTCAGTTTGTCTGTCTGTCCGAGTGTGAAAAATTTTTTTTCTCAGGAAGGGGTGGATGTATCAAGTTGCAATTAATGCCACATACTAATGTCCCCGGTACCTTGGCGATGTGAAAAAATTAAGCTTCTAAGTCGATGCAATCAAAAAATACTGCCATTTATGTCACATATTTTGATACTCGCAAACTCAATCATCAAAACCTGACTATAATTACAAAATTATTCAAGAAGTAAGGTTTCACAGTGACAGTAAAGTAAAGAGTCCCGAAACTGTTAACGTGTAACTATATTACACGAAAAAAATGTTGTTTGTTATTCGTCTGTATGTCCGTCCGTCTGTTAAGGACCGTTTTTCTCAGGAACGGGGTGACGTATGAAGCTGAAATTTATGTCACATTCTAAGGTCTGCTGTGCCTTTGTGGTGTAAGACATTGAAGCTTCTACGTCGATGCAATCAAGAGATACGACCATTTATGTCACTTGTTTTGATACACTGTGCATGGGGGCTTAATTAAATATGATTGAAAATACTTTTTAGTTTTTACTAGCTGTATGGCCGATTACGCTGTGTCTCGTAAACGGTTGGCCCTGACTAGAATTATTACGCAATCTGACTGCAAAGAACAACAACAAAGAATGAAATGAAAATTTTCATAAACACAGTTAATTAATTAAGTCCCCAGCAACTATAAAACCTACGAAACCAAAGCACAAGTATAACAGTTCTGTATGTGGAAGTATGACTCAACGCACATCTGGCACGGTTCTTCTTCAACAAGACAAGAATTTTTAAATACCAATTTTACTGACGTGATAAAAGAAAATTACAAATACTATAATTGCGTAAGGAAAGCAGAATTAAACTCTAATACAAGAACACACGCCAGATGCTTTGTTGACTGAACCTGTAATGACGCATTATTTAGGACACTGAAACAAAAAGAAACGGAGTTAGTTACCTCATTTATATTGATGAAAATCACTCTAATCCTTACATTATATCTCACACCGACTCTCTACTATCACATCTCAACCAGAACTCTCCAATATTACATCTCAGCAAGCACTGCCTAATAGCACGTCTCAACAAACACTCTCTGCTACAACATCTCAGCACAGACTACCCTGAGTCCTCGACAGGCACTGACTACCACGAGCTCTCGACAAGCACTGTGGAGGCGGCTTAATAATACTCTTTGGCGCAATCTCTGGCGCAGTGGCTCAGTGTAGCCACCTTTCAACTGGCAGTACTGATAATGATGACAGACAAAATCGTCGGAATTCTCAATTCTTGGGATCGATCAACTATCTTTGTACATAATTAAGTTTTTAGGGAAAACTCGGTGCATTAGTCCTACTCAAACGTATCCGGACCTTTGTTTAGCCAACAGATTTCTCAATAACCACTTTCAGAAGCCACGCTTGGCCAGAACTAGCAACTGTTATAGATTGCATCTGCGCAAGAAGCTTCTGGACTCATGTTGACATTACTCGGTGGATACGTACACCGAAAACCACGTCACATTCACTCAGAAATCTTCACAGGGTAGCTCTATCGCCCACGTCTCGAGAAGTATGATGTTTTTAGAGTTATGACCCACATCTGCTCGGTTAACTACTGAACTTTTAGTGCATCTTCAGACCAATGTGCTTCGTTTAGACATAGCATATCCATTAAATCATTATAATGCCATAATTTTATGTATTAATTAGCAAAGATTATTTTCTTGTGATTCGTATATCGTGAGTTACAGAAAAGTAGTGATAGCGCCATAAATATTGGTTTATGTGAAAAACGGTATATATCTTTCTGATTCCTATCAGTGTTATCTGTACACATCGCGTAACCACCCCGTGTAATACCCAAGACATCCTACGCTAGAAGGGATCGATAAAATAATCCGACAAACAACTTGATTTCTACCCATATGACAGAACGAGCCCAGACAGCCTTTCCGCGTGTTGGGTTGCGTATATGTGAATTTGCGCGAGGCCATTAACAAAGACAGAGAGTGCAAGTAATTAAAAAGTCCATACATATTCGTACAGAATCTGGCGAACGTCTCCTCCTTCTATTGATTTTATTTCGAAGTATGTTAATTTTTTTATACAAAGTACTTCCACAAAGGAAAAGAAAAAGCAATCAAAAAAGATACAAAAATATCCAGATTCCTTGCATACTGGAGTGTAGGATTCCGGGATCTGATTTATTATACGGTCATTAGTTCCTAAAGATGACAACTACCCATAAAATCTGGTAGAAAGTTAAACACCTCCTTCTTCTTGGAGAATGCAGACTGATACAAAAAAAGACCGCTGTTAAGAAAAAATTTACTATTCAGTTTCCTACTGCTCATGGGCAGCGGAGATTAGGACTAAACAGTACGGACAGAGCAGCGTTACAAGCAGCTTTGCAATGTCAACTATCTAATGAAACTGACTGTGAGTCTGTTAGCAGACAATAGTAGAACTATCACTAGGTTTCAGCTAAATTAGAAAGATGTGTTAGTGGGGCAAAGATGTTCGCACATGGGAATGTCTGGAAAGGGAAGCGGGTAGGAGGGGCCAGGGGAGGAAAGAGGGAGTGTAATCAGCTCAGCTGTTTGTTAGACAGTCAAATGAAAGCCTGTATAGTGGGCTAATTTTGAATTTGTTAATGTTACTTAAAATCCGTCTGGATTGCAAATTTTTTATTCATATGACCGGTTTCGGTTCATTCAGAACCATCTTCATATCTGTAAAAATAATGATACTAATTTACTATTTCACGGAAGCAAATCTTTTTCATCCTATCTAATCAACATCAAATGTACCAGAACGTACCGGATATTTCAGTTACAGGAGTAACCCGTCCAAATCCAGCAACTTTCACATGCTACATCACATAAAATTGGTTGGCAGAGTGCAGTCATTTATATTAATTATAACACTATTACCGACAGGTGGCGTCTGGTACATTTGTTACATTCCATTTGCACATACTGTATTCAGTAGATCTTTTTTATATTAAAAATAGTTAATTAAAATATGTCGATGTCAAGGTTAAAAATCTGTACTTATCAGAATTAAAAAACAGTAAAATTATCATTTTTATACGATCTAAAAAACATAGGGCGATTGATATATCTATGGTGCTGGTGTGAACTTGTTTTCCTCTACGGTCTGCTTCCGTGGTTCCCGCCATTTCGGTGTTGTGCCGCGGTCCGCTCAGTCGTCTGATGTCCACCGCGCACCATCTCTCATCCCTCGGCCTGGATCTCCACACGCAACAGTTGTCATCTTAGTAGGTCGTCATAAATGCTAAAATAGGCGTTATGGTTGAATTCGCTTTGCTCGTTGAGGATTAAATCCGGATCTTTATTTTTGTGGGTGTATATTTCAATTTCTTCAAAAATGTTAAGAAACCGTCCCTTATGAGCTCTATGCAGGATGTCTAAATTGTGTTCAATGTTCGTGACTGAGTGCTTTGTCGCAGCCATATGCTCCCCAAAAGCTGTTTTGTTTTGAGAGTAGGTGTGCTCCCTGAATCTGGTTTCAAAGTTCCTACCAGTCTGCCTATATATTGTTTACAGCAGTCATTACATTTGATCTTATATACACCTGAATCCTGAAATTTTTTCCTACTATTACATATTCTATGCCGGAGCTTCAATTTTAACGTGTTATTTGTTCGGAACCCTATTTTAACGTCGGATTTACGAAAGCATCTTTCAATTTTATCTGTAATTCTTCCATTGTAAGTGAGAGCTACAGATTTTTTCTTGTTGTTCCTCTTAACTGCGACTTGACTTCCTTCTATTTGTTCCATTTGCCTCCTCTTTATCTTCCTATAAATATTCATCACCTGCTTACACGTATATCCGTTCGCTACGGCCACTTGTTTTAAAATACTTAACTCCTTTTCTACTTCCTGTTGGCTTAGTGGCAATCTTAGTAGCCTGTATACCATCCAAGTAAAATACGCCCATTTGTATCGCGGTGGGTGACAAGATCGCTCATTGATAACTAAATCTGTACACGTAGCTCTCCACTGATGGCCTGGACTGAGCCCTGTCGTCTGATGCATCTTTTCCTCCTTCACTAAGAAGCCTAATCTGTTTTTGTTGCGCTTGATTCATGCCAATGTCAGTACATCACATTTTGGAGGAGTGTGTCTGATTTGCTAAAGAGGTAAGGCAATCTGTACTTTCGTTGGAGTGTTGCTTTCAATTTTAGCTGACCATACCCAGAATCTCCAAGACGTAATAAATTGTTGATTATCTTTGGAGCCATCAAGCTAGCTGCTGTGAATCAGTACCTCCCTTTTTTATGAATTCGGAGTTATAACTTCTGTGCATTTCTTCTTCACCTTTTGGTTAACTTATTTTGTGATGCACCTTGCGATGGGTTTGACTTACATAACTGTACATTCATATAGCTCAAGTGTTAATCTCCAGGCTGTCATGTACCCTCATCCAGAACAACAATAATATATTTCAAAGATTGACTTCAGAAGCATATAACAACGCAATAATATATGCAGAGCTAACGTATCTCAGTGCACGTAGATCTTGAATAAAAGAACTAGAGTTAGTAGTTTACGTGGACATGAAAGAAGCAGTTACGCACTAGAACGAAAAATCGTGAAGTAAAAATTGAAAGTTTTGCGTATAATATACATTGACATCGAGCAACAAAATGATATATCTACTTAAGTTTCGAGAGTCATCATCATCACCATAATCATCTTTCTTTAAGGATTAGGCTGTTGTGTGTTCCGAACTCACAAACGAAATCATTCCCATCTTTTTCTAGGCCTTCCAATATCTCTTTTCCCGTTTGGCTTGTAATTAAAGGGTCACCCTAGCCGGATTGGTCTCGACTGAGGAGCCAGACGAAGAGAGTCCCTCAACACAGAGCAGTGGGGGCTCTAGAGGAGCAGTGGGGGCTCTAGAGGCGCGGTGAAGTCAGCTTCCTTAAGGGAGTCAACCTCGACGGAAAATCAGGCAGTTCGCGATACCTAGAGCCTCGGATACAGGACTGCGTCAACTGGTGTGAACCCGCAAAGTTTGGGGAGTTAGTTCTGAAATACGCAGATATGTCCTAATTCCAGAGTATAACAACTGAGATGGTTGTGTAGTAGCTGTGTGAACCTACTACGGGAAACGTCTGGAGAACTAATTGAAAATACACTGTTAACTGTACACTACACATTAATCTGTTAACAATTATCACACTGCATAATAATATGAGGAACAGTACCCACAGGAAGGTTAGAGAAACTTCAGGACAAAAGTATCAGATACTTATAAAGTGCCCGGCTAAGGCATTAGTGCGATGGAAGGAAGGAAAGAAGGAAGGAGGGAGGAGTATATTCGACGTCCCGTCTACGACGAGGCCATTAGATGTGAAATAAATTTAATTAATCAACTATTTGCAGTTTCAATCAACTATTTGAATGCACCACCCGTATATGTTTCGTGAAACATTCACATTTATACACTGATGTGCTAAACGTCAGAATGAAAGTGATTTTCGCTAGCAGTTTCACTGCGAAGTAACGTAGCTCGATGAAACTTGGACCATACGTAGAAAGAACTACTGCAGTATACGACAGAAGGTAATTGGTAGAGACACGCAATGAGGCTAACAGAAATGGTATTTTTATATAGAGAGAACTATTACACCGAGGTTACCGCGATTTATGATGGTCTCCTGGACATCACATGTTTCTTAATAGCGTGTGTAATCACCAAGGATGGAAATGCATGCTTTGCAACTTGCTCCCAAGCTGATCAAATCGCTGGTAAGGAGTTCCTGTGGTACTGCGTCCCATTCTTGCACTCGCACGGCTAGCAGCTGCTGGATGGTCATTCGAAACAGAAGATGTTAGCAACTAATACAAATTTCCATTTTAAAGACAGAAAAAATTATTAATACGTCAAAGAAACTTAATTCATCGCTAAATGTCACTTATTCCATGGTAAAAGATCTTCTTGCATTTCAAGGACCAAAATGTTACCTCGGCCGACTGGTTTAAGCACACAAACATGAATTCCAAAAATTAGTTCCATAAATGTACAGAATTTTACTTACTATGACACTCTGTAACTGAAGAATTAAAGATATCCTCCAAATAGCTTTTATACAGGGTGTTTCGGTAAAAGGCTGCAAAGATGCGACAGGGCATAGAGAAAGCACGACTGAGCAATTTGAGGTAGGGAACCTGGGGATGGAGAAGCCACCGTAAGAAGATATGGAAGTAAACTTGTCTACCGCTTTGTATAGCATTATTATTTTCCACCTTATTTAAAATTAACATGCTTACAAGTACTGTGCTGTTTATTTACACGTACATTCTTTATTTCCTGTAAGGAAACAAGGAGGACGAGCCTGATTACTAGGAGGTCGTGATGCAGGTTTCGTTCACTTTACTTGTCTGTAAGGTGGCTCTGTTGTATTGTATTTACATTATCCCATGAGAGCACGTTATATGAATTAACGCCAGACCCATTCATTACTCAGTGCTATTCAGAGCCGTATAGTATATTATGATGGAGCAGTACCGGTGCAGTTTCGCAGAACTCACTGATATGCACCTTGTGTATATTGAAGTACGTTGCAATGCTCTAGCTGTACAGGGAACGATTTCCTAACAGGCATCATCCGTCGCATCTGGTGTTTACTTCTGCCGATCGGCGAACGCGGGAGACTGGTTCATTGGAAAGAAGAAACGAAGTACCTGGCACCTTGAAGACCAGTCGCACACCCGATTTTGAAGAGGAGGTGCTAGAACGTGTTGCAACGTACGTCACTACAAGTACTTGTCGTATTGCAGGTGAAATGGGCGCTGCACATACTAGCTTGTGGCAAGTACTCCACAACAACAATTACACCAATCACCCACAATGAGTCCTTGCAGTGCTTGTGACTGCACCGAGAGTCGCAATGTGTCAGTGATTCCCCCAAAAAATGGATTGATCGACCAGATTTCCTCCAAATCGTGCTGTTTACTGACGAGGCCTCATTTGATCGTGATGGTATTTCGAACAGCAGGAACAGCCACGTGTGGGGTGAGGAAAACCCTCACGCTTAAGTAGAGTCACACCATCAAGTACGTTTCGCTGTGAAAGTCTGGACCGCAATTTAGGCGACAGTCTCATTGGGGCATATCTTGCACCTAGTAGTCTGAATGGCCACCTGTACTCGAGGTTCGTGCACAGAGTTCTACCTGAGGTGCTGGAGAACGTACCCTACGCTGTTCGTGAGAGGATGTGGATACAACATGACAGTCCACCGCCTCACTTCAGTGTGGATGTCCGCAACCATCTCAGTGCTCTATTTCCTGGTCGCTGGATTGGTAGGGTAGGTCCTATTCCATGGCCTGCTGCATCACCTGATCTGACTCCCGTTGATTATTTACCGTGGGGATATCAAAAGTCACTTGTGTATGAGGCCCCAGTGGATTTGGAGTTGGAATTAGTTGTCAGAATTGTAGTTGCCTGTGATGTGATTCGAAACACACCAGGGATATTTCTCAGGGTGCAACAAAATCTTGTTCGCCGATGTCATGTTTCAATTGGGGTTGATGGCCGTCAGTTTCAGCACATTTTGTAAGATATAGTACAAATAGTTCGTTGATTGTGTCACTGACGGTAACTAATGTAAATAAAGAATATGCAATAATGTGATTTTATTCCTAATATCTCTGGCTTGTCTGACCCCAGGTTCCCTACCTCAAATTGTTCAGAGTAGCACCCTCTATGTCCTGTTAAACTTTTTCACACTCTTACGGGAACACCGTGTATATTATACAGCACTTAAACATGTAGAAACGATATACAAAACACAACCTCACGTCTCATACCAAAAACAGTAGTGAATGCCGGATACTGCTTATGACGGTTTCTAGCATGCTTTCCTTCATGTCAGTAGACTGGAATAACGACTAGGAAACACCAATGTGTTACTAGATGTACTATCCTCTAGGCACAACACTCTCCGCTACTCATACTGTGTGTACATGAAATATTTTGCTGTAACACGGCGTTGGGTGTCCGATTAGTCTGCACTCAGATTCTGTAATAGAAGACGTGTTTACATAGCAAAACACGACGGCTGCGTTACAGACTGTAATTTAAATTCTGGAAGGTAATCAAAATATGATGTCCAAAAGCTACAGGTTCTTTTCAGTACTAAATCTCTATTCATTACAAATATTATTCAGTCAGTCGGTATTAAAGAATTTGCAGTATGGATGCTGCAGGCTCTTGTGCTTTAAATTGACTTCGCCTTGCCATGAAGTCAGAACAAGCGTACTTGTTCACGAGTGCTGTGTCGCTGTTTGTCGGCGCAGGTACTAGTGTGTGTTACGTAGCGGAGCTGAATGGTTCGTTAATTAACTGCAAATCGCACCCTTGTGTCGGACTCTGATGATACAATCTGCATTCATTTGTCTTCTCACTCTCACACAGCTTGGGTTTTCTGTTCACTTACAGCCTGACTGAAAATTTCCGCCAGTTCTCACGCTCTGTACCACTCGCACAGTTGATGAATTGATTTTACATACTTCCTCATATTGTTTTCTTTTTTTAAAAAAGTTCATCTAATATATATATATTCTTCCCTATTGAATCATTTTGTAATTCTTCGTATTCTGGGAGAGATGGATTACGATCTAATGTAATCACATATAGTGATATTTCTCTCTTACATACTTTTATAGTACATTAATTCTGAAATTGTGTGATATTCACAGGCACTTCCCTTCCATCGTGGCAGTTAGTTGTTTGCGTCGCGATAATTTAAACTGAGAGCCATAAATCAGAAGTGTAATATCACCAGTCAATAAGATCACTGACAGCAATTAATGACAATGTTAACCTTCCTTGTGGAGATCAAGTCAAAACTTAAAATAGGAACTATTTACCGCATCGTTAAAATCTTTTCGGTGTTATTGGATCATACTGAAATAGATACTGGTAAACTATGAGCGTAGGGACTTTTGAAAAACTCCATGCCTGAAAGCAATTACTTATTTATGAAAATTGATATTTCATGGTTTCTAGAATCAGATTAAACAATACAAACGGTTGGGGTATATGACGTAATGATTTTCGAATAAATATCTCGGTTTGTTGCGCTTTTCATTATACATAATACTACACCTATCGTAGCACAAAAAAGTGCGAATATGTCATTTTTGTTGTTGCAACGACGGATCAAAAATACCCTCATGAATTTTTCGTTTTGGTTCCCAAATTTTACTACCATAATTTTGACCTGTAAACGTATTCATTTCATGTACTCCACATGCAATTATGTACCAATAAATTTGAGTGTATTGGAAACCTCTGAAAGGATGTACTATTTTTTTTCCGGCAATGTATTTTGGTGCTACGTCTGTGAAAATCAATTAACCCACCGGAATAGCTGGCCGTTTTAGAGTGCCGCTTCGAGGATTCGGGGAGGCGTGATCGACCCGGACCGAATCCGCCGAGCGGATTAACGACGTGGGCCGGTGTGCTGGACAGGGCCCATGGGGTGTTGTAGTCAGTTTCCCATATCCGATGTCCTGTCTCACTTACACGATTCACTAACATTTCGAAATATTCTCACACTTTCATAGGGTTTGATACAAAAGGAGAAAGATAGGGTGCACAAAATTCCATTTCACCTGGGAGAGAGAAGCGACTGCGAGGGTATCCAGTCACTCACTACTACTAACACTACCAAATGCAGATTAACTAGGCGACCCCTAAATACAGGCCGGCCGGAATGGCCGAGCGGTTCTAGGCGCTTCAGTCTGGAACGGCGCGACCGCTACGGTCTCAGGTTCGAATCCTGCCTCGGGCATGGATGTGTGTGATGTCCTTAGGTTAGTTAGGTTTAAATAGTTCTAAGTTCTAGGGGACTGATGACCTCAGATGTTAAGTCCCATAGTGCTCAGAGCCATTTTGAACCCTAAATACACGAGGAATAAGGCCAGGAAACAGAAGAAGAGTCTGTGAAGAACCATTCTACGGGTGGATATCAAACCAGTATTGTGTGTGACACACAAGGAAAAATGATTAGGGTTGAACGTTCATCGGAGGCGCGGCTATCGGCAGAGAATTCATGGCAGTTTGGTTTGTTCAAAGCAGACGGACTGAAATACAGTTACAAGGCTTTGTGGTTAAAAGTCAGAAGCCAAAATTATTCGTTATCCTGATATTTTTTGGTGAGAAATCAAAGGATCAATACTGAGTATACACTAAAAACATAGTTGAAGAAATTATAGGGCGCCAGTACAAACCTAATGTCAGAGATAAGGAAGAGCAGAGTGATTCCTGACACCGTAATTGTACGGCCTTTTCATTCATCTAGCAAAGAAGACCTACATAGCAAGAACGCCCGAGATCTAGGTAATTACTAGTAAACAAAACGCTAAGCACCAAAAGAAAAAAAATAAACAGTTTACCAAGTATGTGTCTGTAGTCAGCATTACATGGGTGTGAAAGATATACATTGTCTGAAAGAGGCCAGTATTTCTTACAGACTACAGATACATTGCTGTGAGAGGGACTGGTGACGAATTTTGGGGTCAAAGATAAAAACACTGTGAGGACATTCTAATAGAAATAAATGAGAAGCGTCGTGAGTGCTATTTAGACGACGAAAACAAATTTGGGTCTTCACAGCTCCTAAAAATTTATTTTAAGCAAGAATTTTAATAAGAAAATCGGGAGGAGAGAAAGCTGAAAGATTTTGATGATCTTTACTAGACTCTTTCTTTCTTTCTTTCTTTTTTTTTTTTTAAAAAAAACCACTAGCTCTTAATCATTCAAAGAGAAGATATAGCTTTAGAAACGGATATAGCACAACAGACTACTCGCAGGTGATGAATGAAATTATAAAACGAAGCAATTCATATGAATGACTACTTTGCCTGAGATTTAAATACTGACAGGCTCTAAGAGAGTTCTCATTATCTCCCACGTGGAGAAAACTCGCTCATTCCAAGCACACCAGTTTACTGAAAATATAAACACCAGTGCTACACCTTCCATTAGAACAAACCCTACCTTAATTGGGCCCTCTCGAATTTCAGTATAACCTAAAACCGTACGTTCCAATAAAGTTGTAAAAGCCACACTAATTAAAATACAAATAACTAAAAGAAGAAAATTTAAAATAACGTGACACCGAGAAATTAAGAACTGAAAGAGCCAAGCAGAAGATTCCATATCACCAAAACCATTCTGTACAATCGTAGAAAAAATATTCTCGTACCTGAACAGTGAAAATGAAGACGGAATTTCAGATAATGGAACATAAATGAACCACTAACATTTTGCGAACAACATTATAGTGACTGTCTCTAGTACAGATAAACTGCAACACCAACAATGAATAGAGAACTTAATATACTCAATTAGAAATCAGCCATGTAAATAAACTACAATAACGCTAAAATAATGCAGAATGAGCACATAGACAAGAAAACTGTACCAATTAACAGTGAACTTACAGAACATCTTGATGAGTTTTTGTACTTAGAGTAGCTTAGTTACATGTTCCTTACATAATTTTAACCATTTTATCTTCAGAAGTGATCTGGAATAAATCATTTTGCAGTATATGTATACATCATAGTTTTTAATATTAATCATATCTTTTTAGTTCCACTCATGCAACTACACTTAAAAGTATGATCTTTTTATGGGATACCAGTTTTTAAATAAAAAGATTCTATGGAATAAAATGAAATATTCTGAAGAATGAGATATTCAGAAGAAATAGTTTTATGTTAGATTTAAAACTTGTTTTGCTACCCGTCAGACAATTCATGTTACTGAGCATACGACCAAAAATTTTTGTCTATTTCTGAAACATTGACAGCTTTAAGGAAAGGGTAATAAATGTTACTATTTCTTCAAGAGTTGTAGCTATAGATATCATTATTCTTTTCAATTTGTGATGGGTTATTTATGACGAATTTCATCAGCAAAAATGTATATTTTGAAGGTACAATTAGAATGTATAGCTCTTTGAAGGGATACCTAAAATTCAGTTGCAGTTCAATACCACATCTTATTGTTAGTGTTCTACTTTGTACGATCAATACTATTTTTAAGTAATGATTTACAGCAGAAAATTATTCCGTAAGACATTGCCGAGTGGAAATATGCACAATATGTGGGGAGAGTGATTCATTTGTTCCAAAGACTAGCAATTATACAAAGTGCAAAAGTAGTTGAATTTAATAGTCTGAGCAGCTCAGTAATATGATTCTTCCAATTACAGTTAACTTCAATATGTATACCGAAAAATTTTTTGCGCTCTACCCTGTTTACTGACTCATGTCTGGTGTTGGTGTGAGTCTGTAGTAGAGAACTGAATATAGTGTGTTTTTTAAAACTAAAGGGAGTAAATTTTCAGTGAACCGTTTAACAATTCTTTGAAAAACAGCAGTAACAATTCGTTCTTCATGTAGTATCGTCTGAAACAGAATCAGTTCTGTTTGATAAGAAGTTGGTCGTTGACATATGTAAGAAATATGAGTGGGCTCAAAAATGGACAGTGCCTGGAAGGACAACAAAAGAAATTAACAGAAGCATAAAAACGACCTGAAGTGCTTGCTTCCGTGTGTGTGAAAAAGGAAAACTAATACAGATTTTTAATGCGAAAATCATTCAAAAACTGATAGTTGATCAACGAACAATGGAGAGATGCAGACTGGCAATTGTTGGGATAGGCAGGAGGAAATAAAGTGGATCAAGGTGCAGGCTGGAGTAGAAGATTAAACTTCAATCCTAACGAAAGTGACCTGGAGGTACAAGGAACGTGTAACCTAGTGCATTAATGATAAATTGACCGAGGATGGTCTTTTCTGGATTCAGAGATATAAAAAAAAGACCGAAGCGATGAATTTATGGAATGTGGGTAGATAACACTGGAAAAAAGCACAAGCATAGTGACTGGTTTAGGTGGAGACCATACTACATGGAAAAGTCAAGAAGGTACCTTTATCCAGCAGTGGATACCGAATGTCAGCGGATTATTTTAAGGGTAATGAAAAGTCAAAATTATCACGTAAGCAAGGGAACAGCAGATGATAGAAACAACTGCAGCGACAAGCATGTTCTCTAGATGATGATCAAGATGAACGTGAAAGCAGTGTAAGGGCTAATTTTTAATCTCAAGTGATATGTTCAAATGTGTGTGAAATCGTATGGGACTTAACTGCTAAGGTCATCAGTCCCTAAGCTTACACACTAATTAACTTAAATTATCCTAAGGACAAACATACACACCCATGCCCGAGGGAGGACTCGAACCTCCGCCGGGACTAGCCGCACAGTCCAAGACTGCAGCGCCCAAGACCGCTCGGCTAATTCCGCGCGGCCAAGTGATATATATTTCGCAGAGTCTGTGATGCTGTTGCATCTTTGTATGGAGCTGTTGAATTTTACAGTTCCTATCAGTTTAGTTAGAATTATCAATCTCGTAGTGTCGTCTCTTTGGATCTTTGACCTTACATACAAGAAATAGTTACCCTCACTGAGGTAATTATTTAATTAATCTGAAGTACTCTCAGAAATGTTTGATTTTCAGAAGTTTGTGTTCGCAGGAAATTTTAAAAATTTCTGTTTTATACGCTAAAACATAAAGACTGATACCAAGCAGTTCAGAGAGAGTTGCATCGTTGCAAGTTACATCCCCTTTGTGTGTAGAAGGTTACACCTCTAGAATATTATTAAAATTCTCCGACACCAACTTATGAATTTGTGCTCATATGTACTAGCTGTTTTACTATAAACCGGAGTCCTCTTGCACCATTTGGTGTTTCCGGTACACGCCTGGTGACGGATTAAATTTTTTCAGCATTTTTTTTTAGTTTTATTTCGGTATGAAGTATGTTTCAGTATCTTTATCGGCATCACGAATGTACGACGTTAATTTTGCTTGAGGATTATCAGCTATTTGTGTATTTCCTTCTAGTATTTTACGGCCCAGATATAACGACCGTTTCTCGCGCTTTAAGACTAGCTTGGTAATCTCCTAACAGCACTGGGTTTCATTTGCTCTTTTGTGTGTCGCCGCAGGTAGAGATTTACTGTCGACGATGCGGAGTTCTGAATGGGGAGTCCCATTCTAATGCACGTGCGTGAGGAGGGGTCTGCATAAATCTGCAGGCAGTAAATCCAGAAACGCCTCATAGGGGCCACACAACGGACCGCCCACAAAATTCGCACCGCCCACTCGAGGGTTGATAGCAATCGTCCTGGTATGAAGGCTTACTGGGTGATATGAACTAGAGACGTTATTCCGATTATATCACTTCCCTGACAAGCATTTTCCTTTAGAAAAGATTTGTTATGTATGTTTTAGATTTATCTTTTAATCATTCATTATTGACGTGTCTTTCTCTAAACTGGACAAAGCATCAGTGAAGAAGAAATCAAATCTCTTAAATCTGGTGGACCGTTATTGATATTATAGAGGATGGTTATAAATTAATCATACATAAGTAACTTTTAATTGTACATAGGATAAATAACTTACAGAAATGTTTGAAACAGCGATGAACGCGGTATATCTTTAAGTTTTATTCCCGACTAACACTACTTGTTACCGACGTTTCGGCTCGGTGGCAAGAGCGAACGACAGTCATCGTGGAGTCGAGTAACAGCGCAGTGTTGTTTATGGTTTTATGTATGCCAGTCTGCTACTACACCTGAAGGACAATTCAGGACTAAATATCGCAAGCCACCACGTCGAAGATAAATATTTATTAATTGGTAGAATCGTTTCACCGAAACTATCTGTGTATCACATTGGACGCAGTGTCAGGGTAGGCCAGCAGTCGCTGTCGCAGCAATTGAACAAGTTCGCAAGTCTTACATTCGAATTCCGGGTAAATCTACGAGACGTGCCAACTTAGAATTTAATACGACTAGTGTAACACTGTGGAATGTATTACTGAAACGCCTGTCACCCAAACCCTACAAATCAGAATTTTTGAAAGCTTTAAGAGAAACTGAATCGGCATAATGTTCGGATATGGGGACAGCATAAACCTCGTCACGTAATCATATCTACGGGACTTGGAGTGACCACAATTATCAGTGCAGCGCAGTGTTGTGCAGCGCAGTTGGGTTCACGAGTGCATCACCCGTTTGTCACGCCGCAAGTATTTAGTTTTGCGCCGACCGCCAGGAGCGCTGTATTGTGTCCGTTGCTCTGAGCTGTTTATTCTTAGTATATACTTTTTTACATGTTCTTCTTTTCTCTATGTTAGTTCTTAAGTACCTTTTTTACAGTTAGTTCTTGAGTAACCAGTCAACTAGTCACTTACTCGTTTCCGCGCGAGTCTTGCCTTGACGTACACTGCGTCTAAAAGACGCCCTGTATTAATTGCCTAACGAACGAATAACGATCTTGTCATCTCAGCATTGGAGATATCGTTGTGCGTTACTTATTGCAAACTAAGAGCCTAACCGATCGGACGGGCCAGTATTTAGCCCTACTGCCAACGACTTGCCTAAGGTAAATGTTTTTTTGCGCTATAAGCTGAAATAAGGTTTGCAGTCTTTTCTCTTTTGCCGAGTCACCTGTAACTGATATATCATACTTGGACTAGCAGTATATGAACTAAAAATAGGTTCGCTAACTACACATCGATTTTTAAAAAAATTCATGAAGAGTTGAACTAGCTTCCAAGTGATCATTAACTTTCCTTCCTCTTCTGAGTCTATGTCTACACTTATACTAATATTAAAACTGCAAAATCGTTGTGGATTTGTTCGTTTGTTTCAACATGCTAACGGTTTCCGGGTTAACTGGAGCGTAGCTTGGGCAACGTACAGGCTTTACTTAATCAAAATCGAGTCACGGAAAAAAGCATCGTAGTATAAAATTTTTGAAGGTCTGCTCAGCTTAGTACATCGGGTGTTTGCCTTAGTGACGGCGTAACACATCAAAGAACCAACAGATGGCGCTGTTAGTTTCGTAGTACATCAATCAACAATAGATGGTACTGTTAGTTTTTTTTATCTCAGTGACAGAAGAATACAAACTGACAGTGAATTTACTTGGCTTGTTATATGGATTTACAGATTTCACGGCGTCTTAAAATCTTAACGAAATACTTTGCTTCTTTCGATAAGTTTCATTTGTATCTGATTTGTTGGGGAGAAAGTACGAATTTATTGATAAAGTGAACATAAAAGGGTTCCGCTTTTACCGATTGAGGCACGGAACTCTAAAATGCGTCGGTAAGTTATGCAATGCTCCTTCTTTAACTTACAGTCCGAAGCAAGCGTATATATCTAGTCTGTTCCTAATATCTTGCTTGCGACGATTTATGTTTTCGCAACGGTCTTTCGTAAGTGAAAATAAGCAATGATTAAGTGCCCAGTCTGAATGTTTTTAATACAGGGAGTGTTCTTATTATTCTGGACAAAAATTTTTAAAAAATAAAGCAGATGTGAAACATGTTGTAAAAGGGTAGGAGAGAGCTTACACTACAGTGGCTGGCTCAAGTTATGAATCACTAATCGTGATTTCATGGCCCAATTAGAGGAGTTCCACTTGGAGGGGCAAATACCTCATTCTGACCCCATTCAGATCTTATTTTAACAGTTCCTATACGTTCAGTTACAAACAAAGTAAACGTACTTTAATAAAATGATCTGCTTTGAGAACATAACATACATTAAATAACAACTGATGCTAAAATGCGATAAGGTAGATAAAACACAAAAAATGCATCATGCATGGAAGGGGACTGTTATGTGACACAATCAAATGTTTCCCGTGACGAAGGGAACAGTAGGTTCTTATGTCCATTTTGAATAACTAATTATAATTATTAGCAACAGGGTAAAATTAACACCAGCATGCAGAGAATCTGTGGTAGTTGATATTCGTGATACGCTTACTGACACACTATGCAGACCATAGCAAGCGAAGTGGCGCATTTGTCGGAATTTCCGCCTATAGTGTCCACATACCTAGCCCCGAAACGTTCAGTCGTCACCTCAACTCTGCATAGAGAAAATTGAGAAAAACATTAAATATAGAAGCAAAAAATGCTACTAATTCTTGGAGAGGTGCAACAGAGCTCAGTCTAACCTCTCAGAAGATAAAAAGTTCTTGGAAACACTGTACGCGCAATTCAGAGAACAATCAACACTCGTGCACTTGATCGAATTGGTAAGTAAGTTCTCCAACACTATAATGTTGTAACGATCCCACGGATCTTTTCGAGTTAAGTTTATAAATAATTAAAGAGGTCATCAACACATCACAAACGTGAATACAGAACAAATTACTGTTAATGAAAGTTATACGGATCAGTCGAATTCTCCCACGTAATATTGACACCACTTACAACGCTACTCAGATAATAACACCGTTGTACTTGGCATTAAATTATTTACTTAATTAATTCTACTTCTTGATTACAGCACTTACGCATTCCCAAATATATAAAAGGTTCTGCAGTTAATTAATTTTGTAAAGCAGTTGTCGTCTCAGGCCAAAGATGTATAGGTTACTATGGAAACAAACAACAGTTATTTACAGCCCTTGATTAGCGACACCTCTGCTAATGAAGTTTAAATGCAGTCTTTTGTACTAAATCGAATTCATTCTTAAATAAATCTTTGCGTATTGGTTTATAATTCCCAATATCTTTTTACTGTAAATCCAATGTTACCTTTCAAGACATTCCATACATAGTAAACTTTGCGTCGCTAAATTTGATAAAATACTTTTATGATTTCTTTTTAAATTCTCACCATTCATTATTTATTTATATTATATCGCTAACATGAGAGTGATTTCTCTGCTTGTTATATGTCGGATCACTAAACCTTCAACCTTTTTTTTTCTTTTCAAAGTTCTAAATTGGATTTAATTTTATTTAGAGTCGTGGGTAAATTTAAATAATACGGGGACTTAGTTTTTATTTTAACGCATGAGAGTTTATTTAAAGTGAATCAGACCTTTACAACAGCAACAAACGTTGATGTGAGCGAGTAACTAAAAATCTAAGCGCCACAGTGAACGAGCTAGGAAAAAAAAAGAAAAAAAGCCCTGCGCGCCGCCACTACTTTCAAGCTCAACTTAACATCAGATTTTAAAAACTCAACCACTTCAGGTACTGACTTCTCGCGTAGCGACTACAAATCTAATGGAATGTCACTCATGACCTACAATTAAAGTAATGGTAGAAGTTGGATTTTCCGTCTTCAAATGGTTGAGGTAGTTCAAGCGAATCTCTATAATAGCGTCGCTAACAATGAGGACGGGCTAAATACGCTGCTAATCACAATTCGCTTTTGTTCAGTTTGTTCCTGTACTTGATTCTACAATCAATAAATGCTCGAGAACGACGCTCGACTATCAAAAATTCCACAGTAGACAACAAGTTACTACCTCATAGTAACACTATCCTCCACAAAGCTATACAAATAGCTAACACCCAACTATCTTAGAGCGTGCTTATCTCAAAATTTTCAAGCTATACTCAACACCCAAGTCCTTTGGCGTGTGCAGCAAACTACTGTAAGCAATAAAACCGTACCTCGTCAGACAAAATGGCTAACATTAAAACTTTCATTATGGTCGTATCTATGCCACCCAAATACCAGCTAACACAGCTAACACAGCGCATCAGCAATGTTACACTAAGCCCGTCGCTCAAAGATAGCTTGACCACAGATCAAGTACAAAACAAAATTAAAGGAGCTCCAATCTAATAAAATTCATCAAAGAGTTTCAATCATTATTCCCTAGTATCGTTCCTGCATCATCTAATCTTGCCTTTAAAAATCTAAATCCACTCACTACAAGCTTCCGAAACCTTTACAACGAAATTTACGGGAAATCTCCAACTGTTTTGATAGTCGATACCGAATTCTCAAAGCAAAGTATCGATTGTGACACATATAAAGTGTCTCGACCCACATGCAGTAACACAACAGCCGTCTTACCGACTCAAGCCCACGTACTCTTCGTCTCCTCGATATTGACTAAGTGCTTCTTTCCACAAAACCGTAGCTGTACCATAAATCTAGACAAACGTATGGAGCTACCATTATTTTTAACAATCAATATATAATTTGTTGTGGTTGTCGTTTTGGTGTATAGCGGCAACCTCGCCAGGATGACCTTTGGCGCCGTTGCTGCTGTCAGCTACCGCCGCATAGATGGTCTTTGCCGCTTCTGAGTGAACACTTGTACAGCAGGTTACAATACTGGTTTTTCTAGAACATATACACACACTGACTTTAGTTGCAAGACAAAGCATTTTTACACCCTTTACTTACTTTACGATCTTTTGCTGCTGTCATAATTGATTGAAACGTCCGCGTTATTTACGTAACGACACGAAACTGTTCAAAATTAGTTTTAACTCTTTACAACTGAACTCGCTTTTGAGACGGATGTGTTCTCAAAGCTTCGTCGGGGCATCCTGACTGATGTTTTTCGTAATTTTCCTAAATCGATTTTTGTCTTTCCAGATTTACGCTCCCTCTCTCACCACACCGTCGTCGACGTGATGTTAATGAAGTAATTGAGGAAGGTAGTATCAAACGGAACACAGCCATACAGGTATCTAAATTATGGAAGAAATGTTTTTTTGTTTTGTAAACACGCTTCCTACAATAGTTGTAAGCATCGTTGTAACATGTAATTCGCTGAAAAATTACCTACTGTCCAGTACAGAGTTTCACTCTCATGTAAGAAGAAAGAGTGTAAAGAGGTGTAAAACGTGAACTCATTCTGGTGTGAGTGGAGAATCTACATGATGGACCAGCATCGAATCTATTACCTGTCGAAATCGTTAATTCTTTTTCGTCTGGGTACCACTGTACAAACTACTAACGCCTTTTGTTGTATAACACTGTACTTTTATCAGTAATAATGTAAAGAACTTGCGGAGCCTCATTTAAGTGCCATGCCTTGTTGAAAGCCACTAGCTGCTTAACGTTCAGTTTTCGAATCATTCTCGACGGTCTGGTTTTGGCTACACTTAACGCACCACCGAGAAGTCATAGAGGCTACCTTATGGAGTTGGTTCAAATTTTCCTGAGCAGGAGATATTACCAGTCGTGAATTGTCAACTGCCAGTTTCAAAAGTCAGTCACAAATGATGAGAGAATCTATTTACATACTTACGATTGCACATAGTCTGCTAGGCAACAGTTTGCATAGTGTGTCATATGTCCAAGTGCAAACACAGACGACGACCATGTGTGTTGGTATCTCACACACATTTCCGGGGTAAGCTGAGTAACAGCTCGTGTATTTGACGAGATGAATTCTTCACCGTAAAAAAGGAGATTGCAACGGATTATGAAATGAAACGTTGGCCACGAGAAAAGTTTGTAGTGACTGAAATAAGGAAGGATGGGACTGTGAGCTATGTACGTTACCTGCATTAAGAGCATATTATTTGATGGGTCAGTGAAAGCACAAACTCGAAATTTTTGAAGTTTGGTGCAGACGAAGATGTTCAGTTTAGACAGAGAGTGACCTTCTTATTACAGCATTTCTCGTTTGATCTAGCTACGTGCAGGACTGAAGGACACACATTTGTCACCTGCAAGAATATACTAGAAGTTTCATCTGTTGTGAAAGAGTTGCTAACTTCTTTGATTTTACAATCTTAAATTCGTAGACCAAGGAAAAGGCCGTTACGATGGTGAAACGAATTGGCGTTTTCTGTATGGATGGAACATTACTTGCAGTTGTGTTAAGTTTAGAATTCTCTTTCTTGTTACACTGTAACAGGGCAACATGTTTGACGTGTTAAGGAAGTGGAGATCTCTGGCACTTCGTTAGTTTGTGTAGAGAATATTCTCCTCTAGGTTTGCTCCACGTTGGTGACTCAAGTTAACTTAACAAATTATTTGTGTATAGGCGGACCATTGGATTATGGGAAAGGGTCCACACAGAATGCTGTGATTAATCTTTTAAAACACGTTGCAGTAATATCTGATTCGGGATAATTGTTTTCCCTTAATTGATGTGTATATTTATGTGATTAACTACGTATTTCCTCTGTACAGTATACTTTATACAGTAGTTTACCAAAAATGTAATGGACTTTCAATAATTGCTTTCATAAGCCTGACATCCTGTACAACTGAATTTCATTTATGTATATAGCCTGAATCAGCGAGTAAAAATTTGGACCTAGGCTGAGAATCGAACCTGGGTCTCCTGCTTACGAAGCAGGTCCGTTAGCCACCAAGTCACGTCGGCATGGCGGTTAGCATAACTGCACGGACTACCCTGGCACGCCTCCCTCCTTGATCCAAATTCTCACTTACATCCCAGTCTACTAACGCACCAGCTTAGTAAGCAGGGGACCCGGGTTCACTCCCGGCCTTGGTACAAATTTTCACTCGCTGCTTCACTCTATATACATAAAATAATTTCTGTATGAGACCAGTAAAGTCTCTGAAATTGTGGCATTTAATCTGAAGTTAATTTACTGACTGTAAATGTTTCTGTGCTGGCGTAAATATTGTTTTTTTGTGCGGTGATGCTGTAAGGTATCGTTTTTAAATAGCTGTGATTTATTCTAGGTATACAAATCCAATGGCTTCAAATGGAAAGCGTATTGATTCTGCAATTAAAAGCAGGCTTGAGTTCTTTCATGGAAGTTGTTAAGCTTTTGTAATATAATGTAAAAAATAACAATAATCATCTATATTCATGAGGAAGGAGCAGCATTATTGGGAACCAGACTGTGCTGCGTTTGGAAACTATGCTAATTTTGGCTCCCTCAGTCAGATACGTACTCATAGGTGACAGTAAAGCCAGAGCAGTCACTCGGAGGCCTAAAGTCAATGAAAAGACGCTAACGGCGCGAACTGGAAGATCTTTGTATTGTTCAAAACTCTTTTAGCAATTACTTGTCTTGTTGTATCTTTGGAGGGGGAAGGCAATGTATACGATTGTGATATGTGGGCGCTGCTCAGCTATGGGAACAGAAACGTGGCAGTGATCGTTGTTGCTCTGGTTTGTAGCGCAGATTTAGTTTTCTCTGCCGAAAATATATGTAGCACTCCCGCCATCATTTGCTGTGACGAAGTAGTGCGTCGCGGGTAACCTGGCACCGATGTTAGGGAAAGTGATGTTCTGGAGTGTTTTACATGGTATGTCATTGTATAGAGCGTATTCTGAAAATACCTTTTTACAAAACCCAACAAGGATTCTGATATTATGGCCCATAGATGCAATGGAAGAATGTTCTCTGTCCAAATGGACATAGACGAGTATTAATGGGAGAACAATATTGTCAAAGGCTGTTCCGAACGCCGCACAGGCGTGGTAACAGTAGTTATGAATAGTTTTGTACTTCTAGGGGTAGTCACAAGGTTTTAAGTATCACCAAGAGGGAATAAAGTTACCTAATGAAGCTTATGTTTATTTGTAGGTATACGTCTGCAGGCGTAGCATACATTGAAATACCTGGGCCATAGTTTCCATGCACATAGGTAGAGGAGGAAAAATATTAAAAAATGGCGCTGCCCCTTGATAAACTCTAGGGGGGAGGGGGGTGTCCACGGAAAAAATAGCGCTCGCTGTCTCATTCATCAAATTCGTCAAGTATTCTTATCCTTCAGCTGTCTAATAGCTCAATAATTCAACATAATAACGACGGCTGCCTAGACGTAACACACTTACATTCGAAGATCAGAACCTCAAATGCCATTCTACATTTGCTAAAGTAAAAGAACATTGATTTCACCATAACCATTGGTACTTGATAAGTAATTTTTTTTATCCTTCCGTGCTTAACATTGTTATCTTAAGGTGGCGAAAAGATTACTTCAATCCTCAAAAAGTCAAAATTGTGCCTTCTACCCTTCAAGAGAGACCACGACTATCTCCATCATTTCACTTCTTTTGAGCAGTCCCTGGGAACTACTACATTTTTTGTTGAGTTCAGAATGTAGTTACAGATGAGTTTTCTCATTGATTTTGTTCCTCTTCCACAAATTTGCGAGAATCCGCGGATGTCAAAAACTTATCTATTTAAGAAAAGTAGTTAAACTACTGACGAATACTACTTAATTAATCATTAATTGGTAACTCTAGTAAGCGAGTAGTTGAACAACTTGTAGATAAATATTCAGTTTATTATGATTTCTCAGGTTTTCTCGTATTATTGTCTGTCGGACTTTCGAGTTGTCAATATTTCTTGGAGTAGCGTACGGCGCGCAGATGCAGCTTGACTACTCTCGTGCCGGCCGCTGTGACAGAGCGGCTCTAGGCGCTTCAGTCCGGAAGCGCATGACTGCTACGGTCGCATGCCTCGGGCATGGATGTGTGTGATGTCCTTAGGTTTCTTAGGTTTAAGTAGTTCTAAGTTCTAGGGGACTGATGACCTCAGATGTTAGCCATTTGAACCATTTGAACTACTCTCACCACCGCACGATGCCCATAAAGAATGCCTCGGACAAACAGACAAAACAACAACTAAACGTCATCAAAAGTAATACAGATACCAAATAAAGATAATTGGAAGTATCAAGACGATGATCCCAACCATTTCCCACTAACACTTGTTCACTTATAGACAACTACAGTTCGGGAGTTTACGATCAACCAGCTGACTTTAAACAGAAGTATTACCGCTAAAACCACGGAATATCTCGACTCCTCTCCAACTGCAGTGTTCTGTTCAATGCTGCCTGCTGTTAGGACTACTTGTACCGCATCTTACAACCAGACCTATAAAAAAATTTCCCTGACTTCAAAGGAAAACGGACCACATACGCCAACTCATAAATCTCTTGAAAGTGTACTCTTTCCACATCCGAAACGCTAATATATGAGTACAGACCAGAAGATCGCTTCTGGCACATCGACAGACGCACCCACAGTCAGAAACTATTAAAACGTCCACTTCTCCAGAAGAGAGAATTCATATGAAAATCACTATACTTAACGCACGTAACCACTTAATAGTAGTGACATCAGGTTCCATAGTTTTGATAACACTAAAGCTGGAAGCTGGCTAAGACCATCGCAATGAGGTAAATAAAATTTTGGATGGAAAACACCGTGAAGTGAATGAAGACAGCAGGTCTGAATTTTTCTCGGAAGGCAGTAGAAGAGCATTCCGTGATCTGCAAAAAGGAAGAACAGTGAGTAGGACAGCAATGCACTCTCTGGATACAAATTAACCGTTGACCTTTGGGCTGCCTACATGCAGGGGTAGAAGCAAATGCATGTCGACATCGTGGTAGCTCTCGTCTCTCCCTCTCCTAAGCCATGCCCCTTCCGTTCCCCTCACTTCACCTACACTAAGCCAACCCTTTTCTTGGAAACAGGCCAATCAGAGAACTTCTAAGGCAACAACTGCATATTCTTTTCTTCCAAACACAACCGAGTATTTTACCGGTATTAAAAATGGAACAGTCAATCAGTATGTATCCCAGAGCTGCCATCTTTTACTCCTAGTTAGCATTTATAGAGCCCACATAGATTTGTGAGCATTCACAGAACCCACCCATCCACCCACCCATCCACCCACACAAACCCACCCACCCACCCACCCACACACACACACACATAAACACACGCACAGGCTTGTTTTGCTCTCCCCATTACATTTTTCAACTTCTTTCTAAACCGACAACATATTTTCTTTTCTCAACCAAGATGAAGTAGTGCTTTACAACCATTAAAAACAAAACAGCCACTCAGTATGTACCCCAGAGACACTGTCTTATTTTAAAGAAACCAAAAACTTTCTGTTATTTGTCAAAATATTTAAAGGTTTCTTTCTATAACAGTACAAATTACATGTGTCTCATATAAGTGTAGAACAAGGGTTGCTATATTACCACCTGCCTAATTTCGGTTACTTGTATGTCACCCAACTACCCATCTTTGGCCGATTTTCTACGTCATAGCCTAGAAGACATACGAAAATAAAATTCTTTTAGTGTTTCTCGCAGAAAACATTTATTTTTGTACAAAATCCACATAGATTTTTGCAAGTACATTTACACTCAGAAAACAATTTTGTCTTTATGTTTCTTTGATGTAGTTTCAGAAACATCCAGCTTAATTTTTTTCTCATAATTTAAATTTAAATCTATAGAAGAATTTTTAAACCTTTTCCAATCCAATCGTTTGATTTGCATGTCATCCATATTTGCACACTGCACAGTCTGGGGACACTGCATTGTGTAATCTGGGTACAGCATCATACCACCCATATGTATACTGGTATGCTAGTGGCACCTGCTTATTTAATTTTGTCAAATTGCTTGTTAGAAATTCAGTTAGATTATTCTAATGTAGATTGAAATTTTAAGTTGAAAATTAAGGTTAATATTACTAAAGATACATCAAAAAACAAAAATAAAGAATAGTTTTCTACATATAAGTGCAACATATGACAGTGTAAATTTAAACAAACACATATTTCTTTGAGCAATGGGGATATGCTTCGCGAAACATTAATAAGTGACAAAAGGAAGTACTCATATTCAACACTTCTAATGATACGAAAGTAAACTCAAACTAATATGAACAATCAGCTTGTCTTTCTCAGTGTTGTTATACACCACGATTTCTGCTTCTAGAAAATATTTCTATTACAAAATTTGTTTTCTTGGATTTCTGATGCAACGCTATTAGACTAAACTAGTTGGGGGATGATTAATTAGAATACTGTTCCTCCAATTTTAATATAAAACATGACTATAGTTCTCCATGATTAACACCATGTAGAAAAAAATTTTTGCACAGCAATGATTGCTGGACCCATACTTGCACCTAACAAATTAAAAATAAATTACCTTTATAAAAAGTGCTGTCTCTTTACACAGACATCATCCTTCATTCTTTACCTTTATAAAAAGTTCTGTCTCTTTACACAGGCATCATCCTTCATTCTTAGGTTACACATCGTGGAACATCTCAAGCAGAATCTCTGTGCCGCACATCCGCTATCGAAGCTCCTCATTTAGCAATGATATGAAATCCTCTCTCCTCGACTCTACAACTGCTACCGCACAAGGTCACAAGGTTGCATCTCGACTGGACTATTACCTATTTACTTGCCCGCGCTCTACTCAATAATGAAGCCTCTGGAAACCAGAGACTGTGTATCACTCAAGTGTTCAGCTTGCAAACATGTTTAATTGGGTAATATTCCGAATAAACTGATATTTTTCATTGTTTCTGCATTAAAAGATGCACCAAGTTGCAACATATCAAAACAAACTGTAAATTACTACTGTTTCACTTAATGCATAATCCTTTAGAATATTTGGCCAAAAACTGACAAAAAGACGGAATATAAAGTGCTGTTGGAAAAAGAAAAAGCCACTGTAGTTGTGCAAACAAGGCTTACAAATTACATTAAACACAGTATCTGTAAAAATATGGATACAATTTACTGTAAATGAAATGTAAAGTGTTTACACGTCGGAGCATTCGCAGAAACCAGTATATGCAACGACGTTTACCACAATAGAGGATATGCGAGATATGTGTTTATAAACCTCCATTTCCATCTGAATCAGCTGAAAAAGGATGGCTGCATTGGATGTAAATGTTGTGGTCTCGACACTGTGGATCTAGCAACAGAAAAGCCATTTACAGAGTTCAAAACTGATAGAGTAACTATAGTTAACAATTACTCATATGTTAAATGGGTAAACTTAAAATTCTGTATGCAAATTCGTCTAGAATGTGGGGAAGAATGGGAAATATGCACCTAATAAGTGTAATGTCTTGACAGCATTAATATGTGGGAAATAAAAAGAAAAATTAAAATTTTCTTAATCTGTCAGCTAAAAGAAATACGGAGTACATGCAAGAGCTTTGTCCAGCATTATATGGATTACAATAATGGGAAGGGAGGCTCCGATTGCTGTATACGCTGTGTTCTTACCATCAAAATCTGGCACGTGGTATGTAGGTTTAATAGAAATATGGAGAGTTTTGACAAATAACACAGAGAATTTAGGTGTGGGAATAACGTCGTTGCACTTAATATGAGGCTCAGTGATGGTAACTGAGAAATGTATATTTTGCACTGTTATAGGAAAATACTTAGGATCGGTGCAAATAATACAAGTTATTATTGGTTTCTTTTGCAGGGCTATTTTACTTTTATATAAAGATCAAACCTCAACGTTGCCTTGTTTATCATAACCTCTAAGCTAAACTGAGGTGAAAAAGCCAAGGGGATAGCGATATGCGTATATACAGATGGCAATAGTAATTTGTACACTAGGTATAAAAGGTCAATGCATTTGCGGAGCTGTCATTTCTACTCAGGTGATTAATGTGAAACGATTTTAGACATGGTTATGTCCAGAAAACGGAAATTAACAGACTTTAAATGCGGAATGATAGTTAAAGATAGGCACATGAGACATTCCAGTTCAAAAATAGCTAAGGAGTTCAACAATCCGAGATCCACAGTGCCAAGATTGTGCTAAGGATACAAAATTTCAGGCATTACCTGTCACTGCAGACAACTCAGTCGTCGACGACCTTCACTTAACGACCGAGAGCAGTGCCGTTTGCCTAGAGTTGTCAGTTATAACAAACAAGAAACACTGCGTGCAGTAATCACAGAAATCAATATGGGACGTACGACGAACGTATCCGTTAGGAGAGTGTGAAGAAATTTGGCGTTAATCGGTTATTGCATCAGATGATGGATGCGAGCGGCTTTGTTAATAGCGCGAAATCGACTGCAGTGGCTCCTCTTGGATCATGATCATATCGGTTGCATCCTAGGCTATTGGAAAACCGTGGCCTGGTCAGACGAGTCCCGAGTTCAGTTGGTAAGAGCTGATGATAGGGTTCGAGTGTGGCGTGGATCACATGAAGTCATGGACCCAAGTTGTCAACAAGACACTGTGAAGCTGATGGTGGCACCATAACGGTTTACATGAAATGGATTGGGTCCTCTGGTCCAACTGAACCGATCATTCAGTGGAAATGAATATGTTTGGTTACTTGGATACCATTTACAGCCATTCATGGACTTCATGTTCCTAACCGACAATGGAGTTTCTGTGGGTGACAATGCACCATGCCACCAGGCCACAAATGTTTATGATTGGTTTCAAGAGCATTCTGGACAGTTTGAGCGAAAGGTTTGGCCGTCGAAATCTCCTGACATAAATCCCATCGAACATATATGGGACATAATTGAGAGATCAGTTTGTGCACAAAATCCTACAATGACAACAATTTCACAATTATGGACGGCTACATAGGAGAAAGGCTCGATATTTATGCAGGGGACTTCCAACGACTTGTTGAGTCTGTGTCACGTCGAGTTCCTGCACTAAGCGGGGAAAGGAGAGGTCAGACACGATATTAGGAGGTATCCCATGACTTGTCACCTCAGTGTGTATCAGCAGTGCTACCAAGTGAGCCATGTGTGTTTTGTACTGTTACAGAACAATAATTTACTTATTTTAATAGTGCTGTGTTACTGTCATACAAAGACTGAACAGCACTTCGGCTTTGGCACAAAATGGGGTAAAGAGAACAAGTTGGTAGCTCTGAGGTACGCACTGGTTGGCTGTTTCGTTTTTAATGTCGGTAAATTACTGGGTTGGATTGGGAGAGGAAAATGAATGTATGATGATATAAGAACTCTCTGACTGGCTTATTTCCAAGAAAGAGGTGTGGCTTAGTACGGTAGAGGGGAGTGGAGAAGTGGGGAGGGAAGGGAAAGCCATGGAATAGGCAAGGGAGCAGGAGGGGTGGCCTGGGGGGGGGGGGGGGGGGGAGGGTGGCACGATATCTCATGCCTTTGCTCCTACCCTTGCATGTAGACAACCCAGTGGTCACAGGGCGATTTGCATCAAGAAAGTGTACTGACCTCCTACTGTATCGTGCAACTACGTGGAATGGGACAGCATTAGGAAAGTATAAATTTTTTGCTCTTGTTTCACGTAACATTGTAAATAGTTACCAGTATGAGGTCTATATGCACAATAAATGTAACCTGAAACCTAAGATAAGAATGACAACTGCAATTATCTAGAGAAAGAATTTTCACTCTGTGGTGGAGTGTATGGCGATTTGAAACTTCCAGCAGACTAAACCTGGGTGCCAGACCGAAAATTGAACCTGGATGGTAGAGGAAGAGGTACTTGAGCGTGAGGGTAAGGTGGGTAGCGGTTTTGCTTGGATAGCTTATTCGGTGGTGCAATTGTCCACGAAAGGCAAATGTCCCTGCTCTGAGTCTCGGTACTGCATTCTATTAGTCTGGCAAGAAATTTCAACCGTAATTATTACCTATGTAAATATCGCACTTAACTATATCATGAAAGGACTCTGTATCTTAACTTATCATTCTAACAAGAAAACTACTTTACTTTCTTAATTAGATGATTAGTAAGGTATGTCAGAATGAATCAAGATGATGGAAACTATTAGGATGCCCAGGCCTGAATGTCACGAAATGAATTTATTCAAAACACATAGGGCTTGACTGCTGTTGTGAAAAGATTCTCAAACAATATAAAAAAAACAAAATTGTCAAATGCTACACTGATAAGACGCAGTTATGGAGTGAGCTATACATACACCCTTCTATTAACTGAGGACAATAGAACAGCTTTCGTTATTTCGAATGTGGGCAGGAGCAACAAACGTATTCGCTATGTTTAGAAGACGGACTATTCTGCACGCTTTATGTCATGATGAAATTGAAATATTAACATTAAATGGATTCCAATTAGCTTTCTTAACCCGGTGCTCCTTCATTTGTTCTCCCAGACGTATATGAATTTCAAATTATAGTTCCTAGTGTTGCGTACATCATTTCCCCAATTAAAATTCCAGTCAGCACTCTATTGTCGAATGAAGTTGTACTTCTGAATGTTGTGATACTTGCATTCTCCAAATAGAAATAATTTAAAATTCCAGTTATGTTTCTATTTTTCAAACTCTAAATTTCAGCAAGGAAAAAGAAACAGGAACCTGTCCAGATAAGAACGGAGCTTGAATGGTAGTACTAAACTACGATAGTAGCAATAACGGAATAGTTATTCAAGAAAAATTCCAAATTTTTTCACTTTGACTGTCTTAAACATTCTATTATGTAGTCGAGCATAATACCTCACACGGAATCGGTAATTTAACGATGGTCAGCGTTTAGAAGCAACGATAACTTAACTGGACTCTAGTACTGGGTATCCAAAAATAAAGTATAGATTTTTTGAAATAATTATTGAATGATTATTATTTATAGTGGCTGTGATATCATCGAAAGGTTGCGGTGCCGCACCAAAATCGGCAACGCACATCAATTCCACAAAAATTAGCGACGCCTCGCTGCAATTCGCTACAACGTTTGGGAGATGCATGCACTCTCTCTCAGACCAGTAACACCCTCGCACAGAGGTCACTATACAGAGCATTTACATAAGAGAGTGCAAAAATTTAACAGGACGCAGAGGATGCTCCACTGAACAATTTAAGGTAGGGAACCTGCGATCGGACAAGCCAGCTTAGGGAGATAATGGGAATAAAATCAGCCTAGTGTGTGATTTTTCATTTACATTAGTAACAGTTAACTGTAAATACCATCACTGACACAATGAGAATACCATTTGTACTGTATCTTACAAAATATGCTGAAACTGACTGCCATCAACTTCAGTGCAAGCATCAAGTGACCTCGCAGCCTATGGAATAGCACCTCCTCTTCCAATCCGGCAATCACGAAATACAGCTTTGATATGGTTGTTAACATCCACACTGAAGTGAGCCGGTGCATCGTCATGTTGTATCCACATCCTCTCACGAACAGCCAAGGGTACGTTCTCCAACAACTCAGGTAGAACTCTTTACACGAACCTCTAGTACAGGTGACCATTCAGACTATCAGTAGAAGATATGGCCCAATGAGATTGTCACCTTAAATGTCGGCCCAGATATTCACAGCAAAACGTACCTGATGGTGTGTCACTACTACAGCGTGCGGGTTTTCCTCATCCCACGCATGGCTATTCCTGTTGTTCGAAATATCATTGCGATCAAATGAGGCCTCGTCAGTAAATAGCACGATTTGGAGGAAATATGGTCGATCAATCCATTGTTGGAACCAGCACTGACACAATGCGACCCCTAGTACAAAGTAAGTGACATGTAGTGCATGGACTTCTTGCGGGTGATATGGTGTACTTGTTTTTCATAGAGTACTCACCACAAGCTAGTATGTGCAGCGCCCGTTTCCCGTGCAGTACGAGAGTACTTGTGATGTCCGCTGCAACACGTCCCAACATCTTCTGTTGAATATTTGGCGTGCGAGTAGACCTCATGGTGCAAGGTAATTTGTTTCTTCTTTCCAATGAACCAGTCTCCCGTATTGGTCGATCGAGAGGAATAAACACTCGTCGTGACAGCTGGTGCCTGTTAAGAAATCATTTCCTGTAGAGCCTTGCAACAGCGAGAGCATTGCAATGTACTTCCCCATACGCAAGTAGCATGTCAATGAGCTCCTTGAAACTGTAGATACTGCTCCATTCTATTCGCTGAATAGCACTGAGTAATGAATGGGTTTGTCGTTGATTCATAGCACGTTCTCTCATGGAACAACGTAAATACAACAGAGCCGCCCTATGAACAAGCAAAGTAAACGAAACCTGCATCATGACTTCTTAGTAATCAGGCTCCTCCTCCTCGTTTTCTTGCAGGAAATAAAGAACGTACTTGTAAACAAACAGCACAGTACGTGTAAACTTATTCGCATGTTCGTTTTAGATAAGGTGGAAGACAGTAATGCTATACGAAACGGTAGACAAGTTTACTCCCACATCTCCTTAAGCTGGCTTCTCCGAACTAATGTTTCCCACCTCAAACTGCTTAGTGGCGCGTTCTATATGTCCTATTACTTTTTTTCACGCTCTTACGGAAACACCTTGTAGAGCCGAACATGTAAATTCTCCGCCCAGTTCATGATCTCGGATGAGGCAGTCAGCAACATCAAGTAGGACTTAGATGTTATTCAAGTTTCAGATGGAAATACACTTTTGTAAATGATGAACATTGTACTTCAAGAGAACAGTTTGTTAATTATACATCAGATGGTGCTTTAATAGTAAATGACTGTTGGGAATTATAAAGCACCCAGGGGCAATGGAGTGTATTAAACTAGGTAAATCTTTTTATTCATTAATGTTTTAAAGAGAACTAATATTTCATATGTTTTAATTCCAAAGAGCCACCTCCCACTGTAATCAAAGAATCCACCGTTATGACTGACCGAATGAAATTTTCTCTGGTCATAACAGTGGCAGACGATGGAATATTTTACTTTCAACATGAGCACCATTGACATTCCGGCACAATTCCCATCTGCAGGCTGTGGCACAAAAGACATCCAGGTATATTTGTGCTGTTTGCCTGATTCGGTCTCGGAATTCCACCAGAGAGTTGGTGCAGTGTCAGCGAAACACTTGTTCCTTGCTAAATTCTCAGGCGAAGAAGTCCATGAGTGTGAGATCGGGATAACACTCCGGCCAGTTCATGGGTCTTGGCGCTCAATCCATCTTCCAGGAAACACATAATCCAAAAATGTACGTTCATCTGTGGCCTAATGGCAAGGTGCCCCATTTTGTTGTAAGTAAACGTTATGTACATGATCATTTTGCACAAGCTGTGGCAAAAGAAACTGTTGCAGCATATCCAAGAATATTGTCCCATTGAGTGAGTTTTTGGCGAAGAAGAAGGGGCCGTAGATTTTGTTCTTGGAAGTTCACATCCACATATTAAGTGTGGGGGAGTCTTGCTGGTAGTCCGCAGCTCGTGGTCGTGCGGTAGCGTTCTCGCTTCCCACGTCCGGGTTCCCGGGTTCGATTCCCGGCGGGGTCAGGGATTTTCTCTGCCTCGTGTTGACTGGGTGTTGTGTGATGTCCTTAGGTTAGTTAGGTTTAAATAGTTCTAAGTTCTAGGGGACTGATGACCATAGATGTTAAGTCCCATAGTGCTCAGAGCCATTTGAACCATTTTTTTTTGTTGTCTTGCTGGTATTCCAGATGCTCCACTGGTGATGCGTCAGCCCAGATGATGCAATTATGTCGATTAATCCTTCCACAAATGAGGAAGATTGGCTTGTCGCTAAGTAGTATCTTCTGCTATTTTGTATGAAAATGTGAAACGAAGCGGCCATCTGGATGCATTTTTAATAACTTTACTTATAACCTGCTACACTTTTATTTTTCATCAACCTTACACGTTTCGACTTTCATTCATTTTCAAAGGTTGTGCTACGTCAGTCATATAAAAACATTAGTTACATTTTATCACGTCAACATTCTCGAGCCCGAGACATGACAGACATAGCACTGCCTTTGAGAATGACGGAAAGTAGAAACCCGTAAGTTTGATGAAAAATAGAAATGTGGTCAAGGCATAAGTAAAGTTATTAAATTGTATCTTTTATTTTTCATCAACCTTACACGTTTCGACTTTCATTCATTTTCAAAGGCAGTGCTACGTCAGTCATATAGAAACATTAGTTACATTTTATCACGTCAACATTCTCGAGCACGAGACATGACAGACATAGCACTGCCTTTGAGAATGACGGAAAGTAGAAACCCGTAAGTTTGATGAAAAATAGAAATGTGGTCAAGGCATAAGTAAAGTTATTAAATTGTATCTGGTTGAGGATGTTACAATTTGCATCTCCTTAAGCTAATCTTTCCACATGTTCATACGCTCTGACAAATCGTCCTAATGTAACTGGTCGATAACATGCAAATGTTTTTTTTTTCAGCGTGTTTCGCAACACTTTGTGTACCGTGTAGCATGGAGTATCCCATTCTACTGACAGTAGGTGCATTGATTCTGGACTGCGTTCAGTGGATGTTCTAATGTCTTCAACGGTCAGTAGAGTTTGATGGATGGCTTTGTCCGATCTCGTTGTTAAAGGTATCAGTGCACTTAAACTTGTTCACTTGTTGTTGAACTGCCTTATCAATAGGTCCAAGTGTATGGAATCGGAGTTCAAATCTCTTCCAAATTTCATCATATGACAACCTCCGCAACATTCGCATCGCAATGGCCATGCTTTGTTGCACAGTTAACATCAATTTGTCCACGTTCGTGGAACCACAAAACACATGTTTAGGGGTGCTACGAAGCCATTCCATCATTTTCAGCAGCAACTACAACTTTTACAGCTGCAGTGCACCTGCAACGCACTGGAATGCATAGCTTCCCCTACACCACTGTTTGCTATCAATTTCTTAATTTCTTGATACCCTGTAATTTTGGCCCCCTCTGGCTCTATGCGCAGCGTACGGCGTTAGTTCTACGTTTCCACAAGGACCCTATCGGCACGGCCAGCCGAGTACCCTTTGAACGGCGCACGAATGTGCTTAGAACTACAGCAAGAAAGTCTACTGCTAAAATTACAATTATATTTTGACCATGACTTCTCTGTAACGTATTTACAATACAGTTTTAAATATTTCACTGAATACGAAGACGCAAGGTGTCAAGTAATATTCTGAATCGGTATTTATATACAATACAAGTATTAGCGTGTAAATAAACCTAAAAGAAAGAAATTTGTAGATGTAACTGGCACCTGCGTCGGAGTGTTTCATTCACAGTCAGCTAGAGGCAATTTTCTTTGCTTATTTCGCAGCTGTTTTCAAATTAAAGTTTATTTCTGGGAAACCTCCAATCCCTCTCATATTTTTATACATGCCCCATTGTGATCTTACCCTGTTTGCCTCTGCTTTTTCCAACTTGAATATTAGTCTTGTTTCCTCGATTAAGAACGAAAGATATTGCTAAATTATACACGACGAACGATTTCTTAGAGTAAGTAGTGGCTGTGTCTAGTCCTTTCATTCTACCTTCCACGTTTAATACTGCCTCCATAACTAATATGGAATTACGATACTCATGTTCGCGTGGTCACACGGCAAGCACCCTCTCACTCAAAACTTGTCGCACTTCTTTGTCACACAGTGATATCATACAATAGTAGTATTTCACCACCGATTCTGGCTATGAAAGTAAGCTATGATATCTACATCATCTCATAACATTGTTTCAGGTCGAGTCTGTTGCTCCTCCTCATACCTTGGGTAGAAAGTCCGGGAGAAGGTTTACAGAGGATAAGTGTGAACTAGTTCTTGCATTTTGATTATTTATGCAGTGAAAGTGGTCAATATCCCTCATCTCGTAGGTTTTCCTGCTAGACATCCAAAACATAGATTCGGAGAGCTAATTTCTGCAATGAAATTTGTCACACAATAACTTATAATTAATGAACTGCTTTCCATGTATTTTTGTATTGGTCATCATACAGAGCACATACCATGCTGACTCTAGAAGTTGCAACACCAGTAAGTATAGAAATGTATCTTATTGTGCTTATGCAGCACAGAACGAACAACATCAATGGCACGTGGATGCAGAAGACAATGGAAACCACTGCATTAAAGACACATATTAAGTATCCACAGTACATGTGGACAGTAACTGAAAAAATGTGATAATGATTTCTCCTTCGGGAAAAGAGTACAGATTAGCTCCCTATTCAGATTTCCGGCAGAGGACTGCCAAGTGGGAGATGACTAAGGGGAAAAGATTAAATAACCAATGAAAGGATAGCATTGTACAATTCAGAGCATGGAGCGTCAGAAATTTGAATGTCGTAGGGAAGCTTGAATATTTGAAAAGGGAAATACAAAGTACCAGTCTAGATATAGTGAGGATCAGTGAAGTGAAGTGGAAAGAAGGTAGGTATTTCACGTCAGACGAGTACAGAGTAATATTATCAGAAATAGGGAATTATATAATGGGAGGAGGATTTATTATGAATAAGGAGGTGGGGAGAAGTGAGTTGCTCTGAACGGTTTTAGTGAGACAGTTGTTCGCATCAGAATCTACAGCAAACCAACGCCAATCAAAAGTGCAGGTATACATGCCGACGACGCAAGAAAAAGCTGAGGAAGGCGAAAATATGTGAGGAAGCTGAATGGGGTGCTTTACGATGTAAAGGGGAATGATAATCTAATAATTGTGGGAGACTGAGACTTGGTAGTAGGAGAAGAAAAAGAAGAAAGAGTTGCGGGAGAGTATGGGCTTGGAAATAGGAATGAGAGAAGTCTAACAGTTCTGAAATAAATTTCAGCTACTAATAGCGAACATACCATTCAAAAATCGCAGGGGGAAGGGGTATACTTCGAAAAAGTCAGGAAACACAAGAAGATTCCAGCTGGTCTACATCATGGTCAGATAGAGATTCTGAAATATTGGAGTGTAGACCGCCCCCAGGCGCAGATATAGACTCTGATCACAATTTAGTAGTGATGAAGACTAGACTGCAATGCAAGAGAATCTCCCGGATCAATCTGAGTAGGAAGAAGTGGGATATTGAAGCAGTGAGGAATGATGGGATGCTTTTGACGTTCTCTATGACTGAAAATATTGCGATAATAAATTGCAGATTAGGCAGTTCGGCGAAAGAGGAATTGACAGACATCTTAAAAAAACAGCAATCAAGAAAGCTCGATAGATGAATATAGCTACAAGGTAGACAACTATGTGGCAACCATGAGTAACAGAAGATATACTTCAATTGACTGACTAAAGAAGGAAGTACAACAATGTTCATGGAAAGCGTTAAACAACAAAAAATTAAAAAGAAACAGGAATTGTATGGAAGCCATGGCGAAATGGCTCTAGGAGAAATGTGACGAACTTGAAACGAAATAATCGTGGGGAAAACTAATTTAGTGTATAGAACAGTCAGTACAAATTTAGGTGAAATTAAAAGCAAAGACATCAATTAAATGGAGAGGATACAGCAGATGGGTGGAAAGAATACACAGAAGTTTACTGATGACGTTATTGAAGAAGAGGTAGGAATAATTATGGAAGACACTGTACTAGAGTTCCTGTAATAGAGTCAGAGTGCAACAAAATTTTGTAAGACTTACAAAGGAATAAGGTGGAAGACACAGAGAACATTCCTTCAGAATGTCTGAAATAAATGAGGGAAGTGGTAACCAATCGTCTATTCAAGCCGTTATGTAGAATCTATGAGGCTGGAGACGTACCACCAGGATTTAGGAAAAATATTATCCACTCAATTCCGGACATAGGAAGGGCAAGTAAATGAGAGAACTGGTGCACAATTACCTTATAAGTTCATGCAGCCCTACTGATGACAAGACAAGTGAACAGAAGAATTGAAAAGAAAATTAAGGATGTGGTAGATGATGCTCAGTTTGGCTTTCGAGAAGACAGACAGACAACACTGACGTTGTGATGAACTATGGAAGCAAGGCTTAAGAAAAATCAAGACCCTTCATATTATTTTTCGACCTAGAAAAAGACTTCGATAGTGTAAAATGGTGCAAGATATTAGAAATTATGAAAAAAATTCATTATACTATGGGGAAAAACGTGTAATATACAAAGTGTGCAACAACCAAGGGCGATCAATAAGAATAAAAGACCAAGAACGAAGTGCTTGGATTGAAAAAAGGTATGAGACAGGATGGAGAATTTCATCATTCCTGTTCAATCTGAGTTCCGAAGAAAAATGGATGGAAATAAAAGTAAGTTTCAAGTGTGGGACTGAAATTCAGGGTGAAAGAATATAAAGGATAAGATTCGCTGATGACATCAGTATTAGCCTGCCGGTGTGGCCGAGCGGTTCTAGGCGCTACAGTCTGGAACCGCGCGACCGCTACGGTCGCCTCGGGCATGGATGTGTGTGATGTCCTTAGGTTAGTTAGGTTTAAGTAGTTCTAAGTTCTAGGGGACTGATGACCTCAGAATTTAAGTCCCATAGTGCTCAGAGCCATTTGAACGAACATCAGTATTCTCAGAGAAACTGAGGAAGAATTACAAGATATACTAAATGGAATGAATGGACTACTGAGCAAAGAGTACGGACTCGGAGTAAACCGAAGAAAGATAAAAACAGTGAGGTGTAGCAGAAATAATATTAATGATGTATTAACGTCTATATTGGTGACACAGAGCAGACATAGTGAAGGAATTTTGCTACCTTGGAAGCAAAATATCACATGATATACGAAGCAAGGAGAGACTAAAAAAGAAGATTAGTACACAAAAAAGTGTATTCCTGTGTAAAAGAAGTATGTTAAACATAGGCCAAAATTTGAAGAACAAAATTCTGAGAATGGACGTTTGGAGCACAGCATTTTATGGTAGTGAATCATGGGCTGTGGAAAAACTGGAAAAGAAAAGAATCGAAGAGTTTGTGATGTGGTGCTATGGAAGGATATTGAAAATTATCAGGACTGTTAAAGTAAGGGAAGAGGAGGTTCTCCGCACAAACAGTGAACAAATGAACATCTGCAAAAGAGTGGCAAGAAGAAGGGGCAGGTTTATACCACATGTGTTTGGACGTCAGAGAATAATCTGCATGGTACTGGAGGGAACTGTAGAGGGTAAAAACTATAGAGGAGAGAGATTGGAATACGATGGTTGAGGATGTAGGGAGCAAGAGCTGCAATGAGGTGAAGAGTATGGCAGAAGAAATGTTGACAGCCACATTAAACGAGCAAGAAGACTGATGACTGAAACAAAAGTGTAGTAGAAAGAATACATGATTAAATTTGTTGGTGATTAAGGGCCCGAAATTTATTCCATAGAGCTGCATCCTCTGACAGCAGCTGCAGCTGTAACCCTTCTGGGCATCTAGTTGAACTGATCTTGGACATGATTCCTTGCTGATCTAGGTCTATGCTAAAGTTCATCAATCATCGCTGCTGCATCTCTCAGCGACCCACAGCCAAATGTTTTCAATGGACGAGAGAGCTGGGGGACCTGTTGGCCAGAGCATGAGTCGCACCTCTTCTCCATCGAGGTAGGTCTGGACAGTACGGGAAATATGCGGTCTTGCGTTATCTTATTGAAATATGAAGTGCTGAAGTCCTAGAAGGTAGGGCACAGCTTTCAACCTTTACTGTAGTAGGAATTAGAGGATATGAGAAACAGCGGCGATGGTGTTCTGCAGTACCCAATGGGACGACGTACTTATACTCCATTCACTGTGCTCGTATGACAATGCCGAAAGCCATATGGCAACATTTACTCGATGTATCCACAGAAGGATACGTCCATCATGATGGAGTACAAGAATTGGGAATTGTCTGAAAAGAAGCCACTGTTCCAGTCCCGCGTCCAATGTGGTCGTTGGCTGAGTCACAGATGGTGTGCCTTTGTTTGCTGCCATGTGAAAGGACGTCGCAACGGTGATCTCCACGTCAACAGTCGTCGCACTGTACCATGGATACTTGTCTTGCTGCAAATAAGTCCATTTCTGGGCTAAAGGTTATAGACACTGTGCCCAACTGCAGAATGTTGACGAAAGTCGGAGTGTATGGACTAGGTTCCCAGATATGTGAGCGGCTAGAATACTTCTGAAGTAATAAAACCCAACACATTGTCCTCGACTGGGAGTGTTCATCAGAGACATGGGTGTCAAGAGTGGCTCAGAGAAGAGAGGCAGGATCGCTCTTATTTTCTGTATACAGGAACTATATGACGGATAGGTTGAGCAACAATTTGTAGAGGTTTGCTGATGGTGATGTAGTCGTTGAGTGAATGTAGGAGAATACAAGATGACATTCGAGAGTACCAGAAATTCTTCGGAACTCAAGTTTCCCTGAAAGGTAGATGACGCTCTTTCCACAGAACGTTATTGAGAAAATGTAGAGAACCGGATTTTGAAGCTAACTGCAGAATGGTTCTACCACCGTTAACGCACATTTAGAGTAAGGAGTACGAAGGTAATATAAGCGAAATTGAGATTCGTGCAGAGGAGTACATACAGTCTTCTCTCCCTCGCTCTTTTTGTGAGTGGAAAAGGAAAGGAAATGACTAGTAGTGGTACAAGATAACTTCGTCCATGCACCATAAGTGGGCTTGCCGAGTGCGTTAGTGGATATAAGTGTCAACGTGGCTGTACGATGATGCATGATTGGCAGGCAATATGTCTGTCCTCTCGAGTGCTAGTCGCAGGGGGCCGCTGGGATTCTGCCTGGAGAATGGTCCTGCTGACCCTATCGATTCGTTATTCGCATGGCTGACATGGGATCCCAATCAATGAGAGCTGCTATATCGCGGTGCGATAAACTGCAGTGTTGTTTGTTCACGATCCCTCTGCTTGTCCGATCCGATTCGTGCTGGTATACTCTTCTGCTTCTTACACGGGACGCAACACGGTGTTCTCACAAACAAACAAGATTCAAATTCAATTCCCTGAATGAGAAATCTGCTGTGTAATCTTTTTTTATACACAGAATGTGGACGGCTTTACTTCAACCATTGAACATTTCCATTGAAATGATAATTTTGGCATCTAGAACACGTCAGGTCGATTTCAAGTTTGTTGTATGCCCCTTTAATGGTTTTGCAGTTTTAGTAGGTAACAGTGTGCAGCAACATTCTCCCATTTCAATGCATTAGCGAATTTTACATGTTTTTTGGAAAAGCTAATGAAGCAATCAAATGTTTTTACACATTATTATTTGATTCTTGAATATTATTATTTAATTTTTAAAGAATTTCAGTCATAATTAAGCCCCCCATCATAGGAGTTAAGGTTGCTCTGTCCAAAATGAGGTGCGGCCGTGACGGAAGTCCTACAGTCTGTCAAACCTATCTAAATCTAAGAACAAACCATTTTCTTAATCTATAGAATATTACGCATGGAGTAATGGCAATTGTTTTTTTTTAAATTTGACAAATAATAAAACGGCAGTCGTTTGCAGCAGAGGTAGAGATCTGCCGCGTTTGTGGTCACGTCTTTTGCAATAAGTATTGAATAGTAGTAGTATTGTATTCCGCCTTACGGCAGGTCCTGTCATGTGCTAAGCCTCTTGCACTTCTGTCTGTCCATAGTCAGTCTTTTGATTTCTGAATATTTGTCTCCTTTTATATTGTCCAGCATTTGATATCTTCATTTTCCTCTTCCGCTTTTTCCCTCCACCATTCCTTCTATTCCTTCCTTCAATAAACATTCCCTCCTCAAACAATCTTCAATCCAGTTCCGTTTTCTCTTTCTGATAACTTTCAGCATATTTTTTTCTTCTCCAAGTCTTCTTGAAACTTCTTAATTCCTTACTCGGTCTTCACTTTTTCCATTCTTCTCCATATCCACATCTCTAGTGCCTCCAATCTTATTTCATCTTCCTTCCTCAATGTCCTGGTCTCCTAACCATACAGTGCAACTCTCCAGATGTAACATCTGGCAAGCCTTTTTCTCAGATCTTTGTTTAGTGGTCCACAAAGTAATTTCTGTTTCCTCTTGAATCCTTCTTTTTCCATTGCAACTCTTTGCCTAATTTCTGTTGAGTAGTGAATGGATGAGAATAAAAAAATAGATTACTAATGTTTGCGGACATACCAAATTTCAGAAAGATATCTTTATTAATCTGGTCGCAATCCATTCTCCCACCTTGGGATACAGTATATTTCCTAGATGACGGAATGGATTGCGGATACATTAATAAAGATATCTTTGTGAAATCTGGCTGAATTACTACTCGGGCATGTTCATAAGTCTAATTTTTCTTTATTTTGATTTATACAGTAGTTATTGAAATGAACTCGACTAAAAGCACACGATAAAACTTCCGCCATTTTATTATTCTGTAAAATTAAAAAACTGCTATTACTCTGTGCGCAATAGCCTATGGATTAAGAAAATTGTTTGTTTTTAGATTTCAGATAAGAATGGCGGACTGCAAGACTTCCATTACGAACACACCTCGTTTTGGACAGAGCAACCTTAACTCCTCGGATGGTGGGCTTAATGATGACTGAATTTCTTAAAAAATCGGAAAATTCTGTTCAGGAATCAATAAATAGTGTACAAAAATGATTTTCGTTGATGGTCTCATGAGGTTCTTGAAAAAAATCGCAAAAACCGCTTATTTTATAAGCTAACTGAGGAGAAGGGACCCTTGAGGTATTTCAAATCTGTTTTTGTAACCACTGAGAATGCTTGTTTGTAACTTCATACGGTTTCTTTTTAATTCGTGTAAAACATTATCAACGGTTTGGAATCAAACATATTCACAATTTAGTTTTTGGTTCTATATCTAGATCAGTTTGCTAGCAGATAATCGATAAAGCAAGTGGAAGGGCCGACGAGTCTGAGGTGCTCTCTAGCACCGAGTAGCGACATAAGAAATTAATTCGGAGGAAAACGTCCCTCTGCAGAGCCAGACGGCAGATGGCAGAACAAGCGGGGAGGAGCCGAGCCTCGTACGCCGCGCTCGCGGAACAGCCGGTGGAGTTTGTCCCGGAGGAATGTGCTCATAGTTTCGCGCCAACTTGGCGATATAATACTCGCCGCTTGTCTTTAATTGCATTGCTGGCGGAATTATACCCGTCTAGCCGCAGTCGGCTGCGGCCCGCGCCGCCCACCAGCGGCCGCGCTCCGTCGCTGTCGCTTCTGCTCTTGGCCGCTCGCTGCTCGCCCCGAGGCGCGCAAAGTCCTCGGCGCAAGTTTCCCCTCTCTCGCTTGACTCTGCAACGGGCTGCCGCCACTCGCTGGAGGGTAATAATAATTTTCCGAGGCCGTGGGATTTTCAGTTGGCTTTTCCCTCAGACAATACGCATGCACAGTTCACGTGCTACGGTTGCTTTTGAGAAAACGTTCGTTTGATACTTGTGTCAGAAACCTTTACTTTATTTAAATTTCTGTAGATACAAAAGAAACGAAACTGATGTTATTTATTTATTTACTCGTTCGGCATCACAGAGGCATAATTTACAATATTCTTATCACTATATACTAAAAAAGAAAACAATATAATTCTACACTATATTAGATATGTTTTGAGCCACTCTATGGCTGAGTCACTGAGTCTATGTATGTCCATGAGTTCACCACCATAGCCATACCCTTTGCACACGAGTAGATGGTCCATTGTCTGTATTTCACCGCACTCACATACAGCGCTGTCTGCCAGGCCCCACTTGTTCATCAGGTGTTTACATCTCCCAACACTCGTTCTGACCTGGTTTAGAGCTGTCCACACTCTTCTTGGTAGGTTGAAGCCATCAATCTTCTTGTTCGGATCGTGTACTAAATTTTTGTTCTTAAATTCACTTGCCGACCGTACTTCGTTCCAGGCCGTTCTCGGCTCAAAGGCTTGTAGTTCTTCACAGATTTTCCAAAAGGGTGATCTGGATTTAAGCCTGTTTGTCGGTGTCAGATCTTGGTGGATAGGGAGGTCCGGGTTGTCTTTAATTTTCCTGTAGGTTTTTAGGGCTAGCTGTGATCGCCTGATTTCTGGAGGCTCTATGTTCGCTAGTACAGGAAGCCATGCACAGGGGGTGGCCCTGAGTGTTCCCGAGATTATTCGCATTGTCTCCCTCAGCTGGACATCCACTTTAGATACGTGTGCACTTCTCCTCCAGACTGGTGAACAGAATTCAGCTACACTGTAGACAAGGGCTAGTGCTGAAGTTCTCAAAGTGCTCGCTCCACATCCCCATGTTGTTCCAGCCAGCTTTGAAAGGATAGCATTGCGGGATTTTAGTTTTTGCTTTGTGTCTTCGAGCAACACTGATGTAGTATTGTAGAAATATTTTGGAACATATAGTGTGTTATGAAACACCTCGAAGAAAACCAGCTGTGGACACATAACTAGCAGAGACTGAGAAATCATCTTTCTTGTTAATGGTCTCTTTGTTCGCACGAAGTAAAGAGTTCTAGGGGAAAACTGCATAAAGTGACTACCCTATGGAAAATGTTGTTTTCCTCTGATATAATGTCACAGATAAGCACATGCAGTATGCAGGTGATTCAGTTGTGCGTACATGTATTTTATGCAACCCAAAACGCCTTGAAATACCAAGCAAAAATTTTCATATTCTCTTGCTCGCTACGCGCAAGCTGTTAGTCCAACAGAAAATATGAACAGGATAGTTTTGTAAGAAATTTAATGTAGTTAAATTTTGTACTGGGATAAGTTTCAACCAGAGGCCGTAATTTTTCAATTATCTAAGAAAAACGTAAGAAAGCGACCTTCAACGCATTTTTCTTGAATAACTCGAAAATCTTGATAATCAGCGAACCACAATTTAGTACATTAAATTTCGAACAAAAATGTCCTGTTCATTTTCCTGTACGGCTAATAGTTTGCAGTCAGCGAACGAGAGAACACAAAAGTCTCTCGCGTGGCTTTTGAAGGCGTTGCGGGTTGCGTAAAACCAATAGGTTGCGGTGGCTGAATCACTCTGTTAAGTTTCAACAGTGTACATTCTGTAACAAAAAAAATGGTTGAAATGGCTCTGAGCACTATGAGACTTAACTACTGCGGTCATCAGTCCCCTAGAACTTAGAACTACTTAAACCTAACTAACCTAAGGACATCACACACATCCATGCCCGAGGCAGGATTCGAACCTGCGACCGTAGCAGTCGCGCGGTTCCGGACTGCGTGCCTAGAACCGCTAGACCACCGCGGCCGGCATTCTGTAACAGTGAAACAGTTATATTATTATTCAAATCCTGCTTATTTATAAAAAAAAAGTGATGTTAAAAGAACTTTACCGAGAGAATAGCACTAAGCGGCCAAAGGAAGAGAAATGAAAAAAAAAAAAGATTCTAATGAAGTGGAATCTTGTTTGCTAAGGTTTAACTTTCGATGTCTCTTCCTAAACTGTGGCACCCAATCGTTGTCTGCCATATTTTTCTCTTTTTGTTGAATAAGTGTGGTAAATTATCCCGCTGAGAAATCTGACATGTCAAATGACATAACCATTTACTAATATGCCACAAATATATTAGTTTTCTGGCAAAAGTATGTTTAAGCAGCTCTTCCTGTTGCTCTTTTTTGAGTTGTTGTCCTTGTGCTGTTCAGTCCAAAGACTGGTTTGATCCAGCTCTCCATGCTACTCTATCCTGTGCAAGCCTCTTCTCCTCCGAGTAACTACTGCAACCTACATCCTTCTGACTCTGCTTGCTGTATTCACCTCTTGGTCTCGCTCTACAATTTTAGCCCCCCGGCTGCCCCCTCTCGTACTAAATTGCTGATCACTTGATGCCTCAGAATATGTTCTATCAACCGATCCCTTCTTCTCGTCAGCTTGTGCCACAAATTTCTCCCTCCCCAGTTCTATTTACTACCTCCTCATTAGTTACGTGATCTACCCATCTAATCTTGAGCATTGTTCTATAGCACCACATTTCAAAAGCTTCTATTCTCTTCTTGTCTAAAGTGTTTATCATCCATGTTTCACTTCCACACATGGCTACATTACATACAAATACTTTCAGCAACGAATTCCTGACATTTAAGGCTATACTCTATGTTAACAAATTTCTCTTCTTCAGAAAAGTCTGTCTCGCCATTACCAGTCTACACTTCACACACATCAAAAAAAGTTTTGCATCACCTCGGTTCCCAGTGTTCCGGAACCTGTACAGAAAATTGGACTAGAGATCAACAGAAACATCATTTCCACCCTTTTTTTTATTGCTGATGAAAACCACACACTGCATGTCGTACCACGATACAGCGAGACCTTCAGAGGTGGTAGTCCAGATTTTTGTACACACCGGTACCTCTAATATCCAGTAGCACGTCCTATTGCATTGATGCACGCCTGTATTCGTCGTGGCATACTATCTACACGTTCATGAAGGCACTGTTGGTTCAGATTGTCCCACTCCTCAACGGCGATTCGGCGTAGATCCCTCAGAGTGGTTGGTGGGTCACGTCGTCCATAAACAGCCTTTTTCAATTTATTCCAGGCATGTTTGATAGGGTTCATGTCTGGGGAATGTGCTGGCCACTCTAGTCGAGTGATGTCGTTATCTTGAAGGAAGTGATTCACAAGATGTGCATGATGGTGGCGCGAATTTGGTACATGATGACGAATGCCTCGCCAATATGCTGCCGACATGGTTGTACTATCGGTCGGAGGATGGCATTCACGTATCGTACAGCCGTTACGGCGCCCTCCATGATCACCAGCGGCTTGCGTTGGCTCCACATAATGCACTTGCTGGACAATGTGTCTTAGGCGTTCAGCCTGACCGGGTTGCCTCCAAATATTCTCAGACGATTGTTTGGTAGAAGGCATATGCGACACTCATCGGTGAAGAGATCGTGATGCCATTCCTGAGCGGTCTATTCGGCATGTTGTTGGGCCCATCTGTACCTCGCTGCATGGTGTTTAGGTTGCAAAGATGGACCTCGCCACGGACGTCGTGAGTGAAGTTGCGCGTCATGCAATCAATTGCCCACTGTTTTAGTCGTAACACGACGTCCTGTAGCTCCACGAAAAGCATTATTCAACATGGTTGCGTTGCTCTCAGGGTTCCTCCGAGCCATAATCCGTAGGCAGCGGTCATCCACTGCGGTAGCAGCCCTTGGGAGGCCTGAGCGAGGCATGTCATCGACAGTTCCTGTCTCTCTGTATCTCCTCCATCCGAACAACATCGCTTTGGTTCACTGCGAGACGCCTGGACACTTCCCTTGTTGAGAGCCCCCTCCTCCCCCCCCCCCCCCCCCTGGCCCACTGGTGGAACAGAGTAACAATGTGGACGCTATCGAACCGCGGTATTGATCATCTAGGCATGGTTTAACTACAGACAACACGAGCCGTATACCTCATTCCTCGTGGAACGACCCCCTCCGTCTAATAGGCGCTGCTATTGCATGGTTTTTTACATCTTAGGGCGGGTTTAGTGACATCTCTGAACAGTGAAAGGGACTGTGTCTCTGATAGGATGTCTACAATCAATGTCTTTCTTCAGGATTTCTGATAAACAGCATGATGCAAAACTTTTTGATGTGTGAATATCCTCCCTATCTCGGCCGTTATTATGCTTACGAAATAGCAAAACTCATGTCCTACTTTAAGTGTCTCGTTTCCTAATCTAATTCCGTTTGCATCACCTGATTTAATTAGATTACATTCCATTATCCTCGTTTTACTTTTGTTGGTGGTCATCTTATATCCTCTTTTCAAGACACTGTTCATTCCGCTCAACTGCTCTTCCAAGTCCTTTGCTGTCTCTGACAGAATTACAATGTCATCGGCAGACCTCAAAGCCTTTATTTCTTCTCCCTGCGTTTTTATTTCTACTACAAATTTTTCTTTTGTTTCCTTTACAGCTTGCTCAATATACAGACTGAATAACATCAGGCATAGGCTACAACCCTTTCTCACTCCCTTCTCAACCAATGCTTCCCTTTCGTGCCCCTCGACTTTTATAAGTGCCATCTGGTTTCTGCACAAATTGTGAATACCCTTCCGCTCCCTGATTTTACCCTGCCACATTTGGAATTTGAAAGAGAGTATTCCAGTCAACACTGTCAAAAGCTTTCTCTAAGTCTACAAATGTTATAAACATAGGTTTGTCTTTCCTTAACCTATCTTCTATGAGAAGTCGTAGAGTCAGTATTGCGACCCTTGTTCCCACTTGTTTGATTCCACATCTGAAATTCACAAAACTCTTCTTGTCTTCCGTAGCATCACGGTTGTTTTAGGAACTCTTCTTTTAAGTGTGTTTCTTGTGACACTGAATAGTTTGGCTGCTGTAGCTACCGTCATCTTTTCTTTTCTTAGAATCCAATGCCTGTTGCATAACTTGGGAAGCCCATTATTGTTTTAGAGATTTTCCTAAATAGTTTGGTGCATCTGAACACAAAGCTATCATGAAAAAACATCCTTTTTCATCAAGTTGTTAATGCACCAATGCGTTAATATATTCCTTTTACGGAAACATTAATATCTTATCAACTCCGTTGTCTTCAAACACGGTAAATAGATTCCAAAATATTTATTCGGGGAAACTGCCATCTTGGCCGCTTTATCCCGTCAGGCGACTGGCCACCATGCCCGAGTGGATCCCATTCCGCATAATGTTATCTGAATACGAAATTATATAACCTGCACAATACAGGAAGACATGGTTGAGAAACCGAAAATATGATGATTTACCAGCTTAGCAGCAATTAACTGTCACAATATCTGCACGCTGGGTCCCCTGTGCGTCTTCAAGCGGATTTTCTCTGGTGCTTCGACAGTTACCTGTAATTTCATTTTTTCAGTGCATAACTGGAATTAGCTTAGACAAACACCGCTAATAACGTCTCTCATGCGACGACCAGTGTCGACGGGAAACGTCGTTACAAACAAAATGATTTTTAAAGCGGAATTTTATGTGTCCATTCGATGTAGCGGTCCCAAAATTACACTAGTGCGATATTTGTTTTATCTATATGTATTAACTTGACTTATCTTAGAAGAAAGATTAAGGAAAGGCAAATCTACGTTTCTAGAATTGTAGACTTAGAAAAAGCTTTTGAGAATGTTGACTGGAATACTCTCTTTCAAATTGTGAAGGTGGCAGGGGTAAAATACAGGGAGCGAAGGCTATTTACAATTTGTACAGAAACAAGATGGCAGTTACAAGAGTCGAGGGGTATGAAAGGGGAGCAGCGGTTGTGAAGGGAGTGAGACAGGGTTGTAGCCTATCCCCGATGTTATTCAATCTGTATATTGAGCAAGCAATAAAGGAAACAAAAGAAAAGTTAGGAGTAGGTATTAAAATCCATGGAGAAGAAATAAAAACTTTGAGGTTCACCGATGACATTGTAATTCTGTCAGAGACAGCAAAGGACTTGGAGGAGCAGTTGAATGGAATGGACAGTGTCTTGAAAGTAGGGTATAAGATGAACATCAACAAAAGCAAAACGAGGATAATGGAATGTAGTCGAATTAAGTCGGGTGATGCTGAGGGAATTAGATTAGGAAATGAGACACTTAAAGTAGTAAAGGAGTTTTGCTATTTGGGGAGCAAAATAACTGATGACGGTCGAAGTAGAGAGGATATAAAATGTAGACTTGCAATGTCTAGGAATGCGTTTCTGAAGAAGAGAAATATGTTAACATCGAGTATAGATTTAAATGTCAGGAAGTCGTTTCTGAAAGTATTTGTATGGAGTAAAGCCATGTATGGAAGTGAAACATGGACGATAACTAGTATGGACAAGAAGAGAATAGAAGCTTTCGAAATGTGGTGCTACAGAAGAATGCTGAAGTTTAGATGTCACATAACTAATGAGGAGGTATCTAAGAGAATTGGGGAGAAGAGGAGCTTGTGGCACAACTTGACTAGAATAAGGGATCGGTTGGTAGGACATCTTCTGAGACATCGAAGGATCACCAATTTAGTATTGGAGGGCAGCGTGGAGGGTAAAAATCGTATAGGGAGACCAAGAGATGAATACACTAAGCAGATTCAGAAGGATGTAGGCTGCAGTAGGTACTGGGAGATGAAGAAGCTTGCACAGGATAGAGTAGCATGGAGAGCTGAATCAAACCAGTCTCAGGACTGAAGACCACAACAACAACAACAACATTAACTTGGACAGTAAAAAACGAAAAACAACCAGTACTCCAGCAGCGACTCAGCAGCACTGCTGCATGGTGGTTACAGTCAGCTGCAGCAGTACTGGTTGTTCTTCGTGTTTTATTGTCCAGGTTATTACATATCAATAAAAGTATCACACTAGACTAATCTGGGAACGCTCTATGGGTTGGGCACGTAAGATTTCACTTTAAAAATCATTTTGTTTGTAGCGAGAAGCAAACTGACGTTTCCCGTCGGTACTAGGCGACGCTTGAGAGACGTCATGAGTGGTGTTTGTCTGAGCTGATTCCAGGCACGAATTGCAAAACGAAGTTCCGTATATCTCCCGAAACACCAGAGAAAAAGCGTCTGGCGACTGTTTTTGACATTGCCTCAGATAAGACGTAGAAAAACCACAAAATATTTCACTGCAGTGGCTATTGTGCAACTATCACCATGATACTCGCAGAAAAAAACCAAAGAAGTCTCTTTGAATAGCTTCAAAAATTCGCCTCTAGGGGGCAGCAGTCTCAGAGAGATGTACTGGACCATTCACATCCTCAGGTGACTATAGCCACCTTTAGCCTATCGAAAGGAGATCTCAACTTCATTCTACATTTATAGATTTTGAGAACGCTTTTGACGTTGTTCATCACACTCGGCTTGTAATCACATTGCGTCCCAATGGAGTAGCGTCTCACCTGTGAGGCTGGATTCGTGATTTCCTGTCAGAAAAGTTGCAGTTCGCAGCAGTTGGCGGAAATTACTCTAGTAAAGCAAAAGTTATATCTGGGCTTGTTCTAGGGAGAGTTATAGGCCCTGTACTGTTCTTAACCTATAGAAAAGATTTAGGAGACAAAATGAGTAGGTCTCTTGGACTGTGTGCATACGATGCAGTCGTTTACCTTCTACTAAAGTCAGCAGATCGAAACAAATTGCGAAATTATGTAGGCAAGATATGTGCATGGTGCATAAAAGCGGCACTTGACCCTAATAAGTAACAAGAGGAAGTCCTTCACTTTGAGTACTAAAAACAAATACGTTAAATTTCGGTTACATGATAAATGACACAAATTTTAAGGTAGTCGGTTCAACTAAATACCGGCCGATTATAATCATGAACGGCTTAAACGGAAACCATCACATAAAAATGTTGCAGGGGTTGGCGGACCGAAGACTACGTTTTGTTGGCAGAAAATTTCTTAGGAGCATCAAATCTGCTGAAGAGATTTCCTACACTACGCTTCTCCGTCTTCTCAGAAGTACTGCTGCCCGGTATGGGGTCCTTACCAAATAGGACTGACGGAGGATGTCGGGAACGTTCAATGCAGGGCCGGTGATTTTGTACTATCGCAAAATATGGGAGATATTAGGGAAGCAAACACTGAAACAGAAGTGTTTATTGTTACAGAGAGAACTTTTCATGAACCTGCAGTCAGAAATTGTGTCCAGAAAATGCCAAACTATTCTGTTGTCTTCCACCTTTAGAGTAAATAGTAGACTGTTTCTTGAAGAGGACTTTGGTTCAGGCTTTCCTCAGATTTTAAAATGACAGCAGGACAGTTACATCTGCCAATCCTATGGTGACGACTTTATTCTTGGAATACGATTGTGGTTGGGTCTTTCCTCAAAATTAAAAAAAAATCACCCGTTACATAGATTCTTCAACCTTTGATTTAAACTACTTTATGAAATCAATTCTTTTGAGGAATAGCATTAAGAATTAAAACTAATTATTTGGTTGTTTTTTCTTGAAGGTTAAAAGTCATCTCACAAATCTGAAATCTTCCTGTTTACCAGTACTAGATGTTTCTCGAAAACTATTTTTGTGCCGAATTTTATTGAAAATAGAAAGCTCTCTTTTAAACTGAATATCTTTAAAGTAAAGTACTTCTTGAAATCAAATGGAAAATTGTGTCCTTATTCTGATATTAGAGTCACATGCCGGTAATTTTGGAATTTGTTTCTGTACTTGTGTCGCACTTTTTTGCTTAAGAATGCAGTTCCGTATAGGAAGGTAATCGAGGAACTCTTGCAGGCTTTGCTATTCGGTTTTCACAGTGTATTAAGTGAAATGTAGAGATACAAAATTGTAAGTATTGTGTTTTGGTTTCGGGAAAAACTTCCAGTCAGGTCGCTGGACGCTCGTAATTTCAGTTGCTTGAGACACAATCCTGGTGATAACCGCTAACATGTTTCATGCCCAATTGTATATCAAAATGCTTTCGTTGAACAGGAGGAGCCAGTGTATGGAGCAGCTGTTTTCTTGCCACGTAGTAACCAAACAACTACAGTGGAGTTGAAATTTGTCTGATGATAGTATTATGTTACAAAACCACCAGTAAAATTAAAGTAAATGGGTCATAAATTTTGTTTCTATTAACTTCAGTTGCTGACGTTACTGCAAGACGCCAACAATTCTGACCTAAAAGAACGTATTGGTTGGTATTTAAATAATGGTCTTCAGATTCACAAGGTGATGTGTACAGTCTTGAAATCTGAAAGGACGATGATGCCTTCGGCTCTTGGCATAATTATCTAGTTGATGGATTTGGATGCAAATGAGACTAGAGAGGACGCTATTAGTTATCAGTTGAGCTGCTTACCATACCCCTAAGCTGCTATAGGTCTGATCCCTGGTTAACTATGGGGATGGGAAGCTCCCCATAAGATCATGCAAATTTAAGAGATGCAGTGGATAATGTACGATTAAATGATGATTACTAGGAGTGGTTCAGTTAAGCAAAAAAGTATTGCTACCATACCTCACACGGACGTATACTAACGAAGGGATTCATCAAGAAAGTAGCAGTCATTATACCAATCTGCTTTATTGTCATAAGACGTCAAACATAGTGATTTACTCATTGAATCAAGGACCTGAACATTTAATAAGAGGACAAAACGTTAAAAAACTAAACTACAATCTTGAGACAGGTGGGTGGATTCATAAAATCACAATATGAAATCGTATTGTGGATATGGCCAACAACTGTTGAAAAAGGTTAGTGACTTGAAAACGATTCACAGCAAAGCAAGAACGAACATCAGTACTTACGCCAAAGAGCATGCCGGGTGCGACTAGCTGACTGTAAATATTAAATCTATGCAATGAAACTCTGATGCGAATAAACTAGTTTCGCATCTCTCTCGTGTCAGCAGCAGTATCAGCAGAGCATATTTATTGCTCTTAAACTGTGCGAGTGTAGAATGTGGCTGCAGTAGCGGCTGGCAGTTATGAGTCCACCTCGGCCTCTGTACCTCACATATCTCTCTGTATTTCTCTGCAGTGACCTGGAACAACTGTGTTTCCTGATCTCTCTTCAGTAAATGTATTCTCAGTGGTGAAGTGTGTTCCGATTTTCTCTTAAAACTTAGCTGGTTCTCCCAGTGTCGAAATTTCAACATCCAATATCAGTAAACCTAGTGAGTTGTAACCAATAATAATTTCATGAACAAGTTTAACAATTTCTTACTCTCACGGATTTTGTGATGGTTAACCAATTGGGTTGACATTGTAATTCTGTCAGAGACAGCAAAGGACTTGGAAGAGCAGTTGAATGGAATGGATAGTGTCCTGAAAGGAGGGTATAAGATGAACATCAACAAAAGCAAAACGAGGATAATGGAATCTAGTCGAATTAAGTCGGGTGATGCTGAGGGAATTAGATTGGGAAATGAGACACTTAAAGTAGTAAAGGAATTTTGCTATTTGGGGAGTAAAATAACTGATGATGGTCGAGGTAGAGAGGATATAAAATGTAGACTGGCAATGGCAAGGAAAGCGTTTCTGAAAAAGAGAGATTTGTTAACATAGAGTATAGATTCAAGTGTCAGGAAGTCATTTCTGAAAGTATTTGTATGGAGTGTAGCCATGTATGGAAGTGAAACATGAACGATAAATAGTTTGGACAAGAAGAGAATAGAAGCTTTTGAAATGTGGTGCTACAGAAGAATGCTGAAGATTAGATGGGTAGATCACATTACTAATGAGGAAGTATTGAATAGGATTGGGGAGAAGAGAAGTTTGTGGCACAACTTGACTAGAAGAGGGGATTAGTTGGTAGGACATGTGTCGAGGCATCAAGGGATCACCAATTTAGTATTGGAGGGCAGCGTGGAGGGTAAAAATCGTAGAGGGAGACCAAGAGATGAATACACTAAGCATATTCCGAAGGATGTAGGTTGCAGTAGGTACTGGGAGATGAAGAAGCTTGCACAGGATAGAGTAGCATGGAGAGCTGCATCAAACCAGTCTCAGGACTGAAGACCACAACAACAACAACCAATTAGGTACGGCTTGGGAAAGAAGGCAGAAAATCTCTCCAACTACATGACAGATTCCAGCCAAAGCCGAGTAAAAGCCTTGCACGTATGCACACACGGGAACTCATCTCTTCTACCGAAATAATTCGTATGTGCCAATCACAGAACCCCTGCATGGCATGCCAACACGCGATGGCTGATCCTGCGCCCTGAAGCTCTGTGTTTTCACCTGGCCTTCAGATCTTATGTAGCTAAAAATGAGTCCTTTTAGCTTCTTTCAGAGTGTAGTTTTTATGGTACACAGCCTAGCTTCTGCTACACTCCTGCTGTACAGACATGGCAGACTGCTATTTCCTGTTCGACCCTTGCCTAGAGATGGCTTTCAGCGCCAAACAACTTCATGACATTCCTGTTCTCATAAGGTAACTTCCCTGCTGCAGCCTAGCTAAAAAGCCCGCACGCCTGCAGAAATGACAGGTCTCCCTCACCGTATTAAGAGGAAAAGAGATGAAGAAGAAATTAGCAGTGCAATCATTGGCAGTAGTAAATACTGTGTGCTGTTATCATGTGGCGTTAAAAATTTCACTATACTGCTTATCGGGCTCTGCATATTACATTGCAAAAATTGGTTATGTGACAGTCTGAGTAGATGCTGTCAGATAACAATGTAATGTGAGAAAAGACGTGGGATGAGTACTGCAAAGGGTCCAGAGCTGTGATGTAGGTGGTAGGAGGCATATGAGATTACAATAATGTGGGATGGACATGTTGGAGCTTTCAATTTAAATGAAACTCATAGGATATATTAGAGCTTAAATTATTCTACGGAAAGGAGGTGGAGTGTGCGGAGATGTATGGAAGTTTTCACTTCCCACTCTCCAGTTCTAGTCGATTTTTCGTTTTGATTTTATACCAATTTTCATTACTTTAGAAATGAAGATTAGATAAGCTAAATGTTGTGACTAAATTTTCTGCAACCTGATGCGACAGATTAAATAATATATGAAATAATGTAATCATAACCAATTGTTTCATGTGACTCACATCTTACTATATATTCCCAATAGTTTAACATAATATTTACTAAGTTAATATGATGGTTCACAACGACATCTACCTCATTTTAAATATGGGCTACAACAGATGATATAAACAACTTTTAGATGTCTTCTTCTCTGTCTTGGACTGACAGGGTTAGAGAGACCCCCACCAACGTCATTGATCCCTCCATCCTACATGCGTCAAGCTGAGAAGAGTCCTCAGATAGGAAGACAAAATCTGAGGAACCAGATTGTAACGAGAGTCGATAAAATTAAAAGGTAGAAGTAAGCAGAAGTGAGAGAGGGGTAAGAAGGTGGAGGTGGGTGACGTGCTCTGCCCAGAAACCAACTGGAGGCCTTTGGGACACGTTTTCCGATGGGAGATGCACCCTCTGCGTCTCACCGCTGTTTCCTCACTCTTATTACCACAAAAGACTAGCATCTCAGACATGTTGATAAAATCTCCGGAAAGAGAGCAATGACGATGAGACAGTAAACGACTGACAGACACAAAAGAATAAAAAAATTTTAAAAGGTGTAGAGAGTAAGAACCAAGCCAGACCACTGAGCAAGGGCAGCCATGGTTCCCTTGGGTCTTAGCAATCGTTGGGGCAAGAGGTTAACGAGGCCAATGTGTCTGACTTGAAGAAGAGTCGATCATGTTCCAGTAGCCCCTTCTCTAAAGTCAGCATCCCGGTAGCCAACTTGGCCAACAGGTCAGCATGTTGGTTTCCTGGGATCCCAACGTGACCTGAGGTCCAGAAAAGGACGATCGACCACCCATCTTGATGAAGGTAGGAAGGAGATTCTGGAATGTCACGACCAATGGGTGTCGAGGGTAGTAATGATCAACTCCCTGAAGACTTGTCACTACTGATTAAGAATATCTCACTGGTCCAAGAATGAACTTAAATGAGGGCGCAAGCGATAACCACCATTTCTGCTCCAGAGTCAGACCACATCCACAGTCAAACTCTCAAACATCAAACTGTGGATTTTCGAAATCATGGCCTTGCGATTTTCAACCATATCTGCATTGAGGATGATTTCCCATCTCACTGTAAGTGTTATCATACTGGAACTGAAACTGGGTAAGCACCCACTTGAGATGACAAACAAGAGTCTTGGATGTTCACCTGTTTCTAGTGGCTATCAATGATCTAGCTCAGTTGTGGCACCTACAGAGTCACCCTCCAATTATGCTGACGATTTTTACATTTACTATTCCTCCTCCACTGTGGGTGTTGCTGAACGCTGACAGCAGGGTGTCATGTGAAAGGTAAAGTGCTGGAATCTCACCCACAGCTTCAAAAATGTTGTGTGAGAAATCTTATGGGATTTAACTGCTAAGGTCATCAGTCCCTAAGCTTACCCACTACTTAACCTAAATTATCCTAAGGACAGACACACACACCCATGCCCGAGGGAGGACTCGAACCTCCGCCGGGACCAGCAGCACAGTCCAGGTCTGCAGCGCCTTAGACCGCTCGGCTAATCCCGCACGGCCCCACAGCTTCTCTACGTTGACGACCAGCTGCTCAATATCTTGGAGTCTTACAGTTTTTTGGGACTGATCTTCGATGGCTGATTGACGTGTTCACCCATCTTCGCCAGCTTAATCGACCATGCTGGCCACACCTTTATGCTTTTCGCTATCTCAGTAACATCAGCTGAGCTGCAGAGCACCATATACTTTTGCGATTTTACAAAGCTATGATCTTATTCCATCATGATTATGGGAGTCTGATGTACGGCTCGGCATCACCTTCAGCATTTTGGGGTCCGCACTGTGATAGGTGCCCTTCGGACCATCCTTGTGAATAATAGCCTATTCCTGGAGACTGGCGTCTCTCCACAATTGCTGCTCCGTTATGTGATACACATTCGCTGCTCCCCTGTGCAGCCAAACTACCGTGACCTTTGTTCTTGGTAGGGAGATCCACCTCCCACAACAGAGGCCCAGAACTGGAATCACGATTGTAGTTCTCGTACAGTGCCTCAGCTCTGACTCCGACTTCCCCCATTGCCGTCTCTTGTCACGGAGCAATCACTTATGCCCCCCATGATACAGAACTCGTCCTTGGATCTCTCGACCTATCATTTGGACCGAAAGACTCAGTTAACCCCATGGTTTTCTGTCGTCTTTTCCTCGTGCCAGATGCACTTCCAGGTTCAGAAGTTGTATACTCTGACAATTCTATGGTCGACTCATGAACTAATCCAGTTTGTTCGAGAAATTTATTTGGCTACTTTGTTATAATCCATCCTTTTCCTACCAGTTTCGAAAAAAAAACACAAATGAAGAAAACTGCAGACTGCAGCTGCAAATCGAACACTGGTACACTGCTTCACAGCCAAGAAGCATTGACCGCTATGCCAATGACGCTTTCGTTTAACAGCGCATACTTTATGGCTACATAAGTGGATGCTGAAAAAGTTTCCTTCCTCGATTTCTGGTAAAATATGCATTTGTAAAACCTATAAGTGTCGATGAAAAATGTTCGCTTTCCAATTATCTATCGATCTTGTCAGTTCTGAGTCAATTGCGCGTCATGGACATTAGAGGTAGTTTCCTCAAAAACGGAGAGGTGTTGAGGCAATGTATCTTTGTCTCTTTCATTTGTACACAAACAACTCGCCAGGTATGAGCCGAATCGGTTGGCCACGTTTGAGCCTTCTCTTTGTTAGCTCCACATTGCCATGATTCAGTCCTTGAAGTTGTAATTTAACATTTTTTGACAGATGCGAATTAAGTAAGATTGTAAAATTTGCATTGTCTTCTAAAATAAGAAAACGAGAACGAAAATGTACGATGGACAGTGTCCTATGAGGTTGTTTGTCACACTTGTATTTTCGTCCGCAGCTCGTGGTCTAGTGGCTACCGTTGCTACTTCTGGATCGTGGGGCCCCAGGCTCGATTCCCGGCCGGGTTGGGTGTTTTCTCAGCCCAGAGACTGTGCGTTTGTGTTGTCTTCATCATTTCATCACCATCCTCATTATTCGTGACAGTGACTAGATTGAACTGGGAAAAGAATTGGACTGTGAAAAGAATTGGACTGTGAAAAGAATTGGGCTGTGAAAAAATTGGGACTTTGTACGGGCACTGATACCGTGCATTTGGGCGCCCCACAAAACAAACATTATCATCATGAACACTTGGATTTTATCTTTTATCGTGTAATGTATCATAGATGCTGGACTGCTTTTCATTGATGTGTCTTAGTTCATAACATTTTACGGCGCCAGGTACGAGCGGATTCCTAATATTTTGTTGTTATTTCTACAGCCTTGGTGGTAGTATTACGATTTCATACTTCAGTAATTCTTTACTCTTCTAACTGAGACTTGAAAATGATCTGCAGCACAGACTGAAACTGGTAATCAGTAATAAAAGTTGTGATCCAGACAGTATTTGTTTATTTATTGTATAAAAAGAGATGAGATTAAGGCTCCTAGAAGTAGTGTCAATTATGAAATACGTACCTAGTCAGGAGGAGAAAGAGGTGAAGAAGTTGGCAAAGTTTATAATTAAGGTTATGAAGTAGAACACTAAGATTAACTTAAAAATACTTATTTTCTACATAGTGTAACGCCAAAGTACTCTAAAGTTAAATTCACATGTGTTGAACATGTCCGCTGCATGTCACATTAACAAAAAAGTAGACAATTGTGGCTTAAACTGCAGATAAGAGAACCTTACATTTGTAAATCAGTGTCATTTACATGTAAGCTACATATTATCTCCCTTATAATTTCAGTATGTTCGGAAAAAATTCGAGGAAGCTTGGTATTAACTCTCATTTTAGCCATAATAAACGTTCTTTTAAATAAAGAAAAGGCAGTTTTTAAGAAAGACAAATAAACCTGCCAATGGTGAGTTTAATAAAGGAAAAAGAATCTTTATTAAATAATGAGATTAGTTACAATTTAGAATCTGTGTTGCACTGTAAGCAAGTAAAAGAAACAATCGCTCAGGTGTTTAATAAAGGAAAAAGAATCTTTATTAAATAATGAGATTAGTTACAATTTAGAATCTGTGTTGCACTGTAAGCAAGTAAAAGAAACAATCGCTCAGTGGCTTCGCTAGATGTTGAAAATTTATTTACAATTGTTCCTATTAGTTAGACATTGCGATGATTACAAACTATAACAAAGCTAGTTCAAGTAAAATTAACAACTAGCAGAGCTTCTAGAGGTGACACTTCTCGGTGCCATGTCTTTGTGGGTTTATAATATTTTGTTGTCATTTATTGCAATTTCACACTTTTGTAGTTCTTCATTGTAGTTCCTTTTATACTATTCCATGGCAGACTTTCTGCAGCACAGGGTGAAACCGGTAGTCGGTAATGAAAGCTGTGATTCAGATAGTGTTCATTTATTATAATTGACACGTTCGTATCGATATTTTTGTGTAAGTTAGGGGCAGTGCTTTGACTTTCAGTGTTTGTAGTGTCCTTAGGACGCCAAAAGACGATGCGACTTCCGTATGGTTTTTTCAAGACGATGACAAGCGCCTTACGATGGGAAAGCGGGCAGTACATTGAACAGAGAGTCTGTGTAAAGTCATGGGTTCTTTCGTGGTAATTCAGTTACTGGTTTGAAGCAGTTTCATGCGGAATGGAGGTTTTTTAGGTGTCCCAAAGGCAGTGAACATCGTACTCGTGTGCAATAATATTGATAATGCTCATGGGAACTAGCCCCATGTACTCACTTATTTAAATCCGAAAGGGAATATCAGCAGTAGTTTGTTTATATTTTGGTGATTTAAATCTATCTGTAACTACTGCACCGACAGTGCGGTATCTCACCGTAAACGGCTTTTGTGATGAGCTGCCTGAGCTGAAATTCGGTTTAAATGAGTGCGTCTCGGCCAGACGGGCCATGTAGTTAGTTATGTACCGCGACATTGATGTTGATAAATGAATTTATGTCGTCAAAATGTAGTAGAGGTGCAAAACTGGCACCCTATCGTAAAATTTATGTAATTGTTTTAAGATGTTATGATATGGTGGCAACATTGTTGTTTTTCTGTTTTAGAGCTCTAAAACTTAATTGTCCTACTGCACCTTTAAGTCTGGTGGGACAGCCTATTGGGAACTGCACCAAATGTAAATTTGTTTGTACTAACTTCTGAACACAGTTTTCAAGATGAGGTCTTAATGTCAGTTGTTGGTTACTGACTGGTGGTTTTGGTATAAATTACGGGTTGTAATTCGGCCTCTGTCACTGCAATTCTGCCTGTATTAAACGTTTCTTCTAATTATTGGCTCCTTTAATTTACTTAATTCATAGCGTTTTCTGATCCAGTTGTAGGAACTTTTTAATAATTTTATGTTAAATTTTATTTTTAAATTATTGGTGCTTTTAACTACTTTGACGTTAAGTTGATGCTTTAATTAGTGGCACTTTTAAATATTTAGTTGTCTATAAGATAATTCCATTCGCGCCTTTAAATCTTTTCATATTTACAATATTTGACGCATTGTAGATACTTTGCTAGTCATTTCATTTAATAATTAATTGTGCGCAAGGTAGCAGCGTGTGTCTCGTGCAAATTGCCTTTGGTAAAATAAACTGTAAAATTTTTCTGGCTGAGTATGAACTCAAACTCGTAACCACTTGCAGATCCCCACATTCTAAGCATCACAATGTCAAAAGAGATCACAGATCCTAGGCACGGTGTCAGTTATGAAATTCAGGTCAAGGCAGGCGAAGGAAAGTCAAGAATTTTGAAACATTTAGGCTTAAGGTTGTGAAAGAGAACACGAATGTTTAATTCAACAACATGGGTTTTTTACATGGTGTAACATCAATGAACACTAAAGTTAAATTAACAATGATTTAAGTACAATATTTTAAGTACTTCATGTGACATTAGACGACAAAGTAAATAATCATGGGTCTGCCTTCGTTTAAGAGACTCTTATAAATTTAAAGACATGCTTAATAAGAAATTACCTCTGTGTCATTTGCGTGTAAGTAACATGTTATCTCCTTTACAATATGAGCATGTTTGGATTTTATTGAACAAAAAATAGCAAAAGGGTAGATTATTATAAACGGATATGGAAAATATTGAGGGATCTTCGTATTACCTCTCACTTTAGTCACAATAGCTGATCTTTTGATAAAAAGTGAGACATGATTTATACGAAAGTCAGTAAATCTGCGCCAGAATGAATTTATCAAAGGAAAAATAACCTCAATACAATACAAGAATTTTAATAGACATGAAATGAAAGGATAATATAAGAGAATATGCAGCAGTAAATGAGAGATTCTTAACAGAAAGTCTAAAATGCGACTGTGTACATCTAACAGTAACAGGAACGCATGCACAGTATGAAGGGAAGAAGGAAGAAACAGACCCACGTTATGAAGAACTTCAGAAACATATAAATAAAACAAAGAATAAGTATCATGTAACTTAAGCGGAAGATCTAAATATTACAAACGGGAAAGTTCCAGTTTTCAATTTAGTAGACACCAATGGCGAAGACACTGTACATCAGAACGGAACAAACTAAGGTGATTCATAGCATTTAACATACTGAAGGCAACAAACACCTTCTTTAAGAAGATAAGTATGCACAGATTTACATGGCCTGCAAGATGTTGCTATTTACTAAATGATTATGTAATAATTAACCGAAAGTTGTAGACAATTAAGTATACAGAGGTAGAAATATAAATACAGACCACTACCCTGACAAATAAAAGGTTCCATTTAGGTGAAGGTGGGAAAAGCAAACACTAGAACATAAAATTAAAGAAAAAAAATTTAAACAAAACGTTTAACGTCTGTTACAAAAAGAGAGCTTAAATACTCTTTATAAGAACAGATTCACTACTGATCAATGAAATACCTACTAGTGAAGAATGGTTTACTACTAAAAATGCTGTAAAACATAGCAAGTGAAGTGCTAAGTGAAAAACATGGAGCAAACCGTAGAAGAGGTTTAAAAATTTGAGAGTATGGGATGCAAACAGCCATAAATAATAAGCAGAAAGCTATAATGAAAACTGACACAAGAAACGTTATACGCTAAAGAGCAATACCACTGGAAAAGAAGTGAAGCAAAGCGATAGTGATATCAGTCCACAGGATATCTTGAGACATTGTGGGACACGTTCGTAAGCAGAGTTGAAGATGAAATCCACAGGAGAAAACAAATAGAATATAAATTAATGAAACACCTAAGCAATTAAGAAAGAGGTACCGTAAGTCTAAATGTAATACAAACATCTGACTGTATTACACATTATGAAGGTCTGCAGCTCGTGGTCTAGTGGCTAGCGTTGCTGCGTCTGGATCAAGGGGTCCCAGATTCGGTTCCCGGCTGCGTTGGGGATTTTCTCTGCCCAGGGACTGGGTGTTTGTGTTGTCCTCATCATTTCACCATCATCATCGTCATTTGTGGCAGTGGCTAGAGTGGACTGTGGAAAAAAATGGATTGCTTAATAATTGAGACTTTGTACGGGCGTTGATGACCACGCAGTTGACCGCCCCACAAATCAAACATTATCATCAACACATTATAAAGGACTATCTTACGATCGAGAATTTAAAAAGCAGATAATAAAGAACAACTGTAAACAATGGATTGTTTAGATCTCGTGGAATTAAAGGCAGTTCTAAAAGAAATGGAAAAACGAAAATCAACAAGACTAGAGGGAATAAATCCCGAATTGTTTAAGCACAGAGGGATTGTCTTAAAATTAAGAATGGTTCATATCTGCAACATGTGCTGGGGGAAAGGCTTAATACCGGACGAATGGGAATAGCAAATGTCATTACAGTACATAAGAATGGCGAAAGAAGTAATATAACTACAGGGGTTTGATTACTCTAAATAATGCTTACAAAAGCAACAGCAAAATAATGGCTGATAAGCTTAGAAGTATTTCGGATATAATTTTAATGGAAGAATAAGGAAGTTTCCAGAAGGGAAGGTCAAACACGGACGATATTTGCCACTGAAACAGGTAACACAAAAGAGACGAGAATTTACGAGTAATTGGGAAATTCACGTAGCGTTTGCAGAGTATGAAAAAGCAATTTACAAAACTCGTAGAGAAGCTATGGGTATTAACGGAATAAGGGGTAATCCCTAACCTCGTGCTCCAAGTCGCAAAAAGCCTGTATGTGAACATCAGAATCAGAACTGAAACGGGTAAAGAGATAACATCTAAAATACCAACAAATCGAGAACTAAAACAAGGGTGTATCTTGTGACCAATATTGTTAAATGTTTATGGTAAATGACATCCAACAACATAGCGAAGATAAATTACAAATGGAATCACATAAAGTAAATGAAATAAATGCAAGCTACGACGTGACTACAGCTATAAAGGAGGCTTCCTAAAAAGCTGTGGGTTATAAAACGTGGGGCAAGAGATTTGTGTGGTGAGACTGAATAGTCCCTATGCTTAACTCTGAACTGATTGAAGAATAATAAGAATAACAAGAATCTTTATTAAGTAAGAGGTTGAGCTACGATTTAAAGTCTCTGTTACACAGTAAGAAAGTAAAAGAAACAATTGCTCAGGTAAAAGTTACACGTGACAGCGCTAAACTTAGGAGATTTGACCAGTTCAATACTGCTACGAAATTAACAATTTCTTACAACTTGAAAGTGCATCCCCAAATGTAGACCAAGCGAGTCATGCAATTTTAGAATATTTAAATGACTAACTTGTAAAAGAACAAATTATTATTATAAAGGCTGATAAGGGAAAGCCAACGGTCTCAGTTCATATTGGAGACTACATAGAAAAAAATGGAAAAATGCATGCAGAAAAATGTTAAGGAGGAAGCTAATGACTCGACAAGAAAATTTCAAACTGAAGAAGAAAGAAAATAGATGAGTGTCTTTCTCTTCAGTCGTAGAAAAGAAGTACTTAAAAGTTATGAAAGTTTCCATCCCGAAATTAGAAGCTCAGATTAAGTTCCATAAAGAGAATAAGAGTGTTCGCCCTATTGTCAATAATATTAGCTGTGCCAGTAACCGCCCCAGTGCACTGCTAGACGAAAACCTAAAAGCCTTATAGACTTCCCCAAAACGTTTAGCGTTGGGCAAAAACTAAAGACAATGATATAACTAATGACATCATAGTAGCATTGATAGATGTTAAAAATTTTCATATTAATTTACAGAGTACAGTAACCATTGTGATAATTAAAAATAACGTGCTAAAATATAACAAAGCCATTTTAACTGAAGCTTCTGGAGGTGACACTATCGTTTAATATCTTCATGTTTAATGATAGGAAGTACCAGCAGGTTGAGTGTCTGGCTACGGGTAGCATCAGTCTGGCTGGCACTTTAGCAGAGATCTATCTTAATGACTTGCATATTAACTTTTTCCAAAAGCATCAGTTGGTTAAAAATCGAGTACTGCACTACAAGAGGTATGTTGACAATACAATAATTTTATTTCATGGGAACGAGGACGGCATCCGGCGTTAGCTACGGAAATGTGTGTCATGCATCCTGAAATACAGTTTTATTTAGAAACAGAGAAAGATAATACCCTCAATTACCTCGGCTTAGTCAATTCAAAAGCTAATGGTAAACCAAATTCAGCACCTTTAGAAAAAAACTACTTGTACCGATACTATTATCCATGCGAAATCATGCCACCCTAAACGGTATAAGGAAGTTTATTTTCTTTCAATGTTTTGTAGGTTATGCGACTGCCCTTAGCACAGGACGACATCGATAAAGATGTTAAGATTTTGAAGCGGATCGCAGAAACAAATGGGCACGACAGCTCTACTGTTACGTGCATTTAGAACAGATTAAAGCGCAGACAACACGAACCTACACTAAAGAAGAAGTTTAATTTTGTCTGTACCATGACACAATTTCCAATAAAACTGAAAGATACCTGCGTAAATCAAACTTAAAAGTTTCATTTAGAACTGAAAATACTTTGGACAGAGGGATCGGCATACCTTTGCACTACGGTATTTATAAGCTAACTTGTGATAACTGGCAAAAGACTAAGCATACGCCTGCACAAAGTAAAACTGCGCTTGGTACGTTAAACATATATCAACGCGTAACCATGAAGTCATGAATACTGACAATAGCATGCAGATTTTGCTCAGAGGATTTATGGGGCAGTATCTTGACGTTATTTGAAGGACTTGAAAACTGTACTGACAAAAGAAAATAACCGGACATGAACCTTAAAGAACAGACGAATTTTCTGGTTATGTTACTTTAATATTTACGATGACATTCTCCAGTAGTCGTGCACAGGTGTGGTTGGTTATCACGCTGGTACTTGTCGCATGCACAAACACACTGCTTCCTGCCTCGCCGCTGAACCTGCACTGGTGGGTGGCGCGCTCTACCAGCCACTAATTTCTCAGAATATTACCATTCAGCATCTTCGCTAAGCCGTAGTATTTGTTAGCCAAAATCCACAGTTATTTTTGTAACTAGAGACCCATTTTCTCTCCCTTTTTACTTACAGTAAGCGTCATCAGTGTATTATTGCTTCTATTTATTTAAAAAAAGGCGAATTCTGAAGTTGTATTTTGATAGAAGATTCAAGCTGAGTGAACTGAATATGTTTGTAGACTTACACTGTCTTCTAAAATACGTAAACAAGAATGAAAAAGTGCGATGCACAATGTACTGTGAAATTCTTCATTACATTTGTATTTTGTCTTTGAGTGTGTAACATATCATACATACTGGAATGTATTTCATTAATGTGTCGTTCAATTCTCAATTTACATAAACTGTTTACTTTTAAGATGGAGGAATCTCTCTGAAGCTGTTTTAATGTACTGGCCTATGAGTTATTCGTGTGTTAAAAATGACTATACTAAATTTTTTCCCACCATGTACGTTGTATTTTACGTTAGTATTACACTACTGTTGACAAACTGCACTTTGCGGCGCCAAGCACGAGGGTCATTTTAAAAGTCCCGCATGCCGCACATGCACGACCGTTACGTTGGCGTGTTTAAGTTGAAGTTCATGTCAGCTGTGGACGAGATTTTACGCGTGACTGCCTTATATGCATTTTCTGTTTCGCATGGCTCTGTCGTGAGTAATTCAGTTTTAAAATAGAGCCTGAAACCAAGTCAGATTCGATTGCGCGTAGTGACCAGCATTTCTGCATGAAAATCGAAGTCCTATGTGGAAAGAACCGAAACGTAATTCACAGTGCTTTGAGAGAGGTGTGAAGGAATAATGTAGTGAATAGTAGCACAGTTGCACGATGGTCTGCTCGTTTTTGTGAACGTCGTGTATGCGCTGACGACAACCAAAGATGTGCAGGGCCATCAACTGCAGCAGACTACATGTTTCAAGTTATTGTTAATGACATTTTGAGAGAGGATCGACAAAAATATGTGAGGAAATTGCACATGAGGCCAGAATGTCCGTCGCTTCAGTTTCATGAAGCTTTACTGAAAGGTTAAAGATGAGAAAAGTTTCTGCCAGGTTGGTTCCACATGATCTGAGTGAAGAGCAGAAAGCAGGCCGCAAAACAATCGCAGAAGAAATACTTCAGCGTTATTGAACAATGTCTGAAAAGAATCATTGCACTTGATGAAACCAGGAAACGAGATTCTGAGCCAGAACTGAAGTCTCAGTCGTTCAATATCTGATTCCGGAATCTCTGCCTCACCATTAAGTAATCTAACTGAAATCTTCCTGTATCTCTGGGCCTTTCCAAGTATGCCTCCTGCTCTCGTTATACTTGAACAGAATATTCGCAATTACCATTTGAAATTTATTGAAGAACTTCGTTAGTCTTTCTTCTCTCTCATTCCTACCACCAAGCCCTTATTCTCCCGTAACCCTGTTTTCTATTCCTTCCCCTACATCCGCATGCCAATCGCTTTACGTACTGAGTTACCCGTTCAATATCCTCATATACTTTCTCCATCTCTTCATCTTCTGCTTGCGACGTCGGCCTGTATACCTGAACTGTTGTTGTCGGTACTGGTTTGCTGTCGATTCTGATGAAAACAAACCTGTCACTGAAATGTTCACTGTAACGTCCTATTCATAACGAATCATAGTCCCATTATATGATTTTCTGCTGATCTTCATATTATCCTATACCTGTCTGATCAGAAGCCATTGCCTTCTTTCCATTTCACTTCAGTGATGCCCACTATATTTAGAATCAGTTTACTATTTCCCTTTTCAGATTTTGTAGCTTGCCTATCACGTTCAGAGATCTGAAATTCCACGCAGCGACTCGTAGAACATTATCCTTTCTTTGGTTATTGAACCTTTTCCTGAGAATCATGTCCCCTTGGCAGTCCCTTGCCGTAGATCCGAAATGGGGATCAGTTCGGAATTTTTGCCAATACAATGAATCATGACACTTTTTCAGTTATAGGCAACATTTCTTGTAGGTAAACTTTATGTGTCTTTAGTGCTATGATTTCCAGTGCCGTCTGCACCCGCATGCCCTTGATCATTGCTGATTCTTTTGCCTTTTAGGGGTAGTTTCCCACCCAAAGGGCAAGATGCCCTGAATCTCTGAGCACCCGGTAGCAGAACGAGGACAACTTCTAATATCAGAAGTCTTCGGCCTCCATTACAGATGACTCGTATTCAAAATTTACGCAGTAGCGGGGTTCTAAAGCGGATCTGAGGACGTTTTGATTCCTAATCAATTACAATACCCCTAGAGAATAGGTATTAAGGCCTCCCAAGCTGTTAGACGTTCGTTGGATGGTTGGTTGATTTGGGGGAGGAAACCAAACAGTTAGGTTTCGGTCACATAGGAGTAGAGAAGGATGAGGAAGGAAGTCGGCCGTGCCCTTTCGAAGGAACCATCCCAGCATTTGCCTGAAGCGACTTAGGGAAATCACGGAAAACCAAAATCAGGATTTCCGGACTCGAGTTTGAACCATCGTCCTCCAGAATGTGAGTCCACTGCTCCACCTCGCTCGGAGCTGTTAGACGTGGGTCCCTCCTTGTATGTTGCACAATGTAGCGGTAAACTACTGCTTTAGTTGACCATGATCGACTACATCCTCTTCTTTGGGCAGCAGTGACTGTGATTTGGGGACGCTACCCGTGCACGTGAACGACACCACTGATCATTTATGGCGTGTGAAATAGACCAAATGTTATACTCGTGGGCCCAAACCGTCACACGTCGTCCAACTTCCAATTTTCCTTATCATTTATCCCGTGTGAAATCGGCCAACCAGATGTTGTCTCCAGGCCATGTTGTGAGTAACGAAGACCACCACCACAGTGCATCGTAACCGCTCGCTGACAGACACGGGGTGTCTTTTCCTCTTTCTTCAACCTTCTCTTGCTGCTGGGCCGGTTGCATTTGGTACTATAGCCACGCAGACCTTAAGCCATGTGACGACCAGCTTCCTGTACTAGACTGGGAGATCTCTGGCAACACACACTGAAGAGACAAAAGAACTGGTACACCTGCCGAATATCGTGTAGGGCTCCACGAACATGCACAAGTGCCACAACACGACGTGGCATGGAATCAATTAATGTTCGAAGTATTGCTGGAGTGAACTGACTTCATGAATCATGCAAGGCTGTCCATAAATCCATAAGAGTACGAGGGGGTGGAGATTTCTTCGGAACAGCACGTTGCAAGGCGTCCCACATATGCTCAATAATGTTCATGTCTGGGCACTTTGGTGATCAGTGGAAGTGTTTAAACTCAGAAGTGTGTTCCTGGAACCAGTCTTTAACAATTTTGGACGTTTGGGGCGTCGCATTGTCCTGCAGGAATGTCTGACGTCCGTCGGAATGCACAATGGACATTAATGGATGCAGGTGATCAGACGAGATGCTTACGTACATGTCACCTGTCAGAGTCGTATCTATACGTATCAATGGTACCATATCCCTCCAACTTCACACGCCCCACACCATTACAGAGCCTCCACCAGCTTGAACAGTCCTCGGCTGACATGCGGGGTCCATGGATTTCATGAGGTTGTCTTCATACCCGTACATGTCTATCCGCTCCTTACAATTTGATACGAGACTCGTCCGATCAGGTAACAAGTTTCCAATCATCAACAGTCCAATGTACGTTTTTTCGGTCCCAGGCGAGGCGTAAGGATTTGTGTCGTGCAGTCATCAAGGGTACATGAGTGGACCTTCGGCACCGAAAGCCCATACCGATGATATTTCGTTGAATTGTTCGTGCGATGATACTTGTTGATGGCCCAGCGTTGAAATCTGCAGCAATTTGCGGAATGGTTGCGCTTCTGTCATATTGAGCGATTCTCTTCAGTTGTCGTTGGTTCCGTTCTTGCAGGATCTTTTTCCGGCCGCAGCGATGTCGGAGATTTGAAGTTTTACCTGATTCCTGATGTTCCGGGTACTCTCGTGAAATGGTCGTAAGAGAAAATCCCCACTTCATCGCTGCCCCGGAGATGCTGTGTCCCTTCGCCCGTGCGCCGACTATAACACCTCGTTCAGACTCACTTAAATCTTGATAACCTGCGATTGTAGCAGCATTAACGGCTCTAACAACTGCGCTGGACACTTGTTGTTTTATATAGGAGTTGCTGACGGCAGCGCCCTATTCTACCTGTTTACATAACTCTGTATTTGAATACACACGCCTACACCAGTTTCTTTGGCACTTCAGTGTATTTCCGCAATTTCATTTGTTTCTGCTGTGCGGTTAATAATTTAAGTTAAGTTATCTATTTCATCGCCGGCCGGAGTGCCCGAGCGGTTAAAGGCGCTACAGTCTGGAACCGCACGACCGCTACGGTCGCAGGTTCGAATCCTGCCTCGGGTATGGATGTGTGTGATGTCCTTAGGTTAGTTAGGTTTAAGTAGTTCTAAGTTCTAGGGGACTTATGACCACAGCAGTTGAGTCCCATAGTGCTCAGAGCCATTTGAACCATTTGAACCATCTATTTCATCTTTAAGTTTTGAAGAGCAGTACAATTCCTACGAAGTCTCACTGACGAATTATTTGTTGTTACAGATCCCACACAACTGTCCCGTTAGATGATCAGAAACGACCTTTTTGATGTTGAAATGATGTGTCTCTCGTTTTATACCTAGGATACATAGCCATATCTCACACCAAATGCATTACAATGTATCCTTCGTCGGGCAGTGATGAGGAAATGCAAAAATTCTAAAGTGATCTGAATCTGCTAAAGAGAGTGCAGTGGACAAATAAAGTTTTGTCGTTCACAGGAAATATTACAAAAGCAATGGCATGACGTATTGAATTTAAAATCCATTCATCAACGTTAACGGTTTTGTGAACTGCTGATTTGGTTATCCTGAGGTTAAAATAGCCACCGCCTCCTCTTTGACGAGTCTGACAGGCCGTGGGTGTTGCTGCACGTACCCTTGTTCGATAAGCGAAGTGACCGTGAACGAAATATTAATTCATTTCCCACGTTAAATAATGGTGGTACTGGCACTGATTCGGACTTCGTATTTAAAAATTACAGGTTCTGTTTGGAACAAAAATATTTACGCGAAAAGTTACGAGAAGTAATCGGTGTGTTGGCTTTCGAGCAATGCACGCTATCCTTCCTGAAACATCTTCTCTAGAACAGAAAGTACGTGTCATGAAAACAACGTGAGAAGCCTATAAGAGACCACAATAACTGCAGACTCCTTTCTGTAGATATAACTATTATTCAGAATATATCAAATTACAAGATTGGCCACATAACGAGTACATACGCATCTAGAGGCGAAGCAGCCTGTGTCCCTGAATGTTTCTACAGTTTCTTTCTTTGACAACTGAGAGTAGATCCTTGCTATACATCGATATAACTATCCAAAAAGTTTCACTCACGTAATTCATATTTGGTTTCACTTATCACAAGATTTTAAACGCTTCTAGTCAACGTTTGCGCAGATACGTCACACAGTGACAGCAAGAACAAAAATATCAAAGAGAACTATATTGTATTTTATTTGCTATGGTTCAACAGGAATAAATGAATACATTTGCCCGCATACTGTTGTCATAAATTTTTATTTAGCTCAGAATCTAAGCGTGATAGAAGAGCACGAGAAAACAAATTAACATGTTGGGTACACATGAGAGAATTTCTGTTCGAAGAAGTTTGTGAAGTGGCGGAAAAACGCGACGAGAGTTTCGACAGAAACACGGGAAAGAGCGAGAGAGAGAGAGAGAGAGAGAGAGAGAGAGAGAGAGAGAGAGAGGGGGGGGGGGAGAGAGAGAGAGTAAAGAGAAAAAGAGTTGGTAGAAACAGATAAAGAGAGATGGAGAAAGAGAGAAAGAACGGATATGAGAGAGAGAGAGAGAGAGGGAGAGAGAGAGAAAGAGAGAGAGAGAGAGAGAGAGATAGACCTAAACAGAAAGAAAAAGGAGAGCTACGTTAGATTCCAATCTGTGGTGCGGCTGCGCTCTTTGTCGCACGAAAACGAGCTAGGGAGCGTTTACCATACCTTTCGAAACGCCGTATAAATGGGTCGTCATTGTGTGGAGACGCAATACGACGGCCACAATACGAGCAGACGCTCTGCAGAGTGACAACGGCGGCCGCCGTTTCAATGGCTTGAATGAGGCGCGGACGCAAGCGCTGGCGCGCCAGCAAAGTGGCGCGCCACTTGTCTGCTGGCGGCGTCGCTCGTGCTGTGTGGGCCGACGGCGGCGATATATGAATTCCTAGCCGCAGCCAAGACGCGGGACGCCTTTCGGAATAGAAATGAGGGCGTCTGCGGCCACGCGGGCAAGCGGATTGTGTACACTTCTTAGAGGAGAACTTACGCCACTTGTCATGCGCTCCTTTATTTCGGCGCTGGAAACTTTGATCTTTTTCTGTGGTTCTGTGTGTGAATATTTCGCCTTCACACAGTTCCTAGTATTTTGTTGTGCGCCCATACATGTCTTCAAATGTCGATTATATTATGTTATTTCTTATTTTCTAATTTTTGAAAAGTTTTGTCAGTAATGTTTGACGAAAGCCGACGACTGTACAGACAATGATTTTGTTATTACACTATCTTCTTCTACTGCCAGTCACGATTTTCAATATTTCTGGCAACACTTGTATAGAGAAATAATTCAATTTGTTTTTCGCGTATTAGGGCATTCATGCGTGGTATTTTTTTCGTTGCTGCATTATTCCAGTAGCTTTGCTATAAGGTGTAAACACAGGAAAGTTTGTAATTAATGATGGATCTTACTCTATAAATAATAGTGAATTTGGAAATAACTTCAAGTTAGGGTTTTCTTGGTGTCATCTTATGCCGAAACCGATAAATATAGAACGTCATTTACGCAATTAAAAGTCTACAGTACAGAAACGTAGACTATCAAACTGTCGGAAATATGTTTTATAAACTGTCGACAAAGATGTGAGGCTACAGATCATGCATAATAAATCTACATGGGCTGGACAAAAATATGGAAATACAGCGAGAAATGCATGCTTGAACATAAATGTAGGTGCTAGCCAGACCTGCAGGTTGCGATGTTGTACTCGATCACGAGTGGCACCTATGCAATATTCTCAATACGCTGGGTCAATCGTGGTCAGAGCAGTGTTCTCTGTAATTGTGAGTGCATTGTGTCGGGACTAAGTGAATTCGAACATGAGCAAATTATTGGTGCTCGTATGGTGCGTGCTTCCATAACCAAGGTAGCAGTGATGCTTGGTGTTTCACGAGACACCGTATCGACGATTTGTAACGCGTACAGTGAAAGCGAAAAAATAAATCATGCTCAAAGTCACAAGAATGTATCGAGTGCTCGTGACAGACAGTCAGTGAAGAGTGATGTGATGAAAAGTAACAGGATGACAGCTGCAAAAGCCATTGCAGAATCGAATGTCGCGCTGGCGAACCCTGTCAGCACGAAAACAACACGAAAGGTGCTCCAAAAGCTGCGAATAGCAGGACGACCTGGAATTCAGCTACTTGTCAGTGATACAAATGCCCGAAAAAGGAAACTATGAGTGAAACATGGCGGTGGTTTGGGCAGCCTGTCGTGCGTTCCATGAACTCCAAGTTTTCTCTTCAAGGTCGCATTTCTGCCACCCGTTATGTGACAATTTTTTTCTGATCAGGACCATACAATAGTACAATGTTTGTTCCGCAACGGCGATGCTGTTTTCCAAGACGACACGGCTCCTGTTCACGCAGCTCGCATAGTCGAAAACCGTGGTTCTGTGAGCACGAGGATGAATCGTCGCATTTTCCCTGACCATCACTCTCACCAGATCTCAGTATTACTGAGCCTTTGTGATCTACTTTGGAAATAATGGTACGTGATCGCTAAGCATCTCCATCATTGTTACATGAAATTATCACTAGTATGCAGGAAGAGCTGACACTCCCTTGAAAACCTTACAATATCTATATTTGTCCATTCGGAGAAGACTGAAAACTTTATTGAATGCCAACGGGTCTTTGTGTTTTTGCTGCTTCCATGTTTTTAACCGCTCCCTGAATATTCGATGAGTTCCTTGGGCTGTCAGTAACGTTTACCGTAGCAGGTAAGTATGAAAGATGGGATAATACACAAAAATAATCAGATTGATATATGGGATGGAGACTTATGTGAAATAACAATAAAATACGGAGTTTGTCCTCACAGCATTTCAACACAAGATAAACCGAAAGAAGTTTCACCCTGATATTCATTTCTTAGGATAAGATATTGACAATGCGTTCTAAGTGGTTGATAAATCGACATATGTACGTAATACAACGAGTGATCAGAAAGTTCTAGTTCGAAGGACTTGCAGTCCAATACCGGTACGCCAATCCGGCAAAGTCGCCGTAGGCATTGTAGCATTCATCCCACCGACACACTAGGTTGAAGATATCCGTTCCGTAAAACTCCGGGTCCTGCAGCGTGAAGAAGTCCATAACCGTCTGCTGAACTTAATTGTCGGACGAGAGTCGTCGACCAATAAAAGTCTCTTTTAAGGGAGCGAAGGTCTTTAATCGCATGGTAAGAGACATGGACTATAGGGCGGGTTCTCGAGTGTCTCCCACTCGAGTTGGCGTAACTTTTGCTTTTCGACGTTTGCGACATGTGGACGTGAGTTACCATGAAGCATAAATCCACAACAGTGGTTTTCGATAGGCTTGCTGTCCTATACGTATTCTTCATTCTCCGATGGACGTCAACTAGTGTTTCCCCTTCGGCTGGCAAGAAAATAGGAACAGCACATTGGTCCTGTCTGTACGAATCTGGTAATAACGTCGCCATGGTTCATGTTGCCGCATTTACTGTAAGCACGTCGGCAAGACACGAAAGCCTCACTAATCCCTTGCCTGCACGTCGATGCTTATATACCCACATCGGAGTCGCGCTATGTTGCATATACGCTGCAGCAATGCCGTCAAACGAAAATATTTTGATCGCCTCTCATAGAAATAGACCTACACTGAATTGTCACACAGTTGAGCTATTACGATGGGCGTTCAATAAGTAATGCAACACATTTTTTCAGGAAACAGGTCGATTTTATTCAGGATTCCATATTATTCCCGACTCCTTTGGCTACAAAACCCTATTTTTCAACACAGTCTCTGTTCAATGCGACGTCCTTACGCCACCTTATTGGGAGGGGCTGTATGCCCGCAAGTTACTACTCTGTTGGTCGATGTCGGAGCCAACGTCCTGCTACATCAATAACTCCTCGTCATTCACGTAGTGCTTCCTGCGGAGTGCATCCATCTTTGGGCCAAACAGAAGTAAGTCGGAAGGTGAGAGGTCCAGGCTGTACAGTGGATGAGGAGGAACAGTCCAAGGAATTTTTGTGAGCTCCTCGCGGGTGCGCAGACATGTGTGAGGCCTTGCATCCAGTTGAGCAGTGATCCGTCGTTCACCTGTTCACACTGACAGTTTCCGCACGTTCCAACGTTGCAGGTGTCACAGCTGTGAGCGCCGGCCGGCGAGTGGGCAATCGGAAAGATTTGTGCGACCTTGATGCGATGATTACAGATGCCTCTCCTAACGAGTGACCATACTTTCGTTCACCGCCAGGTATCCGTATACATTCTGTAGGTGTCTATGAATATTTGCGATGCTCTGGTTTTCCGCCAAAAGAAACATAATGACAGCTAGGTATAGCGCCGCCACCTATGGGATCTTCATCAAACGATAGAGGCTGAAGCAGGAATATTCCATGATTTTCCACAACAAATTCCGCATTCTTTCAACTAAAAATGGCCGAGAAAAAAAAGTGTTGCATTACTTATTCAACGCCCCTCGTACAATAGAAGCCACTTTACAAAAACTTGTAATTGAATTCTGTCGAGTGATGTGAAGTTAAAATGTAGTTCAGGATTCATACAGCTGCATGTCGCTGCCGAAACTGAGCACAGACCTCGAGAGTTGTGGAGCTGATCTACAAAGGTTTTCGTATTCGCTTTTGATACAACGAGGAGAACGTGTTTTATGTTCACAGCGTCGATTCAAATTTTCTCCACTAGAATGGGACCCTTCAAATCAAGATGTACTCAGTGTTTGAAATGCCGAAAACTTTCTTGTTACTTTGTGTCTATTAACATTTTTCGTAATTATACTCGGGTCAAGTATTCACATTTCGGGACCGATAAAAAGGCACTTGTTTTCCATAAGAGATTGTTCGAGCTCTGGTATCGTCAATTGTAAATAAAAAATTCCGACGGTTACTTCCATCTTCGTCAGAAATAAAATTACTCTCATCAAGAATGTTTTGTATGAGCGTACCACCGAGACAGACTTGGAAGGCAGACTTTCATATTATTCAAAAGTTGCCATAGAACTACAAAAGACTTTTCACTTTTTTCCGAGCATGAAAAGTTCTTTGTTATCTTAGTATCTGCATTCAGTTTTTGAACACGTTCTCATCTCAGGGCGCTTTAACACTTCTCACTTTCATTATTGCCTATATTTCTCTACAGTTTATAGGAAACAATAAGAATATTTTTCATAGAGCGCTGTTCCACATCTAAAAATTACTTTACAAATACTGTACAATATTAGTTTGTATTTGTTTTAGTCTATAGTAGCAATTTTTCTTTATTTCGCCTAGTGGCTACATCTGCATCTGCATCTACATGATTACTTTACAATTCACAGTTAACTGGCTGGCAGAGGGTTTATTGAGCCACCTTCAAACTTTTTAATTCTTCAACAGTGCGCGGGAAAAACACTTAAATCTTCGTGTGAGAGCTCTGATTCCTCTTATTTTATTACGATGATCATTTCTGTCCATGGAGGTGAGCGCCCGCGAAATAAACACAGCAAAAAAGTTTTGCATCACCCTGGTTCCCAGAACTCCTGAAGATAGACGTTGACTGTGGATGTTGTATCACAGACGCAGTCCCTTTGACTATTCAGAGATGTCACTAAACCCGCACAAAGATGTAAACAACCATGCACAAGCAGGGTCTATTAGGCGGAGGGGGTCCGAAAGCCGATCATTTACAGTCGTTCCACCAGGAAGGAGATACAGGGCTCGTGCTCAACCATGCCTAGACGGTCAATACTGCGGTTCGAGCGCGCCCGCATTATTACTTTGTGCCAGGAAGGGCTCCCAACAAGGGAAGTGTCCAGGCGTCTCGGAGTGAACCAAAGCTATGTTGTTCGGACATGGAGGAGGTACAGAGAGACAGGAACTGTCAATGACATGCCTCGCTCAGGCCGCCCAAGGGCTACTACTGCAGTGGATGACCGATACCTACGGGTTATGGCTCGGAGGAACACAGACACCAACGCCACCATGTTGAATAATGCTTTTCGTGCAGCCACAGATCCTCGTGTAACGACCCAAACTGTGAACATCAGGCTACATGCTGCGCAACTACACTCCCGATGTCAATGGCGAGGTCCATCTTTGCAAACACGACACCATGCAGCGCGGTACAGATGGACCGCTCAGGATTGGCATCACGTTCTCTTCACCGATGAATGTCGCATATGCCTTCTATCAGACAATCGTCGGAGACGTGTCTGGAGGCAACCCGGTCAGGCTGAACACCTTAGACACACTGTCCAGCCAGTGCAGCAAGGTGGAGGTTCCCTGCTGTTTTGGGGTGGTATTATGCGGGGCCGACGTACGCCGCTGGTGGTCATGGAAGGCGCCGTAACGGCTGTACGATACGTGAATGCCATCCTCCGACCGATAGTGCAACCATACCGGCAGCATATTGGCGTTATTCGTCTTCATAAACGACAATTCGCGCCCCCCATCGTGCACATCTTGTGAGTGTCGTCTTTCAGGGTAACGACATCGCTTGACTAGAGTGGCCAGCATGTTCTCCAGACATGAACCCTATCGAACATGCCTGGGATAGGTTGAAAATGGCTGTTTATGGACGACATGACCCACGAACCACTCTGAGGAATCTACGCCGAATCGCCATTGAGGAGTGGGACAATCTGGACCAACAGTCCCTTGGTGAACTTTTGGATAATATGCCACGACGAATACGGGCGTGCATCAATGCAAATGGATGTGCTACTGGGTATTAGAGGTACCGTTGTGTACAGTAACCTGGACCGCCACCTTTGAAGGTCTAGTTGTATGGTGGTACAACATGCAATGTGTGGTTTTCATGAGCAATAAAAAGGGCGGAAATGATGATTATGTTGATCTCTATTCCAATTTTCTGTACAGGTTCCGGAACACTGGGAACCGAGGTGATGCAAAATGTTTTTATGTGTGTATTTTCACATTCTGAGGAAAAAGTCGGTGATCGAAATTTCATGGAAAGATCCTGCGCACCGAAAAACGCCTTTTTTTAATGATTGCCATCCCATTTCGCATATCATATCCGTGACACTCCCTCCTATTTCGAGAGAGTACAAAACGAACTGCCCTTCTTTGTAATTTGACGATGTCTTCCGTCGATCCTATCTGATGCGCATCCTACACCGTACAGCAGTACTCGAGAAGAGGATGGACTAGCGTAGCGTAAGTAGTCTCTTTAGTAGCCCTGTTGCATTTTCCAAGTGTTCTGCCCATAAATAGCTGACTTTAATTTGCTTTGCGCACAACATCATTTATGTGATCCCAATTGAAGTTATTCGTAATTGTAACACTAAGTATTTGGGTGGATTTGCAGGCTTTGGTTTTGTGTGATTTATCGTCTAACCGAAATTTAGCGATTCGTTTTAGTGCCCATGTGGGTGACTTTAATCTTTTCATTATTTAGTGTCAATTTCCAATTTTCTCTCCATACAGGTATCTTGTCTGAATCGTTTTGCAATTCATTTTGGTCATCTGGTGACTTAATAAGACGGTAAATGTCAGCATCATCTGCAAACAGTCTAAGAGGACTACTGAGATTACATCCTAAATCGTTTATGTACATCAGGAAAAGTACAGTGCCTTTAACACTTCCTTGGGAACGGCAGACATTACTTCTGTTTACTGGGTGACTTTCTGTCACTTCCAACGAACTGCGACTCTCTGAAAGGATATCACGAATCCAGTCGCACAACTGAGTCGATTCTCCATAGGTACGCAATTTTATTACAAGTCGCTTCGTGAGGAACGGTGTCAGATGTCTTCCGGAAATATAAAAGTAAGGAATCAATTAGTCATCCACTGAAAATAGCACTCATTTCTTCGTGAGAATAAAGAGCTAGTTGTGTTTCACGAGAACGATGTTTTCTGAATCCTTGTTGGCTGTTTGTCAGTGAAGCGTGTTCTTCGAGATAACTCGCAATGTTCGAATACATTACATGTTCCAAAATCCTACTGTAAAACGACGTTAGGGATATGTGTCTGCAATTCAGCGGATTACTCCTATTTCCTTTCTTGGGTATTGGTGTGATTGTGCAACTTTGCAGTCTTCAGGTATGGATTTTTCGACGAGCGGGAGGATAGTATATGATTGCTAAATATGGAGCTACTGTACTGCCAGATTTTGAAAGGAACCTGTCTGGTACACCTTTATTAAGGGATTTAAGCTGCTTTGCTACTCCGCGGACATCTACTTCTGAGTTCCTCCTGTAGGTAGTGGTTCTTGATTCTAATTCTGCGACATTTACTTCGTCTTTTTTGGTGAAAGAATTTCGGAAAACCGCATTCAGTAACCCTGCTTTAGTGGCACTGTCATTAATAACATCACCATCGTTATCTTGCAGTGAAGGTACCGGTGTCTCTTCCACTGGTGTACTTTACTGACTGAGTTTCATTGTGGAAACTGTTAAAAGCAGCTCGTATTGAAGTTCGCGCTAAATTTCTAACTTCTGTGAAACTGCGCCAATCCTGGGGGTTATGCGTTCTTGTAAATTTGGCATGCAACAGTGTTCTGACTTTTTTTCTGTACCATGGGAGCATTAGCATTTCTTATTAATTTATTTGGTATATGTCTCTTAATTACCATCGACATAATTTCATTGAATTTAAACCATATCCGGTCTGCGCTAACATAGATTGGAAGGAGTGGTGGCTGTCTCTTAGGAAGGCGTCAAGCGAATTTTTGTCTGCTTTTTAAATAGATGTATATTACTTTTATTTTTGCTTGGTTTGTATGTTACGGTATTCAGTCTCTCTACAACAAAGTAGTGCTCACTGATCCCTGTGTCCACTATGATGTGTGCAACTATAGGCTAAAAAAAATACTGTTTTCTGACATATTGGTTGCTGTTCCGACAGGCAGTATGTCGGGAATATGTAGATGTAGACTGATAAGTTCTGTCAAAAGCAATTCTAGCCAAAGAAAGATTTTGCACACCGAAAAAATAACTTTTTTTCAGGGCACACGTTTCACCATATTCCAACGGTTTGATACCTCATACGGTAAAATCTTTTATGCTGCCCATTAGCTGTTACGTTTTTATTCAGCTTATCGATTCGGCAAGCAACGTGTAGGTAGAATTTATGTAATGACTTTTAATCTTTTTTGCACTTTCGCTAATGGTTTTAGAGTAAAATCAAAGTGAACTGCTCGCAACAGCCTAATAAAAAACGCATTGGCTCTCTTATTTTCTTTTGCTGTTTTTATTAATACACTGCATCAGTTTCATTTATCATTAGCGTCACTGTAACATTTATGGACTTAACTGTAAGATTCTTAAAGATGTTGTCCCTTTTCTCTTGCCATGGCCTCACCATACCTATCGATGCCATCATAAAATGCGTAAATGGTCTGGCAGTAAGACAGTGGACCTTTTTATCAGCAGCATCTCTAAAAAAAGGCATTTAGAAAAAAAGATTCTAAATGTGTACATCTGCATGGAAGGAAAGCGGTGACTACGGAAAATTCCGAGAGAAAGAGCTTTGGTGCGTTTGAAATGTGGTTTCTAGAGCCATATCAAAAGATAAGCGTAGATACAATTAAGAGGTTCTGGAAAGAATAGGTCACATTATTTTACTTTACTAGAAGTAGGAGCAACATAGAACGTGAGGAAGCAGTCGTAGGTAGAATTCACAAAGACCGGATGATGTAAAAAGATGCATCACATTTCGCGACACTTTATCTTCAAACGGGTGAAGATAGGAAAGAAGTTTACCTTGGTGCCGGCTGTTAGTTGCTGTTCATCTGGCAGATGGTAGGGATCTGCCCAGTGTAGCTAACTAGCTCACTAGCTCATTCGCTCTCTCACTCGCTCATCACACAATATTGCAAGAACACACTGCAAACTCCGTTTTTCAACAGGATGGGGCACCTGCGTGTAAGAGCAATGATTGAAAGTGAGCTGCCTCATTGATAAATCGCGTTGAGGTTGATACGGATCTTGTATTGTACCAATGGCGACCAGTGTCGCTAACTTACAAAAAAATGGTTCAAATGGCTCTGAGCACTATGGGACTCAACTTCTGAGGTCATTAGTCCCATAGAACTTAGAACTAATTAAACCTAAGGACATCACAAACATCCATGCCCGAGGCAGGATTCGAACCTGCGACCGTAGCGGTCCTGCGGTTCCAGACTGCAGCGCCTTTAACCGCACGGCCACTTCGGCCGGCGCTAACTTACAGTATGTGATTTTTTTCTCTGTGAGTTTGTGAAAAACGCCGTCTATGCTGCTCGCTTTCCAACAACTTTGGTTGAGTGCAGCACCGTGTTCCTACATCTGTGAATACAGACATATCAGCAAAGGCGTAGGACGACTTTGGATGTTAGTAGTGCAACAGGTGGAAGCACATGGACAATTTACGGAAGGAAAATGAAAGCCTTGATCCTAAACGTTATTGTAAAAAGGAGCCCTTGGCTGTATGTGTATGCATGTGAAGAAATGACCGTTCTTTCGACAGTAAAAACTTTGCGGTCCTATGCGCAAGTTAAAATTTATTCAAAGTTCGTGAATTCATATGTGGGGTGTGATTTTAAGTCCGAGGACTGCTTTGACGCAGCCCTCACGCTGTTCTGTCCTGTGCAAGCCTCTTCATCGCTGCGTAGTCGCTGCAACCTATATCGATTTGAACCTGCTCACTCTCCTCTGTCTCCCTTCACATTTTTTACACCCTTCACGTCCTTCTGCTACTAAACCGACAATTCCTTGACGCTTCGTGTGTGTCCTGTCATCTAATCCCCTTCTTCTAGTCAAGTTTTTCTCCTGATAAGATATCCTCCTGAGTAGAAATATTTTCTTTTTTTAATAAACAAAATCTTCTAAAAGATTTTTTGGTAGCTGCATTACGTGTTAGTTATTCCTTTACTACTGGTTCATACGTTACCAGTTTCGCCATGATTTAATCGCTTCTGCAGCTATATGCATCCAAGAAAAACATAATATACATAATAAGGTATAATAATGGTAACAATAAGGCAGTTAACCAGAAAGACAGGTGACAAATACTCACACAATGTTATACCGGAGCCAAGGTAGCGCCTGAGGTCCGGCAACCCATATTACACCACAGAGGACGAGGTTGTCTATGCCCAAGGCGTACCAAAAGCACCATGGAAACACCGGCTGTTTACATACAAGATAATGGAAACAGACATTCCGAGCACTACTTCCTGCAGGGGGAGCTCGGGCCATGGCCTGCAGGAAGTATTACTACGTAAAAACCTGACTGGCTGGAGACAGCTATTGAGGGGCTAGAACCAGCCCCACAGTCCAGTTCACGCCAGATGCCGACCTCGTGTACTGCAACCGTTGAAGATTACGTCTTCATCTCTGAATTCGACTGTTACTAGTGTGTGTGTGTGTGTGTGTGTGTGTGTGTGTGTGTGTGTGTGTGTATGTGTGTGTTACCACGAACCTTTGTGGAAAATGAGAAGTGAACTTTTGTTTGACTCAATTAGGAGACTTTTACTGGCATCGTTATTGTTACCTTTCGTTTGTTGTTCAGTCATCAACCTTGTGAACTTAGGTCAATAAAAGTTGTGTTTGTGAAAAATTGCGAATTGTCAGTCACAACACACAACAAATTTGACATTCGTTCGTTAAAAATACACGGTCTCCCAACGTTGCGATGGCTTTTGAATTGCCAAAACTGCCTAAACTGGATCGTTTTACTATGAAACATCAAAAATTGCAGTGGTTAGTGGGAGCGGGTGGTGTATATGAGCACTGTGAGCCGCGGGTATGGACATAAAAGAGGAGTGGAAATAAGGCTCCGGAAAAAACTATACGGAATAAATTCACCACTGATTAAAAATTTACAAATGTTCGCAAAACCCACAAAAAATGTGCGTGACTATCACTGATGTAGGAAAACCAGGTCACCCAAAAGCCAATTTGACCCACAGTGTGCCCGAGAGAAGCTCCCAACAAGAATTGTGGAAATATGCTGCTAAAGGGTGCAGAGATGGAGACGGAAGAAACACGTTTATATACCAACCGGAGGCTGGGGACCGTTACACGGGGACGCCGACAGTTCCAGTAACATTACGTCAACTGGGCTGCTGGGTGGCTTGCCTTTCCTACCTAGGGCGTAGTCACGTACCCTACATGTAGCTTTTGCGGGAATTTGTTGATTTTTCATCACTGGCGAGTGTTTATATTCTTCATTCCGTATGATTTTCCTCTGGGGTCTCGCTTCAACTCCTTTTTTAGGTCCCTATCCCCGCTCGCAGTGGTCAAGTACAGTGTCTGCGCTTGCTACCCATTGGAACTCTCGCTGTTTCATCTTGTGTGGCAACTCGAACACCATACGACCTTTGGAGACCGTGTATTTTTAACGAAAGAACGTTAAATTTGTTTTGCGAGTATCTGTTTCACTGTCTTTCTAGTTAACTGTCTTATTTTTACCATTATTATACCTTCAAATTCATATTATATTTTTTCTTAGATGTATACATCTGAAGATGTGATTAAATCATCACAAATTCATTAGTGTATGACCCTGTAATAAAGCAACCACTAATAGCAATGCGGCTACCAAAAAGTCTTAGAAGACTTTTATAGTTGTCTGAAAAAAAAATATTTGGAATGTTTCTGTTATGTATGTAAGCTGTGGATACCCGAACCGTACACTCATGTATCCTCATGACTACTCCTCGCCAGGAGACCTGAGTGCGGGACGATTTTACTTTCAGAATACCTTACCCAGGAGAATGACGTCACCATTAAGCCAAGCAGTGTATGACCCAACACTCACGGTTTTAAGCAAATTGAATTTTTACTTTTATGTGGCGACAAACTGCGTTCCACAGCATCAAGTTTCACACTTTATCAGTTATTACGAAACTGACGCTATGTGACAAGTTGTTGTTATTATTATTTGCTTCATATGTTAACAGCGCTTAAAAGCACCAAGTGCGCAAAAACTTCCATAGGGCTAGGACGGCCCCTGTTCCGTGTCATCGGCCGCTACGCAAGAAATCGGACGCTGCAGCTTTCTTCTGCGTGCCTGAGGCGCGCGACCTTGGCTGGGAAACCGATCGTAACTTTTATCTTTGCGAAGGCCGTCTCTCGTGCACGCCACACCTTCTTGTTGGTATTCTCTTCGTTGTGGGCGGCAGAAGGTCTGGAAAATGCCTCGGTGTAAGGCGTTTTGCTTTCGTTTCGGTGTTCGAAGTGGAAATTCTATTGATGGCTCTTGTTGTGGTGAAGATATGGCCAACCGTCCACCAAGACTACTTTGTTCGCCACCACGCTTCTTGTTCAAAGCGTGTGCACTGAAGCACGCAGTGTCCAACAAGTAGCGGAAAACCTACTGATAATATTATTTCAGCCTGCACCTGGCCACCTGGTAGCTGTGCAACTAAAAGTCGTTCCTATCCACGTCTCCCATATTCTTGTTGTGCTCAACGACACCATGTGGCTTTTCTCCGAGTTTACATTCAAAAATATATCGTCATGGAAGGTGCTGACTAAAGCAACGTCTCTTTTGTACTTACATTTCATTACCATCTGCTTGCCTCTGTACCCTGTTTACGAAGTCAGGGAACCCCTTCGTGTCTTTCCGCATTCTGCTGACAACGTTGGTGTTATTGCTGATTAGTTTGTCCACGAAATCTGGACTGATGTACCAATTGTCAAGATCTTTCCAGAGCAGATCATGTGCAAGCTGCAACATAATTCGAGACGTTATTGTTTCTTCTACGTAGTGGTTACCATAGTTAGTGTCCTTTCTATTGTAAAAAATGAAGTACCATACAAAACCAGAGCTGATTTAACAGAGTTTGTAGAATTTGATGCAGAATCTGCTGCACTTTAATGGAATAATTTGCCTCCATCCAAGTCGTCCTTTGCAAAGCAACAACGATTCGTCAATGGTCATGTTCCTTTCTGGCATTTGTACTGATCTGAATTTACGCCGCAGACGACCCGTACTCGGGTGCATTTTGAATAGTTTCCTGCTGATAGCACCTCGTGGATCATAAGAGGTATTGTCAGCACAGTGGAGAAATTTCAATAAAAGATGAAATCACTTTTCAGCCATCAGATCCCTGAAAAAACGGTGTCTCAATTGATTCCCTCTGTGAAATGTACATCTTGTGTTCTGGATTGTGAAGAATTGCTTGAAATATGAGCATTCCAGTCAGTGTTTTTACCACTTCCCTTGCAGTATCCTGCTAACTGAGAATCCTAAAGCGTGCTGCTAAATTGTGACGAGAAGCTATGAACTGTTGTGCATATACGTTCGTCCATTCAGTTATTGCTGTTCACAAAGCATCATCCACAAAACACACGAAACAACTCTAAACATATTGTTTTAGAGGCACAATTGTACCACTAATACCACTGAACAAATATTCATTAACTGAACTAGCTCTCATAAATGCACCAAGTACCATCCGCTGCAGTAGTGTCATGTCGTCAGATGTTTCTGTATGGATACTACTTTCACTAGCCTCAACACCCATATCTTGAAAACTTTCAGAACTGTCACTCAAATTATCGTCAGTTTCTAAAAGCAGCTGATCTGTCTCCAAATCTTACTCGTATAAATGGCTCCTTTTCGCCATTGCAGAAGAACACTCACAAACGCGGCTGTAAACACAGACTTTTTAGTCGCGCTTTTCCGACTGCTTCACAGGACGTTTGCTGTCGACGCGCGCATCAGTGGAAAATGTTATAACTAGTCCAGATTACGCTTTGTTGCATGAAGAGAGCTGCCATATAGTGGATGAAGCTCAACTGATACCACAGTTTCAACGGCAGGTCGATAACTCTTCATTCCCATCAGCTATTAGCCACAGAACGCAGCGCCGGCCGCTGTGGCCGAGCGGTTCTAGGCGCTTCAGTCCGGAACCGCGCTGCTGCTGCGGTCGCAGGTTCGAATCTGGCCTCGGGCGTGGATGTGTGTGATGTCCTTCGGTTAGTTAGGTTTAAGTAGTTCTAAGTCTAGGGGACTGATGACCTCAGATAAAAGTCCCATAGCCCTTAGAGCCATTTTTGAACAGAACGCAGCGGGAGGGTACATCCGCCAAATCCACTGTGAATTGGCAGAGCGTGACGGATATTTCCTCTCACGCCCACTTCAAAGGTTAACGTCCTGTCGACAACGAGGTCATTAGAGACTCAGCGTAAGCTCGCAGTAGAGAAGGATGGAGATGGAAATCGACCATGCCCTTTCAAAGGAACCATCCCCGCATTCGCCTTGAGCGATTTAGGGAAATCACGCAAAACCTACATCCGGATGGCCAGACGCGAGTTTGAACCGCCGTTCACCCCGAATGCGAGTCCGGTGTGGATATCGTTATGATACCGGGATTATATCTGCCAGATGAACAGCTTCTCGTTGCAGGCACAGGGAAGAGAAGATTGAAATCGCCTTATTAAACTCTTATAAAGAAATATTGTGTTTAAGTTCTTACTGTTGCCAAGCTCTGAAGGAGCTAATTTAGTTCTGATTAATTATGCAACTTACTGTGAATTTAATTGGCAGTTCTGCTAATTGTGCTTTGTGCTTATAATTGGAAGGTGGAAGCAAGCAATGATGATTCTAATGCCACGTTCAAGAAGCCATCTTTAAAACTTTTACGTAATTAACTATTGAAAATTATTCACAGGATTGTGAACTTTCTTTCAGTGAAATTTACGTCAGCAGATGGCCAAAACAAAGGCGACCGAGGCGTGTGTCATAAGTTTTAACCCATTTAAATGAAGTGATAAATTATCCTTGTCCTTTGAATACTTTTCAGAAAATGTATATATGATACAAAAGATTATAATTTTGGCACAAATTATTCTTTGTATTAGAATCAAAAAGGATTAAGGATAGAACAGTGATGGAACATTCAATATAAAATCTGTTCAGTGTTAATAATGAACTATACTATGGAAATTAATTATGATTTCACTGTGTACTATGCCTGTTACCCCTTACATAGATTCTTTCCTCGTCATGACTGCGGTATCGGAGTGTGGTGGACGACGATCTCACATGGGTTATTTACGTCTCTGATAAATAATTATAAGCCGTCCAACATGACGCTTCCCAGGACCATTGTTCCAGCGGTAGCCATGGCTCGCAAAACTTTACACCGTCATAAGTCTGCAAATTCGTTCATCCGCGATTTGAAAATTTCCGAGACCAATTCGTAGCATGCAAGTGAAAGCCACACCACTTTTATAATATTTCAGCGCACTGCTTAACACCACAACAATCTCATATCCGCGGTCGTCGACAAAGCTTCTACAGCCTTCAAGGCCTCTCCAATGTCTGTCTCCATAATACTGTTTTGCACATCACTACGGAGCGCACTAAGCCAATTGTTCAATCCAATTGCTTGATTTTCGAGGTAAAATTTTTACTCTTCATTAATTCGTCATTTAAACCCTTGGTGTAAAGAAGTCATATTCCGTTATAGAAATAATTATCACAGCTTTTTATCTTTTTAAAAGAGTATACCTATAAAAGTTTGTCATTTTGTAAGTACAAGGCTATCTCTATTGCCAACATACACATACTGTTTCGAGGTTAATTAATCGACAACTATACCGAAAACGATTTTGTAAAATTTATTATTTAATATGTTTGGTACAACTGCTCCGTTTTAAGTGGAGGTGCATATTCTAGCGAAATGTAACGGTTTTCGTTCCCCCTTTATTTCAACAGTTCGTGATAGCGACGTAGCAGGGCCATGTTGGCTAATGTGGCAACGCCGGAGCAGTCAATCATTCATCCGGTGCCACTGTGGCTACTGAGAGGGATGCCGCCCCACTTCAAGAACCACACTTATGTTTGGTCACTCTTCAGATACCCTTCCGATATGTTTGCTGTATGGCCAACTGTAACGCAGAGACATGCAAATAACTTCATCTAGGCAAGGTCCATGATTCATGGGTGAGGAAGGGGAGGTGGACTAAATTCATGTAGAAAATATAGTCTTGTGAAATCGAATGAATATTTGTGAAGCATGCTACCGTGATTATCGAGGATATTGGATACATGGAGATGAATTTTACTCTAAATAAGAAGGGGTGACGAGTATACTCAGTGACAGTATTCATGGGATACCTCCTAATTTTGTCGGACCTCTTTTTGTCCAGTGTAGTTCAGCAATTCGACTTCCCTGCAAAAATTTTGAGCCACGTTGCCCCCAATGGCCGCCCATACTCCTGAAAATGTCGCCTGAGTAGGAACTGTCCTCTCGATTATGTCCCATAAATGTTCGATGGGATTCATGTCGGGCGATCTGGTTGGCAAAATCATTTGCTCGAATTGTCCAGAATGTTCTTGAAATCAATCACGAATAATTTTGGCCCAGTAAAGTGTTGCATTGTCATCTACAAAAATTCCATAGTTGTGTTGCGGCCACATGTAGTAAGCGTTGCTTCACGCAGTGGAGAATGGCAAAACAAAGGCACGCCAGCGACCGAGGCGTTGCGAAGTAAGCGCGGCACAGATAGCCTTGCTGACAGTTGCAGTCTACCCACCGACTGACGCAAGGATGCACACAGACCGAGCGCCGAGCGAAGCCTGGAGAGTGCTGAGTAAGGAGAAGTGAGGCCAGCACGCTAAGTTATGCGGCAATGTACTGCGGGAACAATTACAAGAAGCTGCCACCGAGGGTAAAAAACGTCCTCCAGCTGGATATAAATAGTGGAGCGCAGGCAGCAACGGACAGAAGCAATTAGGAAGCAGTTCGGATCTGAGTACCGACATGCTCCGTGTCCGAATGTTCAATCTTTGTAGATGACAATTCTGGAAGTCTGTTCCAGCTCGCAGGAGTCATCCGTTCGCCTCCAGATGTTAACTTCAGCTCTGGAGGTCGGCCCAAGTTCGGTCGGCACCATGGCTGACTAACTACAGCGAGAACTTCCAGCAGGACTGGCTGCAGCGCGGCCTTGGTCACAGGCGCCGCCGGGGACTGACGCCCGGACTTCGCGGCAACCTGGCCACGCCGAATGGTCCGTCCTTGACGGGACCTCGCGGACATCGCGATTGACGGCATCCCAGCCACTGGTGCAGCAGGCGTCAGCAGCTGACCTCACGGCGATGCGGCTGCCGAGCGGCGACGAGTTCATCTCAACCACAGGGCATCCTGACTTCAGCGGAGCATAGTGGCCTGAGGCTACCGAGTGCGATCAGCGGCGCGCATTGAGAGCATTGTCGGAGAATCTACACAGCAGCAGCCAGGCGGAGGGATTCGCAGGGCTGGGCAACGACGACGAAGGAGAAATTGCAAAGAAAATTCGATAAATAATTGTAAAACTCCACGCCGTCTCAGTCTTTGGCGCAGCCACTGTGTCTACTGCTAACAAGTGGTGCAGAAGTCGTAACAAGTGGCAAATTGCGTAACAGTTCCACAAGATTTCGGGATTGCAGCCGGATCTCATCGACTTCTTTCCACGATATTTCGGCTGACAACCTTACAGCCATCTTCAGGCGAGTGTTTGACACTGGAGATTCCCTTTTTTTTTTTTTTTCCTTTATTGTAATTTTCAGCACCTCATACAAGGCGGGCTGGCAGCAGCTTAATACGCCGCTCTTCAGCCGTATGGGGTACAATAATATGAGATAGGTGACACAGAAAATACAAAAAAAAATGGCGGGCAAAGAAAGTAGTTACAAAAAAACAAAAAAACAAGAAGCCGTTCACGTTGGACGAAAAAACACTAACACTTGTTGACACGGCGCACAAAACACGGAGAGCTGCGACGGCACATGTGAACAGTGGAGTTGTAACTGCACGAAACACAAAACGAAGCACACACACTAGACACTGACGGCGATGATCTCCGGCGCGCGAATGTTCACCATGCGTGTGCAAGTCTGGGGACCTGCCAAGAGAGGAGGAGGAGGAAGGGGAGTGGGAGAGGGAGAGGAGAGAGCGGAGATGCCACGGGCAGGGGAGAAAGGGGGGAGGGAGGAAGGAGGAGGGGAAGCCCGGGGGGGAAGAGTGGTGGAGGGAGGGGACGGGGGAAAAGGAAAGAGAAGGGGAGGGAAGGGAAGAGAAGGGAGGGAGGGAGGGTGCCTAAAGGAAAGGACACCGGAAGTGGGTGGTGGGGCAGGGTCAAAGTTGATAGGAGGGGTAGATGGAGGGGAGGAGGACATCATCAGGGAGGGGGAGCTGGCGGAAGCCACCTTGGGAGAGAGTAAGGAGGGTGGAGAGATGGAGACCGGGCGGGACATGGGAATACAGGCGCGGCAGCGGGCGGGGATGGGAGAGGATTGGGGAGATGAGCGGGTGAGGAGGATCGAGTTTATGGGAGGTGTACAGGATCCGCATCCTTTCAAGGAAAAGGAGGAGGTGGGGGAAGGGGATGAGATCATACAGGATCCACATGGGGGAGGGGAGACGGATGCGATAGGCGAGGCGGAGAGCATGGCGGATTTGGAGGGATTTATAAAAGGTAGGGGGGGGGGGCGGAGATCCAGGCTGGATGGGCATAACAAAGGATAGGGCGGATGAGGGATTTATAGGTGTGGAGGATTGTGTAAGGGTCCAGACCCCACGTACGGCCGGAAAGGAGCTTGAGGAGACGGAGTCGGGAACGTGCCTTGGCTTGGATGGTATGGAGATGGGGAGTCCAGGAGAGGCGACGGTCGAGGGTGACGCCAAGGTACTTAAGGGTGGGAGTGAGGGCGATGGGACGGCCATAGACGGTGAGATAGAAATCAAGGAGTCGGAAGGAAGGGGTGGTTTTGCCTACAATGATCGCCTGGGTTTTCGAAGGATTGACCTTGAGCAACCACTGGTTACACCAAGCGGTGAATCGGTCAAGATGGGATTGGAGAAGGCGTTGGGAGCGTTGCAGGGTGGGGGCAAGGGCGAGGAAGGCGGTGTCATCGGCAAACTGGAGGAGGTGGACAGGGGGCGACGGCGGCGGCATGTCCGCCGTGTACAAAAGGTACAGAAGGGGGGAGAGGACGGAGCCTTGGGGCACACCGGCGGAGGGGAAAAAGGTGTAGGAATCTGTGTTATGGATGGTGACATAGGAAGGACGGCGGGAGAGAAAGGAACCGATCAGACGGACGTAGTTAATGGGAAGGGCAAAGGTTTGGAGCTTGAAGAGGAGACCAGAATGCCAGACGCGGTCATAAGCGCGTTCGAGGTCAAGGGAGAGGAAGATTGCAGAGCAACGGGAATTAAGCTGTTCGGAAAGGAGATGAGTGAGGTGAAGGAGAAGATCGTCGGAAGAGAAGGATGGCCGAAAGCCACACTGGGTGGCGGGAAGGAGGCGGTGCTGGCGGAGATGCTGGTGGATGCGGCGGGTGAGGATAGATTCCAGGACCTTGCTGAAGACCGAGGTAAGGCTGATGGGACGGTAGGAGGAGACGGCGGACGGTGGTTTGCCAGGTTTAAGGAACATGAGGATACGGGAGGTTTTCCACAGGTCGGGGTAGTAACCGGTGGACAGGACTACATTGTAGAGCCTGGCCAGGGTGGAGAGGAAAGAGACAGGAGCTTCACGAAGGTGACGGTAGGTGGCACGATCGTGACCAGGAGCGGTGTTGCGTTTTGTGCGGAGTGTATCAATGAGATCCTGTGTAGTGATAGGGGCATTGAGTTCCGTGTGTGTAATGTTGTCCAAGTACTGGAAACCAGGAGCGAGGGGAGGGACAGAGGGGTCAGTTTGATCGCAGATATCCGGGAAGAGGGAGTAATCGAACTGGGGATCGTCAGGGATGGAGAAGACATCGGAGAGGTAGGAGGCAAAGTGATTGGCCTTACTAAGGGTGTCAGGGAAGGGGTGATCATCGTGGAGAAGAGGATAGTAGGGGGAGGGTTTAGTTCCGGTAAGGCGACGGAAGGCCGACCAGAACTTGGACGAGTTGATTGGTAGGGTGGCATTTAAACGGGTGCATGTCTGTCGCCAGTCCCGGCGTTTCTTAGCCGCGAGCAAATTACGAACGTGTCGCTGGAGTTGCCGGTGGCGTCGTAGTGTGTCCGGGTCATGCGTGCGGAGGAAGGCACGGTAGAGACGACGGGATTCACAGAGGAGGAGAACGGCCTGTGGGGGTAAGGTAGGACGGTGGGGGTGGATGGCGACAGTAGGAACGTGGGCCTCCACGGCCTCAGACAAGGTCTGCTGGAGAAAGGAGGCGGCATGGGTGACATCGTCAGGGTGGTGGTAGGTGAGAGGGTGGCTATCGACCTGGTTGGAAAGGGTATCCCGGTAGGCATTCCAGTCGGCTCGGGAATAGTCGTGGACATACTTAGGGGGAGGGTCAGTACGAGGGTCGGGGCGAGGGCGACGACCGTCTGAAACGGTGAGGAGGACAGGGAGATGGTCGCTACCAATAGGCTCCAGGACATCCACCGTTATGCGGCCAAGGAGGTTGGGGGAGGAGAGGATAACATCAGGAGTGGAGTTGTATTCAGGACGGGTATGCCGGGGGATGGGGACGAGGTCACCTTGAAGGGTGGAGAGGAACCGATGCCATCGCCGTAACTGGGCAGCGGAACGACTATGGATGTTGAGGTCGGCGGCGATCACGTAGGAGGAAAAGGTACGATCGACGTGGGAGAGGAAGTCGAAGGGAATAGGAGCGTTGGGGCGGACATAGATGGTGGCGCAGGTAACGGTAAGGCCGGGGAAGAAGAGACTAAGGATCAGGTGTTCGGTGGGGTCGGGAAGGAGAGGTTGGAGCCGAACGGGGATCTGGCGGTGGTGACCAATGGCAACTCCGCCACGCGCAATCGGGAGGGGATTATCGGAGCGGTGGAGGAGGTAGGGCGAAGTGTGAATGGTGTGGTGGGGTTGGAGGAAGGTTTCATTAAGGAGGAAGGCATCCACGTGGTGGGTGGCAAGGGTGTGCAGGAAGAGGTTCCTGTTGGCGGGTAGGGAGCGGATGTTGTTGAAAAGGATACGTTGCTGTCGCGCCATGATAGGGATTTAGACGAGGGTGTCGAGGCGGGAGAAGGTGAAATGGGCCTGGTTGTTGGAGTAGGTGGCGTACATCTTGAGTTGGAATATGGAACGGGCGGCGAGGGAGATCTGTTGGAGGGTGTGTGGGCGCTGAAAGGGATGAACATTCTGGAGGACGATGGTAAGGAACCTGATGATGTCCTCAGCGGTGGGGGGGGGGGGGGACGAAGGGAATTGCCAGGAGGGGTGGGGGCGTCCAGGGGATGGACAGGTACGGTGAATTCAGGAGTGGTTGGAGGGGGTCGGGCTTTACACTTTTGGGATTAGGTGGGATGGGGGAGATTGCAGGTATTGCAGGAAGGAGGGGATTGGAGGTTGGGGCACTGCCTGAGGAAGTGCGCTTGCCGACAATGCGGGCAGGTGGGGGCCTCGCGGCACTCAGCTGTGGGGTGTGCGTTATAGCGTAGACACCTCTGGCAGCGCAGGGATTGAGGAGGGGAACGGGAGGGGTCGACCTTGTACCGCTGGTGAAAAAGGAGGGCACCCTCCTTCAGGAGACGGTCAATGGAGGGGGCGTGCTCAGAAAAAACCCGCATAAGGCGGGTGGGGCCGGCAGCGTTATGTATGCGGCGAACCGCACGCACCTCCAAATGGGGATGCGCCTGGAGTTCCGCCAACACCTCCTCCTCCGTGATCACTGGACTAAGCCAAGTGATCACGGCGGTGAGAGTCGGCGGGCGACGCGGAGGTTGGGGTTGGCGGGAGGGAGGTGGTGAAGGAGCAGGGGTGAGAGAGGCATGAGGGCCAAAGCGGGTGACAGGGATGCGGGAAAGGAGGTAGGTGTGGAGGGTTGGGCTGGGGGAGGAGATGAGGACCGAATCTCGGCGAGGAGTGAGGAGGGAGATGGGGGCACCAGGACAATGCTGGCGAAGGAAGAGGGTGAGGTTCCGGGCTTCAAGGAGAGAGGGATCAGGACGGGAGAGGAGGTAGCGGTAGGAGGAAGGGGGAGAGGAGGAGGATGAGGGGGCAGGACAGGCGGGGAGACTTGCATGGCATCATGGGTGGGGGAAGGAGGACGAGGCGCAGCCTTTTTGGAAGCAGAGGAAGCAGGAGTGCCACCGGGGCGCTTAACGGCGGTGGAGGAGGTGTGGGGGATGGGAACAACGGGAATGTGGCGGGGAGGGGCAGGTCCCGGGGCCGGAGTCGGCGCCGGAGATGGTGACGGTGATGGTGAAGGCGAAGGCGACGGCGACGATGACGAGGACGGTGGCAGTGGCGGCGGTGATGGCGAAGGTGACGGGGAGAGCTGGGCGTGGGCAGTGGCCCGACGGGCCACCACCCGAGCCGGAGCTGCAGTGACAGGCTGGGGGAGTGGGGGGAAGGGATCAGAACGAGAGGAGCGGGAGGAAGAAGCGGGAGAGGGGGTGACAAAGATAGAGGGTGAAGGGAGAGTGAGGAGAGGTGGAATGGAAGGAGGGGGGTGGGACTGGGCACACCAAGTTATAGTGGTGGAGGCGGCGGAAGGGGAGGTATAGACAATGGCGGTGGTGGTAGTAGTGACAGTGGTGGTGGGGGCGGACATGACGGGATAGAGAAACAAGAACGAACGAAGAGGAGAGGACAGAAACTGGGGACAGACAAAGACGAAGACGGATGGAGACGAAGACGGCCGTAGACCAGGGTCAGGACGGCGGCGATGGCGGCGACCAGGCGGCACCGGATGGCGGCGGCGGCGGGCACCGGATGGCGGCGGCGGCGGCGGGCACCGGCGGCGGCGGCGGCGAGCCCCGGCAGGCGGCGACGGCGGCGGCGGCGTCGGCGGCGATCAGCAGGCGGCGGCGGCGGCGGCGGCGAGCACCGGCAGGTGGCGACCAGGCGGGGGCGGCGAGCCCCGGCAGGCGACGACGGCGGCGGCGGCGGCGAGGACCGGAAGGCGGGGACCAAGCGGCGGCGACGGCGGCGGCGGCGGCGGCAAGCAGACGACACGGCAGGGATCTTCCACGTCGAAGGCGCACCCTGAGAGTAGCCCAGGCAGTGAAACTCTTCGATGAAGAAGAGAGGGAATCCAACCCTCGAATGGAGATTGCTAGTGCAAGTCGCTCTATTTATACGTAAAAGTGCCGCAGGCGCGCATGCGCAAGTTACCGTAGCATGCGCGCCACCTGTCGATTCCAAGGCCCTCTACAATATTACTGCATCTATGGAGCGCAATCGAATGCGTGAAAAAAGTAAAACATGCACGCAGACGTGTGCAAAACAATAAAATTTCAATATTAAAATTACTTGTCGCTCGACGTGTCAGAAGCCATAAAAAGTTTTCTTTTGGTTGAAATTAAAGAAATCAACGGGTCCCAGGCCTTATTCAATAAAAAGCCGCCATCACAATTAATGAGATTATCCGCTAAACGTATTTCCACGGATTCCTTCACAACTGAATCCCAGAAGGATCTCGATGGGGCCAAGATTTTCGTGGCAGAATAATCCATAGTATGTCCTGTGGAAATACAATGTTCGGCTATAGCCGACTTACTTGGCTGTAAAAGGCGAGTGTGGCGCTCATGTTCAACGCAGCGGTCGTGTACTGTGCGTGTGGTTTGACCAATGTAGGCTTTCCCACACTCTACATCTACATCTACATCTATACTCCGCGAGCCACCTTACGGTGTGTGGCGGAGGGTACTTATTGTACCACTATCTGATCCCCCCTTCCCTGTTCCATTCACGAATTGTGCGTGGAAAGAACGACTGCTTGTAAGTCTCCGTATTTGCTCTAATTTCTCGGATCTTTTCGTTGTGATCATTACGCGAGATATATGTGGGCGGTAGTAATATATTGCCCATCTCTTCCCGGAATGTGCTCTCTCGTAATTTCGATAATAAACCTCTCCGTATTGCGTAACGCCTTTCTTGAAGTGTCCGCCACTGGAGCTTGTTCAGCATCTCCGTAACGCTCTCGCGCTGACTAAATGTCCCCATGACGAATCGCGCTGCTTTTCGCTGGATCATGTCTATCTCTTCTATTAATCCAACCTGGTAAGGGTCCCATACTGATGAGCAATACTCAAGAATCGGACGAACAAGCGTTTTGTAAGCTACTTCTTTCGTCGATGAGTCACATTTTCTTAGAATTCTTCCTATGAATCTCAACCTGGCGCCTGCTTTTCCCACTATTTGTTTTATGTGATCATTCCACTTCAGATCGCTCCGGATAGTAACTCCTAAGTATTTTACGGTAGTTACCGCTTCCAATGATTTACCACCTATGGCATAATCGTACTGGAATGGATTTCTGCCCCTATGTATGCGCATTATATTACATTTATCTACGTTTAGGGAAAGCTGCCAGCTGTCGCACCATGCATTAATCCTCTGCAGGTCCTCCTGGAGTACGTACGAGTCTTCTGATGTTGCTACTTTCTTGTAGACAACCGTGTCATCTGCAAATAGCCTCACGGAGCTACCGATGTTGTCAACTAAGTCATTTATGTATATTGTAAACAATAAAGGTCCTATCACGCTTCCCTGCGGTACTCCCGAAATTACCTCTACATCTGCAGATTTTGAACCGTTAAGAATGACATGTTGTGTTCTTTCTTCTAGGAAATCCTGAATCCAATCACAAACCTGGTCCGATATTCCGTAAGCTCGTATTTTTTTCACTAAACGTAAGTGCGGAACCGTATCAAATGCCTTCCTGAAGTCCAGGAATACGGCATCAATCTGCTCGCCAGTGTCTACGGCACTGTGAATTTCTTGGGCAAATAGGGCGAGCTGAGTTTCACATGATCTCTGTTTGCGGAATCCATGTTGGTTATGATGAAGGAGATTTGTATTATCTAAGAACGTCATAATACGAGAACACAAAACATGTTCCATTATTCTACAACAGATTGACGTAAGCGAAATAGGCCTATAATTATTCGCATCTGATTTATGACCCTTCTTGAAAATGGGAACGACCTGCGCTTTCTTCCAGTCGCTAGGTACTTTACGTTCTTCCAGCGATCTACGATAAATTGCTGATAGAAAGGGGGCAAGTTCTTTAGCATAATCACTGTAGAATCTTAAGGGTATCTCGTCTGGTCCGGATGCTTTTCCGCTACTAAGTGACAGCAGTTGTTTTTCAATTCCGATATCGTTTATTTCAATATTTTCCATTTTGGCGTCCGTGCGACGGCTGAAGTCAGGGACCGTGTTACGATTTTCCGCAGTGAAACAGTTTCGGAACACTGAATTCAGTATTTCTGCCTTTCTTCGGTCGTCCTCTGTTTCGGTTCCATCGTGGTAAACGAGTGACTGAATAGGGGATTTAGATCCGCTTACCGATTTTACGTATGACCAAAACTTTTTAGGGTTCTTGTTTAGATTGTTTGCCAATGTTTTATGTTCGAATTCGTTGAATGCTTCTCTCATTGCTCTCTTTACGCTCTTTTTCGCTTCGTTCAGCTTTTCCTTATCAGCTATGATTCGACTACTCTTAAACCTATGATGAAGCTTTCTTTGTTTCCGTAGTACCTTTCGTACATGATTGTTATACCACGGTGGATCTTTCCCCTCGCTTTGGACCTTAGTCGGTACGAACTTATCTAAGGCGTACTGGACGATGTTTCTGAATTTTTTCCATTTTTGTTCCACATCCTCTTCCTCAGAAATGAACGTTTGATGGTGGTCACTCAGATATTCTGCGATTTGTGCCCTATCACTCTTGTTAAGCAAATATATTTTCCTTCCTTTCTTGGCATTTCTTATTACACTTGTAGTCATTGATGCAACCACTGACTTATGATCACTGATACCCTCTTCTACATTCACGGAGTCGAAAAGTTCCGGTCTATTTGTTGCTATGAGGTCTAAAACGTTAGCTTCACGAGTTGGTTCTCTAACTATCTGCTCGAAGTAATTCTCGGACAAGGCAGTCAGGATAATGTCACAAGAGTCTCTGTCCCTGGCTCCAGTTCTGATTGTGTGACTATCCCATTCTATACCTGGTAGATTGAAGTCTCCCCCTATTACAATAGTATGATCACGAAACTTCTTCACGACATTCTGCAGGTTCTCTCTGAGGCGCTCAACTACTACGGTTGCTGATGCAGGTGGTCTATAGAAGCATCCGACTATCATATCTGACCCACCTTTGATACTTAACTTAACCCAGATTATTTCACATTCGCATTCGCTAATAACTTCACTGGATATTATTGAATTCTTTACTACTATAAATACTCCTCCACCATTGGCGTTTATCCTATCCTTGCGGTATATATTCCATTCTGTGTCTAGGATTTCGTTACTGTTCACTTCCGGTTTTAACCAACTTTCCGTTCCTAATACTATATGCGCACTATTTCCTTCAATAAGAGATACTAATTCAGGAACCTTGCCCTGGATACTCCTGCAGTTTACCAATATTACGTTAACTTTTCCTGTTTTTGGTCTCTGAGGACGGACATTCTTTATCAACGATGATAATGTCCTCTCTGGTAAGCCGTCAGGTATTTTATCGTTTCGCCCAAGGGGGGGTCCCTCTAACCTAAAAAACCCCCGTGTGCACGCCACACGTACTCTGCTACCCAAGTAGCTGCTTCCGGTGTGTAGTGCACGCCTGACCTGTCTAGGGGGGCCCTACAGTTCTCCACCCAATAACGGAGGTCGATGAATTTGCAACCATTATAGTCGCAGAGTCGTCTGAGCCTCTGGTTTAGACCCTCCACACGGCTCCAAACCAGAGGACCGCGATCGACTCTGGGCACTATGCTGCAGATATTAAGCTCAGCTTGCACTCCGCGTGCGATGCTGGTTGTCTTCACCAAATCAGCCAGCCGCCGGAAGGAACCAAGGATGGCCTCAGAACCCAAGCGGCAGGCGTCATTCGTTCCGACATGTGCTACTATCTGCAGCCGGTCACACCCAGTGCGTTCAATAGCTGCCGGAAGGGCCTCCTCCACATTACGGACGAGACCCCCCGGCAAGCACACCGAGTGCACACTGGCATTCTTCCCCGACCTACCCGCTATTTTCCTGAGGGGCTCCATAACCCGCCTAACGTTAGAGCTCCCTATAACTAATAGGCCCGCCCTCTGTGACTGTCGGGACCTTGCCGGAGAATCGGCCACTGGCCCAACAGGCGAGGCACCCTGTGGTGGCTCGGAAACGATGTCATCACCACTAGGAAGCACCCCGTACCTGTTGGAAAGGGGTAAGGCAGCTGCCACGCGGCCAGATCCCACCTTCGCCTTTCGGCCAGGCACGCGCGAGCCCACCACTGTCCGCCATTCACCCTGGAGTGATGGCTGACCGGTAAGATGCTCACTGCCGGAAGACGCAGCGACATCAGGGGTTCCATGTGATTCCAAGGCCACCGAAGTAGGCATAGGTCTCACCACAGTTGCCCCAACGCCACTACGAGCCGACGCCTGCACCTCGAGCTCGATGAGCCTAACAGACAAAGCCTCCACCTGCCCCCGAAGAGTGGCCAATTCTCCTTGCGTCCGCTCACAACAACCACAGCCCCTACACATGACTATGTTTACCCTACTCTATACGGTGACAAATTCCCAAGATAATCTTCTGATGAGCTACTCTGATAATCAAGAAACACTCACTGAAATACGAGACGCGAAAACTACGCTAGGTTTTCCCAGAAAAACTATTTAAAAGCTAAGCGCAGCAAATAAGTACAAAAACGCCTTATACAAACAGTACTCGCTGCTGCTGGTGCTGTCGCTCTGGCTGTCACAAGACAACTGCTGATTCAGGTGACTAGTGGCTAACGGCCGCGAAACAAACAAAAGACGGTTTTAGGGCGCTTTCTGTTCTAAACGATCAAGAAAACACTAAGAAATCTAACACGAAAACTACGTAAAGTTTTATCAAGAACTGTTAGTTACTATGCAGAGCAGATAAACACAAATAGAACCCCTTCCTTAGTGGAAGGTCGTAAACAAAATGCAAAATAAACGCTTTATACAGACACTACTCGCTGCTGCTGGTGCTGTCGCTCTGGCTGTCACAAGACAACTGCTGATTCAGGTGACTAGTGGCTAACGGCCGCGAAACAAACAAAAGACGGTTTTAGGGCGCTTTCTGTTCTAAACGATCAAGAAAACACTAAGAAATCTAACACGAAAACTACGTAAAGTTTTATCAAGAACTGTTAGTTACTATGCAGAGCAGATAAACACAAATAGAACCCCTTCCTTAGTGGAAGGTCGTAAACAAAATGCAAAATAAACGCTTTATACAAACAGTACTCGCTGCTGCTGGTGCTGTCGCTCTGGCTGTCACAAGACAGGTACTCGCAAGGTATTTTATAAATTCCAGCCTTCCATAATCCCAGGTCATCCTTGGCTGAGCCCAGAAGAGCACGAGTCTTTGTAGGTGGCCGGAAGATTGCTTTCACACCATGTTTCTTTAAAATTCTGCCGACTTTCGATGAAATGTTCCCGACATATGGGAGAAATGCTCTGGACTTAAACACCTCCTTATCCTCTTGATCTTGTTGGTGGTCACGTTTTTTCCTCCTTAAAGCAGTACTGACCTGGTGTGCAGAATATCCATTACGTTGAAATACCGATTTCAAGTGCTCTAATTCGTCTGCAAGGCTGTCTTTATCAGACACGACATGTGCCCTATGCACCAACGTTCGAAGGACGCCCATAGTTTGTGACGGGTGATGACAGCTTGACGCCTGCAGGTACAGATCCGTATGCGTGGGTTTTCGATAGACCGAATACCCCAATGACCCATCCACCCTGCGTTTAACCATGACTTCCAGATATGGTAGGCAACCATCCTCTTCAACTTCCATCGTAGACTGAATGTTTGTGTGGATGGAATTCAGATGTTGTAAAAACCGTGAAAGCTCTTCTTCACCGTGAGGCCACACTACAAAGGTATCGTCCACGTACCGCCAGAAGACTGTTGGTTTCAGCATCGCCGAATCGAGAGCCCTCTCCTCAAAGTCTTTCATATAAAAGTTTGCCACCAGAGGGGACAGAGGACTGCCCATGGCAACACCGTCAAGTTGCTCAAAATATTCATTATTAAATAGAAAGTAAGTAGGGGACAGGGCATGGTGAAACAGCGCCGTTATATCGGCCGTAAACTTATTGCCGATAAGTGACAATGAATCCAAAAGAGGGACCCTCGTAAAGAGTGAAACGACATCGAAACTTACTAATAAGTTCTCAGTCTATTGATAAAGTCCGCAGAGTTGCGAATATGGTGCGTACATTTGCCACCAAAAGGTCTCAGTAGCGAAGCCAAATGACTAGATAAATCATATGTTGGAGCACCGACATTGCTCATTATGGGGCGTAAGGGCACATTATCCTATGGGTCTTTGGAAGACCATATAACCTCGGTGGAACAGAACTGTGAGGTCTCAATCTTTTCACAACTTCTTGCGGCAGAGAAGAGGAGTTTAGCAACTCTGACGTTTTCCTTTCTACTTTCCGAGTAGGGTCTTTATCGAGCTTCTTGTACGTTGTCTCACTCAGCAAACTATATATCTTCTGATAATACATATCACGTGGCAACAGCACAGTAGCATTCCCCTTATCCGCCGGAAGGACCACCGTCTGAGTATCTTCCCGTAACTTGCGCAGCGCAGCCCTTTCCATTGAAGAAATGTTGCTCTTCTGAGGCCGAGTTCTCGTAAGAGCGCGACATGTTTCCCGCCTGATTTCTTCTGCTGCTTCACTGGATAGAGGCCTGACAGCTTCTTCAACAGCACTAATAAAATCTGTTAAAGGTAAGGTCCTAGGTGTCGGTGCGAAGTTCAGACATTTCCCAAGTACCGACAGTGTCACGTTGTCTAAATCCTTATCCGTGAAATTTACCACGGAGCGTCGAAAAACATCTTCTTGTCGTGACGTTGCTGAGAGTCGGTCGAACTTCGATGATTGTCTTAAAGAATACTCCTGGCGGACCCAGTCTGATTTGGCCCATGTTACACCATCGACCCATTCCCAAGGATTACGGAAGGCTGGAATTTATAAAATACCTTGCGAGTGTGGGAAAGCCTACATTGGTCAAACCACACGCACAGTACACGACCGCTGCGTTGAACATGAGCGCCACACTCGCCTTTTACAGCCAAGTAAGTCGGCTATAGCCGAACATTGTATTTCCACAGGACATACTATGGATTATTCGGCCTCGAAAATCTTGGCCCCATCGAGATACTTCTGGGATTCAGTTGTGAAGGAATCCGTGGAAATACGTTTAGCGGATAATCTCATTAATCGTGATGGCGGCTTTTTATTGAATAAGGCCTGGGACCCGTTGATTTCTTTAATTTCAACCAAAAGAAAACTTTTTATGGCTTCTGACACGTCGAGCGACAAGTAATTTTAATATTGAAATTTTATTGTTTTGGACACGTCTGCGTGCATGTTTTACTTTTTTCACGCATTCGATTGCGCTCCTTAGATGCAGTAATATTGTAGAGGGCCTTGGAATCGACAGGTGGCGCGCATGCTACGGTAACTTGCGCATGCGCGCCTGCGGCACTTTTACGTATAAATAGAGCGACTTGCACTAGCAATCTCCAGTGTCAAACACTCACCTGAAGATGGCTGTAAGGTTGTCAGCCGAAATATCGTGGAAAGAAGTCGATGAGATCCGGCTGCAATCCCGAAATCTTGTGGAATATTCGATACGCCGGGAAAACTTCAAGTGCGTAACAGTTGGTTAGGAACATGAAGTCCATAATACACACTACTTAACCTAAGTTATCCTAAGAACAAACAAACACACCCATGCCCGAGGGAGGACTCGAACCTCCGCCGGGACAAGCCGCACAGTCCATGACTGCAGCGCCCTAGACCGCTCGGCTAATCCCGCGAGTCCTACATAGGTTTCTGCGGTTATTTCACGCAGTATTGCTTGTCTATTAGCACTGAAAACTCTGCACACAAAAGCCGCTGCTCTCAGTCGTTAAGTGAAGCTGTCGGCCACTGCATTGTTCGCGGTGAGAGGTAATGCCTGAAATGTGATATTCTCGACACACTCTTGACATGGATCTAGGAATATTAAATTCTCTAGCGTTTTCAGAAAAAAAATAATGTGCCATGCGTCTAGCTCTAACTACCATTCCACGTTCAAAGTCTCTCAATGCTTATCGTGTGGCCATACTCAAGTAGGAAACCTTTTCACATGTATCACCTGAGTACAAATGACGACTCCACCAATCCACTGCCCTTTTATATTTTGTATACGCTTTACTACTGTCATCTGCATATGTGAATATCGCTGTCCCATGACTTTAAATATTTTTGAGCTTAAGCATTTCACAAAATATTTTTTTACCAACACACGTTTTAAATTGGTAAACTGGAAGTTACGCGTCCACGGCGCACAGCTCTAATTGTGCAACGAACGCGCTAGACTAAAAGCTGTTGGGACTGCGAGCAAATTTCACGCTAATAACGGAATCCAATTTGACAGCCGTACCGATTTTGATGCGGTTGGTGCCGTCGCAGGCAATCCGATGGAGGCGGCGGCCACCCCGTGACGTTTTACTGTGTAATCGGTGTCACGGGCGTTGCAAAGCCGCTCTCGAAACCGCGCCTGACGTGACAGGTCTGCTTAACGTCCCACGCGACAGCGGTCATTAGCGGACGGCCAAACGCCGAGCACAGCAGCCATTGCGCCGCATGGCTCTGCATAATCACCAACCGTGCCGCGTTACATACGAAACCGCCGATTCTCCCTGCAGCGTCAATAGCAAACGGTTCCGACACTGACGGCGTCCGTGCTTCTGGTAGTCGTGATACGGCTTTCATTACGGCAACAAAATCCGACACGGTTCCCGCTTTAATCGTTTACCTTCTGATCCCAGCCTGACGTGTCACTGATTTCACGGCTCATCTTCCCTTACACCTGTACTCGGACTCTTCTCTATCCAGTAGACGCCACACGAACACAATTCCATTCTTTCTGTGTCCTCTAACACGCACGGTGATCAACAAAAACAGAGCAATAGTGTATTTGTCGTCAGTTCCTCTGGGACCAGACTGCTGTGGTCATCGGTCCCTAGGCTTACACACTACTTAATCTAAGTTAAACTAATTACGCTAAGGACAACACATACACACACACACACACACACACACACACACACACACACACACACACACCGCCGGCCGGTGTGGCCGAGGGGTTCTAGGCACTTCAGTGTGGAACCGCGCGACCGCTACGGTCGCAGGTTCGAATACTGCATCGGTCATGGTTGTGTGTGATGTGCTTAGGTTAGTTAGGTTTAAGTAGTTCTAAGTTCTAGGGGACTGATGACCTCAGATGTTAAGTCCCGTAGGGCTCAGAGCCATTTGAACCATTAGAACACACACACCCATGCCCGAGGGAGGACTCGAACCTCCGACGGGCGGACCCACGCGAACCGTGGCAAGGCGTGTCAGCATAGTATACTACATTAAAAGACAGTCTAGGCTCACTAGCCCGGGACTGTATGCAGATCATGTTCAAAAAGTTTTGCACAGTCGTCTCTATTTTTTTTATTTTTTTCAGGATGAGAATAAAATTTTTTGTGAACATATTTGGAACATTTAGCTATACATTGAGCCTACTCAATATAGCCTCCATCAGCTGTGACGCATCTGGCCCAACGTTCTTTCCATAATGTAAACGCACTTTGGTAAAATTCTGGGGACTGACATTTACACCATTGCTTGACACAAGAAATAAGGTCTTTCTCACTATCAAATATTTTACCGTGCAGGTGGGCCTTCAGACGACCAAAGAGGAAAAAATCAGATGGAGCCAAGTCCGGATTGTAGGGGGGATGAGGAACAACTTTCCAACCCATTTTCATGATTTTCTCTTGCTTCATAAGGGCTGTATGGGGTTTGGAATTGTCACGGTGTAGTCTGATGAGCTGACCCTGAAGCTGTGGTGTGTGGGTCTTCATGGTACGTCGCAGTTTGTCCAATGATAAACAGTAACAGTCCTGGTTATTTGTGGAGCCAGATTTCAAAAAGTCAATGAAAATGACACCACACACTACCAAATGACAAACGAGTCGTTTCAGCAAGCTGTCGTGTCGTCACACATCTGTCATTTTGGATGATTTGATCAATAGTCTCCATATTCACATCACTGACTGCCGTCGATGGTCTACCGCATCGTGGATTGTTCAGTAGAGAGAAATCGCCTTCTTTAAACCTGTGCAACCACCACTGGAGACTGCTGCGATCCACTGTGTCCTCCCCTTAAACAGGGAGCAACTTCCTGTGAATCGATGTGGCAGAGCTATCGCCTGTCATGAAGAGGAACTCCAGCACCGACCGTTGTCACAACCTGACATCTACTTCACTGTCCATTATGGCTCAACTGCAAATAAAAGAAAATACTATTATATACCAACTTATAGCTAAATATTCCAAGTATGTTCACAAAAACTTTCATTCTTCTCCTGCAAAAAATAAAAAAAATAGAGACAACTGTGCAAAATTTTTTGAACGCCCTTTGTAATATTAGTTGGAGGCGACTTTAACATACCGAGTATAGAGAGGAACGTGTTGGCAGGGAGTACGGAGGGGCAGTGTTATAAAACACTTTCCAACATATTTTTCGATAGCTATATTTAACAGATAATTAGACAACCTACATACAATAGAAATACACTGCTGGACACCCAAAATACAACACCCTGAAGGAAGAATCCAGATCAGATGAAATTTGCAACATGAATTTGCGGCGACGAGAGATGCACATGATTAGCGTTTCAGTGTAAGCGTACATCACTGGCGCCAATAGCGCCACTTGTAAGCGCTCTATGAAGGGGAAGTGCTCTTACGTTTAGTAGTTTTGTATAAGCAGCTTCAGTACGTCTCGTAGAAGACAGCGAGCCTCTTCCGATCACGTTTAGGAGTTCGACCAAGGAAGAATAGTTACCTATAGGGCTTGCAGATTATCCTCCAGAGAAATCTGTAATCGTGTCGGATGGAAGCAAGCAATCATGATGCTGATCTATAATCGCTGGGTGCAGGAGGGCACAACAACCAACGGGACCGATTGCACCCACTTCACTGCACCACTACACGTGACGACAGACATACTGTGCACATGGCAGTGATGGATCGGTCTGCCACATCACGAACAGTATCACAACAAATTTGGTCCGTTGCGCAACTAACACCGTCCTGCCGTACCATTCAACGTCGACTGCAGCAGAGTGGACCTTCCGCAAGGCTCCATTGCTGCGTTTACCATTGAATCAACGCCACAGGCGTTTGCGCTGGCAATGGTGCGACGAACAACGAACATGGACAACCGAATGGAACGGTATTGGTTTTACCGACGAATCCAGATACTGTCTGCACCACAACAATGGTCGAATTAGAATCTGGAGACATCGTGGTGAGAGGCTGTTGAACTGTTCCGTTATGCATCGCCGTTCTTGTCGTGCAGCCAGTCTTATGATTTTGGGTGACATCGGATTCCACTCCTACAGCCCCTACTACGCGTTGCTGGTACACTAACTGCCAGCGTTATATCTCTGAAGTGTTGGAACCTGTTCTCCTCTTACATCTTTAGAGCTTTCCGATGGCCACATCACAACAGGATAATGCGCAGTCTCACGTGGCCCATCGGATTACATTACTGCCTTGGCCTCCCCATATATATCAATTATTTTCAGTTAATGCCCAAATTTTGGATTTTTATAGTTTCTTTCCTTTGAGTCCGTTTAATGTGAACTTACTTCTAATGTCCTTGGTTATATTCATCTTCCGCCATGAATATTTATCTGCTGACCGTGTCTATAACAGTTCTTAATCGGGCTTCTTCTTCCGAATGCAGGCCGCTTGTGGACCTGACATTGTGATGATGCGCGGAAGAAAAGAAAACTTTCATGGTTTTGCACAAATAATAATTATTATTCAAACAACACAATTGGCTACCACACACAACTTATGAAAACACGTCTTCTCCAATCGAGAACTAAAGACAGTCTCTCTATTAAAAAAAAAAAAAAAAAAAAAAAAAAAAAAAAAAAAAAAAAAAAAAAAAAAAGGAATTTTTTGTCATTTTTTATCCGCCTTCCGGCGTAGCAAAATATATCTTTTTCGGTGCTTACAGTGGACGCGCTAATGATTATTATCATTGGTTTTAAATTTTTGTCATAGCTTGTTGGGGCTTATCTTTATGTACCTATACGCCTGTTCTTACTATCTCTCATCTATCGAAGACGTCTGGTCGATGATTATGGAACGACTGGCCTGGGATACACCAGCCGGTAATATACGATCAGCTTTGGCAGTATGTGGAAGCAGCATGGACTGCTATACCCCTACAGCACATCCAAGACCTCTTTGATTCAATTCCAAGGCGTTAGCAGCAGTTATACCCAGCAATGGCGGCTACACTCAATACTGATTTCACCATCTTCCTCACTTCACATGGGACTGTATTTTCAATCACGTGACCTTTCTACCACGTGTTACCTCCCAAATCAGTTTGGCTGCGATACCTCCGGTCCTTCTTGGTACTGCATATTGGATGGCCAGCAGTGCATATCAGACCTTGTAGCAACGAACAGGTCAGACCTTACCGACGAGTCATTATACCGACGTTGTTACTAAAGTTAATAAATCAATCAAGAAGACAGAGCTGTTGTTAGCATTCCACTTGGACAATGAGTGTACATCATTACTTCCAATACGATGGGCATAATTATGGAGAAGTTTAAACAATTGTAAATCGTACTCTGGAGAAGTTTTTACCGAGTAAGTGGATTAAGGACGGAAACGACCCACCCTGGTTTAACAACGAAATTGGAAAAAGATGAGGAAGCATTCTTGGTTCAAAAAGAGAGTGCACAAATGACGACAATCAAAAGTCAGTTGTAATCTGTGTGTTTGTAAAAAGATCAATGAACGAAGCATACAAAATGCGCGAAGCATACAATTGCTACCACCAACATACACTCCTGGAAATTGAAATAAGAACACCGTGAATTCATTGTCCCAGGAAGGGGAAACTTTATTGACACATTCCTGGGGTCAGATACATCACATGATCACACTGACAGAACCACAGGCACATAGACACAGGCGACAGAGCATGCACATTGTCGGCACTAGTACAGTGTATATCCACCTTTTGCAGCAATGCAGGCTGCTATTCTCCCATGGAGACGATCGTAGAGATGCTGGATGTAGTCCTGTGGAACGGCTTGCCATGCCATTTCCACCTGGCGCCTCAGTTGGACCAGCTTTCGTGCTGGACATGCAGACCGCGTGAGACGACGCTTCATCCAGTCCCAAACATGCTCAATGGGGGACAGATCCGGAGATCTTGCTGGCCAGGGTAGTTGACTTACACCTTCTAGAGCACGTTGGGTGGCACGGGATACATGTGGACGTGCATTGTCCTGTTGGAACAGCAAGTTCCCTTGCCGGTCTAGGAATGGTAGAACGATGGGTTCGATGACGGTTTGGATGTACCGTGCACTATTCAGTGTCCCCTCGACGATCACCAGTGGTGTACGGCCAGTGTAGGAGATCGCTCCCCACACCATGATGCCGGGTGTTGGCCCTGTGTGCCACGGTCGTATGCAGTCCTGATTGTGGCGCTCACCTGCACGGCGCCAAACACGCATACGATCATCATTGGCACCAAGGCAGAAGCGACTCTCATCGCTGAAGACGACACGTCTCCATTCGTCCCTCCATTCACGCCTGTCGCGACACCACTGGAGGCGGGCTGCACGATGTTGGGGCGTGAGCGGAAGACGGCCTAACGGTGTGCGGGACCGTAGCCCAGCTTCATGCAGACGGTTGCGAATGGTCCTCGCCGATACCCCAGGAGCAACAGTGTCCCTAATTTGCTGGGAAGTGGCGGTGCGGTCCCCTACGGCACTGCGTAGGATCCTACGGTCTTGGCGTGCATCCGTGCGTCGCTGCGGTCCGGTCCCAGGTCGACGGGCACGTGCACCTTCCGCCGACCACTGGCGACAACATCGATGTACTGTGGAGACTTCACGCCCCACGTGTTGAGCAATTCGGCGGTACGTCCACCCGGCCTCCCGCATGCCCACTATACGCCCTCGCTCAAAGTCTGTCAACTGCACATACGGTTCACGTCCACGCTGTCGCGGCATGCTACCAGTGTTAAAGACTGCGATGGAGTTCCGTATGCCACGGCAAACTGGCTGACACTGACGGCGGCGGTGCACAAATGCTGCGCAGCTAGCGCCATTCGACGGCCAACACCGCGGTTCCTGGTGTGTCCGCTGTGCCGTGCGTGTGATCATTGCTTGTACAGCCCTCTCGCAGTGTCCGGAGCAAGTATGGTGGGTCTGACACACCGGTGTCAATGTGTTCTTTTTTCAATTTCCAGGAGTGTAGTTTCCAATAGATATTGCCGAGAACCTGAGAAAATTCTCGTGCTATTTAAAAGCGCTAAGTGTGTCTAAGGCTTCTGTTCAATCACTCGTTGACCGGTCTGATGTGGCAGTGGAAGACAGCCAAAGTAAAGGTGCAGTTTTATATTTTGCGTTTAAGAAATGGTTCATGCAGGAGAATCGTACAAGCATAAAACAGACTCCCGTATGGAGGGCACAGTCGTAAGCATCCCAGGTTTAGGAAAACTACTAAAAGAGTTGAAAACAAATAAATCGCAGGTCCTGATGGAATCCCACTTTGATTTTACAAAAAGCGCTCTACAGCATTCATCCCTTACTTAGCTTGCATTTATCCCGAATCTCTGGCCCAGCGCGAAGTCCCAAGATGAATCCTGTATATAGGAAGGGCAAAGAAAGGACCTCCATAATTACAGGCCAACATCTTTAACATCGGTTTGCTGAAGAATTATTGAACATATTTGTAGTTCGAGTGTAATAAATTTCCTTGAGAGAGAAATGCTTGTGTCCACAGATCAGCACAGACAGTCGCTTGTGCGAAACTCAGCTTGCTCTTATCTCATCTGGGATCCTGAGGCATTTGACACGGTGCGACACTGCAGAGTGTTAACGAAGGTACAAACATGTGGAGTAAGTTCCCAGGTTTGTGAGCAGCTTGAAGACTTGGACGATGAGTGTTCATCTGAGGCAAGGGTGCCGTAGTGCCCCGGGGAAGTGCGATAGGATTGATTTTATTCTCTGTAAACATAAATGATCTGACGGTCAGGCTGAGCAGTAAACTGCCGCTGTTTGCTGATGATGCTGTGGTGTATGAGAAGGTGTGTCGTTGAATGACTTCAGAAGGATACAAGGTGACTTAGACAAAGTTTCTAGTTGGTGTGATAATGGCAGCTAGCCCTAAATATAGAGAAATGTAAGTTAACGCAGATGAGTAGGAAAAGCAATCCCATGATGTTCGAATATGGTATTAATAATGTTGTGGCGTAACAAGTTTGCTACGCCACACTGTGAAGGGAGCCGAAAGAAAGGCACGCGTACACACACGCCGACTGGCGTCAAGTCTGGAACAGGATAACTATTGAATGGTAGCAAGAAAAGTACGTAGCTGCTTTATACTTAACTTTTAATCATGGTTGTATACATCGTTCTTCTTGAGACATTTATATGATAACTCTCAACTAGGTAAGGCTAATGGCGCCTTGCTAGGTCGTAGCCATGGACTTAGCAGAAGGCTATTCTAACTGACTCTCGGCAAATGAGAGGAAGGCTTCGTCCGTATTGTCGCTAGCAATGTCGTCGTACAACTGGGGCGAGTGCTCTATCGTATATCGAGACCTGCCTTGTGGTGGCGCTAGGTCTGCGATCACACAGTGGCGACACGCGGGTCCGACATGTACTAAATGGACCGTGGCCGATTTAAGCTACCACCTAGCAAGTGTGGTGTCTGGCGGTGACACCACATTCCTCCCCCGCAAATCGGCGAACGGTCGTGTGATAAGGCTTCCACCCGCCGTGGGGAGGACCCCATGTTGACGTATGCGATGAGGTGGGGAGCCTAACAACAGGCGAGGCTGTGCCACCCGCACCCGGCCATTCGGTCCGAGGGGATCTAGGAAACGCCTGAAAACCTAGTCCAGGGTGCACATCAACATGCGGTGTAGGCGCCCGTAATGAGACAGGAGGGGCCGAAGGGTCGACCTCCATTGCGTCGGGGTACCCGACGCGCGATGACGTCATGTGGTCCGGAGCGGGCAAGAGGTCCATGGCGGAGGACGGCTGGTCACGGGAAGCGATCGGCGGCGCGTGACCCAGGGAGGCGCTTGGCGGTTGCAGCGAAGCGTCGAATGCGGGCGGCGCCGGCGGGAGAACAGGCGGCGGCGGCGGCGGCGGCGGCGGCGGCGGCAGCGGCGGCTGCTGCGGCGGCGCGTCGCCATGGGGCAAAATGGAAGGCATCGTCGGTAACACCTGGGGATGAGGCGAGCCAGTAGATGGGTCCCCAGGGCGCTGACCGGACGGCACCGTCGCTGAAAGCAGACGGGGAGCGGCAGAACCCGTGCGACGACAGAGGCGCAGCTGATTGAGATGCCGACGCACCTCACCAGAGGCGCCCAAAACCAAATACATTGCGCGGCCGAGGCAGCGAAGAATGCGCCCTGCGAGCCAACGCTGTGAACCTCGATAGTTGCGATAAAATACAACGTCGCCTGGAGCAAAAGCAGGAGTCTGCCGCTGCACAGGAACCTGATGCGGCGGATGCAGCAAAGACATCAAGGTGCGATGAGGACGACCGTGGAGCAACTCAGCCGGCGAGCGACCATCTCGGGGCTGAGAGCGATACGAAGACAAAAAGAGCAACAACGCGTCCTCCCGAGAATGCGACTCTTTCAATTTCAACATCTGTGACCTGAAAGTCCGGACCAATCGGTCAGCGGCACCGTTTGACTGAGGCGAAAACGGCGCGGATGTCAGATGTTGAATACCATTGGCCTTGCAGAATGACTGAAATTCTGCGGACATGAATTGTGGGCCATTGTCGGCCATTGTCGGAAACAATAGTCTGCGGAAGACCTTCAATGCAAAAGATAGCAGACAACGCTTGGATGGTGGCGGACGACGTCGTGGAAGACATCGAAGGCATCGACCAGAACCAACCATCGAGCATTCCAGAATGGACCAGCAAAATCAATGTGCAAGCGTTGCCAAGGGGAAGTGGCTTTTGGCCATGCAAAGACTTTCCGCGGCGGTGCGGATTGTTGTTCGGCACACGCCATGCAAGAAGAACACATATTCGTAATCGCAGCATCGATTCCGAACCAAGTACAGTGCTGACGAGCAAGTTGTTTCGTTCGCACTATACCTCAATGTCCTTGGTGAAGAAGCCGTAAGACAGAGGACTGTAACGAACGTGGGACCACGACTCGGGACTGATCATTATCAGAACGCAACAACAAAACACCACGTCGAACAAAAAGTCTCTCCTTGTGAGCAAAAACTCGGCGAACCAACGGATCCTCGATCCGAGACTTTGACAAAGGCCATTGCGTATCAACAAAACGCAAAACGGTAGCAAGGACCGGGTCAGCAGCTGTGGCTGTAGCTACATGACGAAAATCTATCGGAAACGATTCGACCACTTCATCGGTTTCCGAATCAATGAACATGCAAGCAAGTTCGGAAGAATCGAATGCTTTATCCTCAGCAACAGGCAAACGGGACAACGCATCTGCATTGCCGTGCTTAGCAGTGGACCGATACAAGATATCGTAGCTGTACTGCGAGAGGAAAATAGACCAGCGAATGAATTTCTGCGCTGTACGTGGAGGTACAGGCTTGTTCGGATGAAAAAGCGATGTCAAAGGTTTGTGGTCTGTGATGATGGTAAAGTGACGACAATACAAGAAATCATGGAACTTAGTAACACCAAACACGAGAGCCAAAGCTTCTTTCTCTATCTGTGAATAATTTCTTTGCGCAGACGAGAGCAATTTGGACGCAAAGGCAATAGGGCGATCATGCGAGCCAACGTTGTGCGCAAGCACAGCACCGATCCCGAAATCCGATGCATCTACCATCAACAAAAGGGGTTTCCGGGGATCGAAAGGCGTGAGGCAAGTATTAGAAAGCAACGCCGATTTCAACTGGCGAAAGGTGCGTTCGCATTCCGTCGTCCAGACGAACGGAACACCCTTACGGCGTAAGCGATGAAGCGGAGCTGAAAGGGAAGAGGCATTGCGCAGAAAGCGATGATAGTAGGTAATTTTACCCAACACACTCTGCAGCTGCTTCACATTTTGAGGGGAAGGCAAATCTTGTATGGCACGGAGGTGCTCTGGACTCGGATGTATGCCTTGGGCATTGATGACATGGCCCAGGTATGGTAAGTCACGAGCAAAAAACACACATTTGTCCTTCCTCAAGCGAAGACCATTTTGTCGCAAGACCTGAAATAACGTTCGTAGGTTCGCAAGATGATCTTCTTCTGTCTGTCCGGAGATCACTATATCGTCCAGATAGTTTGCTGCAGTAGGGACCGACGCACAAATAGTTTGTAAATATTGCTGAAACAATGCAGGGGCGGATGCACACCCGAACGGCAGTCTTTTGAACCTGTACAATCCAAGATGCGTGTTAACCACCAATACGCGCTGGGATTCGTCGTCCACCGGTATTTGCAAGTACGCATCGGCTAGATCCAATTTTGAAAAATATTTTCCCAGGCACAGTTTAGCAAAAAGATCTTCCAGGCGGGGCAAAGGAAAAGTAGCAGTCACTAGTTGTGGATTCACTGTGGCCTTGAAGTCCACGCAAAGTCTCAATTTTCTGGAAGGTTTTGGCAAAATTACTAAGGGTGAGGCCCAGAGAGAAGCTTGCACACGTTCAATTACACCCTGTGATTCTAGATCGTTTAATGTTCTTGCGACCTCATCACGCAATGCGTGGGGAACATTACGCGCTCTGAAAAATTTCGGTTGCGCATTGACTTTCAGTTCCAAATGTGCTTCATAGTTTTTAGCGCAACCTAAGCCCGGTGCAAAAATGTCTGCAAATTCGTCACACAGACGAGAAACACTGTCTGAAGGCACAGTTTGATTCACTGATAGGACCTGATTTACAATAGACATGTTAAACAACTGAAATAAATCTAAACCAAACAAGTTCACTGCAGTAGAAGAACGAAGAACGTAAAATGACATAAGTTTTGTTTGTCCCTTGTATGTGGCAAGAAGGCTGCACTGTCCTAACACAGGAATTGTCTGTCCTGAATATGTACTGAGCTGAACATTTGCGGCACGCAACGGAGGTTTGCCCAGTTGTTTGTACGTGTCGTGATTGAGCAATGAAACTGCAGCTCCGGTATCGAGCTGGAATGGAATAACCTTGCCATTAAAGTCCAAATCGACAAAAAGTTTATTGTCCTGCTGACGACAAGAGCGACTGTTTTGGGCAATTTGAACAGACACTGGTACAGAATCACTTGCTAATTGACGTGATTTCCGGCGACGTCGACGCACAGTTTTTGTGGGACGAACACAGTTACTGTTAGAGAAAGTGGCACTGGACGGGTGGAAGTAACGACATGAATGTCCATGGGCGAAGGTCCACGATCCTGAGTGTCCTTGGTTCGATTCCGGCGCGAAGCAAAGGGCCTGAAATGATTGTGATTGTCTGATCTGAGCTTTTTCTGGCAAACACCTTGAACTTGTCCTTTCTTATTACAGAAAAAGCAAATAGCTTGGCGTGACGGGCAATGTTCACGCGAATGTCTAGTAGCACACCGCGGGCATGATTTCACTGCATTTGTGTGCTGGCGCGGCACACCTGGTTTAAAGCGTGGCGGCAGCTGCGTTGGTGTGCGCGAGGGCAGTTGACCGGGCCGCGTAGCGCGAGCGCGCCCGGCGGGCCGGTTAATGTTACACACAGCTGGCGAAGTTTCAAAAGATTCCTGAGCACAGTCAAGTGTGTCTTGTCTATCCAATATGTCTATCACTTGTTGAAGGGAGGGATTTACTAGTTTCAAAATTTGCTCCCATATGCGAACATCAGAAACGTTCTGTGCAATCGCATCACGTACCATTGTATCTGAATAAGAAAGGCCACAGTCACAGTCAAAGGCACAGTCCCTAGTAAGTCCTTGCAATGTTGCTACCCACTCACTATTAGTTGACCGGCCGTACGTTTTGTACGAAAAAACGTATACCATTTTGCAACCACATTAACTGTTTCTTTGAAATAGGCATCTAAAGCAGACAAAATTTCCTCGTAGGACAGAGTTGCTACGTCGCGTCGGGGAAACAATTTCACTATCACACGGTAGGTGGACACACCGACACAAGAAAGCAAAAACGGCTGCCGCTCATTACCTTGAATTCCGTAGGCGGCTAGATGAAAGCCGAACTGTCGGGACCATTCTGGCCACGATTCGTGCGCCGCATTAAAACTGTGAAACGGCGGTGCAACTGCATGTTGTGGCTGCGGTAGCGGTGAAGCGGCGGCTGCCGCATCGGTGTGAATGGCACGTTGACCCTGGACGAGCTGGCCAAGGGCATCCAATAACGCCTGTGTCTGCTGATTCTGCAAGCGATAAAATTCGGACAGTACATCTGGAGATTGTGGCGAAGCCATGACACAAATAAATGTAAGCAATCAGAAAGAACAAGACCCTTTCTGTTGCCTCGTCGCCAATCTGTTGTGGCGTAACAAGTTTGCTACGCCACACTGTGAAGGGAGCCGAAAGAAAGGCACGCGTACACACACGCCGACTGGCGTCAAGTCTGGAACAGGATAACTATTGAATGGTAGCAAGAAACGTACATAGCTGCTTTATACTTAACTTTTAATCATGGTTGTATACATCGTTCTTCTTGAGACATTTATACGATAACTCTCAACTAGGTAAGGCTAATGGCGCCTTGCTAGGTCGTAGCCATGGACTTAGCAGAAGGCTATTCTAACTGACTCTCGGCAAATGAGAGGAAGGCTTCGTCCGTATTGTCGCTAGCAATGTCGTCGTACAACTGGGGCGAGTGCTCTATCGTATATCGAGACCTGCCTTGTGGTGGCGCTAGGTCTGCGATCACACAGTGGCGACACGCGGGTCCGACATGTACTAAATGGACCGCGGCCGATTTAAGCTACCACCTAGCAAGTGTGGTGTCTGGCGGTGACACCACAAATAATGTGCTGCTTGACACAATCACATCGATTAAATATGTAGGTGTCACTTTACGAAGCGATATGAAGTGGAATAAGTTTGTAAGGATTGTAGTAGGGATTGCGAATGGTTGACTTCGGTTTATTGGAGGGAATTTTACTAAAGTGTGGTTCATCTGTAAAGGAGACCATATTTAGAAAGCTAGTTAACCTGTTCTTGAGTACTGCTCGAGGGATTGGGATCCACTCATGGTCGAATTAAAGGAAGATACCAAGGCAATTGAGAGACGTGCTGCTGGATGTATTACCTATAGGTTCGATCAACAAAGAAATATTAAGAAATGCTATGGGAACTCAAGGGGGAGTCCCTGGAGAGAAGGCGACGTTCTTTTCGAGGAACATTGTTAAGAAAATTTAGAGAATCGGTATTTGATACTGACTGCAGAACAATTGTACTGCCACCAACATACCTTTGGCGTAAGGACCACAAAGATATCGAAATCAGGACTCGTACGGAGGCATATAGATAGTCGTTTTTTCCTGACTGTATTTGCAAGTGGAGCAGGAAAGAAAGTAACTAGTAATGGCACAACGTCTGACTGTCCAAATCATTTATTGACAGCATTGCAGGAGTAAGACTCCTCACTAAGTGACGTAAATGTGCACGAATTTCAAACCCCACAGACTGGCATGAAACAGCGACGCCGCGTTTAGAATATGAAGCAACCACTACCACACACCGTTGAGAAAGCTCCTGTCGTAACCGGACCTCAGCCACTGAGTTTCTATAGAAAAAAAAAGCTTCACTTTCGAAAGGAAGTCATCTTTTTCGACCGCTTCTCCTATGATTTTTGCGTCTACTGGAAGCCCGGTAGGAAAAGACCACGATCTGAAAACATACATGTTTTGACGTGTCAAATGTCTCACCACTGCCAGCTGACAAACGTGAGAGTTATAAGCTTTGTACTCTGTTTCATAATAGTACGCCATCAATAACAACGACCACATTTGGAAATCTGTGTTGACTTTTGACTGAAATCGCCACTACAAGAATGTACATCATCAATAAACATTTTTGGTCAGCTTGAAGCAAAAACTTGTAGCTGTTCATTTAACAATGGAATTTGTGAATAGCTGTTATGAGGGCGAGAACTTATTTATCTATCTGAAAGTGACTCTGTTGCACTGAATTAAAAATCTAGGAGACGAAAACAGTGGGTTCATCTGCATTACCCACTCTACATGATAACACTGCCGCAATTCCTTTATCTGAAGCACCTGCTGCGACTATGAACTGCCTCTTACGGTCGCACATGACTAAACTTGTAGAATCCAATAAAGCACCTTCCAGCTTATTATCCTATGACGATGGCCCACCAATGGTAGCCACAAGAATTTTAACCAATACTCCCACTTCTCCAGCACAAACGTGAGAAAACTCCCCTTCATAATAGAAGGCGACATTGGTCTCTGACAGAGTTCTAGCAATTGTGGATACCGAAACATCCTGAAGAAGATCCCAGCAGAGGGGTCCAAACGTCGATTATTTTAGAGGAAATATGACGCGGCGTAACAAACCAGAAGATTTTAAATTTAGTGACAACGGCCACGAAAACCTGTAGATTTCATAACCTTTCAGCTTATCAAAAGACATTTGACAATCCTTAACACAGTTCCATGTTTCGCCTTTTCTAAGCAGCTTGAGTAGCGGTTCGGCTATGTGGCTCTTGCAGAAATGAATTTTGTATAGCATTCAATTTGACGTATGTCCGACTACAATTGTTTCAAATTTGTGCGTGATGGAAGCTTTTAGATGTGTTACAACTGTCTGGTGGTAGCAAGTGTACCTTCTCCAGATAGTATGTGTCGGAGGTGATCTATTTATTTCTATAAGAATGAACATTTTCCCTTATTAACACAGAGTTCTAATTTCAGAAGTGTTTTAAACAAATTCTCTAAGTGGTTCAAGTGCCCGACGATCGCTCTCGCTGAGACTATGGTGTAATCTATGAAACTTGCTGTTCCCACAATCCACCTGCTTTAATGCTCTAGGCACCTTTGGTGTAATGAGGGGGCAGAGTTTGCGCCGAAAGGTCAACTTTTGTATTTGTAGAGGCCAAAAAAGCGTGTTATGGCTGTCACTTTCTGGTTTTCTTGCTCGAGTGGCAGTTGAGGGCAAGCAAAGGTAAGCATCTGTGAAATTAATGTGTGAATATTATCTGCCTCTGCCAATTTTTGCATCATATTTTATGCTTCTGCTGATACAGAGTGACTGTTTAAGTAGACCAAACACTAAATGTCATCACTCTCTTACTCACCCTTCAGGTCAGAAACAGTGTACGTAAACTGTCTAGGTATAAATTCTGTGTGCAAGTGTTCTAAATGTTTGCGTAGAGCGTATCTGAGGCGGAACAAGAGGATCAGCCAGGTATTCGCCCAGTGGGATGTGGGAAACAGCCGAAAAGTCACATACAGATTGGCCAGCACAAAAACCCAACGTCATTAAACCGCTGGGCGAATTCCATCCCCGGGCGGCGAACCTGCGGAAGCGATTGCGTTAATACCCGCTGCTACGCGGACGGGTGTTATATCTTATCTTCAGCTCTCCAGATTGGGTATGTAACAGTTATGAACCGTGAATCCACAGTTGGTTTGAAGTCATCGCACAGCCGTAGCTTCCCATTCAGTGCCGGCAGTGTTCTCCTGAGTTACTCTTGTGCATGCTCTTTTTCGCCATGCTTGATCGACAGCATGTTGTGTGGTTAATAGCAGCAGTTGCAGTATTTGTACCATAATGTAAATTTTTGGCACGATATGAAGATGCTCTTTAACTTTTCTTCCTGGAAAACATTGGTTTGACAGTGCACTTTTCTAACGGGTTAAACTTTTAATTTTCGAAATTATGTATTGCGTATTGAAATGTTCAACTACGCTAAATTTTCCTCTTTTCTTCTTAACCACCGAGTCCTTGATGCTTTTCACAGACTGTACTAATTGCAATCAGTCCGTTGTGTAGTTCGTACATACTTGTTACCAAAATGTCACTCTTGTAGCTTCTAATTATTTCCAATGTGTACATTGTCAAGAAACACTGAGTAGCAGCTGAGGTCAGTGTAAAGAGGTGCGTTACTGCCCGCCCGGCTAGCCGCGCGATCTAACGCGCAGCTTCCCGAGCGGGAAGGCGTGCCCGTCCCCGGCACGAATCCGGCCGACGGATTAGTGTCGAGGTCCGGTATGCTGGCCAGCGCGTGGATGGTTTTTAAGGCGGTTTTCCATCTGCCTCGGCGAATGAGGGCTGGTTCCCCTTATTCCGCCTCAGTTCCACTATGTCGCGATTGCTGCGCACATATGCGTGCACCATAACCACTCTACCACGTAAACATTGGGGATACACTCGTCTGGTATGAGACGTTCCCTGGAGGGGGGTCCACTGGGGGCCGAGCCGCACAATGACCCTGGCTTCGGTGTGGAGAGGCGGTGAGGTGGGTGGACTGCTGTGGCCTGTTGTGGTTTGTGAACCATTGAGGGCTGCGGCGGGACATTCGTTTCTAGGTCCCCGGCTCCATACACAATACACAATGAGGGGCGCTACTCCCAACCAAACATGAGGCACCCATAACCATAAGAACACGTACCGAACAGTGGTGCAGTGGATGCAGCGGTTCCCGTTAGATCACCAAAATTAAGCTGAAGTAAATGTAACTACATCTTGGGTTCAGGAGCGTTGGACTGCGACTGGTCAATTAAATGTGATAATAATGTACCAACAGCCGTTATTTTGATACTATTTTATTAGGCAACCAGTTTCGACGTTTTTTCAGTCGTCTAGGGTCCAATCAATGTTGGTCACGAGCCCATTAGACACGGTGCAGATGATGTTGTGTTATTAGCAAAGGTACTCGCCTCAGTCGTCTGCAACCGCAGTCCATTAACTCCAAATTCCACCCCACTGTACTAAGGAATACGTTCGTCGTACGTACCACGTTGATTTCTGCGTTTACTTCATGCAATGTTGTTTGTCTGTTAGCACTCACAACTCTACGCGGAGGCTGCTGCTCTAGGTCATTAAGTGAAGGAACCCGGCCACAGTGTTGTCCGTGGTGAGAGATAATACCTGAAATGTGGTATTCGGGACACACTCTTGAAACTGTGGGTCTCATACTGAATTCTTTAACGATTTCCGAAATGGAATGTCCCATGCGTCTAGCTCCAACTACCATTTCGCGTTCAAAGTCTGCTAGTTCCAGTCGTACGACCACTATCAGGTCGGAACCTTTTGACATAAATCACCTGCGTACAGATGAATGGTCTGCCAATGCAACGCTCTTTTATACCTTGTGGATGCGATGCTACCGCGGACTGTATATTGACGTATTGCGTCCCATGGCTTTTGTTACTTCAGTGTGTGTATGATTTGTTTCGTTTCTGTAGTGCTATGTGTGACGTCCTATTATGTGTTTATCTGTTATCTCGTAACTTTATTGTATAGGCGTGACGGGAACGTCGAAAATCGTTGCCTAGTAAAGCAATATTAAAACATCGGTTGTTGGTAGAGTAGTACTACATTTGAAGTTAAGCACCGTCGGACGTGGCCAGTTCTTGGATGGGCGACTCTCCGCGTACGCGGTGCGCTATTGACAATATTCGTTTATGGCACCGGGGATAGGAAGAGTGACGTCTCTGCGCCAGTGTCCTGGATTAAATTCCAAGCGTCTCCGCAATATCTCATGAACAGACGCCAGGCGGCACTGTTGGAGGTGATCCATTCGTCCAGCGGGTGGAGACGTTAAGCTCGCGGTCCCCCTTGGTGTTCTTCAAGTGGAGAAGCTGTCACCGGGTTTCCCCTCCTCCCTTCTCCCATCATTTCCGACACGAACATGACACTAACAGTACATGCGGACCCATAACTGTCACCTCCACACACAGATTTCCGCTAAGTTCGGGCGCGAAATATAGAGATCTACATCTGCATCTGTGTAGATATTCCACAGGCCACCGTATGGTGCGTGGCGGAGGGTACCCTGTACCACTACTTGTCACTTTCTTTCCAGTTCCACTCGAGTGTCTGTAGGCCTCCGTATCAGCCCTATTTTCTCTCATCTTATCTTCGTGGTCCTTATGCGCAGTGTACGTTTTCGGCAGTAGAATCGTTCGTCAGTTAGCTCAAATGTCGGTTTTCCAAATTTCCTCAATACTGTTTCTCTAAGAGCTTCGGCGTCCCTCCAGGGATTTCCATTAGAGTACCCCCAACTTTCAGTCTGATCTTGTACGGATCCCAGACAGTCCAGCAGTACTCAAGAATAGGTCGCACCAGCGTCCTATATGCGGTCTCCTTTACAGGTGAACTACTCTTTTCTAAAATTCTCCCAAGGAACCGAAGTCGACCATTCGCTTTTCCTACCACAATTTTCTCATGCTCGTTCCACCTCATATCGCTTTGTAAGCTATACCCAGATATTTAAACTACTTGACTCTGTCAAGCAGGACACTAGTAATACTATATTTGAACGTTACAGGTTTAATCTTCCTACTCATCCTCATTACCTCACATTTTTCCACATTTAGGGCTAGCTGCCATTCATCACACCAACTGGAAATTTTGTCTAAGTTGTCTTGTATCTTCCTATAGTCACTCAACTTCGACACCTTACCGTACACCACAGCATCATCAGCAGACAACCGCAGATTTCTGCCCACCCTGTCAGTCAAATCATTTATGTATACAGAGGACAACAGCTGTTCTATCGCAACATTCTAATTTCGCTCCAAGGGTGTGTTGGAGAGAAATGCGGTTGGCATCCCTGCACACGCCTTTCTTTAATGTGTAACTTCCGGAAATTTCATTGTTATATGTCTGTCAGTTATTGTTCAGTGCTGTATTGAGTAGAACGTTGTGTCGCATCGTTTGCGAATTTCGAGATGGCAGAGTTAGAGGAGCAACGCTTCTGCATTATATTTTGCGTGAAACTCAACAAAACCTTTACAGAGACACAACAAATGATGCAGAAAGCCTACGGTGAAGAATACATAAGCCGTACTCGGTGTTACAAATAGTTCACACGGTTAAAAATTGCCGGACAGCAGTTATACATGACCCACGTTCAGGACGCCCTTCGACGTCTACCGGCGATTCTCATGCCGGGAACGTCTACGGAATTGTGCGTGGCAATCGACGACTGACTGTCCGAGAGATTGCAGAAGGATGTAACATTTCAGTTGGATAATGACATGAAATACTGACCCAGAATCTCTGAATGCACCTTGTTGTCGCCAAGTTCGTCCCTCGGCTTATGCGTCAAGATCAGAAAGACCTTCGCAATCTGTGAAGAGCTTTTGGATAGCGCGAATGGGAACGAAATGTTCCTTAAGAGAATCTTGACTGGTGATGACATGTGGGTCTACGGTTATGATGTTGACACCAAGGTTAAATCTTCACATTGAGTAGGAAAAGGTTCTCCAAGACCAAAAACAGGTCATCAGGTCACGTCAAATGTCAAAGACATGGTGATAGTTTTCTCTGACTTGGAAGGATTAGTTCATTATGAATTCGTGCCCCAGGGACAAGCTGCTAACCGATGGTACTATCGGCAGTGGTGCGACGCCTGCGAGAAAGTGTGAGAAGAAAACGGCTTGCAATGCGGAGAGACAATTGATGGCTCTTGCATCACGATAACGCACCCGCACATTCATCTCTGTTGGTGCGTAACTATTGCACAAAAAATGAAATCACTGTGTTGCCTCATTCTCCGTACTCTGTACGCGAGACCTGGTCCCTGTGGACTTTTTTTTATTTCTAGAGTTGGAAACCCCGTTGAAAGGACGAAGATTTGCAACGGTGGACGAGATAAAAGATCCAGCAAGAGAGGTACGAGGAGTTCTTCCGGCAGTGGAAATGGCGCGGGGAGCGGTGTATCAGTTGTGGAAAAGAGTATTTTGTAGGAGACCATGCAAAATAAATAAAAGGTAAGCGTAGAAAAATTTTATGGAGGAAGTTTCAAAAATGGTTCAAATGGCTCTGAGCCCTATGAGACTTAACATCTGAGGTCATCAGTCCCCTAGAACTTAGAACTGCTTAAACCTAACTAACCTAAGGACAGCACACACATCCATGCCCGAGACAGGATTCGAACCTGCGACTGTAGCGGTCGCGCGGTTCCAGATTGAAGCGCCTAGAACCGCTCGGCCACACCGGCCTGCGAGGAAGTCTCGGAATTTTAGGACCAGAGCTCTTATTTTGGTTAAAATAGGGACTAATTGAGTGTCACAGCAGTCACGCAGAATTGCACAGGGGCCTTGTTAGCGATTGCAGAAGCTTTTCAACACCGTTGGCACTAATATCTGAATCACTCATATTTACAATAGTGCAAAAATTAAACTAGGGCTATACTTGCGTATCTTCCATTGTAAAGGAAAGTATCAGTGTTTAAGGACTCGTGCTTTTGTTTTTCTTACCTCAAATTTCGATCTTGCGTCATCCATTGGAGTCTGGATGCTACCGTCTGTACCAATGACAACGTTTACAAATGACCAGAATTTATTTGGATTTTGTGAGAGATCATTCGATAAGATTCTGCTACATTAGACGCTGAACGCTTCGCCCATTATTCTGTCAACTAAAGGCGCTCATTTATTACCTCTATTACGTCTCTATCTATAGTTTGTCTTACATCTAGTATACTCTAATTCCTGTTTCTTTTACAGAAATTATGTACTGTTAACGGCCTCTTCCATCAGAGACAGTTTCTACTAAATATAACGTTTTGGTCAGATATTTCTCTAAACTTGAGCCACATCTCCTGATCACACAGTGATTTGCGGGCACGACAGCAATGTCTTGAGCGCCCACCACAGCTCCACCACATGGTCAATACCAGAGTCCTTATTTCATTTGACAGACTTCTGCCTCTTTATCTACTGGGTGGTTGATGTTAAACTGGAGCTACTACCAGAGGTCTGTGTGGGCTGTAATTATAGTTAATGTTGAACCGTTAATGTTGAACCGAAGTGCGCTGAAAAAAAAATTACTTACAACTTTTCACAGCTGGTGCAAATGTGGCACCGTGAACGCAAGAAGGACGTACAGAAATGTTTCCACATATAATGGATTAGGAACAAGACGTGGACAGAAACCAAGTGAGAGGCATAATGTTGATTTTATAATTAATTGCCCCTTATACTATTTGATCCTTATGAGCACCAGGGACGTCGACGAGTCTTTGCATCGGCAAAACGCAGTGATCAACAGTTGCTCGCAGCAGTTCCGATAGAATCTGAGCAACGTGTTCCTGTATACTGGCCTTCAGCTCTGATGGAGACCGAACGTGTCTCTGGTAAATGCATTGTTTCACATATCCACAGAGCCACAAGTCACATGGATTCAGATCAGGTGATCCTGAAGACTATGAATCTGGAAACGCTCTGGAGATAAAACGTTCGTGGATGGTTACATTAAACACATCTTTCACTGGTCGAGCGACATGAGGTGTTGCCCCATCTTGCCTATTAGTGGATTACACACATTTGCGCTCTTGCAAATCAGGGATTACATGTTGTGCAAGAAGATCTCGAGAACTTGCAGACGTCACGGTACACCTGACACTCACTCCGGGTGTATTCTCTTCAAAGAAGAACAAACCAAGAACGAAGGTGCTTGTGAATCCACACCACACAATCACATACGTCGAGTGCAATGGCTCTTCGTGCACAACATGAGGCTTAACAGTAAACTAGTATCCAAGTTTGTGCATTCACTGCATCCTGTGTTGTAGAATGCGCCCTGTCACTCCATAAAATATTACTCGGCTACATGTCAGCTGCTTAGATCGTTGCCAGAAACCGAAGAACAGATTCAAAAAGTTGGTGCGGATCATGAGATTTCAGTTGCTGCACCGACTGGATCTTTTACCGTTACCTGTGTAGTATAGAGCGCAAAATTT